>NW_027182695.1:0-658704 GCF_040807025.1 Struthio camelus
GGGCCCCCGTGGGCATGCCTTGGAATTCCCTGCCAGGCCCGATTTCTACAAATTAGATAGGTATTGCGAGGTAATGCTTTTGCACTGTCATTAGCCCAAACCTTTACATCTCTCGGTCCCCATCCGTAGGTTCTATAGGGACCGCACATGTATGTTTTATTCCAAAAGGGGTAGTTTCTGGGAGTAAGCCAAAACGTGGGATCGTCCACACCCCACCTAAAGTTGCCCAATTCAATACATCCCGACTCATTTGCCGAACTATTTAGCATTCGGCTTCCCAGGAGCCTGATCTCCTGGGGGTCCCACGGTATAGTTTTGTTCAGAGCTGCCAAGAGTCTTGCTGTACACTCACTATCAGTAAGTTGGCCATCACATCGGCCCGTGGACAACGTAGCAAAATCGGATACATTAATCCCAGGTATACCAACCAGGCATGTGCGAAAAGGGTCAGTGGCCGACGCTAAAGCCAGACAGAAGGAAGTGGTATGCGTTTTCGTAGCCCATGTTAGCCACACATTTGGAGGGGAAGCAAAGTAAAAGGCAGAGCTGGTAAGGCACAGCATTATAAGGCAACAACCGCGAAGCCATATTGGCACTCTCCCCTTATTCGGACCCTTTAGCTGTTGGAGGGTCAGCTGCATCAGACACTGCCGTAGCGAAAGGATCGAGAGCAGGTTTCGTCCACTTCGCAGGTACCCACAACGGACCTGTCGGGGCAGAAACACAAAGATAGCCCCTTCCCCAAAACAGAACCTTTGCAGGCAATTGCCATAAGCCGGTTCGCGGATCCTTGTACCGGACCCAGATATTATTATGATCTCGGCTTCGAGGCACGGTGCCGGTGTGTATAAGAACGGGCGGATGACGCACCTCGCCGAATACACATAGGTGGTTTAGGATGAAAAGGGTTTTCAGCAGTCGAGAATGTGGGTCAGCGATTCCCTCGTGATGCTTTAAATGTTGTTTCAGGGTATTGTGTGCCCACTCCGCGATAGCTTGCCCCGTAGGGGAGTGGGGAATGCCTGTAATGTGGCGAACCCCCCACGTTGCTAAAAACTTTTCAATTCTACGACTGGTGTACGCAGGCCCATTATCTGTTTTTAGTTGTCGCGGTACACCCATAACAGCAAAACAACCAAGTAAATGTCGTTCAACATGCAAGGCTCTCTCCCCCACCTGGGCTGTTGCCCAGATGAACTTACTATAGGTGTCAATAGAGACATGCACATATTTTAGGCGCCCAAAAGTGGGGATATGTGTGACATCCATTTGCCACAACTCATTCGAGGAGAGTCCTCTGGGATTGACCCCCAAACCTAAGCCGCAACCGCCATTGTGGTCACTGCAGATGGGACATGCGCAGACTATGCCGCAAGCCTCTGTATGCGTTATGCCAAACTCTCGGCAGAGACCCTTAGCATTCTGGTGAAATATGGAGTGAGTCTCCCTAGCCAAAGTGGTCTTGGCCACGGGGGCGGTTGCCGAGAGAGAGACCAATTTGTCTGCCCTGGCATTGCCCGCGCCAAGACCAATATTCCATTTGTGACTACGGACATGAATAATGCAATATGGGTGTTCCCTAAGTTTTACCGCTCGTCTTAGCTGATGTAAGAGCGCAAGGAGGCGTTCATTTTTGACATCCTTAACTAGGGCATCCTCGATGCGCTCAACCACACCAGCCACAGAGAGTGAGTCAGTGACAATGTTAAGGGGCCCTAGCAAGTGTAGCAGTGCCCAAACCACAGCAGACAACTCCATGGTTTGGAGCGTATCTGCTGGTGTAGCATTGAGCAATGTTTGTTGCCAAACACTATTGTCCTGCCAGGTGACGGCGGCCCGACGCGATTTTCGCCCTGCGTCAGTATATACTGTTATAGCGTCCTTTATAGGGTTCCTCTCTCTCTTGGGGCATGTCATCCAGTTCCATTGTCCGATCCATCGTAATAATGGAGACTTAAAGCTATTAGTTTTAATCACGGAACCGGCACCAAGCAGTGCTTCTTGTAAATGTTCACTAGTCTGCAAATACCATCGTAAAGAGTCTTTCGTTCGCATGGGTAGATATATCGTAGAAGGCTCACAACCTTGAACTTGTAAGATTCTCTCCCTTCCTCGTTTTATCAAATCTGCCAAAACCTCTACTTGTTGTACTAAGGTTTTAATCTGCTGTAAAGCAGGGGACACCCACTCGAGGATACCCAACTCTCCGGTGCCCCTTAGTTGCACTAGAGCCCCGATTAGGTATCGGTGCCCCAGCCATACAGCAAGATCAACCGGGACGGTAGCATTAAGGCGGTGTACATGTCCCACAAGCGCACGGTCTACAATCTGTTGTATAAGGTTTCTTTGATGCGGAGTGATGTTGAGCTTTGTCGTGGGGTCCGTGCCCCTCAGAAGTGGGCGGAGTCCCTCCAGCAATTCATTTGGGATGCCCACTATGGGCCGCAGCCACTGCAGGTCTCCCAAAAATTTCTGCGCATCATTAAGGGTCCGCAACCGTGATTGTAATTGCAGCTTCTGAGGGGAAACGGTTTTATCAGTAAGTACCCAACCTAGGTACTTCCATGGTGATACTTGTTGAACCTTGTCCGGAGAGATCACCAGGTTAGAGCATTGCAACACCTGCTGAACATGCTCAATTTGGCTGTCAGAAAAAGGAGTAGCTTGGGCAAATAATATATCATCCATATAATGATATATTACGACATGTTTCCATTGCTCACGTAGAGGCTGCAATGCCGCAGCTACATACAGCTGACATAACGTAGGGCTATTACGCATGCCCTGTGGCAACACTGTCCATTCAAACCGTTGATCTGGACCCTCTCTGTTGAGGGAGGGCAAAGTGAACGCAAATCGCTTCCGATCCTGAGGGTGCAGGTCGATGGTAAAGAAGCAGTCCTTCAAATCGATGATCAGCAGGGAGCAATGTTCAGGAATCATGGCTGGGTTAGGCAACCCTGGTTGTAAGGCACCCATGGGCTCCATTTGCTTGTTGATTTCCCTCAAATCATGCAGCAGTCGATGTTTGCCCGACTTCTTCTTTATGACAAATATTGGGGAGTTCCATGGACTGGTGGATAGACGTAAATGGCCTTGTTGGAATTGCTCGTTTACTAATTGATGAGCATGAAACAGACTTTCCTGTTTTAGTGGCCATTGCTTAACCCATACCGGTGTGTTGGTAGTCCAGGTAATGGGAATGGGGAAAGTCCAAGCAATGGCTAAAAGGCTAAAGGGTGTTCATTCGTAAGTACAATCCCCAGCTGCGAAAGTATATCTCTGCCGATTAGGCACTGCACCGTTGGTGGTAGTTGTACCACAGAGAACACAGCAGAAACTTGTCGTCCCTCTAGCTTTACTTTCAATGTAGGTGTTCGTTGCGCAAACGTCATGCCCCCAACTCCGGTGACCGTAGTGTTTGATGGAAACAGGGGCCATCCCTGGGGCCACTGTGACGGAGCGATTATGCTAGAGTCCGCGCCAGTATCCAAAAGAGCCATAAGAGTCACTTGTTGATCATTATAGGCAAGTTCAACTTTATGTCTAGGTTGATCATTTAAAGTCAAGGTCAGGAGAGTCAGTCCCCCGGAGGAACCGAATCCTTGTCCCCCCCGGTCCTTGTTGGCTAGCGAGGGTATTTCCTTTGCAAGTTGTTCCAACGGGATTAATTGAGCAATACGTTGTCCTTTGGTTATCCGTATGGGTGGAAAAGGAGTGTGCAGCATTATCATTATTTCTCCAGTATAATCAGCGTCAATGACGCCAGGTAGAACAAAGAGTCCCAACATTGATGCTGATGATCTGCCGAGCAACAATGCCCCCACAGACTTGTTTTGAATCATGACAGGACCGTACACCCCAGTAGGAATGCGATGGGGCTGAGTGGTCAGGAGGCTAACGTCTACAGCGGATGCCAGGTCAAGTCCGAGACTCCCTCTCGTTGCTGGTCTGAGCTGGGAAGTTGTGTAACAGCTACTTGTGTCTGTGCGCGGCTGCTCCGACTCGCGCTCCCACTGAAGTTTCCCGAATGGCGACGGCAAGCACCAATGTTGTGGCTGTCTGAACGACATCTAGCACACCAGACACCAGACGCGGTACATTCCTTCCGGACATGACCCGGGAGCCCGCAGCGGTAGCATTTCACTCGGGGGAAACTTCGCCCCACATTCTGCCGGGTGGCCACTGACGCTTGGAGAGGTGCAAGAGCTGCTAAGACCTGCGTCTGAGACGTCCTAGCCTGTTCCTGTAACCCGACACCTAGTTGCTTAATGGCCTCCACTACCAGGGCCTGGGGTCCAATAGGTACCTGGGCCAACCTTTCCAATGCCTCCTCAATCGTCCAATTGGCACTGAGGGTGCTCAGAATGTTACGAGTAGTAGTATTACAATTTTGTAGGGCGCACTGCTTCAGCAAGGCGCCCCGCATGTACTCAGGAACCCCAGCTCTCTCTATAGCTGCTGCAGCCTTATCAATAAAGGCTCCAAACGTCTCATCTCTACCTTGTTTAATGCCCATGTACACTGGTACACCACCGGGCTCCTTAACACGATCAATGGCACGGCGCACCAACTGCATCGCCTCCCGTAACTTATCGGGGCCCAGCAGGGCCTGCGCCTCGGTGCGGAGGAATGGGCCGATGCCCATAAGTTCCTCCACCGTCACGCCGTGTAAGGGGTCGCCCGGCTGTCGTTGGCAAGCCACCGACTCGTGAACCAAGCTCTGCCAATGGGCATTAAACAACAATTGTTGATGCTGAGTAAAAATCAGCCGAATTATCCCTCTGCAATCCGCGGGCAGAAGTATCTGCGTGCTCCAAATGTAGTCAAGCATTTGCCTCACTGGTTCACTATGGGCCCCAAACTGACTGACAGTCGCCCGCGATTGCGACAAAAGTTTCCAATCTAGGGCGGTTATCACTGCCTGCACGCCACCCCCCGGAACAGCCTGGAAGGTGACGGGGCAGGCAAGCTGCTCCGCCACCTGCAGCACATCCGCGTCCCCCCGTTCCAGACTCTCCCTGGCGAGCGCAGCCCAGGCCTCCCGACGGTCCTTAGCCATGGCATCAGCCAAGTCCGCTTCCGCCCCCGGGGGTGGCTCTGGGGGAGGGGGGGCCGAAGCCGCATTCTCGTCAGGGGCCGAGCCCGCAGGGGCCGACTCGCCAGGAGGAGGAGAAGGAGGGGGGGGGGGAGGAGGGGGGGGGGCAAATAGACAATAGACGTACTCGGGGGTAGGGGAATATCTCGTGGCCAGTCCGTGCCATAAGTCTTATTTTTTTCATGTGCGGCAGAGGCCTGCTCTGCCGCCCGCTGCTCAGCCTGGTACTGCAGCAACTCATTATGGACGGCCCTCCAGGTTTTACCCAACTTTTTGGCCAACTTATCTCCATCAATCGCAGCCTCCCAGAGCTTATCACCCAGCTTACGCCACTCGGACAACTCATGGACTGTATGAGGATTCAGAAAACAGCCCTGGGAGTGTCCGTAGGCCAGTAAACCAGGAAGCTCTTTTTGGAGGTCCAGCTCCTTAACTTGCCTTTTTTGCAGGAAGCTGGTAAAAAGGTTATACGCTGCTTGCCTCTGCATACCTGATTCACGTCAGCGCTGTTGCAGCTCTCCAAGGTCTCGGCAGCGCGTATCAGCCGGGTACGCCGATGCGAACGCCCAGGGCTCGACACAGTTTTCTTCGCTGTGTTTTAGCCGTCCTCGCTGCAAAGGACCTGCCCACCTCGTTGCTCCGCCGTGGATCACGTCGGGGTCACCATTTGTCGGAAGCAACGGGAGACATGCTCATCCGATGATGATCACAAGCCTCAGTTTATTTGCACATTTTCATGACTTATATAATAGAGTTAATTAGCTCATACATATTGCAACAGCCAAGCTCCTTATAGGTTGCTAACATTAGTTACTTATCATGCCCGACAGCCAGATGCTGTCAGCCTGTTTGTAACGGCATTTTCGCTGATACAAAACCTAGCCTCAACCCCACATCCGCTCAACCAGACACTTCCCCAAATCCACGCGACCCAGGCGCGTTTCACATTGCCTTTTGACACACAGTTACATCCAAGTAGTTCTTGCAGCCGTGTCTTCATGTCTCTCATCACGTAGCCGACTTCCCAAAATACCTTCCACACGTCCCCCGCTTTCTTGTAGTAGGACATAGTTAATCTGTACTTCAGCAAGTAAGCGCGAAAACAGCTTACGAAGGCAGGAAATTAAGCAAGGTAATATCAGCAAAAGCAGCAGTAGCATAAGTCCTACATTTATGCCGTACATGAGCAAGGTTTTGAGCCAGGGGCCAATGCCAAAAGAAGTGAGCCAGCTGTCCAATGGGTTGTTGAGGACCTTAATGTCCTTGGTGTGATCTTTGAGCCATTGCAGCTGCTTATGAACAGACTCAGAATTGGAGGATAGATTGAAGCAGCACATACCTTCGAACTCCGTACAACCATGGCCGTGTGCCAATAGCAAAAAATCAATGGCAGTTCTATTCTGGAGGACCTGATGTTGCAGGTTCTCCATATCCTGTGCCAATTCACTAAGGACCTGAGTCGTCACGTTGGATTGTTTCACCATCCAGCAAGCGAGTTTGCTGATAGTACGGAGTGCATGAGCAGTGCCCACCCCGGGGACTATGGATGCAAACAAATTAGCTGTGGGCACCCAGAGTTCGACTTGATCGCTGCAGTCGGGAGTGAGTGCAGATAGGGTTCTCTTTTCACGGTGAGTCTTGTTGAACAAGAGGTGCGACATCACGGTAACATTTGGCATGAAAAGGGTCAATTTTCCTAGGTAGCACGGGCCCCCGTGGGCATGCCTTGGAATTCCCTGCCAGGCCCGATTTCTACAAATTAGATAGGTATTGCGAGGTAATGCTTTTGCACTGTCATTAGCCCAAACCTTTACATCTCTCGGTCCCCATCCGTAGGTTCTATAGGGACCGCACATGTATGTTTTATTCCAAAAGGGGTAGTTTCTGGGAGTAAGCCAAAACGTGGGATCGTCCACACCCCACCTAAAGTTGCCCAATTCAATACATCCCGACTCATTTGCCGAACTATTTAGCATTCGGCTTCCCAGGAGCCTGATCTCCTGGGGGTCCCACGGTATAGTTTTGTTCAGAGCTGCCAAGAGTCTTGCTGTACACTCACTATCAGTAAGTTGGCCATCACATCGGCCCGTGGACAACGTAGCAAAATCGGATACATTAATCCCAGGTATACCAACCAGGCATGTGCGAAAAGGGTCAGTGGCCGACGCTAAAGCCAGACAGAAGGAAGTGGTATGCGTTTTCGTAGCCCATGTTAGCCACACATTTGGAGGGGAAGCAAAGTAAAAGGCAGAGCTGGTAAGGCACAGCATTATAAGGCAACAACCGCGAAGCCATATTGGCACTCTCCCCTTATTCGGACCCTTTAGCTGTTGGAGGGTCAGCTGCATCAGACACTGCCGTAGCGAAAGGATCGAGAGCAGGTTTCGTCCACTTCGCAGGTACCCACAACGGACCTGTCGGGGCAGAAACACAAAGATAGCCCCTTCCCCAAAACAGAACCTTTGCAGGCAATTGCCATAAGCCGGTTCGCGGATCCTTGTACCGGACCCAGATATTATTATGATCTCGGCTTCGAGGCACGGTGCCGGTGTGTATAAGAACGGGCGGATGACGCACCTCGCCGAATACACATAGGTGGTTTAGGATGAAAAGGGTTTTCAGCAGTCGAGAATGTGGGTCAGCGATTCCCTCGTGATGCTTTAAATGTTGTTTCAGGGTATTGTGTGCCCACTCCGCGATAGCTTGCCCCGTAGGGGAGTGGGGAATGCCTGTAATGTGGCGAACCCCCCACGTTGCTAAAAACTTTTCAATTCTACGACTGGTGTACGCAGGCCCATTATCTGTTTTTAGTTGTCGCGGTACACCCATAACAGCAAAACAACCAAGTAAATGTCGTTCAACATGCAAGGCTCTCTCCCCCACCTGGGCTGTTGCCCAGATGAACTTACTATAGGTGTCAATAGAGACATGCACATATTTTAGGCGCCCAAAAGTGGGGATATGTGTGACATCCATTTGCCACAACTCATTCGAGGAGAGTCCTCTGGGATTGACCCCCAAACCTAAGCCGCAACCGCCATTGTGGTCACTGCAGATGGGACATGCGCAGACTATGCCGCAAGCCTCTGTATGCGTTATGCCAAACTCTCGGCAGAGACCCTTAGCATTCTGGTGAAATATGGAGTGAGTCTCCCTAGCCAAAGTGGTCTTGGCCACGGGGGCGGTTGCCGAGAGAGAGACCAATTTGTCTGCCCTGGCATTGCCCGCGCCAAGACCAATATTCCATTTGTGACTACGGACATGAATAATGCAATATGGGTGTTCCCTAAGTTTTACCGCTCGTCTTAGCTGATGTAAGAGCGCAAGGAGGCGTTCATTTTTGACATCCTTAACTAGGGCATCCTCGATGCGCTCAACCACACCAGCCACAGAGAGTGAGTCAGTGACAATGTTAAGGGGCCCTAGCAAGTGTAGCAGTGCCCAAACCACAGCAGACAACTCCATGGTTTGGAGCGTATCTGCTGGTGTAGCATTGAGCAATGTTTGTTGCCAAACACTATTGTCCTGCCAGGTGACGGCGGCCCGACGCGATTTTCGCCCTGCGTCAGTATATACTGTTATAGCGTCCTTTATAGGGTTCCTCTCTCTCTTGGGGCATGTCATCCAGTTCCATTGTCCGATCCATCGTAATAATGGAGACTTAAAGCTATTAGTTTTAATCACGGAACCGGCACCAAGCAGTGCTTCTTGTAAATGTTCACTAGTCTGCAAATACCATCGTAAAGAGTCTTTCGTTCGCATGGGTAGATATATCGTAGAAGGCTCACAACCTTGAACTTGTAAGATTCTCTCCCTTCCTCGTTTTATCAAATCTGCCAAAACCTCTACTTGTTGTACTAAGGTTTTAATCTGCTGTAAAGCAGGGGACACCCACTCGAGGATACCCAACTCTCCGGTGCCCCTTAGTTGCACTAGAGCCCCGATTAGGTATCGGTGCCCCAGCCATACAGCAAGATCAACCGGGACGGTAGCATTAAGGCGGTGTACATGTCCCACAAGCGCACGGTCTACAATCTGTTGTATAAGGTTTCTTTGATGCGGAGTGATGTTGAGCTTTGTCGTGGGGTCCGTGCCCCTCAGAAGTGGGCGGAGTCCCTCCAGCAATTCATTTGGGATGCCCACTATGGGCCGCAGCCACTGCAGGTCTCCCAAAAATTTCTGCGCATCATTAAGGGTCCGCAACCGTGATTGTAATTGCAGCTTCTGAGGGGAAACGGTTTTATCAGTAAGTACCCAACCTAGGTACTTCCATGGTGATACTTGTTGAACCTTGTCCGGAGAGATCACCAGGTTAGAGCATTGCAACACCTGCTGAACATGCTCAATTTGGCTGTCAGAAAAAGGAGTAGCTTGGGCAAATAATATATCATCCATATAATGATATATTACGACATGTTTCCATTGCTCACGTAGAGGCTGCAATGCCGCAGCTACATACAGCTGACATAACGTAGGGCTATTACGCATGCCCTGTGGCAACACTGTCCATTCAAACCGTTGATCTGGACCCTCTCTGTTGAGGGAGGGCAAAGTGAACGCAAATCGCTTCCGATCCTGAGGGTGCAGGTCGATGGTAAAGAAGCAGTCCTTCAAATCGATGATCAGCAGGGAGCAATGTTCAGGAATCATGGCTGGGTTAGGCAACCCTGGTTGTAAGGCACCCATGGGCTCCATTTGCTTGTTGATTTCCCTCAAATCATGCAGCAGTCGATGTTTGCCCGACTTCTTCTTTATGACAAATATTGGGGAGTTCCATGGACTGGTGGATAGACGTAAATGGCCTTGTTGGAATTGCTCGTTTACTAATTGATGAGCATGAAACAGACTTTCCTGTTTTAGTGGCCATTGCTTAACCCATACCGGTGTGTTGGTAGTCCAGGTAATGGGAATGGGGAAAGTCCAAGCAATGGCTAAAAGGCTAAAGGGTGTTCATTCGTAAGTACAATCCCCAGCTGCGAAAGTATATCTCTGCCGATTAGGCACTGCACCGTTGGTGGTAGTTGTACCACAGAGAACACAGCAGAAACTTGTCGTCCCTCTAGCTTTACTTTCAATGTAGGTGTTCGTTGCGCAAACGTCATGCCCCCAACTCCGGTGACCGTAGTGTTTGATGGAAACAGGGGCCATCCCTGGGGCCACTGTGACGGAGCGATTATGCTAGAGTCCGCGCCAGTATCCAAAAGAGCCATAAGAGTCACTTGTTGATCATTATAGGCAAGTTCAACTTTATGTCTAGGTTGATCATTTAAAGTCAAGGTCAGGAGAGTCAGTCCCCCGGAGGAACCGAATCCTTGTCCCCCCCGGTCCTTGTTGGCTAGCGAGGGTATTTCCTTTGCAAGTTGTTCCAACGGGATTAATTGAGCAATACGTTGTCCTTTGGTTATCCGTATGGGTGGAAAAGGAGTGTGCAGCATTATCATTATTTCTCCAGTATAATCAGCGTCAATGACGCCAGGTAGAACAAAGAGTCCCAACATTGATGCTGATGATCTGCCGAGCAACAATGCCCCCACAGACTTGTTTTGAATCATGACAGGACCGTACACCCCAGTAGGAATGCGATGGGGCTGAGTGGTCAGGAGGCTAACGTCTACAGCGGATGCCAGGTCAAGTCCGAGACTCCCTCTCGTTGCTGGTCTGAGCTGGGAAGTTGTGTAACAGCTACTTGTGTCTGTGCGCGGCTGCTCCGACTCGCGCTCCCACTGAAGTTTCCCGAATGGCGACGGCAAGCACCAATGTTGTGGCTGTCTGAACGACATCTAGCACACCAGACACCAGACGCGGTACATTCCTTCCGGACATGACCCGGGAGCCCGCAGCGGTAGCATTTCACTCGGGGGAAACTTCGCCCCACATTCTGCCGGGTGGCCACTGACGCTTGGAGAGGTGCAAGAGCTGCTAAGACCTGCGTCTGAGACGTCCTAGCCTGTTCCTGTAACCCGACACCTAGTTGCTTAATGGCCTCCACTACCAGGGCCTGGGGTCCAATAGGTACCTGGGCCAACCTTTCCAATGCCTCCTCAATCGTCCAATTGGCACTGAGGGTGCTCAGAATGTTACGAGTAGTAGTATTACAATTTTGTAGGGCGCACTGCTTCAGCAAGGCGCCCCGCATGTACTCAGGAACCCCAGCTCTCTCTATAGCTGCTGCAGCCTTATCAATAAAGGCTCCAAACGTCTCATCTCTACCTTGTTTAATGCCCATGTACACTGGTACACCACCGGGCTCCTTAACACGATCAATGGCACGGCGCACCAACTGCATCGCCTCCCGTAACTTATCGGGGCCCAGCAGGGCCTGCGCCTCGGTGCGGAGGAATGGGCCGATGCCCATAAGTTCCTCCACCGTCACGCCGTGTAAGGGGTCGCCCGGCTGTCGTTGGCAAGCCACCGACTCGTGAACCAAGCTCTGCCAATGGGCATTAAACAACAATTGTTGATGCTGAGTAAAAATCAGCCGAATTATCCCTCTGCAATCCGCGGGCAGAAGTATCTGCGTGCTCCAAATGTAGTCAAGCATTTGCCTCACTGGTTCACTATGGGCCCCAAACTGACTGACAGTCGCCCGCGATTGCGACAAAAGTTTCCAATCTAGGGCGGTTATCACTGCCTGCACGCCACCCCCCGGAACAGCCTGGAAGGTGACGGGGCAGGCAAGCTGCTCCGCCACCTGCAGCACATCCGCGTCCCCCCGTTCCAGACTCTCCCTGGCGAGCGCAGCCCAGGCCTCCCGACGGTCCTTAGCCATGGCATCAGCCAAGTCCGCTTCCGCCCCCGGGGGTGGCTCTGGGGGAGGGGGGGCCGAAGCCGCATTCTCGTCAGGGGCCGAGCCCGCAGGGGCCGACTCGCCAGGAGGAGGAGAAGGAGGGGGGGGGGAGGAGGGGGGGGGCAAATAGACAATAGACGTACTCGGGGGTAGGGGAATATCTCGTGGCCAGTCCGTGCCATAAGTCTTATTTTTTTCATGTGCGGCAGAGGCCTGCTCTGCCGCCCGCTGCTCAGCCTGGTACTGCAGCAACTCATTATGGACGGCCCTCCAGGTTTTACCCAACTTTTTGGCCAACTTATCTCCATCAATCGCAGCCTCCCAGAGCTTATCACCCAGCTTACGCCACTCGGACAACTCATGGACTGTATGAGGATTCAGAAAACAGCCCTGGGAGTGTCCGTAGGCCAGTAAACCAGGAAGCTCTTTTTGGAGGTCCAGCTCCTTAACTTGCCTTTTTTGCAGGAAGCTGGTAAAAAGGTTATACGCTGCTTGCCTCTGCATACCTGATTCACGTCAGCGCTGTTGCAGCTCTCCAAGGTCTCGGCAGCGCGTATCAGCCGGGTACGCCGATGCGAACGCCCAGGGCTCGACACAGTTTTCTTCGCTGTGTTTTAGCCGTCCTCGCTGCAAAGGACCTGCCCACCTCGTTGCTCCGCCGTGGATCACGTCGGGGTCACCATTTGTCGGAAGCAACGGGAGACATGCTCATCCGATGATGATCACAAGCCTCAGTTTATTTGCACATTTTCATGACTTATATAATAGAGTTAATTAGCTCATACATATTGCAACAGCCAAGCTCCTTATAGGTTGCTAACATTAGTTACTTATCATGCCCGACAGCCAGATGCTGTCAGCCTGTTTGTAACGGCATTTTCGCTGATACAAAACCTAGCCTCAACCCCACATCCGCTCAACCAGACACTTCCCCAAATCCACGCGACCCAGGCGCGTTTCACATTGCCTTTTGACACACAGTTACATCCAAGTAGTTCTTGCAGCCGTGTCTTCATGTCTCTCATCACGTAGCCGACTTCCCAAAATACCTTCCACACGTCCCCCGCTTTCTTGTAGTAGGACATAGTTAATCTGTACTTCAGCAAGTAAGCGCGAAAACAGCTTACGAAGGCAGGAAATTAAGCAAGGTAATATCAGCAAAAGCAGCAGTAGCATAAGTCCTACATTTATGCCGTACATGAGCAAGGTTTTGAGCCAGGGGCCAATGCCAAAAGAAGTGAGCCAGCTGTCCAATGGGTTGTTGAGGACCTTAATGTCCTTGGTGTGATCTTTGAGCCATTGCAGCTGCTTATGAACAGACTCAGAATTGGAGGATAGATTGAAGCAGCACATACCTTCGAACTCCGTACAACCATGGCCGTGTGCCAATAGCAAAAAATCAATGGCAGTTCTATTCTGGAGGACCTGATGTTGCAGGTTCTCCATATCCTGTGCCAATTCACTAAGGACCTGAGTCGTCACGTTGGATTGTTTCACCATCCAGCAAGCGAGTTTGCTGATAGTACGGAGTGCATGAGCAGTGCCCACCCCGGGGACTATGGATGCAAACAAATTAGCTGTGGGCACCCAGAGTTCGACTTGATCGCTGCAGTCGGGAGTGAGTGCAGATAGGGTTCTCTTTTCACGGTGAGTCTTGTTGAACAAGAGGTGCGACATCACGGTAACATTTGGCATGAAAAGGGTCAATTTTCCTAGGTAGCACGGGCCCCCGTGGGCATGCCTTGGAATTCCCTGCCAGGCCCGATTTCTACAAATTAGATAGGTATTGCGAGGTAATGCTTTTGCACTGTCATTAGCCCAAACCTTTACATCTCTCGGTCCCCATCCGTAGGTTCTATAGGGACCGCACATGTATGTTTTATTCCAAAAGGGGTAGTTTCTGGGAGTAAGCCAAAACGTGGGATCGTCCACACCCCACCTAAAGTTGCCCAATTCAATACATCCCGACTCATTTGCCGAACTATTTAGCATTCGGCTTCCCAGGAGCCTGATCTCCTGGGGGTCCCACGGTATAGTTTTGTTCAGAGCTGCCAAGAGTCTTGCTGTACACTCACTATCAGTAAGTTGGCCATCACATCGGCCCGTGGACAACGTAGCAAAATCGGATACATTAATCCCAGGTATACCAACCAGGCATGTGCGAAAAGGGTCAGTGGCCGACGCTAAAGCCAGACAGAAGGAAGTGGTATGCGTTTTCGTAGCCCATGTTAGCCACACATTTGGAGGGGAAGCAAAGTAAAAGGCAGAGCTGGTAAGGCACAGCATTATAAGGCAACAACCGCGAAGCCATATTGGCACTCTCCCCTTATTCGGACCCTTTAGCTGTTGGAGGGTCAGCTGCATCAGACACTGCCGTAGCGAAAGGATCGAGAGCAGGTTTCGTCCACTTCGCAGGTACCCACAACGGACCTGTCGGGGCAGAAACACAAAGATAGCCCCTTCCCCAAAACAGAACCTTTGCAGGCAATTGCCATAAGCCGGTTCGCGGATCCTTGTACCGGACCCAGATATTATTATGATCTCGGCTTCGAGGCACGGTGCCGGTGTGTATAAGAACGGGCGGATGACGCACCTCGCCGAATACACATAGGTGGTTTAGGATGAAAAGGGTTTTCAGCAGTCGAGAATGTGGGTCAGCGATTCCCTCGTGATGCTTTAAATGTTGTTTCAGGGTATTGTGTGCCCACTCCACGATAGCTTGCCCCGTAGGGGAGTGGGGAATGCCTGTAATGTGGCGAACCCCCCACGTTGCTAAAAACTTTTCAATTCTACGACTGGTGTACGCAGGCCCATTATCTGTTTTTAGTTGTCGCGGTACACCCATAACAGCAAAACAACCAAGTAAATGTCGTTCAACATGCAAGGCTCTCTCCCCCACCTGGGCTGTTGCCCAGATGAACTTACTATAGGTGTCAATAGAGACATGCACATATTTTAGGCGCCCAAAAGTGGGGATATGTGTGACATCCATTTGCCACAACTCATTCGAGGAGAGTCCTCTGGGATTGACCCCCAAACCTAAGCCGCAACCGCCATTGTGGTCACTGCAGATGGGACATGCGCAGACTATGCCGCAAGCCTCTGTATGCGTTATGCCAAACTCTCGGCAGAGACCCTTAGCATTCTGGTGAAATATGGAGTGAGTCTCCCTAGCCAAAGTGGTCTTGGCCACGGGGGCGGTTGCCGAGAGAGAGACCAATTTGTCTGCCCTGGCATTGCCCGCGCCAAGACCAATATTCCATTTGTGACTACGGACATGAATAATGCAATATGGGTGTTCCCTAAGTTTTACCGCTCGTCTTAGCTGATGTAAGAGCGCAAGGAGGCGTTCATTTTTGACATCCTTAACTAGGGCATCCTCGATGCGCTCAACCACACCAGCCACAGAGAGTGAGTCAGTGACAATGTTAAGGGGCCCTAGCAAGTGTAGCAGTGCCCAAACCACAGCAGACAACTCCATGGTTTGGAGCGTATCTGCTGGTGTAGCATTGAGCAATGTTTGTTGCCAAACACTATTGTCCTGCCAGGTGACGGCGGCCCGACGCGATTTTCGCCCTGCGTCAGTATATACTGTTATAGCGTCCTTTATAGGGTTCCTCTCTCTCTTGGGGCATGTCATCCAGTTCCATTGTCCGATCCATCGTAATAATGGAGACTTAAAGCTATTAGTTTTAATCACGGAACCGGCACCAAGCAGTGCTTCTTGTAAATGTTCACTAGTCTGCAAATACCATCGTAAAGAGTCTTTCGTTCGCATGGGTAGATATATCGTAGAAGGCTCACAACCTTGAACTTGTAAGATTCTCTCCCTTCCTCGTTTTATCAAATCTGCCAAAACCTCTACTTGTTGTACTAAGGTTTTAATCTGCTGTAAAGCAGGGGACACCCACTCGAGGATACCCAACTCTCCGGTGCCCCTTAGTTGCACTAGAGCCCCGATTAGGTATCGGTGCCCCAGCCATACAGCAAGATCAACCGGGACGGTAGCATTAAGGCGGTGTACATGTCCCACAAGCGCACGGTCTACAATCTGTTGTATAAGGTTTCTTTGATGCGGAGTGATGTTGAGCTTTGTCGTGGGGTCCGTGCCCCTCAGAAGTGGGCGGAGTCCCTCCAGCAATTCATTTGGGATGCCCACTATGGGCCGCAGCCACTGCAGGTCTCCCAAAAATTTCTGCGCATCATTAAGGGTCCGCAACCGTGATTGTAATTGCAGCTTCTGAGGGGAAACGGTTTTATCAGTAAGTACCCAACCTAGGTACTTCCATGGTGATACTTGTTGAACCTTGTCCGGAGAGATCACCAGGTTAGAGCATTGCAACACCTGCTGAACATGCTCAATTTGGCTGTCAGAAAAAGGAGTAGCTTGGGCAAATAATATATCATCCATATAATGATATATTACGACATGTTTCCATTGCTCACGTAGAGGCTGCAATGCCGCAGCTACATACAGCTGACATAACGTAGGGCTATTACGCATGCCCTGTGGCAACACTGTCCATTCAAACCGTTGATCTGGACCCTCTCTGTTGAGGGAGGGCAAAGTGAACGCAAATCGCTTCCGATCCTGAGGGTGCAGGTCGATGGTAAAGAAGCAGTCCTTCAAATCGATGATCAGCAGGGAGCAATGTTCAGGAATCATGGCTGGGTTAGGCAACCCTGGTTGTAAGGCACCCATGGGCTCCATTTGCTTGTTGATTTCCCTCAAATCATGCAGCAGTCGATGTTTGCCCGACTTCTTCTTTATGACAAATATTGGGGAGTTCCATGGACTGGTGGATAGACGTAAATGGCCTTGTTGGAATTGCTCGTTTACTAATTGATGAGCATGAAACAGACTTTCCTGTTTTAGTGGCCATTGCTTAACCCATACCGGTGTGTTGGTAGTCCAGGTAATGGGAATGGGGAAAGTCCAAGCAATGGCTAAAAGGCTAAAGGGTGTTCATTCGTAAGTACAATCCCCAGCTGCGAAAGTATATCTCTGCCGATTAGGCACTGCACCGTTGGTGGTAGTTGTACCACAGAGAACACAGCAGAAACTTGTCGTCCCTCTAGCTTTACTTTCAATGTAGGTGTTCGTTGCGCAAACGTCATGCCCCCAACTCCGGTGACCGTAGTGTTTGATGGAAACAGGGGCCATCCCTGGGGCCACTGTGACGGAGCGATTATGCTAGAGTCCGCGCCAGTATCCAAAAGAGCCATAAGAGTCACTTGTTGATCATTATAGGCAAGTTCAACTTTATGTCTAGGTTGATCATTTAAAGTCAAGGTCAGGAGAGTCAGTCCCCCGGAGGAACCGAATCCTTGTCCCCCCCGGTCCTTGTTGGCTAACGAGGGTATTTCCTTTGCAAGTTGTTCCAACGGGATTAATTGAGCAATACGTTGTCCTTTGGTTATCCGTATGGGTGGAAAAGGAGTGTGCAGCATTATCATTATTTCTCCAGTATAATCAGCGTCAATGACGCCAGGTAGAACAAAGAGTCCCAACATTGATGCTGATGATCTGCCGAGCAACAATGCCCCCACAGACTTGTTTTGAATCATGACAGGACCGTACACCCCAGTAGGAATGCGATGGGGCTGAGTGGTCAGGAGGCTAACGTCTACAGCGGATGCCAGGTCAAGTCCGAGACTCCCTCTCGTTGCTGGTCTGAGCTGGGAAGTTGTGTAACAGCTACTTGTGTCTGTGCGCGGCTGCTCCGACTCGCGCTCCCACTGAAGTTTCCCGAATGGCGACGGCAAGCACCAATGTTGTGGCTGTCTGAACGACATCTAGCACACCAGACACCAGACGCGGTACATTCCTTCCGGACATGACCCGGGAGCCCGCAGCGGTAGCATTTCACTCGGGGGAAACTTCGCCCCACATTCTGCCGGGTGGCCACTGACGCTTGGAGAGGTGCAAGAGCTGCTAAGACCTGCGTCTGAGACGTCCTAGCCTGTTCCTGTAACCCGACACCTAGTTGCTTAATGGCCTCCACTACCAGGGCCTGGGGTCCAATAGGTACCTGGGCCAACCTTTCCAATGCCTCCTCAATCGTCCAATTGGCACTGAGGGTGCTCAGAATGTTACGAGTAGTAGTATTACAATTTTGTAGGGCGCACTGCTTCAGCAAGGCGCCCCGCATGTACTCAGGAACCCCAGCTCTCTCTATAGCTGCTGCAGCCTTATCAATAAAGGCTCCAAACGTCTCATCTCTACCTTGTTTAATGCCCATGTACACTGGTACACCACCGGGCTCCTTAACACGATCAATGGCACGGCGCACCAACTGCATCGCCTCCCGTAACTTATCGGGGCCCAGCAGGGCCTGCGCCTCGGTGCGGAGGAATGGGCCGATGCCCATAAGTTCCTCCACCGTCACGCCGTGTAAGGGGTCGCCCGGCTGTCGTTGGCAAGCCACCGACTCGTGAACCAAGCTCTGCCAATGGGCATTAAACAACAATTGTTGATGCTGAGTAAAAATCAGCCGAATTATCCCTCTGCAATCCGCGGGCAGAAGTATCTGCGTGCTCCAAATGTAGTCAAGCATTTGCCTCACTGGTTCACTATGGGCCCCAAACTGACTGACAGTCGCCCGCGATTGCGACAAAAGTTTCCAATCTAGGGCGGTTATCACTGCCTGCACGCCACCCCCCGGAACAGCCTGGAAGGTGACGGGGCAGGCAAGCTGCTCCGCCACCTGCAGCACATCCGCGTCCCCCCGTTCCAGACTCTCCCTGGCGAGCGCAGCCCAGGCCTCCCGACGGTCCTTAGCCATGGCATCAGCCAAGTCCGCTTCCGCCCCCGGGGGTGGCTCTGGGGGAGGGGGGGCCGAAGCCGCATTCTCGTCAGGGGCCGAGCCCGCAGGGGCCGACTCGCCAGGAGGAGGAGAAGGAGGGGGGGGGGAGGAGGGGGGGGGCAAATAGACAATAGACGTACTCGGGGGTAGGGGAATATCTCGTGGCCAGTCCGTGCCATAAGTCTTATTTTTTTCATGTGCGGCAGAGGCCTGCTCTGCCGCCCGCTGCTCAGCCTGGTACTGCAGCAACTCATTATGGACGGCCCTCCAGGTTTTACCCAACTTTTTGGCCAACTTATCTCCATCAATCGCAGCCTCCCAGAGCTTATCACCCAGCTTACGCCACTCGGACAACTCATGGACTGTATGAGGATTCAGAAAACAGCCCTGGGAGTGTCCGTAGGCCAGTAAACCAGGAAGCTCTTTTTGGAGGTCCAGCTCCTTAACTTGCCTTTTTTGCAGGAAGCTGGTAAAAAGGTTATACGCTGCTTGCCTCTGCATACCTGATTCACGTCAGCGCTGTTGCAGCTCTCCAAGGTCTCGGCAGCGCGTATCAGCCGGGTACGCCGATGCGAACGCCCAGGGCTCGACACAGTTTTCTTCGCTGTGTTTTAGCCGTCCTCGCTGCAAAGGACCTGCCCACCTCGTTGCTCCGCCGTGGATCACGTCGGGGTCACCATTTGTCGGAAGCAACGGGAGACATGCTCATCCGATGATGATCACAAGCCTCAGTTTATTTGCACATTTTCATGACTTATATAATAGAGTTAATTAGCTCATACATATTGCAACAGCCAAGCTCCTTATAGGTTGCTAACATTAGTTACTTATCACGCCCGACAGCCAGATGCTGTCAGCCTGTTTGTAACGGCATTTTCGCTGATACAAAACCTAGCCTCAACCCCACATCCGCTCAACCAGACACTTCCCCAAATCCACGCGACCCAGGCGCGTTTCACATTGCCTTTTGACACACAGTTACATCCAAGTAGTTCTTGCAGCCGTGTCTTCATGTCTCTCATCACGTAGCCGACTTCCCAAAATACCTTCCACACGTCCCCCGCTTTCTTGTAGTAGGACATAGTTAATCTGTACTTTAGCAAGTAAGCGCGAAAACAGCTTACGAAGGCAGGAAATTAAGCAAGGTAATATCAGCAAAAGCAGCAGTAGCATAAGTCCTACATTTATGCCGTACATGAGCAAGGTTTTGAGCCAGGGGCCAATGCCAAAAGAAGTGAGCCAGCTGTCCAATGGGTTGTTGAGGACCTTAATGTCCTTGGTGTGATCTTTGAGCCATTGCAGCTGCTTATGAACAGACTCAGAATTGGAGGATAGATTGA
Source organism: Struthio camelus (assembly GCF_040807025.1). NCBI lineage: Eukaryota > Metazoa > Chordata > Aves > Struthioniformes > Struthionidae > Struthio > Struthio camelus. Next base: position 20,032 of record NW_027182695.1, read on the forward strand.
AGCAGCACATACCTTCGAACTCCGTACAACCATGGCCGTGTGCCAATAGCAAAAAATCAATGGCAGTTCTATTCTGGAGGACCTGATGTTGCAGGTTCTCCATATCCTGTGCCAATTCACTAAGGACCTGAGTCGTCACGTTGGATTGTTTCACCATCCAGCAAGCGAGTTTGCTGATAGTACGGAGTGCATGAGCAGTGCCCACCCCGGGGACTATGGATGCAAACAAATTAGCTGTGGGCACCCAGAGTTCGACTTGATCGCTGCAGTCGGGAGTGAGTGCAGATAGGGTTCTCTTTTCACGGTGAGTCTTGTTGAACAAGAGGTGCGACATCACGGTAACATTTGGCATGAAAAGGGTCAATTTTCCTAGGTAGCACGGGCCCCCGTGGGCATGCCTTGGAATTCCCTGCCAGGCCCGATTTCTACAAATTAGATAGGTATTGCGAGGTAATGCTTTTGCACTGTCATTAGCCCAAACCTTTACATCTCTCGGTCCCCATCCGTAGGTTCTATAGGGACCGCACATGTATGTTTTATTCCAAAAGGGGTAGTTTCTGGGAGTAAGCCAAAACGTGGGATCGTCCACACCCCACCTAAAGTTGCCCAATTCAATACATCCCGACTCATTTGCCGAACTATTTAGCATTCGGCTTCCCAGGAGCCTGATCTCCTGGGGGTCCCACGGTATAGTTTTGTTCAGAGCTGCCAAGAGTCTTGCTGTACACTCACTATCAGTAAGTTGGCCATCACATCGGCCCGTGGACAACGTAGCAAAATCGGATACATTAATCCCAGGTATACCAACCAGGCATGTGCGAAAAGGGTCAGTGGCCGACGCTAAAGCCAGACAGAAGGAAGTGGTATGCGTTTTCGTAGCCCATGTTAGCCACACATTTGGAGGGGAAGCAAAGTAAAAGGCAGAGCTGGTAAGGCACAGCATTATAAGGCAACAACCGCGAAGCCATATTGGCACTCTCCCCTTATTCGGACCCTTTAGCTGTTGGAGGGTCAGCTGCATCAGACACTGCCGTAGCGAAAGGATCGAGAGCAGGTTTCGTCCACTTCGCAGGTACCCACAACGGACCTGTCGGGGCAGAAACACAAAGATAGCCCCTTCCCCAAAACAGAACCTTTGCAGGCAATTGCCATAAGCCGGTTCGCGGATCCTTGTACCGGACCCAGATATTATTATGATCTCGGCTTCGAGGCACGGTGCCGGTGTGTATAAGAACGGGCGGATGACGCACCTCGCCGAATACACATAGGTGGTTTAGGATGAAAAGGGTTTTCAGCAGTCGAGAATGTGGGTCAGCGATTCCCTCGTGATGCTTTAAATGTTGTTTCAGGGTATTGTGTGCCCACTCCACGATAGCTTGCCCCGTAGGGGAGTGGGGAATGCCTGTAATGTGGCGAACCCCCCACGTTGCTAAAAACTTTTCAATTCTACGACTGGTGTACGCAGGCCCATTATCTGTTTTTAGTTGTCGCGGTACACCCATAACAGCAAAACAACCAAGTAAATGTCGTTCAACATGCAAGGCTCTCTCCCCCACCTGGGCTGTTGCCCAGATGAACTTACTATAGGTGTCAATAGAGACATGCACATATTTTAGGCGCCCAAAAGTGGGGATATGTGTGACATCCATTTGCCACAACTCATTCGAGGAGAGTCCTCTGGGATTGACCCCCAAACCTAAGCCGCAACCGCCATTGTGGTCACTGCAGATGGGACATGCGCAGACTATGCCGCAAGCCTCTGTATGCGTTATGCCAAACTCTCGGCAGAGACCCTTAGCATTCTGGTGAAATATGGAGTGAGTCTCCCTAGCCAAAGTGGTCTTGGCCACGGGGGCGGTTGCCGAGAGAGAGACCAATTTGTCTGCCCTGGCATTGCCCGCGCCAAGACCAATATTCCATTTGTGACTACGGACATGAATAATGCAATATGGGTGTTCCCTAAGTTTTACCGCTCGTCTTAGCTGATGTAAGAGCGCAAGGAGGCGTTCATTTTTGACATCCTTAACTAGGGCATCCTCGATGCGCTCAACCACACCAGCCACAGAGAGTGAGTCAGTGACAATGTTAAGGGGCCCTAGCAAGTGTAGCAGTGCCCAAACCACAGCAGACAACTCCATGGTTTGGAGCGTATCTGCTGGTGTAGCATTGAGCAATGTTTGTTGCCAAACACTATTGTCCTGCCAGGTGACGGCGGCCCGACGCGATTTTCGCCCTGCGTCAGTATATACTGTTATAGCGTCCTTTATAGGGTTCCTCTCTCTCTTGGGGCATGTCATCCAGTTCCATTGTCCGATCCATCGTAATAATGGAGACTTAAAGCTATTAGTTTTAATCACGGAACCGGCACCAAGCAGTGCTTCTTGTAAATGTTCACTAGTCTGCAAATACCATCGTAAAGAGTCTTTCGTTCGCATGGGTAGATATATCGTAGAAGGCTCACAACCTTGAACTTGTAAGATTCTCTCCCTTCCTCGTTTTATCAAATCTGCCAAAACCTCTACTTGTTGTACTAAGGTTTTAATCTGCTGTAAAGCAGGGGACACCCACTCGAGGATACCCAACTCTCCGGTGCCCCTTAGTTGCACTAGAGCCCCGATTAGGTATCGGTGCCCCAGCCATACAGCAAGATCAACCGGGACGGTAGCATTAAGGCGGTGTACATGTCCCACAAGCGCACGGTCTACAATCTGTTGTATAAGGTTTCTTTGATGCGGAGTGATGTTGAGCTTTGTCGTGGGGTCCGTGCCCCTCAGAAGTGGGCGGAGTCCCTCCAGCAATTCATTTGGGATGCCCACTATGGGCCGCAGCCACTGCAGGTCTCCCAAAAATTTCTGCGCATCATTAAGGGTCCGCAACCGTGATTGTAATTGCAGCTTCTGAGGGGAAACGGTTTTATCAGTAAGTACCCAACCTAGGTACTTCCATGGTGATACTTGTTGAACCTTGTCCGGAGAGATCACCAGGTTAGAGCATTGCAACACCTGCTGAACATGCTCAATTTGGCTGTCAGAAAAAGGAGTAGCTTGGGCAAATAATATATCATCCATATAATGATATATTACGACATGTTTCCATTGCTCACGTAGAGGCTGCAATGCCGCAGCTACATACAGCTGACATAACGTAGGGCTATTACGCATGCCCTGTGGCAACACTGTCCATTCAAACCGTTGATCTGGACCCTCTCTGTTGAGGGAGGGCAAAGTGAACGCAAATCGCTTCCGATCCTGAGGGTGCAGGTCGATGGTAAAGAAGCAGTCCTTCAAATCGATGATCAGCAGGGAGCAATGTTCAGGAATCATGGCTGGGTTAGGCAACCCTGGTTGTAAGGCACCCATGGGCTCCATTTGCTTGTTGATTTCCCTCAAATCATGCAGCAGTCGATGTTTGCCCGACTTCTTCTTTATGACAAATATTGGGGAGTTCCATGGACTGGTGGATAGACGTAAATGGCCTTGTTGGAATTGCTCGTTTACTAATTGATGAGCATGAAACAGACTTTCCTGTTTTAGTGGCCATTGCTTAACCCATACCGGTGTGTTGGTAGTCCAGGTAATGGGAATGGGGAAAGTCCAAGCAATGGCTAAAAGGCTAAAGGGTGTTCATTCGTAAGTACAATCCCCAGCTGCGAAAGTATATCTCTGCCGATTAGGCACTGCACCGTTGGTGGTAGTTGTACCACAGAGAACACAGCAGAAACTTGTCGTCCCTCTAGCTTTACTTTCAATGTAGGTGTTCGTTGCGCAAACGTCATGCCCCCAACTCCGGTGACCGTAGTGTTTGATGGAAACAGGGGCCATCCCTGGGGCCACTGTGACGGAGCGATTATGCTAGAGTCCGCGCCAGTATCCAAAAGAGCCATAAGAGTCACTTGTTGATCATTATAGGCAAGTTCAACTTTATGTCTAGGTTGATCATTTAAAGTCAAGGTCAGGAGAGTCAGTCCCCCGGAGGAACCGAATCCTTGTCCCCCCCGGTCCTTGTTGGCTAGCGAGGGTATTTCCTTTGCAAGTTGTTCCAACGGGATTAATTGAGCAATACGTTGTCCTTTGGTTATCCGTATGGGTGGAAAAGGAGTGTGCAGCATTATCATTATTTCTCCAGTATAATCAGCGTCAATGACGCCAGGTAGAACAAAGAGTCCCAACATTGATGCTGATGATCTGCCGAGCAACAATGCCCCCACAGACTTGTTTTGAATCATGACAGGACCGTACACCCCAGTAGGAATGCGATGGGGCTGAGTGGTCAGGAGGCTAACGTCTACAGCGGATGCCAGGTCAAGTCCGAGACTCCCTCTCGTTGCTGGTCTGAGCTGGGAAGTTGTGTAACAGCTACTTGTGTCTGTGCGCGGCTGCTCCGACTCGCGCTCCCACTGAAGTTTCCCGAATGGCGACGGCAAGCACCAATGTTGTGGCTGTCTGAACGACATCTAGCACACCAGACACCAGACGCGGTACATTCCTTCCGGACATGACCCGGGAGCCCGCAGCGGTAGCATTTCACTCGGGGGAAACTTCGCCCCACATTCTGCCGGGTGGCCACTGACGCTTGGAGAGGTGCAAGAGCTGCTAAGACCTGCGTCTGAGACGTCCTAGCCTGTTCCTGTAACCCGACACCTAGTTGCTTAATGGCCTCCACTACCAGGGCCTGGGGTCCAATAGGTACCTGGGCCAACCTTTCCAATGCCTCCTCAATCGTCCAATTGGCACTGAGGGTGCTCAGAATGTTACGAGTAGTAGTATTACAATTTTGTAGGGCGCACTGCTTCAGCAAGGCGCCCCGCATGTACTCAGGAACCCCAGCTCTCTCTATAGCTGCTGCAGCCTTATCAATAAAGGCTCCAAACGTCTCATCTCTACCTTGTTTAATGCCCATGTACACTGGTACACCACCGGGCTCCTTAACACGATCAATGGCACGGCGCACCAACTGCATCGCCTCCCGTAACTTATCGGGGCCCAGCAGGGCCTGCGCCTCGGTGCGGAGGAATGGGCCGATGCCCATAAGTTCCTCCACCGTCACGCCGTGTAAGGGGTCGCCCGGCTGTCGTTGGCAAGCCACCGACTCGTGAACCAAGCTCTGCCAATGGGCATTAAACAACAATTGTTGATGCTGAGTAAAAATCAGCCGAATTATCCCTCTGCAATCCGCGGGCAGAAGTATCTGCGTGCTCCAAATGTAGTCAAGCATTTGCCTCACTGGTTCACTATGGGCCCCAAACTGACTGACAGTCGCCCGCGATTGCGACAAAAGTTTCCAATCTAGGGCGGTTATCACTGCCTGCACGCCACCCCCCGGAACAGCCTGGAAGGTGACGGGGCAGGCAAGCTGCTCCGCCACCTGCAGCACATCCGCGTCCCCCCGTTCCAGACTCTCCCTGGCGAGCGCAGCCCAGGCCTCCCGACGGTCCTTAGCCATGGCATCAGCCAAGTCCGCTTCCGCCCCCGGGGGTGGCTCTGGGGGAGGGGGGGCCGAAGCCGCATTCTCGTCAGGGGCCGAGCCCGCAGGGGCCGACTCGCCAGGAGGAGGAGAAGGAGGGGGGGGGGGAGGAGGGGGGGGGGCAAATAGACAATAGACGTACTCGGGGGTAGGGGAATATCTCGTGGCCAGTCCGTGCCATAAGTCTTATTTTTTTCATGTGCGGCAGAGGCCTGCTCTGCCGCCCGCTGCTCAGCCTGGTACTGCAGCAACTCATTATGGACGGCCCTCCAGGTTTTACCCAACTTTTTGGCCAACTTATCTCCATCAATCGCAGCCTCCCAGAGCTTATCACCCAGCTTACGCCACTCGGACAACTCATGGACTGTATGAGGATTCAGAAAACAGCCCTGGGAGTGTCCGTAGGCCAGTAAACCAGGAAGCTCTTTTTGGAGGTCCAGCTCCTTAACTTGCCTTTTTTGCAGGAAGCTGGTAAAAAGGTTATACGCTGCTTGCCTCTGCATACCTGATTCACGTCAGCGCTGTTGCAGCTCTCCAAGGTCTCGGCAGCGCGTATCAGCCGGGTACGCCGATGCGAACGCCCAGGGCTCGACACAGTTTTCTTCGCTGTGTTTTAGCCGTCCTCGCTGCAAAGGACCTGCCCACCTCGTTGCTCCGCCGTGGATCACGTCGGGGTCACCATTTGTCGGAAGCAACGGGAGACATGCTCATCCGATGATGATCACAAGCCTCAGTTTATTTGCACATTTTCATGACTTATATAATAGAGTTAATTAGCTCATACATATTGCAACAGCCAAGCTCCTTATAGGTTGCTAACATTAGTTACTTATCATGCCCGACAGCCAGATGCTGTCAGCCTGTTTGTAACGGCATTTTCGCTGATACAAAACCTAGCCTCAACCCCACATCCGCTCAACCAGACACTTCCCCAAATCCACGCGACCCAGGCGCGTTTCACATTGCCTTTTGACACACAGTTACATCCAAGTAGTTCTTGCAGCCGTGTCTTCATGTCTCTCATCACGTAGCCGACTTCCCAAAATACCTTCCACACGTCCCCCGCTTTCTTGTAGTAGGACATAGTTAATCTGTACTTCAGCAAGTAAGCGCGAAAACAGCTTACGAAGGCAGGAAATTAAGCAAGGTAATATCAGCAAAAGCAGCAGTAGCATAAGTCCTACATTTATGCCGTACATGAGCAAGGTTTTGAGCCAGGGGCCAATGCCAAAAGAAGTGAGCCAGCTGTCCAATGGGTTGTTGAGGACCTTAATGTCCTTGGTGTGATCTTTGAGCCATTGCAGCTGCTTATGAACAGACTCAGAATTGGAGGATAGATTGAAGCAGCACATACCTTCGAACTCCGTACAACCATGGCCGTGTGCCAATAGCAAAAAATCAATGGCAGTTCTATTCTGGAGGACCTGATGTTGCAGGTTCTCCATATCCTGTGCCAATTCACTAAGGACCTGAGTCGTCACGTTGGATTGTTTCACCATCCAGCAAGCGAGTTTGCTGATAGTACGGAGTGCATGAGCAGTGCCCACCCCGGGGACTATGGATGCAAACAAATTAGCTGTGGGCACCCAGAGTTCGACTTGATCGCTGCAGTCGGGAGTGAGTGCAGATAGGGTTCTCTTTTCACGGTGAGTCTTGTTGAACAAGAGGTGCGACATCACGGTAACATTTGGCATGAAAAGGGTCAATTTTCCTAGGTAGCACGGGCCCCCGTGGGCATGCCTTGGAATTCCCTGCCAGGCCCGATTTCTACAAATTAGATAGGTATTGCGAGGTAATGCTTTTGCACTGTCATTAGCCCAAACCTTTACATCTCTCGGTCCCCATCCGTAGGTTCTATAGGGACCGCACATGTATGTTTTATTCCAAAAGGGGTAGTTTCTGGGAGTAAGCCAAAACGTGGGATCGTCCACACCCCACCTAAAGTTGCCCAATTCAATACATCCCGACTCATTTGCCGAACTATTTAGCATTCGGCTTCCCAGGAGCCTGATCTCCTGGGGGTCCCACGGTATAGTTTTGTTCAGAGCTGCCAAGAGTCTTGCTGTACACTCACTATCAGTAAGTTGGCCATCACATCGGCCCGTGGACAACGTAGCAAAATCGGATACATTAATCCCAGGTATACCAACCAGGCATGTGCGAAAAGGGTCAGTGGCCGACGCTAAAGCCAGACAGAAGGAAGTGGTATGCGTTTTCGTAGCCCATGTTAGCCACACATTTGGAGGGGAAGCAAAGTAAAAGGCAGAGCTGGTAAGGCACAGCATTATAAGGCAACAACCGCGAAGCCATATTGACACTCTCCCCTTATTCGGACCCTTTAGCTGTTGGAGGGTCAGCTGCATCAGACACTGCCGTAGCGAAAGGATCGAGAGCAGGTTTCGTCCACTTCGCAGGTACCCACAACGGACCTGTCGGGGCAGAAACACAAAGATAGCCCCTTCCCCAAAACAGAACCTTTGCAGGCAATTGCCATAAGCCGGTTCGCGGATCCTTGTACCGGACCCAGATATTATTATGATCTCGGCTTCGAGGCACGGTGCCGGTGTGTATAAGAACGGGCGGATGACGCACCTCGCCGAATACACATAGGTGGTTTAGGATGAAAAGGGTTTTCAGCAGTCGAGAATGTGGGTCAGCGATTCCCTCGTGATGCTTTAAATGTTGTTTCAGGGTATTGTGTGCCCACTCCACGATAGCTTGCCCCGTAGGGGAGTGGGGAATGCCTGTAATGTGGCGAACCCCCCACGTTGCTAAAAACTTTTCAATTCTACGACTGGTGTACGCAGGCCCATTATCTGTTTTTAGTTGTCGCGGTACACCCATAACAGCAAAACAACCAAGTAAATGTCGTTCAACATGCAAGGCTCTCTCCCCCACCTGGGCTGTTGCCCAGATGAACTTACTATAGGTGTCAATAGAGACATGCACATATTTTAGGCGCCCAAAAGTGGGGATATGTGTGACATCCATTTGCCACAACTCATTCGAGGAGAGTCCTCTGGGATTGACCCCCAAACCTAAGCCGCAACCGCCATTGTGGTCACTGCAGATGGGACATGCGCAGACTATGCCGCAAGCCTCTGTATGCGTTATGCCAAACTCTCGGCAGAGACCCTTAGCATTCTGGTGAAATATGGAGTGAGTCTCCCTAGCCAAAGTGGTCTTGGCCACGGGGGCGGTTGCCGAGAGAGAGACCAATTTGTCTGCCCTGGCATTGCCCGCGCCAAGACCAATATTCCATTTGTGACTACGGACATGAATAATGCAATATGGGTGTTCCCTAAGTTTTACCGCTCGTCTTAGCTGATGTAAGAGCGCAAGGAGGCGTTCATTTTTGACATCCTTAACTAGGGCATCCTCGATGCGCTCAACCACACCAGCCACAGAGAGTGAGTCAGTGACAATGTTAAGGGGCCCTAGCAAGTGTAGCAGTGCCCAAACCACAGCAGACAACTCCATGGTTTGGAGCGTATCTGCTGGTGTAGCATTGAGCAATGTTTGTTGCCAAACACTATTGTCCTGCCAGGTGACGGCGGCCCGACGCGATTTTCGCCCTGCGTCAGTATATACTGTTATAGCGTCCTTTATAGGGTTCCTCTCTCTCTTGGGGCATGTCATCCAGTTCCATTGTCCGATCCATCGTAATAATGGAGACTTAAAGCTATTAGTTTTAATCACGGAACCGGCACCAAGCAGTGCTTCTTGTAAATGTTCACTAGTCTGCAAATACCATCGTAAAGAGTCTTTCGTTCGCATGGGTAGATATATCGTAGAAGGCTCACAACCTTGAACTTGTAAGATTCTCTCCCTTCCTCGTTTTATCAAATCTGCCAAAACCTCTACTTGTTGTACTAAGGTTTTAATCTGCTGTAAAGCAGGGGACACCCACTCGAGGATACCCAACTCTCCGGTGCCCCTTAGTTGCACTAGAGCCCCGATTAGGTATCGGTGCCCCAGCCATACAGCAAGATCAACCGGGACGGTAGCATTAAGGCGGTGTACATGTCCCACAAGCGCACGGTCTACAATCTGTTGTATAAGGTTTCTTTGATGCGGAGTGATGTTGAGCTTTGTCGTGGGGTCCGTGCCCCTCAGAAGTGGGCGGAGTCCCTCCAGCAATTCATTTGGGATGCCCACTATGGGCCGCAGCCACTGCAGGTCTCCCAAAAATTTCTGCGCATCATTAAGGGTCCGCAACCGTGATTGTAATTGCAGCTTCTGAGGGGAAACGGTTTTATCAGTAAGTACCCAACCTAGGTACTTCCATGGTGATACTTGTTGAACCTTGTCCGGAGAGATCACCAGGTTAGAGCATTGCAACACCTGCTGAACATGCTCAATTTGGCTGTCAGAAAAAGGAGTAGCTTGGGCAAATAATATATCATCCATATAATGATATATTACGACATGTTTCCATTGCTCACGTAGAGGCTGCAATGCCGCAGCTACATACAGCTGACATAACGTAGGGCTATTACGCATGCCCTGTGGCAACACTGTCCATTCAAACCGTTGATCTGGACCCTCTCTGTTGAGGGAGGGCAAAGTGAACGCAAATCGCTTCCGATCCTGAGGGTGCAGGTCGATGGTAAAGAAGCAGTCCTTCAAATCGATGATCAGCAGGGAGCAATGTTCAGGAATCATGGCTGGGTTAGGCAACCCTGGTTGTAAGGCACCCACGGGCTCCATTTGCTTGTTGATTTCCCTCAAATCATGCAGCAGTCGATGTTTGCCCGACTTCTTCTTTATGACAAATATTGGGGAGTTCCATGGACTGGTGGATAGACGTAAATGGCCTTGTTGGAATTGCTCGTTTACTAATTGATGAGCATGAAACAGACTTTCCTGTTTTAGTGGCCATTGCTTAACCCATACCGGTGTGTTGGTAGTCCAGGTAATGGGAATGGGGAAAGTCCAAGCAATGGCTAAAAGGCTAAAGGGTGTTCATTCGTAAGTACAATCCCCAGCTGCGAAAGTATATCTCTGCCGATTAGGCACTGCACCGTTGGTGGTAGTTGTACCACAGAGAACACAGCAGAAACTTGTCGTCCCTCTAGCTTTACTTTCAATGTAGGTGTTCGTTGCGCAAACGTCATGCCCCCAACTCCGGTGACCGTAGTGTTTGATGGAAACAGGGGCCATCCCTGGGGCCACTGTGACGGAGCGATTATGCTAGAGTCCGCGCCAGTATCCAAAAGAGCCATAAGAGTCACTTGTTGATCATTATAGGCAAGTTCAACTTTATGTCTAGGTTGATCATTTAAAGTCAAGGTCAGGAGAGTCAGTCCCCCGGAGGAACCGAATCCTTGTCCCCCCCGGTCCTTGTTGGCTAGCGAGGGTATTTCCTTTGCAAGTTGTTCCAACGGGATTAATTGAGCAATACGTTGTCCTTTGGTTATCCGTATGGGTGGAAAAGGAGTGTGCAGCATTATCATTATTTCTCCAGTATAATCAGCGTCAATGACGCCAGGTAGAACAAAGAGTCCCAACATTGATGCTGATGATCTGCCGAGCAACAATGCCCCCACAGACTTGTTTTGAATCATGACAGGACCGTACACCCCAGTAGGAATGCGATGGGGCTGAGTGGTCAGGAGGCTAACGTCTACAGCGGATGCCAGGTCAAGTCCGAGACTCCCTCTCGTTGCTGGTCTGAGCTGGGAAGTTGTGTAACAGCTACTTGTGTCTGTGCGCGGCTGCTCCGACTCGCGCTCCCACTGAAGTTTCCCGAATGGCGACGGCAAGCACCAATGTTGTGGCTGTCTGAACGACATCTAGCACACCAGACACCAGACGCGGTACATTCCTTCCGGACATGACCCGGGAGCCCGCAGCGGTAGCATTTCACTCGGGGGAAACTTCGCCCCACATTCTGCCGGGTGGCCACTGACGCTTGGAGAGGTGCAAGAGCTGCTAAGACCTGCGTCTGAGACGTCCTAGCCTGTTCCTGTAACCCGACACCTAGTTGCTTAATGGCCTCCACTACCAGGGCCTGGGGTCCAATAGGTACCTGGGCCAACCTTTCCAATGCCTCCTCAATCGTCCAATTGGCACTGAGGGTGCTCAGAATGTTACGAGTAGTAGTATTACAATTTTGTAGGGCGCACTGCTTCAGCAAGGCGCCCCGCATGTACTCAGGAACCCCAGCTCTCTCTATAGCTGCTGCAGCCTTATCAATAAAGGCTCCAAACGTCTCATCTCTACCTTGTTTAATGCCCATGTACACTGGTACACCACCGGGCTCCTTAACACGATCAATGGCACGGCGCACCAACTGCATCGCCTCCCGTAACTTATCGGGGCCCAGCAGGGCCTGCGCCTCGGTGCGGAGGAATGGGCCGATGCCCATAAGTTCCTCCACCGTCACGCCGTGTAAGGGGTCGCCCGGCTGTCGTTGGCAAGCCACCGACTCGTGAACCAAGCTCTGCCAATGGGCATTAAACAACAATTGTTGATGCTGAGTAAAAATCAGCCGAATTATCCCTCTGCAATCCGCGGGCAGAAGTATCTGCGTGCTCCAAATGTAGTCAAGCATTTGCCTCACTGGTTCACTATGGGCCCCAAACTGACTGACAGTCGCCCGCGATTGCGACAAAAGTTTCCAATCTAGGGCGGTTATCACTGCCTGCACGCCACCCCCCGGAACAGCCTGGAAGGTGACGGGGCAGGCAAGCTGCTCCGCCACCTGCAGCACATCCGCGTCCCCCCGTTCCAGACTCTCCCTGGCGAGCGCAGCCCAGGCCTCCCGACGGTCCTTAGCCATGGCATCAGCCAAGTCCGCTTCCGCCCCCGGGGGTGGCTCTGGGGGAGGGGGGGCCGAAGCCGCATTCTCGTCAGGGGCCGAGCCCGCAGGGGCCGACTCGCCAGGAGGAGGAGAAGGAGGGGGGGGGGGAGGAGGGGGGGGGGCAAATAGACAATAGACGTACTCGGGGGTAGGGGAATATCTCGTGGCCAGTCCGTGCCATAAGTCTTATTTTTTTCATGTGCGGCAGAGGCCTGCTCTGCCGCCCGCTGCTCAGCCTGGTACTGCAGCAACTCATTATGGACGGCCCTCCAGGTTTTACCCAACTTTTTGGCCAACTTATCTCCATCAATCGCAGCCTCCCAGAGCTTATCACCCAGCTTACGCCACTCGGACAACTCATGGACTGTATGAGGATTCAGAAAACAGCCCTGGGAGTGTCCGTAGGCCAGTAAACCAGGAAGCTCTTTTTGGAGGTCCAGCTCCTTAACTTGCCTTTTTTGCAGGAAGCTGGTAAAAAGGTTATACGCTGCTTGCCTCTGCATACCTGATTCACGTCAGCGCTGTTGCAGCTCTCCAAGGTCTCGGCAGCGCGTATCAGCCGGGTACGCCGATGCGAACGCCCAGGGCTCGACACAGTTTTCTTCGCTGTGTTTTAGCCGTCCTCGCTGCAAAGGACCTGCCCACCTCGTTGCTCCGCCGTGGATCACGTCGGGGTCACCATTTGTCGGAAGCAACGGGAGACATGCTCATCCGATGATGATCACAAGCCTCAGTTTATTTGCACATTTTCATGACTTATATAATAGAGTTAATTAGCTCATACATATTGCAACAGCCAAGCTCCTTATAGGTTGCTAACATTAGTTACTTATCACGCCCGACAGCCAGATGCTGTCAGCCTGTTTGTAACGGCATTTTCGCTGATACAAAACCTAGCCTCAACCCCACATCCGCTCAACCAGACACTTCCCCAAATCCACGCGACCCAGGCGCGTTTCACATTGCCTTTTGACACACAGTTACATCCAAGTAGTTCTTGCAGCCGTGTCTTCATGTCTCTCATCACGTAGCCGACTTCCCAAAATACCTTCCACACGTCCCCCGCTTTCTTGTAGTAGGACATAGTTAATCTGTACTTTAGCAAGTAAGCGCGAAAACAGCTTACGAAGGCAGGAAATTAAGCAAGGTAATATCAGCAAAAGCAGCAGTAGCATAAGTCCTACATTTATGCCGTACATGAGCAAGGTTTTGAGCCAGGGGCCAATGCCAAAAGAAGTGAGCCAGCTGTCCAATGGGTTGTTGAGGACCTTAATGTCCTTGGTGTGATCTTTGAGCCATTGCAGCTGCTTATGAACAGACTCAGAATTGGAGGATAGATTGAAGCAGCACATACCTTCGAACTCCGTACAACCATGGCCGTGTGCCAATAGCAAAAAATCAATGGCAGTTCTATTCTGGAGGACCTGATGTTGCAGGTTCTCCATATCCTGTGCCAATTCACTAAGGACCTGAGTCGTCACGTTGGATTGTTTCACCATCCAGCAAGCGAGTTTGCTGATAGTACGGAGTGCATGAGCAGTGCCCACCCCGGGGACTATGGATGCAAACAAATTAGCTGTGGGCACCCAGAGTTCGACTTGATCGCTGCAGTCGGGAGTGAGTGCAGATAGGGTTCTCTTTTCACGGTGAGTCTTGTTGAACAAGAGGTGCGACATCACGGTAACATTTGGCATGAAAAGGGTCAATTTTCCTAGGTAGCACGGGCCCCCGTGGGCATGCCTTGGAATTCCCTGCCAGGCCCGATTTCTACAAATTAGATAGGTATTGCGAGGTAATGCTTTTGCACTGTCATTAGCCCAAACCTTTACATCTCTCGGTCCCCATCCGTAGGTTCTATAGGGACCGCACATGTATGTTTTATTCCAAAAGGGGTAGTTTCTGGGAGTAAGCCAAAACGTGGGATCGTCCACACCCCACCTAAAGTTGCCCAATTCAATACATCCCGACTCATTTGCCGAACTATTTAGCATTCGGCTTCCCAGGAGCCTGATCTCCTGGGGGTCCCACGGTATAGTTTTGTTCAGAGCTGCCAAGAGTCTTGCTGTACACTCACTATCAGTAAGTTGGCCATCACATCGGCCCGTGGACAACGTAGCAAAATCGGATACATTAATCCCAGGTATACCAACCAGGCATGTGCGAAAAGGGTCAGTGGCCGACGCTAAAGCCAGACAGAAGGAAGTGGTATGCGTTTTCGTAGCCCATGTTAGCCACACATTTGGAGGGGAAGCAAAGTAAAAGGCAGAGCTGGTAAGGCACAGCATTATAAGGCAACAACCGCGAAGCCATATTGGCACTCTCCCCTTATTCGGACCCTTTAGCTGTTGGAGGGTCAGCTGCATCAGACACTGCCGTAGCGAAAGGATCGAGAGCAGGTTTCGTCCACTTCGCAGGTACCCACAACGGACCTGTCGGGGCAGAAACACAAAGATAGCCCCTTCCCCAAAACAGAACCTTTGCAGGCAATTGCCATAAGCCGGTTCGCGGATCCTTGTACCGGACCCAGATATTATTATGATCTCGGCTTCGAGGCACGGTGCCGGTGTGTATAAGAACGGGCGGATGACGCACCTCGCCGAATACACATAGGTGGTTTAGGATGAAAAGGGTTTTCAGCAGTCGAGAATGTGGGTCAGCGATTCCCTCGTGATGCTTTAAATGTTGTTTCAGGGTATTGTGTGCCCACTCCACGATAGCTTGCCCCGTAGGGGAGTGGGGAATGCCTGTAATGTGGCGAACCCCCCACGTTGCTAAAAACTTTTCAATTCTACGACTGGTGTACGCAGGCCCATTATCTGTTTTTAGTTGTCGCGGTACACCCATAACAGCAAAACAACCAAGTAAATGTCGTTCAACATGCAAGGCTCTCTCCCCCACCTGGGCTGTTGCCCAGATGAACTTACTATAGGTGTCAATAGAGACATGCACATATTTTAGGCGCCCAAAAGTGGGGATATGTGTGACATCCATTTGCCACAACTCATTCGAGGAGAGTCCTCTGGGATTGACCCCCAAACCTAAGCCGCAACCGCCATTGTGGTCACTGCAGATGGGACATGCGCAGACTATGCCGCAAGCCTCTGTATGCGTTATGCCAAACTCTCGGCAGAGACCCTTAGCATTCTGGTGAAATATGGAGTGAGTCTCCCTAGCCAAAGTGGTCTTGGCCACGGGGGCGGTTGCCGAGAGAGAGACCAATTTGTCTGCCCTGGCATTGCCCGCGCCAAGACCAATATTCCATTTGTGACTACGGACATGAATAATGCAATATGGGTGTTCCCTAAGTTTTACCGCTCGTCTTAGCTGATGTAAGAGCGCAAGGAGGCGTTCATTTTTGACATCCTTAACTAGGGCATCCTCGATGCGCTCAACCACACCAGCCACAGAGAGTGAGTCAGTGACAATGTTAAGGGGCCCTAGCAAGTGTAGCAGTGCCCAAACCACAGCAGACAACTCCATGGTTTGGAGCGTATCTGCTGGTGTAGCATTGAGCAATGTTTGTTGCCAAACACTATTGTCCTGCCAGGTGACGGCGGCCCGACGCGATTTTCGCCCTGCGTCAGTATATACTGTTATAGCGTCCTTTATAGGGTTCCTCTCTCTCTTGGGGCATGTCATCCAGTTCCATTGTCCGATCCATCGTAATAATGGAGACTTAAAGCTATTAGTTTTAATCACGGAACCGGCACCAAGCAGTGCTTCTTGTAAATGTTCACTAGTCTGCAAATACCATCGTAAAGAGTCTTTCGTTCGCATGGGTAGATATATCGTAGAAGGCTCACAACCTTGAACTTGTAAGATTCTCTCCCTTCCTCGTTTTATCAAATCTGCCAAAACCTCTACTTGTTGTACTAAGGTTTTAATCTGCTGTAAAGCAGGGGACACCCACTCGAGGATACCCAACTCTCCGGTGCCCCTTAGTTGCACTAGAGCCCCGATTAGGTATCGGTGCCCCAGCCATACAGCAAGATCAACCGGGACGGTAGCATTAAGGCGGTGTACATGTCCCACAAGCGCACGGTCTACAATCTGTTGTATAAGGTTTCTTTGATGCGGAGTGATGTTGAGCTTTGTCGTGGGGTCCGTGCCCCTCAGAAGTGGGCGGAGTCCCTCCAGCAATTCATTTGGGATGCCCACTATGGGCCGCAGCCACTGCAGGTCTCCCAAAAATTTCTGCGCATCATTAAGGGTCCGCAACCGTGATTGTAATTGCAGCTTCTGAGGGGAAACGGTTTTATCAGTAAGTACCCAACCTAGGTACTTCCATGGTGATACTTGTTGAACCTTGTCCGGAGAGATCACCAGGTTAGAGCATTGCAACACCTGCTGAACATGCTCAATTTGGCTGTCAGAAAAAGGAGTAGCTTGGGCAAATAATATATCATCCATATAATGATATATTACGACATGTTTCCATTGCTCACGTAGAGGCTGCAATGCCGCAGCTACATACAGCTGACATAACGTAGGGCTATTACGCATGCCCTGTGGCAACACTGTCCATTCAAACCGTTGATCTGGACCCTCTCTGTTGAGGGAGGGCAAAGTGAACGCAAATCGCTTCCGATCCTGAGGGTGCAGGTCGATGGTAAAGAAGCAGTCCTTCAAATCGATGATCAGCAGGGAGCAATGTTCAGGAATCATGGCTGGGTTAGGCAACCCTGGTTGTAAGGCACCCATGGGCTCCATTTGCTTGTTGATTTCCCTCAAATCATGCAGCAGTCGATGTTTGCCCGACTTCTTCTTTATGACAAATATTGGGGAGTTCCATGGACTGGTGGATAGACGTAAATGGCCTTGTTGGAATTGCTCGTTTACTAATTGATGAGCATGAAACAGACTTTCCTGTTTTAGTGGCCATTGCTTAACCCATACCGGTGTGTTGGTAGTCCAGGTAATGGGAATGGGGAAAGTCCAAGCAATGGCTAAAAGGCTAAAGGGTGTTCATTCGTAAGTACAATCCCCAGCTGCGAAAGTATATCTCTGCCGATTAGGCACTGCACCGTTGGTGGTAGTTGTACCACAGAGAACACAGCAGAAACTTGTCGTCCCTCTAGCTTTACTTTCAATGTAGGTGTTCGTTGCGCAAACGTCATGCCCCCAACTCCGGTGACCGTAGTGTTTGATGGAAACAGGGGCCATCCCTGGGGCCACTGTGACGGAGCGATTATGCTAGAGTCCGCGCCAGTATCCAAAAGAGCCATAAGAGTCACTTGTTGATCATTATAGGCAAGTTCAACTTTATGTCTAGGTTGATCATTTAAAGTCAAGGTCAGGAGAGTCAGTCCCCCGGAGGAACCGAATCCTTGTCCCCCCCGGTCCTTGTTGGCTAACGAGGGTATTTCCTTTGCAAGTTGTTCCAACGGGATTAATTGAGCAATACGTTGTCCTTTGGTTATCCGTATGGGTGGAAAAGGAGTGTGCAGCATTATCATTATTTCTCCAGTATAATCAGCGTCAATGACGCCAGGTAGAACAAAGAGTCCCAACATTGATGCTGATGATCTGCCGAGCAACAATGCCCCCACAGACTTGTTTTGAATCATGACAGGACCGTACACCCCAGTAGGAATGCGATGGGGCTGAGTGGTCAGGAGGCTAACGTCTACAGCGGATGCCAGGTCAAGTCCGAGACTCCCTCTCGTTGCTGGTCTGAGCTGGGAAGTTGTGTAACAGCTACTTGTGTCTGTGCGCGGCTGCTCCGACTCGCGCTCCCACTGAAGTTTCCCGAATGGCGACGGCAAGCACCAATGTTGTGGCTGTCTGAACGACATCTAGCACACCAGACACCAGACGCGGTACATTCCTTCCGGACATGACCCGGGAGCCCGCAGCGGTAGCATTTCACTCGGGGGAAACTTCGCCCCACATTCTGCCGGGTGGCCACTGACGCTTGGAGAGGTGCAAGAGCTGCTAAGACCTGCGTCTGAGACGTCCTAGCCTGTTCCTGTAACCCGACACCTAGTTGCTTAATGGCCTCCACTACCAGGGCCTGGGGTCCAATAGGTACCTGGGCCAACCTTTCCAATGCCTCCTCAATCGTCCAATTGGCACTGAGGGTGCTCAGAATGTTACGAGTAGTAGTATTACAATTTTGTAGGGCGCACTGCTTCAGCAAGGCGCCCCGCATGTACTCAGGAACCCCAGCTCTCTCTATAGCTGCTGCAGCCTTATCAATAAAGGCTCCAAACGTCTCATCTCTACCTTGTTTAATGCCCATGTACACTGGTACACCACCGGGCTCCTTAACACGATCAATGGCACGGCGCACCAACTGCATCGCCTCCCGTAACTTATCGGGGCCCAGCAGGGCCTGCGCCTCGGTGCGGAGGAATGGGCCGATGCCCATAAGTTCCTCCACCGTCACGCCGTGTAAGGGGTCGCCCGGCTGTCGTTGGCAAGCCACCGACTCGTGAACCAAGCTCTGCCAATGGGCATTAAACAACAATTGTTGATGCTGAGTAAAAATCAGCCGAATTATCCCTCTGCAATCCGCGGGCAGAAGTATCTGCGTGCTCCAAATGTAGTCAAGCATTTGCCTCACTGGTTCACTATGGGCCCCAAACTGACTGACAGTCGCCCGCGATTGCGACAAAAGTTTCCAATCTAGGGCGGTTATCACTGCCTGCACGCCACCCCCCGGAACAGCCTGGAAGGTGACGGGGCAGGCAAGCTGCTCCGCCACCTGCAGCACATCCGCGTCCCCCCGTTCCAGACTCTCCCTGGCGAGCGCAGCCCAGGCCTCCCGACGGTCCTTAGCCATGGCATCAGCCAAGTCCGCTTCCGCCCCCGGGGGTGGCTCTGGGGGAGGGGGGGCCGAAGCCGCATTCTCGTCAGGGGCCGAGCCCGCAGGGGCCGACTCGCCAGGAGGAGGAGAAGGAGGGGGGGGGGAGGAGGGGGGGGGCAAATAGACAATAGACGTACTCGGGGGTAGGGGAATATCTCGTGGCCAGTCCGTGCCATAAGTCTTATTTTTTTCATGTGCGGCAGAGGCCTGCTCTGCCGCCCGCTGCTCAGCCTGGTACTGCAGCAACTCATTATGGACGGCCCTCCAGGTTTTACCCAACTTTTTGGCCAACTTATCTCCATCAATCGCAGCCTCCCAGAGCTTATCACCCAGCTTACGCCACTCGGACAACTCATGGACTGTATGAGGATTCAGAAAACAGCCCTGGGAGTGTCCGTAGGCCAGTAAACCAGGAAGCTCTTTTTGGAGGTCCAGCTCCTTAACTTGCCTTTTTTGCAGGAAGCTGGTAAAAAGGTTATACGCTGCTTGCCTCTGCATACCTGATTCACGTCAGCGCTGTTGCAGCTCTCCAAGGTCTCGGCAGCGCGTATCAGCCGGGTACGCCGATGCGAACGCCCAGGGCTCGACACAGTTTTCTTCGCTGTGTTTTAGCCGTCCTCGCTGCAAAGGACCTGCCCACCTCGTTGCTCCGCCGTGGATCACGTCGGGGTCACCATTTGTCGGAAGCAACGGGAGACATGCTCATCCGATGATGATCACAAGCCTCAGTTTATTTGCACATTTTCATGACTTATATAATAGAGTTAATTAGCTCATACATATTGCAACAGCCAAGCTCCTTATAGGTTGCTAACATTAGTTACTTATCACGCCCGACAGCCAGATGCTGTCAGCCTGTTTGTAACGGCATTTTCGCTGATACAAAACCTAGCCTCAACCCCACATCCGCTCAACCAGACACTTCCCCAAATCCACGCGACCCAGGCGCGTTTCACATTGCCTTTTGACACACAGTTACATCCAAGTAGTTCTTGCAGCCGTGTCTTCATGTCTCTCATCACGTAGCCGACTTCCCAAAATACCTTCCACACGTCCCCCGCTTTCTTGTAGTAGGACATAGTTAATCTGTACTTCAGCAAGTAAGCGCGAAAACAGCTTACGAAGGCAGGAAATTAAGCAAGGTAATATCAGCAAAAGCAGCAGTAGCATAAGTCCTACATTTATGCCGTACATGAGCAAGGTTTTGAGCCAGGGGCCAATGCCAAAAGAAGTGAGCCAGCTGTCCAATGGGTTGTTGAGGACCTTAATGTCCTTGGTGTGATCTTTGAGCCATTGCAGCTGCTTATGAACAGACTCAGAATTGGAGGATAGATTGAAGCAGCACATACCTTCGAACTCCGTACAACCATGGCCGTGTGCCAATAGCAAAAAATCAATGGCAGTTCTATTCTGGAGGACCTGATGTTGCAGGTTCTCCATATCCTGTGCCAATTCACTAAGGACCTGAGTCGTCACATTGGATTGTTTCACCATCCAGCAAGCGAGTTTGCTGATAGTACGGAGTGCATGAGCAGTGCCCACCCCGGGGACTATGGATGCAAACAAATTAGCTGTGGGCACCCAGAGTTCGACTTGATCGCTGCAGTCGGGAGTGAGTGCAGATAGGGTTCTCTTTTCACGGTGAGTCTTGTTGAACAAGAGGTGCGACATCACGGTAACATTTGGCATGAAAAGGGTCAATTTTCCTAGGTAGCACGGGCCCCCGTGGGCATGCCTTGGAATTCCCTGCCAGGCCCGATTTCTACAAATTAGATAGGTATTGCGAGGTAATGCTTTTGCACTGTCATTAGCCCAAACCTTTACATCTCTCGGTCCCCATCCGTAGGTTCTATAGGGACCGCACATGTATGTTTTATTCCAAAAGGGGTAGTTTCTGGGAGTAAGCCAAAACGTGGGATCGTCCACACCCCACCTAAAGTTGCCCAATTCAATACATCCCGACTCATTTGCCGAACTATTTAGCATTCGGCTTCCCAGGAGCCTGATCTCCTGGGGGTCCCACGGTATAGTTTTGTTCAGAGCTGCCAAGAGTCTTGCTGTACACTCACTATCAGTAAGTTGGCCATCACATCGGCCCGTGGACAACGTAGCAAAATCGGATACATTAATCCCAGGTATACCAACCAGGCATGTGCGAAAAGGGTCAGTGGCCGACGCTAAAGCCAGACAGAAGGAAGTGGTATGCGTTTTCGTAGCCCATGTTAGCCACACATTTGGAGGGGAAGCAAAGTAAAAGGCAGAGCTGGTAAGGCACAGCATTATAAGGCAACAACCGCGAAGCCATATTGGCACTCTCCCCTTATTCGGACCCTTTAGCTGTTGGAGGGTCAGCTGCATCAGACACTGCCGTAGCGAAAGGATCGAGAGCAGGTTTCGTCCACTTCGCAGGTACCCACAACGGACCTGTCGGGGCAGAAACACAAAGATAGCCCCTTCCCCAAAACAGAACCTTTGCAGGCAATTGCCATAAGCCGGTTCGCGGATCCTTGTACCGGACCCAGATATTATTATGATCTCGGCTTCGAGGCACGGTGCCGGTGTGTATAAGAACGGGCGGATGACGCACCTCGCCGAATACACATAGGTGGTTTAGGATGAAAAGGGTTTTCAGCAGTCGAGAATGTGGGTCAGCGATTCCCTCGTGATGCTTTAAATGTTGTTTCAGGGTATTGTGTGCCCACTCCACGATAGCTTGCCCCGTAGGGGAGTGGGGAATGCCTGTAATGTGGCGAACCCCCCACGTTGCTAAAAACTTTTCAATTCTACGACTGGTGTACGCAGGCCCATTATCTGTTTTTAGTTGTCGCGGTACACCCATAACAGCAAAACAACCAAGTAAATGTCGTTCAACATGCAAGGCTCTCTCCCCCACCTGGGCTGTTGCCCAGATGAACTTACTATAGGTGTCAATAGAGACATGCACATATTTTAGGCGCCCAAAAGTGGGGATATGTGTGACATCCATTTGCCACAACTCATTCGAGGAGAGTCCTCTGGGATTGACCCCCAAACCTAAGCCGCAACCGCCATTGTGGTCACTGCAGATGGGACATGCGCAGACTATGCCGCAAGCCTCTGTATGCGTTATGCCAAACTCTCGGCAGAGACCCTTAGCATTCTGGTGAAATATGGAGTGAGTCTCCCTAGCCAAAGTGGTCTTGGCCACGGGGGCGGTTGCCGAGAGAGAGACCAATTTGTCTGCCCTGGCATTGCCCGCGCCAAGACCAATATTCCATTTGTGACTACGGACATGAATAATGCAATATGGGTGTTCCCTAAGTTTTACCGCTCGTCTTAGCTGATGTAAGAGCGCAAGGAGGCGTTCATTTTTGACATCCTTAACTAGGGCATCCTCGATGCGCTCAACCACACCAGCCACAGAGAGTGAGTCAGTGACAATGTTAAGGGGCCCTAGCAAGTGTAGCAGTGCCCAAACCACAGCAGACAACTCCATGGTTTGGAGCGTATCTGCTGGTGTAGCATTGAGCAATGTTTGTTGCCAAACACTATTGTCCTGCCAGGTGACGGCGGCCCGACGCGATTTTCGCCCTGCGTCAGTATATACTGTTATAGCGTCCTTTATAGGGTTCCTCTCTCTCTTGGGGCATGTCATCCAGTTCCATTGTCCGATCCATCGTAATAATGGAGACTTAAAGCTATTAGTTTTAATCACGGAACCGGCACCAAGCAGTGCTTCTTGTAAATGTTCACTAGTCTGCAAATACCATCGTAAAGAGTCTTTCGTTCGCATGGGTAGATATATCGTAGAAGGCTCACAACCTTGAACTTGTAAGATTCTCTCCCTTCCTCGTTTTATCAAATCTGCCAAAACCTCTACTTGTTGTACTAAGGTTTTAATCTGCTGTAAAGCAGGGGACACCCACTCGAGGATACCCAACTCTCCGGTGCCCCTTAGTTGCACTAGAGCCCCGATTAGGTATCGGTGCCCCAGCCATACAGCAAGATCAACCGGGACGGTAGCATTAAGGCGGTGTACATGTCCCACAAGCGCACGGTCTACAATCTGTTGTATAAGGTTTCTTTGATGCGGAGTGATGTTGAGCTTTGTCGTGGGGTCCGTGCCCCTCAGAAGTGGGCGGAGTCCCTCCAGCAATTCATTTGGGATGCCCACTATGGGCCGCAGCCACTGCAGGTCTCCCAAAAATTTCTGCGCATCATTAAGGGTCCGCAACCGTGATTGTAATTGCAGCTTCTGAGGGGAAACGGTTTTATCAGTAAGTACCCAACCTAGGTACTTCCATGGTGATACTTGTTGAACCTTGTCCGGAGAGATCACCAGGTTAGAGCATTGCAACACCTGCTGAACATGCTCAATTTGGCTGTCAGAAAAAGGAGTAGCTTGGGCAAATAATATATCATCCATATAATGATATATTACGACATGTTTCCATTGCTCACGTAGAGGCTGCAATGCCGCAGCTACATACAGCTGACATAACGTAGGGCTATTACGCATGCCCTGTGGCAACACTGTCCATTCAAACCGTTGATCTGGACCCTCTCTGTTGAGGGAGGGCAAAGTGAACGCAAATCGCTTCCGATCCTGAGGGTGCAGGTCGATGGTAAAGAAGCAGTCCTTCAAATCGATGATCAGCAGGGAGCAATGTTCAGGAATCATGGCTGGGTTAGGCAACCCTGGTTGTAAGGCACCCATGGGCTCCATTTGCTTGTTGATTTCCCTCAAATCATGCAGCAGTCGATGTTTGCCCGACTTCTTCTTTATGACAAATATTGGGGAGTTCCATGGACTGGTGGATAGACGTAAATGGCCTTGTTGGAATTGCTCGTTTACTAATTGATGAGCATGAAACAGACTTTCCTGTTTTAGTGGCCATTGCTTAACCCATACCGGTGTGTTGGTAGTCCAGGTAATGGGAATGGGGAAAGTCCAAGCAATGGCTAAAAGGCTAAAGGGTGTTCATTCGTAAGTACAATCCCCAGCTGCGAAAGTATATCTCTGCCGATTAGGCACTGCACCGTTGGTGGTAGTTGTACCACAGAGAACACAGCAGAAACTTGTCGTCCCTCTAGCTTTACTTTCAATGTAGGTGTTCGTTGCGCAAACGTCATGCCCCCAACTCCGGTGACCGTAGTGTTTGATGGAAACAGGGGCCATCCCTGGGGCCACTGTGACGGAGCGATTATGCTAGAGTCCGCGCCAGTATCCAAAAGAGCCATAAGAGTCACTTGTTGATCATTATAGGCAAGTTCAACTTTATGTCTAGGTTGATCATTTAAAGTCAAGGTCAGGAGAGTCAGTCCCCCGGAGGAACCGAATCCTTGTCCCCCCCGGTCCTTGTTGGCTAGCGAGGGTATTTCCTTTGCAAGTTGTTCCAACGGGATTAATTGAGCAATACGTTGTCCTTTGGTTATCCGTATGGGTGGAAAAGGAGTGTGCAGCATTATCATTATTTCTCCAGTATAATCAGCGTCAATGACGCCAGGTAGAACAAAGAGTCCCAACATTGATGCTGATGATCTGCCGAGCAACAATGCCCCCACAGACTTGTTTTGAATCATGACAGGACCGTACACCCCAGTAGGAATGCGATGGGGCTGAGTGGTCAGGAGGCTAACGTCTACAGCGGATGCCAGGTCAAGTCCGAGACTCCCTCTCGTTGCTGGTCTGAGCTGGGAAGTTGTGTAACAGCTACTTGTGTCTGTGCGCGGCTGCTCCGACTCGCGCTCCCACTGAAGTTTCCCGAATGGCGACGGCAAGCACCAATGTTGTGGCTGTCTGAACGACATCTAGCACACCAGACACCAGACGCGGTACATTCCTTCCGGACATGACCCGGGAGCCCGCAGCGGTAGCATTTCACTCGGGGGAAACTTCGCCCCACATTCTGCCGGGTGGCCACTGACGCTTGGAGAGGTGCAAGAGCTGCTAAGACCTGCGTCTGAGACGTCCTAGCCTGTTCCTGTAACCCGACACCTAGTTGCTTAATGGCCTCCACTACCAGGGCCTGGGGTCCAATAGGTACCTGGGCCAACCTTTCCAATGCCTCCTCAATCGTCCAATTGGCACTGAGGGTGCTCAGAATGTTACGAGTAGTAGTATTACAATTTTGTAGGGCGCACTGCTTCAGCAAGGCGCCCCGCATGTACTCAGGAACCCCAGCTCTCTCTATAGCTGCTGCAGCCTTATCAATAAAGGCTCCAAACGTCTCATCTCTACCTTGTTTAATGCCCATGTACACTGGTACACCACCGGGCTCCTTAACACGATCAATGGCACGGCGCACCAACTGCATCGCCTCCCGTAACTTATCGGGGCCCAGCAGGGCCTGCGCCTCGGTGCGGAGGAATGGGCCGATGCCCATAAGTTCCTCCACCGTCACGCCGTGTAAGGGGTCGCCCGGCTGTCGTTGGCAAGCCACCGACTCGTGAACCAAGCTCTGCCAATGGGCATTAAACAACAATTGTTGATGCTGAGTAAAAATCAGCCGAATTATCCCTCTGCAATCCGCGGGCAGAAGTATCTGCGTGCTCCAAATGTAGTCAAGCATTTGCCTCACTGGTTCACTATGGGCCCCAAACTGACTGACAGTCGCCCGCGATTGCGACAAAAGTTTCCAATCTAGGGCGGTTATCACTGCCTGCACGCCACCCCCCGGAACAGCCTGGAAGGTGACGGGGCAGGCAAGCTGCTCCGCCACCTGCAGCACATCCGCGTCCCCCCGTTCCAGACTCTCCCTGGCGAGCGCAGCCCAGGCCTCCCGACGGTCCTTAGCCATGGCATCAGCCAAGTCCGCTTCCGCCCCCGGGGGTGGCTCTGGGGGAGGGGGGGCCGAAGCCGCATTCTCGTCAGGGGCCGAGCCCGCAGGGGCCGACTCGCCAGGAGGAGGAGAAGGAGGGGGGGGGGGAGGAGGGGGGGGGCAAATAGACAATAGACGTACTCGGGGGTAGGGGAATATCTCGTGGCCAGTCCGTGCCATAAGTCTTATTTTTTTCATGTGCGGCAGAGGCCTGCTCTGCCGCCCGCTGCTCAGCCTGGTACTGCAGCAACTCATTATGGACGGCCCTCCAGGTTTTACCCAACTTTTTGGCCAACTTATCTCCATCAATCGCAGCCTCCCAGAGCTTATCACCCAGCTTACGCCACTCGGACAACTCATGGACTGTATGAGGATTCAGAAAACAGCCCTGGGAGTGTCCGTAGGCCAGTAAACCAGGAAGCTCTTTTTGGAGGTCCAGCTCCTTAACTTGCCTTTTTTGCAGGAAGCTGGTAAAAAGGTTATACGCTGCTTGCCTCTGCATACCTGATTCACGTCAGCGCTGTTGCAGCTCTCCAAGGTCTCGGCAGCGCGTATCAGCCGGGTACGCCGATGCGAACGCCCAGGGCTCGACACAGTTTTCTTCGCTGTGTTTTAGCCGTCCTCGCTGCAAAGGACCTGCCCACCTCGTTGCTCCGCCGTGGATCACGTCGGGGTCACCATTTGTCGGAAGCAACGGGAGACATGCTCATCCGATGATGATCACAAGCCTCAGTTTATTTGCACATTTTCATGACTTATATAATAGAGTTAATTAGCTCATACATATTGCAACAGCCAAGCTCCTTATAGGTTGCTAACATTAGTTACTTATCACGCCCGACAGCCAGATGCTGTCAGCCTGTTTGTAACGGCATTTTCGCTGATACAAAACCTAGCCTCAACCCCACATCCGCTCAACCAGACACTTCCCCAAATCCACGCGACCCAGGCGCGTTTCACATTGCCTTTTGACACACAGTTACATCCAAGTAGTTCTTGCAGCCGTGTCTTCATGTCTCTCATCACGTAGCTGACTTCCCAAAATACCTACCACAGATATGGGTTGGGGTGGCATCTGCTCTGCAGAAAAGGACTGAGAGTCTTTGTGGGCAGCAAGCTGAATGTGAAGCAGCAGCATGTCCTGGCAGCAATGGAGGCCCCAGTGTCCTGGGCTGCCAGAAAAAGAGCAAAGCCAGCAGACTGAGGGAAGCAATTATCCCCCTCCACTCAGCACTCGGTAGAGCACTTCTAGTTCCTGTATCCATTGAGGCCCCCTGTAGAAGAACGCTGTTGATGACATGCAGTGAGTTCAGTGGCAGGCCTCCGAGGTGGTCAGGGGCTGGAGCACTTGCCCTATGAGGAGAGGCTGAGGGAATGGGCCTTGTTCAGCCTGAAGAAGGAAAGGCTTTGGGGGGAACTCATCGCAGCTTCACAACTGAAGGTTAGAAACCGATAAAGAACCAGGTTTGTGCAGAGATTCATGGCAGGACAATGAGAGGCAATGGTTACAAGCTGACACAAGTGCAGCTAAAATTGGATATAAGGAAGAAAAAACAATGAGAGCAATAAAGAAGGCTTCAGAGAGGTTATGGATTCTCTGTTCTTGGAGACTTTCAGGACACTGTTGGACAAAGCCCTGAGAAATTCGATGTGAATTCAGTGGTGATCCCGATGCAAGCAAGAGGTTGGACTAGAAACCTCTCAAGGTGCCTTCCAACCTGAATGGTTCTGATAACTCTATCATCCCTGATGATAGCCCCTGCGATTCTTACAGTCATGAATTCCTTTTCTGCATGCGAGTTAGCAGCAGATATGGCATTCCCAGAGCCAGCCCCTCCCAGTGGTGTGAGGTTGCCTCTTGGGCCTGAAAGGTTTTCAATTCAAAGCTTAATTATTAGGGACCGCTTGTCCAGAATGGGCCCTCCTCACCATCTACAACACCTGCACATTACAGCACAATGCCCAATGAGTGTGACACATGCAGAAAGTCATGGCACAAGGGTGATTGCACTCTGATGTGCCCAAGGTCTTTAGCAGATCCAGTAAAATCCAGAAGGACTGCAAGAGCCTTAAACCTCCTGGGCACACATTAGTAAGGTTGACTTTGTGCCTATGGGAGGCTGAGGGAGCTGGGTTGGTTCAGCCTGGAGAAGAGGAGACTTTGGGTAGACCTAAGAACAGCCTGCCCATACCCACCAGGAGGTCATCAAGAAGATGGAGCCAGGCCTTTGTACTGTTGTGCACAATGGGAGGAGGAGGCCCAATGGGCCTTAGCTGAAACAAGAGCAGATCAGGCTGGAGGGAAGAAAACACATTTTACCCCTGCAGATAGCCAAGCGCTGGGGCAGGTTGCCCAGAGAGGTTGTACCATCTCCATCCTCAGAAGTTTTCAAGTCCTAAATGAACGAAGCCCTGAGCAACCTGGTTGGAGCTGACAGTTGACCCTGCTGTGGGAAGGAGGTTGGGCTAAAGACCTCCTGAGGTCCCTTCCAGCCTTAAGGATTCTGCATTTCCTTCCATACCATGTCTTTCCTTGCTGACCACAGGGAAAACCTTCAGCTTCCCAGTGACCATGGTAGCGCATCAGACAAAAGTAGGAGCAGGTCAACTGCATGTTTCTTGTCCTACTCCACTCAGAGTCATTCAGATTCAGGGCGGCTTTGCAGGTATCCCCAGAGAGCCCTGATTTTTCTTTGGCTTCACCTTTTATTGCATTATTCCCTCTTTTCTACCTGACAAGGTCTTCTCTTTTACCATTCTGATCCCCTCCCATACAATCAATCACCCCTATCTATCCTGTCCTCATTGGCCCTGGCTTTGCTTGCTTTCTACCCTCCTTTGGCTTTTCTGAGAGTGTTCCCATGCTCATTTCTACCTTGGCCAGAAGTTCCTTTACACTAGTACCTCCTTTTAATATATGCAGTGTCCTGAAATTCTTCATGCTGTTATCCTGTCAGAGGCACAGCAAGACAGGATGAGTCATCTGCACACAGACATTAAGAACTGACACAAAGGAACTCCAGTCCAGAGAGATTGGAGATTTGGCCAACAGAAACCTCATGAAGTTGTGCAAGGAAAAGTTGCCAGCCCTGCACTAGGGGAGCAGAAAACCCCTGTGCATCAGGACAGGCTGAGTCCTGACCATCAGAGGAGTGACCCAGAGGAGAAGGGTCTGGATATTATGAGGGATGCCATATGAGCCAGCAGTGCATACTCACCACAGATGAGGCCAGCTGCATATGGGGCTGCTTCAGGAAGACCATGGCCACCCAGGCAAGGGCAGTTATTATCTTCCTGCTCTCAGCACTGCTGTGACCACATCTGGAAGAGTGTATCCCCATGTGGTATGCCCAGTGCTGGAGGAATGGGGAAGATCTGGAGAGGGTCCAGGGGAGGTCTCCCAAGATGGGGGAAGGGTCCTGAGGCACAAGGCCTTCATGGAGAGGCTGAGGGATGTGGCCTTCTTTAGCCTGGTGAAGGGGAGGCTAAGGGCATTCCAGTAGGAGCCTGTGAGTGCTTGAAGGGTGGTTTCAGAGGTGATGGAGAGTTTCTTGTTAACAGGGAATAGCAAGAGAAGGAGAAAGAGATGAAAGATAAATGGATTATGAGAAGTTCAGGCTGAACTTTTGGAAACTGGGATGTCACTTGTGCTGTGGTTGAACAGGGCACCCAGAGGGAGTCAGTGGGGAGCCCCTGGCTTTGTGTCTGGATGAAAAGCAAGAGAGGGCAGAGAGCCATCAGTAAAGGTGGTCAGATGGCTGGGGGAGAGCAAAGTGGGGAAGCAGGCTGGGTGTCTACAGGCTGCAGGGACACAGACACAGGAGGGGGACAGCCTGGGGTGGAGACGACCGAGGGCACTGCCAAGGCTGAAAGCCTCCGACAGGACGGAGGTCTTTGTGCTCTTGGCTTTCTCTGGTGTCTGCCACTGAGGCCAAGGAGACACTGTGTTTCTGACGGCCCCAGGTCCTCATTACCTCCCCACACCCTCAGAGAGCCCAGGAGATGCTGTCTCATCCTGCACGAAGCCTTGCACACCCCCACCCTCTCCCTGCCCCCACAAAGAGCCCTGAGCCAAGTCGGAGCGAAAGCACCACCCTGTGCAGGGGCTGGGTGTCAGTGCTGGCCCATGCTGTCTGATAACACACAGCAAGGTGGACTTGGTGTCACAGCCACCTGCACATTTCCTTTGCCAACCTGTAACAAGTGCCTCCAACTTTCTGCTCTCCTCAGCCCCTGGGAGGCTTTGTTGGTAATGGTCCTCAGGGGGACCCATTAACACTCCCCGAAACTTGGGATTTAATTCTGACTTTAACTTCTTCAGTGTTTTTCTCAGTTCCCTCTCAGTATCTGAGGTTCATGGGCTCAGCACCACATACACTCGAGGGGGGATTAAAAGGTCAGAAGCCCTAACAAGCCATGCCACTCCCCAGCATTTTCTTGAGGTCTCAGTTCTTGTGAGGCTAAGTGGAGAGCTCTCAGGAGGGCACTTACAAGAGGAAGCTTCGGGTGAAAGTCCTTCCTTAAATGTACACTGTTTGAACCCTTCGAGTGTCTCTCTATGCTGGTATCCAACCCTCCCTTGTGGTCACACCCTGCTTAAAAAAACAGAAATCAGATGCCATGCTTCTAAGTAATCATGCCTCTCATTGCCAAAAGTGACATTCTGAAGTAGCTCCACATTGCACAGATACTTCCCATATACTGCTGGAGAGACATTCTTTATTTCAATACTATGTCATGGAAAGACAGATTTTGAATTTAGCACTGTGTAAGCTTGAATTTGAGGAAGAAAAAGAAGCTATTTCCTCATGGGCTCATTAGCATCATCACGCTTAGCAAAATCCTTCCTAGATGCCAACCTCTCCTAGCAGCCCCCTGTGGCCATACAGAGAAGGAGAGGCAAGAATCACCTCATTACGGTTGCTGAGTGCTAACGAGCTCCCGGGGGACAGCCACCGAAGGTGGAGGGCCATGGCAGGAACGCAGCTGCTGGGAGGTCTAATGGGGCCTGCTGAGGGCTGTTAGCGATGAAGCTGTTTCAGGCAATCAAAGTGTCCCTCCCTGGGGGCTGATTAGAGCAAAAAATCAGAGGCGGTGATTTCAGGGTGACAAAGCCAGGAGACAGAGAGGTCTTTGTCACGTCGCCCCTTGGACGTGCCCTGTCCAGGGCCTCGCAGGCCTCTGTCGTCCCCCATTCTGCCTCCATTCCTCAGATATCCCTCAGCTGTGGTCGCCACTCCCCTGGAGCCTGACCCCAAAAAGATGGCCCCCAACACCTCCATCTGCAACCACAGAGTGATTCCCCACCCCACCAGGCCCCACTGTTAGAGCGCTGCCTCCCCATCATGAATGGCTGCCAATACTCCCTCACGCCTGCCCCTGCTCTCCTTGATCCTCCGCTTGCCAATATGCTTTTCTTTCGGCAGCCCCCTTTCTGCCAGCCTCTGTCTCTCCCAGAAGGTTTCCTAACATGGACTCATGCTCTACATCCATGGAAAGCATCGATGCAGGTGTAATAGATTAAAAAAAGCAAGTGGGAAACATCCTATTCTCAGGATGGCCTTCTCACCTCAAGTGATTCTCAATGAAACCATTACCCAAACTTTAATAAAGGCATCACAAGTACTGCTGAAGCAAGAGGTGGATTCCTACAGATACTTTGTGCCTCCATGTTCCCTCCTAAGCTCAGCTGCAGTTAATGATGTCTCTCTGTAGGGATTTTATTCCAGGAGAAGTGGAGATTTTGGAACCTGATTGGAAGAAAAAAGCAAAGAGGAAGGTGACTAGTACCAGGGAGAGGTTCTGCTTGCTCGAGCTGGGTAATGGCAGGCAGCAACGGGCATGAGATGGGAAAGGTCAAAGATGGAAAAAGAAATGGACAGCCATTCTCCTGTCACAGGGCAACACACCTGACACCCACTCCATGACAGCTGCGGAGTAGCTCATCGGCCTTTGCACACGCTGCCAGGAGAGTGGCACTTCCAGAGAGCAAGTGCTTTCCAAACCCTTCCTAGCAGGACTCTTTGCACCAAGATGAACTGAGATCTCAGAGCTCCTCCTTGCATCCACTGGCAATAGGGGAGGGCTGGGGACCCCTCTGATGGAGGCATCAACCCGAGAAACAGAAATGCTTGTTTGGGAGATGTTGCGGGATTCATTTCCCCCAAGATCAGTACTTGACGGGAGGGCAGCAGGATTTCAGGACTGGGGTGGTGAGCAGCTTGAGGGAAGGGGTGATGTGGTGGCCTAATGGCTTCAGGTTTGTGAGAGGAAATGGGGGACAGTTATGAAGGGGTTAGGGAGGGGGCCAGAGTTTTGTTACAGGGGAATCTGTGCCATGGTCAGCATGTTATGGGGTGGTTCCTGGTCTGGGTGAGAGGGCCTGTGCAGTGCCATGCACAGAGGGGCCCCCCAGGATCATCCGGGTAGAAAGGTCTGTCCAACACCTGGCAGAATGGGAGGATGCTGTTGTGGGAGGGGGAAGGGGTCTGTGCAGCACTCAGCTGAACCCGGGGGCCCAGTCTGGGTGCCTGGGGAGTTCCCCGCTCCTGGCCCTGCTGTGGTCTCTGTGAGGAAGGTCTGGAGCAGGGTCTGCTGGGAGTAACCTGTGCAGGGGAGGTGAAGGATGCTCTGCACCACATCTGAGATGGGCCTGTGCTCACTGCCCCACAAGTGCACCCTCGGGGTCCCCCGGTCTACGGGCAAGGACTGCAGAACTGGCTGGAGCAGTTACCCCTGTGTGCATCCTTTGTCATCAGATCCTGGGTCCTGTGTGTCAGTGAGGACAAGAGCTGTGTCCCCAGCAGAGGCCTGGAAGGTTGACCCTTCAGCCTGCTGACCGTCCCAGAGACCTCACAAGATGTCTGTTGGAGAAGGGCCCTCCCCTGAGAAGACCCTGCCTGAGCCGTTCATGCAAGACCTTCTCTTCTTTCCCCTGAGCCAGAAGGTTTCTGACCATCAGACTTGTGCTGGGGGTTCAACAGCATGACAAGAGAGGGGGGAGGCACTAGCCCCCTGAGCAGGGGACAGGAACATCCCTCCTTCATAGTTTTCAGGAGAGGAGCAGGACATGCAGCCAGGATCTGGGAGGAGGGGCTGGCTGGCTTGATGGGGGAAGGTGCTAACCGAATTCCTTTTCCAAAAGAGGCTCTTTTGTTTGATTGTTTGTTTATTGTTTTTCACCCAAGGCGAAAGGGCTCTGGCTTTGGGGCAAGACCTTCCTGCTTTAAGGGTGGGTGTTAGGTCAAATCACCTCAAAGCCTTTGCCATGGAGGTTTACTGCACTGGTGGCTTCCCCTTCCAAAGAGCTTTAGGCCTTCAGCAAGTGTGAAAGGTCTCCTCCTCCCTCAAGGCGGGCAGGGGGCCGTTGGGGTGGAGCTCCAATGAAAACAGGCAGCATGCTGGAGGTGGGAGCAGGGAGTGGTGTCAGGAGAGCCAGAGCTCCTGGTTGAGACTTTTACAGGAGTTCAAGGACATGCCTGGACAGTAGTGAAAGGCTGAACAAGGGAAGAGTTGACCCCTTGCTGCTCAAGGAAAGAGTTGACCTGGAGTCACGGGACTCCTCTGTGATTAGTGACCAGTTTCAAGGAGGAGAAATCTGGCTAGCAGTGGACGAGGCCTGAGTGAGGGATTAGTGCTGAGAACTCAACCTCTCAAGCCCATGGGACCCAATGGCTGCATCCAACTGTGCTGATGGAAGTCGCCAACATCCTTGTAAGGATCCTCGCTATTGTTTTTGCGAGGGGGTGGAGATGAGGGCAGGCATGCCCAAGGACTGGAGGAAAGTCACATTTGAACCCCTCTTTAGAAGAGGCCAAACAAATGATCCAAGGAACAACAGGCTGGTCAGCCTCACTTCAGTGCCTTGGAAAATCATGGCATGACGGAGTCCTCTTGAAACACATTTGTGAGCAAACGGAAAAGAACATGACTGGTAACAGTCAGCACGGGTTTCCCAGCTCTTAATCTTGCTTCACTGACCGTATTACCTTCTAGGACAGATAACTGGATTGGTGGAAGAGGGCAGAGCAGTGGATGTCACACACCTTGTCTTTAGCAAGGCTTTTGACATGGTGTTCCAAGTCAGGATGTCATGGTGTGGATGGGTGGACAACCAGGAGACTAAAGCACTGCTGGGCTGACTAGGCTCACAGTAGAGTGTCTGATGGGTCATCCTCTGCCTGGCGGCCATTAACAAGGGAAGTCCCTCAGGGGTCTACGCTGCTATCTGTCCATTTTCCATCTTTATCACTCCCCTGGAGGAGGTCTGCAGAGGAGACTAGAGTGGAGGAATACAAGTCACTGTGCTCACAGCAGGGGCAGCCATGCAGAGGGACCTTGAAAGTCTGGAGGAAGAGGTAGCATGCACCCATCTGAAATGCAACCAAGGCAAGTGCCAACTCTTGCCCCTAGGGAGCAAGAACCCCTTGCAACAACATAGGCTGTGGACAGATTTCAGGGAGCAGCAAGGGCCAGCTGCTCCCAAAGGGACGGGGAGCTGGGAGCCAAACATGATAACAAGGCCAAAAAGGCAGGGGCCTCCCCAGCCGGGGCCAGCCCCACCCTACCCAAGTGAGGCGAGCAGGGCAGGCCTGGAGATGGTACCCGGGTTCAGCAAAGACTCCAGATCATCAGGAGAGTTTTTGGTGATGAGGCAGGTCCAAGGTCAAGCCAGGAACACAAGTCAGCAAACCAGGATCAGGTCCAATGACAGTAACCAGGGTCAGACAAGGCCCTGTAATTGCAGGGCATGTCCAGAGAGATGAGGTATACCCAGGGTCAAGTTGGAAAGTCAGCCCTTGAGTCAGAGTCCGGATCAACAGGGGCCATGGTCAGGAATAGGCACAGCTGTAATGCAGCTGCAGACAGGCACACCTGCAGTGTAGGTCGAGATGGCACTGAGGCCCCACAATTGAACTTAAATGGGCTCTTGGGCCATGTGCAGTGGGGTTTGTGGAAGCCTCTGGTGAGGCTGGTCAGGGACATGAAGGCCTGTTAATGGCCCCAGGGCCCTGACAACAGACTAGCCTTAGCCAGTGGAGTAGCTCCACAGAAAAGGCCCTGGGGGTCCTGGTGCACAGCCAAGTGAACTGAGCCAGCAGTGTGCGCTGGCAGTGAGGAAGGCCAACAGCCTCTGGGGATGTATGCGCAGGAGCACAGCCAGGAGATGGAGGGAAGTGATCACCCCCCCCCCCATTACTCACTGCTCCTTACACCATATCTAGAGCACCACATCCAGCGCTGGGTCTCAAATAAAGGAAAGACAATGACAAACTGCAGTCAATTTAGTAGGAGGCCATCAGGAAGCTCAGGCAGCTGCTGCACAAACTTCTGTGTCCGTGGGACCAGCGGCTCCTGCTCCTCCAGCCAGGGCAGAGGCTGAGGAGACTGCACCTCACGACATGCCAGTCCAACAACACCAAGGGGAATCATGCCCAGTGGCTCCCACTGGTGCCACAATAGGAGTAACAGAGGCCTCTGGGCACCTGCCAGGGAGGTATGCCAAGGAGGCATACCTCTGGACCTGCCAGGGAGGAGAGGTGGACACAAACCACAAGGACATATCAAGAGCTCTGCTCTCTTCAGCCCCTGACACACCAGTCCCTTGTGCCTCAGGGAGC
Source organism: Struthio camelus (assembly GCF_040807025.1). NCBI lineage: Eukaryota > Metazoa > Chordata > Aves > Struthioniformes > Struthionidae > Struthio > Struthio camelus. The sequence continues at coordinate 55,528 of NW_027182695.1, forward strand.
AGTTCATGGACTCTCTCACCTCAGGGGACAGAGCCTGGCACCCAAGAGGGGGGATTCACCCCATTGCCCAGGGTAAGTCTCCATGGCTCGGAGGAAATGTCTGGGGCTCGACTTCTCCCTCCCCACTGACCATGGTGAGGGGCTGGAGGGACCAGCTCAGGCCACCAGGGCTCTCTCAACCTGAGCGAGGCAGTGAACAGACAGACGTCTGCAGGGAGGTGAGGGGAATCCCATTCTGATCTCAGAAATGGCCAATTTAATCAGGACACGTAACGTGCTAGTTCAGGAGGACATCAGTAATAATTCTCCTGAGATGAATACCCTACCTAAACACTTCCTATGATTTCATCATGGGAAAACACTGACCTTTTTATTTAAATTAGTTGATCATTTCAACTGAGGGAAAGGTGCATGTATTTTTTTCTGATGATGACAACAGTTCTTCACCTTTGCAGGCAGAGCTTGGGGGTCTAACCACAAGCACCCAGTGGCACTTGGAGAGGCACTGATGTATCTCAGGTACCTGCCTGGGCCTGGCAGCTCTCCCAGAGGACCTGCAGGAGACTGGAGCCCCTTGGAGCTGCAAGTGGAGGCTGGCAGAGGGGGCCAAAGCACCTGGAATGGCACCAAACCTCTGTGACCCTCCCATCCCAATTCTGAGAATCACTTTCCCTTTCAGGAAAAAAAAAAAAAAGAAAAAGAAATCCCCCCAAAACCTGTCTATTAAAAAAGAAAGAAACAAAGAGGAACAATAGCAACACAAAGAATTTTAAACATTGAAAATTGTACCAAACCATCTATTGCTTTAGATCATTTTCTTAATTTCTTTCCTGTTTCATTTTTATGGACAGTTTTAAAACACTGCTTTTAGAATAGAGATAAAAGAAAAAAGATAAATTTGTGTCTCGCAGAAGTCCAGTGCCCCTCATAACACTCCCTGCCCAGGATCTTCCCTGCCTCTCCTCACTCTTTGCACACAGCAAGTTGCACCATGAGGTGTCCAGCTGTTGCGGAGGAGCGAGGAATGATGCACTTCACTCATCAGAGAGAAGCAGCAATCTGTGTTACTGAGGTAAGACAGTGATTTAACAAAGTTGAATTGCAAATAAGACAATGACCCTTCTGTTGAGTCATGAGGTTCAGAGTGGACCCCCTTACTTTCTAAAGTCCTTCTCAGGAGTCTAGGTGTGGCTGGATCCAATCTTAGCCCCAGACTTGGTCAACAGTTTAGGTCTAAGGATTATGTGCACAATGAATCAGAGAGGTAACTTAGCAAACTTATAAAGTTTCAGCGCACTATTAGTCACTTACCGAGGATCTGTTGCAGGTAAGGATCTCCCGACCTCGAGGAGGAATCTTGAGAACTGCCCCTGCTTCCAGGGAAGATCCTGGCACCCAGCCCGCTGCTATGCAGGAGAGCTCCATGGGCTCTGGACCACTCCCTCTTTATGGGGTGAGATGATTGACTCCTAGTCATATTTGCATGAGCCAGATTTCAGTTGGTGCATGCTCACTTAGCCCCTGCCCAGGGGGTTGTTTCTGGAGAGGTCAGGCTGAGGGGGAGCAAGAGCACATTGGGGCGAGGAGGAGGAGCGCCCCGTCCCACCAGCTCTCTCAGCTGATAGAGGAAAGCAGGGTGATCAGCTTCAGGAAAATGCTCTGTTTGCTGGTGGCCAAAACTGCCCAAACCTCAGGATAGCTGTGTTACAGACACGTCTTAAAGGAGTCCCTAAACATCTAGCCACACTCCCTTTCCATTCCCTTCATGGCCAATGAAGTGTGACCCCGTCTGAGGTGACAACAGGGATGAGACTGATCACACCCGATGCCAGACACCTTCACTGAAGGTGTCTATTTCTTATCCAGCTGTTTAGACTTCCCTTTCCACTCAAGGGAGAGAAAGAAGGTGTCTCACTGAGAAGCCTGGAGCTACTTCCCCTGGTGACCAGCTCATGCTCCAGAAAGGTTCCCATACGTCCTGGCTCACATTTCCTAGCACTGCATGGCAACACAGCTACACAAGGCATCCCCGGCAGCAACAGCCCCTATATGGAGGTAAAGGAATCAAGGCCTGAATGTGGACTTCTTGTCGTTAGGTGACAACTAGTCACAAAATAATTCTAAGCAGGAACTGGAAATAATCTTCATTTTCAGAACTTCCAACATACTTTAACAATTTTAAAGAGCATTTTCTTTCTTTCTTATTGGCAGCACCGTATGCATGCCCTTCACTGATCACTGTCTGTATATGAAAGTCTGTAGTTACATGTATGTAGAGTTCTTCATCACAATACCTTTCCTACCACCACTCTAAATGTGGTTCTGGAACTTTGTTCTGGGGAACTGCTATATTTAATCTGACATTTTTCCTCTCTCTTCTGCCTCTCTCCTTTCTTCCTGCTCTGCCTCCTCTCTCTTTACAGCACTCTCCAGGAAAAGATTCCCTGAATCACAGCACTTAGGGTGCACAAGACCTCTGGACATCATCTGGACCAATCCCCTGTTAATGCTGAGGGAACTAGATGAGGTCACTCAGGGGCTCGTCCCCTTTACGCATTATCCACAGCATTATCCATCCCATGGTCTTGGCCATTAGGAAATTGTTACACAGTGTAGCCCCACCTGTTGATCACTGAAGGATGCCACTAGTAACTGGCCACCAGTTGGACCTTGTACCACTGAGCACAGCACATTGGCCTGATGGGGCAGCCAATCTTCCACCGGCCTTATGGTCCATTGATCCAGTGCAGATCTCAACAATTTGGCTACAGACAGATGACAGGAGACTGTGTCAAAGGCCTTGCTAAAGTGGAGGTACACAAAATCTTCTCCTTTCCCCTTGTGCACACAGTCATTCATCTGATGGTAGAAGGCAGTCAGGTTGGTCGGCAGGGCTTCCATTTCCTCTTGGTCAGCCCACGATGCCTCCAATCCTTGTCCTCCATTTGCTTGAAGATGGTTTCCAGAAGGATTTACTGCATCACCTTCCCGGGCACTGAGATGAAGCTGGACAATCCATAGTTTGTGGATCCTTCCTCTTGCCCTTTTGCCTTTTCCCAGATGTCAGGAACCTCTCTGATCACCCTGACAGTTCAAAGACAATCAAGAGCAGCATCACAGTGACTGCAACCAGCAACCCCAGAACCCAAGGTGCATCCCATCACATCCCATGGACTTGTGTGTGCCCACTGGGCACAAGGGCTCCCCAGCTGAATCCTCTTCAACAATGGGTAAAACCTCTGAAGATCCAAGAGGGATCCAGGGCCCTTCTGCCCTCCAGGACTGTCTCTGTTGGATCCTGCCAAGCAGAGCCAGAATGAGCTGAAAGCTGCTCTCCTGCCGCCCTGGGCTTTCATGCTGCTTTTTGTCTTACTTTTCTACCCTCTCATGATCACGGCAGTTATGGCTGCCCTCCACCTTGGCATCCCCATCCACTTCTGTTTTGCTTTGGACTAACCGAGTCCAGCATTCCTTTTCTTATTGATTGCTGTGTCAAGAATTCTTCCCCCTCCCATGCAGGAATCCCCTGGGCTGCTTGTGCCCAGGCTGACTGCCCTTCCAGCGGGTTTTGGGCTGCTGAAACTATTCTGTGAGAACCAGCATCTGTGGCCAGGAGGCTTCCTCCAGCTGCCAAAAGAACGTTTCAGCTACCTCCTCTCCCTCCACAGGCAGCTGCTAGCACACACCTCCAGAATGTCACCCTGCCTGGTGTGTCCTCTTAGCCTTACTACAAGGTCTCGCCTGGCTCATCATCTCCTTCAAGGAAAAGCTCTCTGGCCACCCCCTTTGCACAAAGTGCCCCTCTATGCCCTTGCTGTTGCAGCCTGCCTTCTTCAGGAGCCCATTTTCATCCTGTCCATATGAGCTGTCCACCATTTTTGTGTAATTGCATGGGGATAGGGAAGAGGAAGGTGTCAGTAAAGGGGATGTAGCAGGGATTTTGAAAGTGGGGTCCAGAAGAGAGGATGACTCAGAAGGCTGGTGAGGGAGAGGCAGGCAAAGGTGACACATCAGCAGTGTTGATGATGAGGTCACCTCTTGTACAGGAAGCTCCTTGGCTAGGTTCCAGTAGGAGCTATTTGGAAGACAAGAAGAGCATCACAACATCACTCATTCCAGCAGAGAGGAGAAATGGGTGGGAGGACGGGACGAGGCAGGCAAAGGGGACATGGCTGCAGGGTGGATTGTGAGGGCCCTTGCACTGCAGCTGCCTGATTGGCCCTCAGCAGATGTGGCCAGCAGGAAAGATGGGGGAAAGGGGAGAGTTACAGAGACAGGGTAGTCAGCAAAATGCCCCTCAAGTCAGGATGCCTCCAGTTGGTGCATGCAGCCAGGGAAGTGTGCATGGGACATGACTGTGGAGGATCCTCTCACACCCCTCCTGGGAAACCTGCCTGCTCGATTGCCTCTCTGAAATGCCTGTACACTAAATCATACAGCATGGGGAATAAGCAGGAAGAATTAGAGATCTGTGTGCAGTCACAGGGCCATGACGTCGTTGCAATTACAGAGCTGGCATGACTGGAATGCTGACATGGATGGCTATGTGCTTTTTCAGAAAGACCAGGGAGGTAAGGTGGTGGAGCTGCTCTTTATGTGACAGAGCAACTGGACTGCATGGAGTTCTGCCTAGGGGTGAATGAAGAGCAGGTTGAGAGCTTACGGGTAAGGATTAAAGGGCAGGGTAACATGGGTGACACTTTTGTGGGGGTTTACTACAGGCCACGTGATCAGAAAGAGGAAGTTGATGAGGCCTTCTACAGACAGCTGGAAGTAGCTTCACGATCACAGGCCCTAGTTCTGGAGGATTTCAGCCACCCTGGCATCTGCTGGGAAGAGAGCACAGCTAGGCAAAATCAGGAGGTTCCTGCAGAGCATTGAGCATGACGTTCTGACACAGGTGGTGGAGAAGCCAACGAGGAGAGGTGTGTTGCTGGACCTTGTACTAACAAACAAAGAAGGTCTATTTAGAGATGTGAAGGCTGGGGGCAGCCTTGGCTGCAGTGACCAGAAAAAGATGGAGTTCAGGTTCCTGTGAGGATCCTTACTCCTGCTTTGCTGGAGTAAGAAGGCCAGCAAAGCAGGCAGGAGATGTGCATGGATGATCAAGGAACTCCTGGCAAAACTCTAACAGAAGAAGGAAGTCTACAGAATGTGAAAAAGGGGACAGGCCACTTGGGAGGAATATGGGGCTATTGTCAGAGTATGCAGGGATTTGACAGCAGTGATGATTAGCAGTGATGATTTCACTGCTAAGGCCAGTCCTCAGGAATTCCAGACACTGGAGACCAGGGAGGAAGTCTGGAGAAAGGAAGACTCTCCCTTGGTTGAGGAGGATCAGGTTAGAGATCTTTTGTCCAAACTGGACATCCATAAATCCATGGGCCCTGATGGGATGCACCCACGAGTGCTGAGGGAGCTGGCGGATGTTATTGCTAGGCCACTCTCCATCCTCTTGGAAAGGTCCTGGAGATCAGGAGAGGCCCTGAGGACTGGAAGAAAGCCAGTGTCACGCCAGTCTTCCACAAGGGTAAGAAGGAGGAGCCAGGAAACTCCAGGCCTGTCAGCCTCCCCTCCATCCCTGGAAAGGTGATGGAACAGCTCCTCCTGGAGGTCATCACTAAGCATGTGGAGGACAAGAAGGTGATCAGGAGGAGTCAGCATGGATTCACCCAAGGGAAATCATGCTTGACCAATCTGATAGCCTTCTATGGTGGAGTGACTGGCTGGGTAGATGAGGGGAGAGCAGTGGATGTTGTCTCCCTGGACTTGAGCAAGGCTTTGGACACTGTCTCCCATCCCATCCTCCTAGGTAAGCTCAGGAAGTGTGGGCTAGACGAGTGGACAGTGAGGTGGCTTGAGAACTGGCTGGATGGCCGAGCTCAGAGGGTTGTGGTGAATGGTGCAGAGTCGAGTTGGAGGCCTGTGGCTAGTGGTGTCCCCCAGGGCTCAGTCCTGGGTCCAGTCTTGTTCAATGTATTCCTCAATGACCTGGAGGAAGGGACAGAGTGCACCCTCAGCAAGTTTGCTGATGATACTAAAATGGGGGGAGGGGCTAACACGCCAGAAGACTGTGCTGCCATTCAGAGGGACCTGGACAGGCTGGAGAGGTGGGCGGAGAGGAACCTCCTGAAGTTCAACAAAGGCAAGTGCAAGGTCCTGCACCTAGGCAGGAATAATCCCATGCACCAGGACAGGCTGGGGGTTGACCTGCTGCAAAGTGGCTCTGCCGAGAAGGACCTGGGAGTGCTGGTGGACAACAAGTTAAACATGAGGCAGCAGTGTGCCCTTGTGGCCAAGAAGGCCCATGGTATGCTGGGGTGCATTAGGCAGAGTGTTGCCAGCAGGTGGAGGGAGGTGATCCTGCCCCTCTCCTCAGCCCTGGGGAGGCCTCACCTGGAGTACTGTGTCCAGTTCTGGGCTCCCCAGTACAAGAGAGACATGGCACTCCTGGAGAGAGTCCAGCGGAGGGCTACCAAGATGATTAGAGGGCTGGAGCACCTCTCCTAGGAAGAAAGATTGCAAGAGCTGGGCCTGTTCAGCCTGGGGAAGAGAAGATTGAGAGGCGATCTCATCAACGTGTACAAGTATCTGAAGGGGGAGTGTCAAGAGGATGAGGCCAGTCTCTTCTCTGTGGTGCCCAGCAACAGGACAAGAGGCAATGGGCACAAACTGAACCACAGGCAGCTCCATCTGAACCTGAGGAAAAACTTCTTCCCTGTGAGAGTGACAGAGCATTGGAACAGGTTGCCCAGAGAGGTAGCGGAGTCTCCTTCGCTGGAGATATTCAAAAGCCGTCTGGATGTGATCCTGGGCAATATGCTCTAGGTGACCCTGCTTGAGCAGGGAGGTTGGACGAGATGATCTCCAGAGGTCCCTTCCAACCTAAACGATTCTGTGATTCTATGATTCTGTGCCTCAGGGAGAGTTCGGAGGCCCTCTCACCTCAGGGGACAGAGTCTGGCACCCGAGAGGGGGACTCACCCCATTACCCAAGGCAAGTCTCCGTGGCAGGGAGGAAATGCCTGGGGCTCGGCCTCTCCCTCCCCACTGACCATGGTGGGGGGCTGGAGGGACCAGCTCAGGCCACCAGGGCTCTCTCAACCTGAGCGAGGCAGTGAACAGACAGGTGTCTGCAGGCAGGTGAGGGGAATCCCATTCACAGCATCTCTCCTGACTTTGCGTTGTCCTGGTGCCTCAGTCCTCTGCCTCAGTTTCCCTTTCAAAGGAGCATGTCCCAGAGTTTGAGTGACCAGAGATATGGCGCAAGCTATGTGCCAGAAGTGTTCACAAAGTTTCCAGCAGGTCAGAGGTTTCAGTCTCCTTGGAGAGCCAATTACACATTGCTCCCTCTCTGCAGTCCCTGGGGAGAGACCAGCTGCAGCAGGAGCCTTCAGAGACTCGTTAGTGCTTTAAACCCCAGGACACTGCAGAGAGCAGGGGGGATTCAACTGCTGCTGGACACAACCGCAGGAGGGGCTGAAAGAAGATGGCAAGGGCAGAGCAATGCCTGAGCGCTGGGTTGTGGTTTGCAGAGAGCTCAGGGAAGAGAAGGACGTGGTGGGCAAGAAGCAGAGGGCGAGACCCCAACCTCCATCATCATTGCCCAACACCATCAGTGCAGAGATCACCACCTCATCCGGAGGCCTGCAGCTTTGTGTTGTGTCTTCTGAGTCAGGTCCGTTCCTTTTTAGCTCTTTAGGCTTTGCACAGTGGCATCTATGGGTGAGGAAAGTGATGGGCATGTCCTTTCCTGGGTGTCTTCTACTCCAGCTCCCCCTTCCCTCCACACGTTTCTTCTGATACCCTTGTTAGCAGAGCAGAGTGCTGGGGAGCTTGTCTGTTGGTGCAGAGTTAGTTTGTGCCTTTGCTGCCCCTGAGCCAGCCCAGAGCTCCGTGAGCACAGCTGGCAGTGCTGAGGTTCAGCTGCTGGGCTGTGCCACCAGGCAGCCCCAAGCCCCTCCCAAACCATCCTGGAGGGGGATCTACACCAAGCGAATGATCTCCCCTGTCCTCTTCCCTCTTGCCCTGCACCAAATCTCTTCTCCTCATATTGGCTGATAGCTCAAGTGTCCATCTTCTCTCAGGTCCAGCTCCCTTTTCTCTCTCAAGCCCACGCAAAGGCTCTCTGAGAGCTCTCTAAGGAAGTCCTGCTGCACAGTGCCGGGGATGTCCACTCCTGAGCCACGCACTGTCGAAGGAAGCACACGCCCTGTCCCTTCCAAATACAACTGCTTCGGAGAGCTGAGGTCAGCCGTTTGGTGCAGGGCCCATGCTCCTGCCCTGAGGAAAAGGGCACCTGGCATGATGTGCTCGCAGAAAGGGGTCTCCTGGCCTGCTAGGAATGGTGGCTGCTATTCAGAATAACTTTGGGTGCCAGAAAGACACTGTCACAGTTGGAGTGAATGCTTTCTGTCCTCTGCCTCTACTCCAAGCAGGAAAGGAGCACCTCCGAGGGGCAGCTCACAGATGCATGGCTTAACTCTGTGGAAAAACCTAGTTCCCTCCTTTCAGTAGTCATGAGGGCCCTAAAGGGAACACCAATGCGGTCAGGGAAGTGCCAGGCTCCGTGTTTTCTCTGACAGCAACTTCCTTCCTGATTCTTCTGCACAAGAAAGAAGGAAAGAAACAGATGTTTTTTCTTGTAGGTTGCCTCGTTAGGAAAAGAGGAATGAGGGACCTGTGGTGCTCTGTGGAGGAAGGGGAATGGGACAATCGCACATTTCCAATGGAGTTTCTCCTGCTGGGAATGAGGAATGTCCCCTCACTCCAGACACTGCTCTTCCTCCTCCTGCTTATGATCTGCTTGGTAACAATGGTCGTGAACATCCTCATTGTTGTGCTGGTGGTGGCAGACCGGCACCTGCACACCCCCATGTACTTCTTCCTGGGCAACCTGTCCTCCTTGGAGACCTGCTACGGCTCCACCATCCTGCCCCGGCTGCTGGCCAGCTTCCTGACCGGCAACAGGACCATTTCTGCTCATGGCCGTATGGCTCAGCTCTATTTCTTAGTTTCCTTTGCAGTTAGTGAGTGTTACCTGCTGGCCATGATGTCCTACGATCGGTACTTGGCCATATGCCAGCCCCTGCTCTATGCAAGCCTCATGAGCTAGAAGGTCTCTCTACAGCTGGCAGCAGCCTCTTGGCTACTGGGAGTGCTTATCTCTACAGTAGTCACTTCTTTCTTATCCCACTTAAGGTTTTGTGGCCCCAATGTTATTGACCATTTCTTCTGTGATTTTACCCCTGTGCTGAAGCTTCTCTGCAGTGACACCAGGGTGATCACACTACTAGCTTCCATAATATCTATCCTGAATACAGTTTTCCCTTTCTTAGTCACACTGGCCTCCTACGTGTGCATCATAGCTGCCATCCTGAGGATCCCATCTAGCAAGGGCAAGCAGAAGGCCTTCTCCACCTGTTCCTCTCACCTCACTGTTGTCACTGTTTTCTATGCCACCATCATTGTCTACCTGATGCCCAGAACCCCCCAGCTGAGGCAGCTCAACAAAGTGTTCTCCTTTTTCTATACCATCCTCACACCCCTGGTCAATCCCCTCATCTACAGCCTGTGCAACAGGGAGGTCAGGGAGGCCCTGAGGAAAGGGCTCAGCAGAGCTTTGGCCAGCTCCATGAGCTCCAAGTACTGCTGTGCCAGGGTGGTAAAATCACCTCTGGTGCATATGTGAACTGCCAAGGAGACAGTGGGGGAAGGTGTGTGCTCACCACCAGGAACCCCTCAGGGAGTATGCGTTTTGTGAGGTTGATACGGAAAGGGAGGGAAGAGGTCATTAGAAAAACACAAATATTTCTCCAGGTCATCTAATAAAAGTCTGATGAAAAAGATGTGTGTATGTGTGTGTTTCTAGATGGCTAAGGGTACATGAAACAAATTCCACACCTAGAGCTATGACCCTTTAATAAGCTCCAATGGGGCAACCCTTGTCATGTCCAGCGATTTCACATCTTGGCTAATATCCCAGTTTACTGCCCCTATTATTTCCCAGCCCCTGAGCTTCCTTTCCCATCTCTGCAAGGACAAGTGGTCTTTTCTCCTTCCTTTTGACAAGATTAACTGACTCAGTGCTGAGCTGCCAGAAACTGTCTCAATAGCAATATCTATGCTGTCCTCTGTCCATCTGCTGCAGCATTTTGAATCACTCTTTGGAAGAGGGAAACAGAGTGGGAGAAATGAGCTGAGACTTAGGATTGTAGGATCATAGGAAACTTCAGGTGGGAAGGGACCTCAGTGGGTCTCAAGCCCAACCTCCAGGTCAAAGCTGGTGACCTATGAGGTCAGATCAGGTTACTCAGGGGTTTATCCAGCTGGGTCTTGAGAAGCTCCATGGATGGAGACTGCACAACTTGTCTCGGTTGCCTCTGTCTCTCAGCCCTCATTTTAGAAAGTTTCTCCCCATCTCCAGTCAGAACTTCTTTCGTTTCAGCTTATGCCTGTTGACTCTCATCCTCACACCGTGCACTGCTCAGAGGAGCCAGAGGTTACCCTCAGGTCCCCCTGAAACCCTCTCTTCCCCAGGCTGAACAAGGCCAGCTCCCTCAGCCTCCCCTCCCACGGCAAGGGCTCCAGCCCCTGAGCCCCTTGGGGGACCTCCCCTGAGCTTGCTCAAGTTTGTCAATGTTGTTCCTGTAGTGGGGGGCCCAACTCTGGGCACAGCATCTAAATGGAGGTCCAACGAGTGGTGAGCAAACGTGGATGTTCACTTCCCTTGAGCTACTGGCTGTACTCCTGGGCATACAGGCCAGGGTGCTCTCCCCCAGCCATCTGACCACCTTTACTGATGGCTCTCTGCCCTCTCTTGCTTTTCATCCAGACACAAAGCCAGGGGCTCCCCACCAACTCCCTCTGGGTGTCCTGTTGAACCACAGCACAAGTGACATCCCAGTTTCCAAAAGTTCAGCCTGAACTTCTCATAATGTATCTCATAATTGTTTTGTCTCTTTCTCCTTCTCTTGCTATTTCCTATTACCAAGAAACTCTCCATCACCTCTGAAACCACCCTTCAAGCACTCCCAGGCTCCTACTGGAATGCCCTTAGCCTCCCCTTCACCAGGCTAAAGAAGGCCACATCCCTCAGCCCCTCCATACAGGCTTTGTGCTTCAGGACCCTACCCCCATCTTGGGAGACCTCCCCTGGACCTTCTCCAGGTCCTCCCCATTCCTCCAGCACTGGGCAGCCCACACGGGGACACACTCTTCCAGATGTGGCCACACCAGTGCTGAGTCAAGGGGGATGGGGACTGCCCTTGCCTGGGTGGCCATGGTCTTCCTGAAGCAGCCCCATATGCAGCTGGCCTCATTAGTGCAAGCATGCACTGCTGGCTCCTATGGCATCCCTTGTCATGTCCAGGCCCTTCTCCTCAGGGTCACTCCTCTGACGGTCAGCTCTCAGCCTGCCCTGATGCACAGCGTTTTACAGAATCACAGAATCACAGAATCGTTTAGGTTGGACGGGACCTCTGGAGATCATCTCGTCCAACCTCCCTGCTCAAGCAGGGTCACCTAGAGCATATTGCCCAGGATCACATCCAGACGGCTTTTGAATATCTCCAGCGAAGGAGACTCCACTACCTCTCTGGGCAACCTGTTCCAATGCTCTGTCACTCTCACAGGGAAGAAGTTTTTCCTCAGGTTCAGATGGAGCTGCCTGTGGTTCAGTTTGTGCCCATTGCCTCTTGTCCTGTCGCTGGGCACCACGGAGAAGAGGCTGGCCTCATCCTCTTGACACTCCCCCTTCAGATACTTGTACACGTTGATGAGATCGCCTCTCAATCTTCTCTTCCCCAGGCTGAACAGGCCCAGCTCTTGCAGTCTTTCTTCCTAGGAGAGGTGCTCCAGCCCTCTAATCCTCTTGGTAGCCCTCCGCTGGACTCTCTCCAGGAGTGCCATGTCTCTCTTGTACTGGGGAGCCCAGAACTGGACACAGTACTCCAGGTGAGGCCTCCCCAGGGCTGAGGAGAGGGGCAGGATCACCTCCCTCCACCTGCTGGCAACACTCTGCCTAATGCACCCCAGCATACCATGGGCCTTCTTGGCCACAAGGGCACACTGCTGCCTCATGTTTAACTTGTTGTCCACCAGCACTCCCAGGTCCTTCTCGGCAGAGCTACTTTCCAACAGGTCAACATTTCCTCCCCCATGCAGGACTAGCCGCGTTTCCTTGCACAACTTCATGAGGTTTATGTTGGACAAAACCCCAAGTTTCTCAAGGCCGCTCTGGACTCAGGCTCCTTTGTGTCAGCTCTTAATGTGCGTGTACAGATGGCTCGTCCTGTCTTGCTGTGCCTCTGACAGGATAACAGCATGAGGCATTGCGGGACACTGTGGATAATAAAAGGAGGTGCTAGTTTAACGGAGCTGCTGACAAAGGTAGAAATCACCACGGACACCATCTCAGAGAGGCCCAATGAATGTACAAAGGAAGTATAAGCAGGGCCAGTGGAGATTAGGAAATAGGTGTGTGCTGACTGCATGGGCGGGCATCAGGATGGTAAAAGAGAACACCTTGTCAGGTGGAAAAGAGGGCATAATGCAATAAAAGGTGAAGGAAAAGAAAAAAAAAATCAGTGCTCACTGCGGGTACCTGCAAAGCACTCCTGAATCTGAATGACACTAACCAGAGCAGGACAAGAAACATGCAGTTGATCTGCTCCTACTTCTGTCTGACACACTGCCATGGTCACAGGGAAGCTGCAGTTTTCTCCCTGTGGTCAACATGAGAAGACACAGGGTGGAAGAAAATGCAAAAGGATTCATGGTGGAAGGGGCCTCTGGAGGTCTTTAGCCCAATCTCCTTCCCACAGCAGGGTCAACTATCAGATCCTACCAGGTTGCTCAGGGCTTCATTCATTTAGGACTTGAAAACCTCTGAGGATGGAGATGGCACAACCTCTCTGGGCAACCTGCCCCAGTGTTCCACTGTCTGCAGGGGTAAAACATTTTTGCTTATCCCCAGCCTGAACCTCTTGTTTCAGCTAATGCCCATTGGGCCTCCTCCTCCTCCTGTCGTGTACAACAATGAAGGGCCTGCCTCCATCTTCTTGACGACCTCCTGGTGGGTATGGGCAGGCTGTTCTTAGGTCTGCCCAAAGCCTCCTCTTCTCCAGGCTCAGCAACTCCAGCACCCTCAGCCAGTGCAATCACCCCCATGCCACGTCTCTCTGCATGTGTCACACTCATTGGGCATCGTGTTGTAATGTGCAGGTGTTGTAGACTGTGAAGAGGGCCTGTTCTGGACAAGCAGTCCCTCATAATTAAACCTTGACCTGAAAACTTTCCAGGCCCAAGATTGATTTTTCTCCCTTAAATCCAATTTTAGCTGCACTTGTGTCAGCTTCGTACTGTTGCCTCTCATTGTCCTGCCAGGAATCTCTGTAAAGAGCCCTGGTTCTTTACTGGTGGGAAGCTTGAGTTGGGAAGCTGTGATGAGCTTCCTCCAAAAGTCTTCCCTTCTCCAGGCTGAACAAGGCCTGAACTCTCAGCCTCTCCTCCCAGGGCAAGTGCTCCAGCCCCCAAACACCTTGAGGTTCTGACACTGAACTCACTCCATGTCATCAACAGCGTTCTTCTCCAGGGGGGGCCTGAATGGATGATGTATCTAGGTGGGTTCGGATAAGTGCTGAGTAGAGGGGCATCATCACTTCCGTCTTTCTCCTGGCTGTGCTCCTGTTCATGCAGCCCACAATGCTGTGGCCTCCGTTGCTGCCAGGGAACACTCTTGCCTCACATCAAGCTCGCTGCCCACAAAGACCGCCACGTCCTTTTCTGCAGAGCTGCTGCCCAGCCAGAACTCCCCAGCCTGTGTCACTGCAGGATGTTGGTCTATCGCAGGTGAAGATAGGGCATTTGTCCTTGTTGCATTTCACAGAGTTCCTGACAGCCCATTCTTCCCACCTGCCAAGCTCCCTCTGAAAGGCAGCCCTCAGGCACATGACTGTTCTGCCCCATTAGCTGTCATCTGCAACTGGGATAAGAGGTGTGTCCTCCAGGCCACTGATGAGCCTGTCAGACAGGTTGGGTTGCAGTGTAGACCCCTGCACCCTCCACTTGTCACTGGCTTCCAGGTAAAGCCTGACCCACTCACAAAAACCCTCTGAGCTCCATCATCCAACCACTTGGTTTTTCACCCATCTGAATGTCTAGCCAGCCTGCTGTAAGGCCTCCCTTGGATACAAGAATGTTGGGGGAGACAGTGCCAGAAGTCTGGCTAAAATCATGGTGAATGACATCTCCTACTCTTTCTTCTCCCACAAGTACAGGTCTTTTATCACAGAAGGCAATCACGTTGGTCTGGAATTATTTATGTTCAGTAAATCCGTGCTGACTATTTCCAGGCACCTTCGTGTACCCAGAAATGTGATCCAAGATGGATAGCTCCAGGACACACTCCTCACTCAAGTGAGGCTGAACGGCCTGCAGCTCCCCGGCTTGTCCTTGTGGCCTCTTTTGAAGATAGGCACAACATAAACCTTTTTCCTGCACTCAGCCCTCGGGCACTGTGGGTTGGTATTCTCGCCTGGAGTCCTGACTCTACTACGCACAACAGCCCAGGAGACTCTGCTGGTGAAGACTGAAGCCAAGACGACGTTCAGTTCCTCACACCTATCTCCATCTGCTGTTCCTAGATTCCCTGCCCCATGCAGCAGTGAGCCCACATTTTCCTTCTTTACTCTTTCACTGTTACTGAAGCAGCAGCAGCTCTCCTTCAGGCTCGTGACATCCCCTGCAGGGGTCGATGCTAGGGCAGCTTGGGCTTCCCTAACACCATCCCTTCTTCACTGGACAGTATTTCCAAATTCCTCCTTTGCAGCCTCTCCTTTCTTCCCCTGTCCTTGTGTTGCCTTGTGGCCCTGGAGCTCAGGCCTGAGCTCCCTGTTTAGCCAAGCCAGGGTCCAGAGATGCCTGCCAATTTTACAGACTGTCAGTATGGAGCTTTGTTGTGCTTTGTGGGTGCTGTCCAGGTAGGAAAGCTGAGGTGCGCTGAGGCACTTGCCCAGCAACCCCTCCAAAAGGACATGGCTTTCCTATAGGTCCCATGCTGCTTCCGCAGGAGACATATGGCTGTCTGGGTTGCCCCAGGAACCTGACCTGGACTGCAGGCCTACTTTTGTCATTAAATCAAGCACCTGCACTGCACTACATCAGCTGTTTGCAGTGTAGGGATCTGCTTGTGTCTCAGCTTAAGAATGAGTGGAGCTCTAGTCGTAGTAGGCATCTAGTGTCCTTTCATATGGCCTGGGAAATTCCTCAGCTGGCCCCCACCTGGGGTTCTAGAAGGATGTAGGTCTCATAGTTGCTCCATCAGAGCCAGCAGACACTGGCACATGCCTTGCACCACCTCTGTCTCTTCAAATGTCACCAGGTGTTTGTGTGTGAGCAACTGACTCCCACCCTCCATCTCTAGTGGTTACAATGGCAGCGTAGACAAGGGGCTTACCTGCAGGCAGCCATGTTGTGCACACTTCAGCTTGGGCAAGGGGAATCCCACCTCCTGTGTGTTTCTGGAGTTCATGGGAGAGAGCTGAATCCAACCCCATCCCAGGGATTTCTAAAACCGTCATGCGATGCCCAGATTGACTCATCGGAATCAATACCTGAACCATGCGAAAATGACCTCCCTCCTTGTCCTTGACTAGGTGTTCTGCCTATTTAAGAGATGGGAATCAGGTCTTCCAGAGTGGGACAGGTCCACCTCTTGCAAATAACCACCCTCTGATGAGACAAAATGCAATGCAGGAATCAGTGTTTACAAACTTCAGTGTTCAGAAAGGGACCATAGGTGATAGGATTTCAGTAGACTGCAGTGAACATTTCCCAGGAAGAGGGTGCACAAGCGACAGAGCAATTCATGCCTTAAGCTGGACCTCTGCTCCTGAGCGGGGCCAGGCTCCGGGGACCGAGGGAGCTGCTGGCAACCAGGCAGCATGGCCGAGAGACAGCTCTGGGCAGCAGCAGCTCCTCTGCCAAGAGCAGCGGGGCTCCGGGCACTGCCTGCTGCTGCTGCTGACAGGAGATGAGGCGAGAGGGAGAGAAGTGAGAGGCAGTGTGGAGTGGGAGGAGCGAGGAGAGCTCCTTGCGGGGGAAATCTGCACAGCCCTTTGCATGCTAAGTCTCTGGCTGCAGGGTAACTGCAGGGTAACTTGGATTCCCAAACCTTCACTCTTGGAGATCGCTAGGTCTGTGAGAAACTTCAGCAAACCCCTTCAACCCCACCTCAGCCTGCAGGCAGCCCCAGCAGCACCTTTATTGCTTCATAAGGGTTTTTATGACCTGCTCCTTGGGACCTGTGAGCACAGAGATACCCCTGCCCAGTGCCCTGTCCTGGCAGGTTTCTGTAGGGCAGAACTGAGTGTGCAGAGGGTGGGATGGGGTCTGTGAAAACCAGCAGGGAAAAGACATTGGGAGAGAGCAAGAGCTCCCAGCAGAGAGAGCGCCAGGCAGCAGAGACGGGCTGGGAATGAGAGAGAACTGCTAACAGAAACATCACAGGAGGATGGGTTTGGGCAAGTGTTGATCAGTCCCTGCAAGGCAGACAGCTTTCTCTGAGCCAGCCCCGCATGCCTTCTCTCCCACCCAGCAGAGCCTCTGCCCTCACAGCCGTGGAGTCCAGGGCATGAGCCACCCGCTCTGCAGCCAGACCTGCAGCAGAGGAGAGGGGCATCTCTCCTGCCACGGGCCCCGTTTTGTGCTGCCCGACAAAGGGGCTGAGTGACTGCCCTGCAATGTCACCACCCAGCTGGGGAAGGTGAAGGCTTTCCCGACTGCCCATCTGTCCCTCTCTCCTTGCCTCCCGTGGCAGCAGGAGTGTAGTGTTGCTCCTTGTTTCCCCTCCTCTCCGTGCTGCCCTTGTTCTTCTCTCGGGTTCCCTGGGGTTGGTGGGTTTTCAGCTGCAGCTCAGACCCCTGCCCTGCGAGTTGTGCCACAGAGGTCTCTGCTTGGGAGTGAGGTGTCTGCAGCCCCCTTCTGACCCGTGCAGGTCCAGGAAATGCAGTGGGTGGGGAGGGGAGTGGAGCTGACTGTCCTGTAAGGAGAGCCCATCTGCAGTCCTAACAGTCCTTGGACCATTTCCCTGCGGTGTCCTGGCAGGCTTGGGGCTGCCCTCCAGAAGGGCACCGCTGCCTCATACCACCATCTCTGTGATGTGTGAGGGAGCTGTGAAGAATCTTCAGAGATGCTGGGCGTATGGAGATGGTGTTGGGAAGCTGTATGTGGGCAGCTGAAAAGAGCCGTGTGTGTGCTTGGCTAGAAAGGGGAGTGTGGAGACGTCGCTCTGGTGCCCTGAGGAAGGGAGAGAAGGTTGGAGACCCACACTTGGGACCTGGGCTCGTCTGCTCTCAGCAGGGGCTAGATTCTTTTTTGGGCAACAGATGAGAGTGACCATCCTGCAGCTCAAAGAGCTGCAAACACAGGACAGCTGAGAACAAGACTAATAGACAGACAAGCTGTCCTCCCTCTGCACCCGGGGACAGGGAATTGGTCTTTCTCAGGAGTCACAGCAGAAACGCTGAGACTTTCTGCCTTTTGAGGAAGACTGCCCAGGGGGCACAGGGGCATCTCACAGAAAATAAACATTAGGAAGAAATCCCTAAAGCTCTGTTCCTCAACCCTCATTCTTCAGAACAGGTGGTGAAGATGCTGAAATATTCCTTCCACCTGCCCAGTGGCTTTCACCTGACAGACCTTGTGACTGTCAGAGCTAGTCACCCCCACTCCCATGTCCCCACTGCCCTACAGCAGGATGGACAGACTGCCCTGGAGCCCATGGGCAGAGGCCCCTGCTCCTCACAGCACACTCCGCCAGTGCACAGGGGAGCTCAAGCAAGGCAGCTGCACACACATGCTCTCCGTGAAGAGAGAGGCAGTACGGGGGGTTGGATGAGAACTGGAACATTTCAGGGTTTCTTGAAAAGCATCTCCTAACTTCTCCATGTCTTTTCTTCTTTGGACAGTCCCACATGCCTGGAGGGAGCAACATGTCCAACAGCAGCTCCGTCACTGAATTCCTCCTGGCATTCGCAGAAACCCGGCAGCTGCAGCTCTTGCACTTCTTGCTCTTCCTGGGCATCTACCTGGCTGCCCTCCTGGCCAACGGCCTCATCATCACCGCCATAGCCTGCCACCACCGCCTCCACACCCCCATGGACTTCTTCCTCTTTAATCTCTCCCTCCTCAACCTGGCCTCCATCTCCACCACTGTCCCCACATCCATGGCCAATTCCCTCATGGACACCACGACCATCTCCTACTCGGGATGCGCTGCCCAGGTCTTCCTGGTTTCCTTCTTGTTTGGAGGAGAGATTTCTCTTCTCACTGTCATGGCCTATGACCGCTACGTTGCCATCTGCAGACCCCTGCACTACGGGACCCTCCTGGGTGGCAGCAGAGCTTGTGTCCAAATGGCAGCAGCTGCCTGGGGCAGCGGCTTTCTCAATGCTCTCCTGCACACTGCCAACACATTTTCCGTACCTCTCTGCCAAAGCAATGCTGTGGGGCAGTTCTTCTGTGAGATCCCCCACATCCTCAAGCTCTCCTGCTCACACTCCCACCTCCGGGAAGTTGGGGTGGTTGTAGTTAGTGCCTGTTTATTCTTTGAGTGTTTCATGTTCATTGTGCTGTCCTACGTGCAGATCTTCACAGTTGTGCTGAGGATCCCCTCTGAGCAGGGCCGGCACAAAGCCTTCTCCATGTGCCTCCCTCACCTGGCTGTGTTCGCCCTGTTTGTCAGTACTGCCATGTGTGCCTACCTGAAGTCCCCTTCCCTCTCCTCCCCCTCCCTGGATCTGGTGGTGGCTGTTGTGTACGCGGTGGTGCCTCCAGCAGTGAACCCCCTCATCTACAGCCTGAGGAACAAGGAGCTCCGAGATGCCCTGAGGAAAGTGATTGCATGGGCATTTTTCAGCAGTGCTAAAATTGCCTTTGCTCTCAACAACTGAATCCCAAACTGTCCCAAACCAGGACTCAGTTTTGTTTTTTTATTTTATTTTTATTATTACTATTGTTACTGTTATGATGATGATGATGAAATTTATTTGTTATCATTTTGCTACATAAATGCTTGCAGTTCACCCCGGTTTTAATGCCATGTCTCACCTGGTGGCCACGCAAAACTGTCTAACGCCAGGTCAGAGCTGGCTCCCTCACAGTATCTTGGTAATAAAGGCAGTTCTAGCCAGTGCCATGTCTGAAGGCTGGGTGCTTCTTCCAGAGCTGGTGTCAAATATAGGCCCAAGGAGAGCAGCCCACAAGGGCCTGCTGGGCAGCCTTGTCCATGGGGTCAGGAACAAAAAGCTCATCATCCTGTTATGATCTCTTAGACACCAAGGCATTTAGGATTGAGGAGTCCCCCCTCAGTGTCCAGTGACAGGGGAGATGAGGGATTGTCACTGTTGTACATAGCCGGGGCTGTCGCACATGTTCAGGCACAGTGTCAGATGTCCCTCCTTCTGGAGGGGAAGCTGGAGGTGCCAGGAGAGCACAGGGGCTCTCCTGGGACAGCGTGTGCCTGGGGTGGGCAGCGAGAGGAGCCTCCCAAAATGAGAAGTCCCCCAAGGTGGAGTCCCTTAAAGGGAAAGCACGAAACACAGGTATCCACAGGCACAGGAGGACTCTGCAGTCCCAGGAGAGGCAGTGGGGACCCAGCTGGCACGGGGCACGGGGCACGGGGAAGGGAGACGGGAGAGTGATTCATGTCATCGTTAATGAAATACCATGTGTTGGATCTCTGGAGGGATTAGAGGCCATGGATCCCCATTCGGTTGGGTCTGCTTCCCACCTGCACCAGCATGGCCAGTGCAGAGTCACCCCCGTGGCCCTGTGGCCCCACCGTCTGCTCGCTCTCCAGAGCAGCACTGCCAGCTCGAGACCCTGCGGGAGAGCAGGGGAGGGGGTGCAGGAACAGTTATTGAGGTCAGAGGAGGGATGGGGAGACATCAGAAGGAAGTGGAGCTGGGCTTGAAATGGTCTTGGAGAGAAAAATGCTGACATTTTATCCAAGACAATGGTCACACTGTGGCTACACTAAAGTGTGTTCACGTTGCAGAGCCAGAAGTCCTTGGTGTTCTGGCTTCCCGTATGGCCTGGGAAGTGGCTGAAGAAGGAATAACTCTCCCCACCTTCCCTGGTCATAGTGTCATCATCACTTCTGACAGGTGGCACCAAAAGGAAGGCTGGGACCCTGTGCCAGCACTTGTCTTGAAGGAAGCAGGACCCAGCAGCCAGATCAGTTTGCTGCTGTCCCTCAGGCCCTATCTCCAGCACACAGTCTTGAGACAATCTCCCCCAGGCCGCGTGCTAGCCTTTACCCCAAAAGTCACCTCCAGACAGGGCTCTGCACCCAGCTGGAGGACTGGGCATCCAGCTGTGAGCCCTAGGAGAATGAGCCCCCTGCTGGGTCCTCTACAGGGCTAGCAGGGAGTATGCAGAGGAGGTCCTGGGAGCGTCTACTGGGCCTGTAGACCATCCTCATGCCCATGGAGACTCTCAAGCAGGGTCCCTCAGTGCAAAGATCCAGCCCAATTTGTTGTTGTGTGAACAGAGAGGAGAAACTGCCCCAGGAAACTCCTCACAGACCCCTTTCAGCACTGCCTTTCCCCACAGTCGTGGTGAGGAGTGACCTTTGCATGTGACCAGCTCCATCTCCCTGCTGGGCTCAGCCCCTGTATGGTGGGATGGCCAGTCCTGCCTGGCCTCTCTCCAGACCCAGACCCCAGCAGACCCTGGAGCATGGCTGTTTGCTTTCCTCAAGGTGGGCTGGGCAGGGGCTGGGGATGGGGGGAAGGTTGCAAAGCAGGAGGGCCGTGGAGGCCACGGCACCGAGGGCTGTTGGGGGGCCATGCTGGGGGGACGTCTCCTCACTCCTGAAGGCAGCCTATGCTGTGCGGTGCCTGCACAACGGTGCCATGGGGCCGCATGCCGGGCAGCAGGGCGGAGGCAGAGCAGGGGTGGGACGCAGACAGGAGCCACGAGACTGCTGGAATGTGACAAATGTCCGCAGCCCCCAGCGAGACAGGGCTGTGCTGTGTGGTGGCTCCAGGGAGGCCAAGGGGCACCGTGGTGGGAGGAGCAGGGTGGAGAGCAGCAGGCACAGGGCTCCCAGCAGCCCCTCTGCAGCTGAGAGGGAAGGAAGGAGGGAAGGAGGGAGAGAAGGAGGGGGAGAGGGAGGGAGGGAAGAGAGAGAGAGAAAAGGAGAGAGGGAAGGAAGGAGGGAGGGAAGGGAGGAGGGGGAAGGAAGGAAAGAAGGGGAGGGAAGGAAGGACGGAAAGGGAAGGAAGGCGGGAGGAAAGGAAGGCGGGAGGGAAGGCAGAAGGGGGAGGGAAGGAAGGAGAGGCAGAGGGAAGGAAGGAGGGGGAAGGAAGAAAGAAGGGGAGGGAAGGAAGGATGGAAAGGGAAGGCAGGAGGAGGGAGGCAGCAGCTCAGGGAGGGCGGGAGGGGAGGCCCAGCAGAGGCCAGGGCAGCCCTGGGGGCCCAAGGGCCGCTGTTGCTAGGCAGCACCGGGGGCGGGGGGGGGCAGGAGGAGGCCACGTGACCTGCAGCTGGTGCCGTTGCCAGGCAACGCCGGGTGGGGCTGCAGCAACCCTGGGGGAGGGATCCCGGCCCTGAGGTGGGGGGGTGAGGGGGGCAGGTGTGGGGGGGCAGCGTGTGGGGCTGGGAGAGGTGGGGAGCCAGGCCCTCCGCGGCCCCCGGCCCCGCTGCCCCGGCCGTCACGGGGCTGGGGGCCGCCGGGTCCATGGCCGCCCCCTGCGCCCGGCAGCCTCTGCTGCCTCCTCTGCGCCGCCACTGCTGAAAAAGCCCCCAACGTTTCCAGAGGCCGCGGTCACTCTGGAGCGGAACGATGGCGCACGCTGCTCACGTTAACGCCACCAGGCACCTCTGAGGCTGCTCTTTTGCAGCGCCCGGTTTCTGTGACCCTGCAACATGTCCTGCCCTTCTTCCCCAGCCAGAAGAAGAGCTGATGGCACTAGCGTCTTTTCTGGCGTGTCTCTCCTGATCCGTTCCCTGCTGTTGCGTGTTGGACCTGGTGACCTGGCACCTGCCCGAGACCCGGCCAAGGGAACCACCCAGCTCCCAGCGGGGGCACAACCGGGAGCGGGTTTTGCCGGGTCTGCTTCTCGAGCAGCAATCGGGCAGTCGGAGGCCCGGGGAAGCACGACCCGGAGACCCTCCAGCTGGCTCTGGCCAAGAGTTGCCTCAGGAAGGGAAGAAGAAATACGCCCGCTGGGTTTCTCCAGTGGGTTTTGGCGCGGCGGATAGGGCTCGCTTGCCTCCATCTTTGCGACAGCGCCCTGGAAAGGCGAGCAGAGGACCTGCGGTTGGCCCAGCACCAGAGGGAGGGCAGAGCCAGAGCCTCCGCGTCCTCCCAGCCAGTGTCCTCTCCTTCAAACCCCTTCAGCTGTCTGCCAGAGCAGTCACCTGTGCGATTCCCCGAACAGTTGCCCAGTTTTGCCTGGCTGTAAGGACAACCTGTCTTTGAGGTGCCTCTGTTGTTGTACGTAGCCGGCTGCAGTTGTGAAACATTTCTGCGGAAAAGGGACGTGAAGCGGCAAGCGGCACAAGGGAGGGAGCAGGAGCAGGGCTCTCCCCTGCCAGGGTGGGCGCCCGTCTCTGGTCCCACCCTCTGTAGGCGTGCTCCGAGCACACACCGGGAGGCTATGGAGAGCTGACGGGTCCCCAGCTGGTGCGGCAGGGATGGGTGAGTCTGGCTTGAGTTCAGGGTTCAAGCAAGTCCTTCGCTGTTGAATGGGACCTTTGCGCTTGGCAGGTGGCAGTGAGCTGGCATCTGGCCGCCTAAAAAGCTACGCGCTGAGTGCTGCGCTGCTCCCTTGGCTGTAGCTGCTGCCGAATTGGCCAGGCCAATTGCCCCCTGCCCTGAGGAGCAGGAACGAGGGGCCTTCAGAGTGTCCTGCCTCCAGTCCTGCCCCCAGGGTCCCTCCCAGTCCCCTTTCCTTGGCAGAGGGTCTGATGTGAGTCTCTGCTGCCTACAGGAGGGCTCCAGGCTCGGCAGCATTTCCGGGTGACTTCATGGTTGTGTTCTTCAAGCAAGCAGCCCTCTCTGGGCAGGGCTGAGGGAGTGACTGCAAGCAAAGCCTCATGCTCCCCAGCACAAGATGGACGCAGCTTCTCAGCTTTGCCAGGAGAGGATGGAGAAGAGTTCCTCGGGCCAGGAGCAGCGCCGTGAAAGCTGCATGTTCGCGCGGCAGTTCCTCGCTGGCCTGAGGCAGAGGCAAGCGCACGTTGGGAGGAGGGCAACCAGGGCCAGGAGCTGGAAGCTGCACCCCAAGCCAGAGGGGGCGTCCCCAAAATCAGCATTCTTCCTGCTGCCAGAGCTGAGGAGGGCAACCACTTTGTCCTCGGTCAGGGAAGTAGAAGAGCTGAAGGCCTGCTCCAACTCTGGAGTCTAAGCGAAAGGCAAAAGCTGTCGCAGCAAGGGAGGACACCGCGTTTATGCTGCTGTGGCTCCGTCAGGCTCAACCAGACTAAGGAGAATTCACACAAGCCCTTTATTCGGCACATGTCAGGAGGCAGTGCCTGCAGCAGAGGGGCAATGACGACCTGCCGCACACTCGCTCGCTCACGCAGGGGGAGCTGCTGGGCATGACGCAGGCTCTGCAGCACTCTCTGGGGTCGCCATGGGCTGAGCAGCCTGGGAGGGGAACTGCTGCTCTGGCTCTGCTCAAAGAGAGCTGTCTCATGGAGCAGGGCGCCACCTTCTCCACGCTCTCCGGAGCCGGTAGCACAGTGCTCCAAGGGTGAACCCTGATGGTGCCTTTTCCGCTGGAGCTCTCAGGAGCAGGATGGTCTGGCTTGCCAGAGACTGGATGCTGAGGCTGGTGTCACTCGGCATGCTTTGAAGGGCTGCAATACAAAGGAAGAGAGAAGAGATGAAAGCCCCGGGTGTGCGGAGACCCCAGGCATGGCCTCCGGGCAGGGCCAAGCCCAACCAGCCCTTCCCATCGCCCGCAGGCAGCAGGGAGGCCTAAGAGATCAGCTGGCGAAAGATGCAGTTGAGAAATGCCCCAAGCGCCCCGGCAATACTCGCCCCTTCCCGGTGCCCAGCAGGGGATCAGTGCTCGCTCCCCAGGCTCTGCCCTCCTCCGTGCCGCAGCTAGCACCACGCTGCCCCCACTCACCCTGGCAGATGTCCTGCAGCTTCTCCTCGCTCGGGTCGCTCATGTGCCGTCCGACGAGCCCTAGGTGTACACAGCCCATGGCAAAGCCCGCTGTCAGCACACAGCCCCTGGGCACGCAGGCCCTGCCTGAGGCAGGCAGGGCTCCGGCAGCCCCAGGGCAGGTTCTTGCTGCCAGCGCAGCAGCCGGGACTGGGGCCAAGCTGCCCTGGGACAGAGAGGGGCCCCACAGGGGCTGGGACTCACCGAGGAACCTGACGGCCGCCTCCCGCAAGGCCTCCTGTGGGCTCTCCAAGTAGGGCAGGCTCTGCCGCAGGTACTCCTCCGCTCTGCTCCTGTTCCTCTCCAGCTGGGCAGAGGGCGAGGGCGAGGGCTTGGGGCAGACCTTCCCCACGCAGCCAGGCCAGGCCCTCCTGCCAGGGCTGCCTCCCCTCCCTTCCCATGCCAGGACGTTCATGGCTCCCAGTCAGGAGCCGTATGGCACCGAGGTCTGGAGGAAGCAGAGGGCAGAGCGCTCCCCAGGCCGGCTGAGGTGCCCTAGTGCTCACCAGGCCCGGCTGGGCCAAGGGCTCTTTCCGCATGCTGGGGGCAGTGTGGGGACAGGGCCCTGGAGAAGAGCCCACCGGGGCAGGGTGCTGGAGGAAGGGGAGCGCATGTGCAGCTCCAGAGCCCGCAGCAATGGGTGTGGGTGTGGACAAGGGGGCAGGCCTTCTGCGGGCCAGACCTTGGGGGCTTGGGGCTGTCCTTACCAGGCACTCGCCAATCTGCCACGTCTGAGCTGTCTCGAGCAGGTGCCTGAGCTGCTTCCACTTCAGGAGCTTAGCAGCAGCGAGGAGAGCTTCCCGAGCGGCCTGCAGAGCAGCAGAGAGTGGGAGATGCCACTGCAGCGCAGGCAGGAGATCCTGCATGCCCCGCACCTGGGCAAGGCTCAGAGCCTTTCCCAGGCTGTGATGGGAAGCTGCATGTGGGGAGCGAGTTGGGCTTTGATGCCCTGGGCAGAGATGGGGGCAACCACCATCTCGGGGCAGCAGAAGAGAGCTCGCCAAGAGCCTGGCCCAGGATGCCTGCAAGGACAGCTGGGAAGCCCCGAGGGACGCTAGTGCTGGGGCCTTGCTGGGCAAACCAGGCCAACAGGAAAAGCACTCCTGGCCCCACACGAGCAACCACTGTGGCCACACACCTGCGCCACGCTTGAGATCTCCTCGTGCGTGTGGAGAAGCAGTGGGAGCAGGCTGCTGTGCACGTGCTTCCGGATCTGCCATTTCTGGGGGCCCACCACAGTTGCCAGCACGTGCCCAAAGAGCTGGATGGAGAGCTCTCGCACACGGGTAGACTCCTGGAGGGAAGGAAGATGGGAGGACCTCAGCAAGGGCTGCTGCAAGGCTGTGGTGAGCAAGGGGGTCAGTGGGGCTGCTGTGGAGATGACTGCTGCTGACGCAGCCTCTGCACGGAGGAGCTGTGGGCCAGATCTGCCACCAGCACAGAATGGCCCCAGCCCCAAGACGCGCAACACAGTGGCTTCTCTAACACGTGGCAGCCAGGGAGAGCCAAGCCGTGGAGGTGTCTGTGCCTGGAAGGGCTGCTCTGGCCCTGGCCACACTCCCACCAGTCACCTCCTGGCTGACTCGCAGAGGAGCTCCCTGGGTAGATGTGCCAAGGAGGAGATGGGGGCCGGCCGTCGGCAGCAGCTCCTGGGCACATCCCACCTGCTGACGGTCCCCAAAATGCGCTGCCCTGGTGTGAACCCCCTGCCTGGGCCATGCACCTCTGCCCCACAGCCACGGCAGCAGAGCCCCCGCCTTTCCCACCAGCCTTACGTCATCAAAGAGTGGCCGGAGCTCCTCAGCAAGCTGCAGGGCGATGGGGTTGGCCTTCTTGCTGTCCAGGAGATGGAGCACGTGGCTGAGGATGGTGAGGGCCTTGGCACGGAAGGTGCTGTCAGCACCCGGCAGGTGCTCCAGGAGTGCGGGCAGCAGGCCTTGCAGACTTCTTGCCTACATGAAACAGAGAAGGCCCTTTGGGTGGAGCAAGGAGTGACTGCATTGGCACAAACGCTCTGGCTGTAGCAGCGACAGGACGGTGGGGGAGCTGGCAGCAGCTTCCCGAGCTCTCGATTCCTCCGCTGCCTTTCCCTCCGCTGCCTTACCCGCCACCTCCAGCCCCAGGCCACTGGCCTGACTTTGCCCGGCTGCCCCCTGCTCACTGTGTGGCGTCTCTCAGACAGCGTGACGAGGCCTGTGATGGCCATGTCGCGCATGGCCAAGCTCTGGTTCTGCAGATGCAATTGCAGGAAGCCCAGCACATCCTCATCAATCTCCTGCTCAAAGTCGGTGCAGTTCAGCAGCTGAAAGACAGCCGGCTGCAGAGTGAGCGACCGGCAGAGGCAGCAGGACTCCCCGCGTCCTCTGAACCATCTGCAGCCTGTCTGTCTTGGGCCTTTGTGAAGCGCTGGAAGGTAGAGAGCTGGCACCAAGGGTGCATGAGCTGCGAGTGGTTGTGAGCATCAGCCCGGCAGAAATGGCCTCTTGGCGGGAAGGAGGCCAGGCTGGGGTGACTGAGGGGAGTGCAGCTGCTGCGGGAGAGGAGCCCAGCTCCACCGACCAGCCACCCGCCCCTCTGCCCACGTGCCAGAGAGCCCAGTGTTTGCAGGCACTGCCCAGAGGCACCGCTCGCCACCAGGCCCACCTCAATGAAGACAGCCATGGCGGCGATCTCACGGTGTTTGTCTCCGCAGCTGAGTACCCTGACCACGTGGTCAAACATCCAGGCGCACTCATCGGCCGCGTTCATCCACAGCTCCCTGGTCGGGGAGGGGAGAAGGCACTGTGGGCACGGAGCTGGGCAGGCAAACCTCTTTGGGTGTGCGCCGCCACCCCGAGCCATCATCCTGCAGGCCAGGTCCTGCAGGGCAAGGTCGTGGGTGTACTCAGCCCCAGCAGCCGGTGGCGCTGGCTCAAGGAGCGGCGGTGGCCTTTCGCCACCACACCTTGTGAGGAGAAACCTGGCGTCTCACCCACTCAGGCTTATTTTGGTGAGAGAGCGGAAAAGCGCCCTTCCTACACCAAAGCTGTGGCCTTCGGGCACTCTGTCTCCAGGGCAGAAATGCTGGGGCAGACGAGGATGAAGAAGGCTCTCACCTAGTCAGCAACGTGACTCCTGTGTGGTAGGTCTCCTTGCTCATAAGCATGTCCCAGCCACCCTGCCTCTCGATGGAGTCAGCCAGATGGGCATAGTCAGCATGGCAGAGCAGAGCTTTCATGGCCTGCACCGCGCTCCTGTGTGTAGAGCAAAGGCGGGTCGCACACGGAGGCCAAGCCCGGGCTCTGCGCGCATGGGAGAGACTGGGGAAGAGGGACGGAGCACCTGACGGGGCTGCCTGGAGGACACTTGTTCTCCTGGCCACACATCTGGCTGTAGTCTTGGAGGTCCTGCAGGGTGTACTCCAGGCTGAAGAAGGTCTGGAAGAGCACTGCTAGGTAGAGCTGGGGGAAAATGAGCTGCACTGGCTCTTTGCTGGCGGGCAGCAGGAGGATCTCGTTGAGGGCCCTGATTGCCTGCCAAAAACACCAGAGATGGGTCTGGCTGGAAAGAGATCACCTAAGCCAAGGCAAGCCGAGGCTCCTGTTTGCAACGGTGGCAAACGAGTCTTCTTGAGCCACAGGGCAGGTCCCCCTGGCAGGCCTCGTGGACCCCGCAGGTGGTCCTGGGCTCCTGGCCCCAGGCTGGGCCCCATGGGCAGGACTGAGTGAGGCCTGTGCTGGACACTCACAGTCAGCGGAAGGATGTAGCTGTCCTTTGGCATGTTGCTGTCCCGCCTGAGCAGTGGCTGGTCCCAGAGCCAAGAGAGCAGCTCCTTCAGCACCTCCTCTGCAGGGGAGTGCTCGGAGACCAGCGTCCTCCACATGGCCCCGGCGACGCTGCAGACGCAGAGCGTGCTGTCGGGGGGGCTGCCTTGGCCACAGCTCCTTGGCCTGCGATAGCCCCGGAGCTGTCCTCAAGGCTGGCAGACCCCGTACCTGTCACACAGCAGGGAGGTGTTCAGCAGGCTCTCAACCACCTGATCAGGCTCCAAGCGGGCCATCTGGAGCAGGGCGTTGTTCAAGATGGCCTGGAGCGACGCCTCCCTGATGCCCATGAGGTTCTCATAGATGCTGCTCACCACCTCCGGCACCTGGAGGGGACACGGGTAAGAGTGGGACCGCCACAGGAGCGTAGCAGTTGCCTCAGGGGCCACTGAGAACTGCTTCCTTCCCGTCGCTCTTTGCTGGCCTCAAAGGCTGCCGGGTGCCTGAGAGCCCTGGCCTCCGCTCAGGGGGCTCAGAGCCCCGAGGGTGCAAGCCCAGGGCAGTGCGGCTACAAGCTGCTTACCCTGTCCAGCTCCGAGTCGGGGTCTCTCAAGACCGCCTCCATCATGCGGGCAACCACCTCGGTATGGGAGACCCTTGGTTCTGTCAGGCCCTTGATGGTGGTCAGGAGGAAGTGGGTCCTCTCGGAGGGGAAGAGAAAGCTCCCAAATATCTGTGGAGGGAAAGACACAGGGTGGCACCGTGCGTGCACCCCGAGGAGCAGAGAGAGTGGCTCCAGGAGTGGAGAGAGAGTTGGAGCAGGGCTGGCACAGTGCCCCCGGGCAAGCCGGGCGCAGGGGCTGTGCTGGGATGGGCTGAGGGCAGTGGGCAGTGGGCAGTGGAGCTGCCGGGGTGCAGGTGGATGGCTGGGGTCAGGGTCACGGTGGGCTGGCCCTCCGGGGCCGCAGAGCTGGCGGGTGGCCAGGACAGCTGGAGCTGCTGCTCTGGCCCTGGGACAAAGCCTTTGGCTCCGCCAGGCTCAGGGAGAGCGGGACATGCCTCCGCCCGAGGCCTGGGAGGCTGCCGTGCCGGCTGCCCCCCACTGATGAGGGATGCGTTTGTTCCTGCAGGCGTGCTGCCAGCCCTGTGGCCAAGAAGGGCAGCGAGGGAGGAGCTTCTCACCGTGCTCTCGGCAGTGGCGTTGCTGGGCCAGAAGGCGTTTGGGCCTTCCCTCTGCCACTTCATGTCTGGAGGCGTCAGATCCTCCTCTGCCATCTTTCTACCTGTGCAGGAGGAGAAACCCCGAGCAGTCAGGAGGAACGATGGCGAGTTGGAGATGGCGGACTGAAGGCATTCAGCAGAGCTGTGTGGCTTGCCGAGAGGGCCAGCCCAGCCCAGCTTCTCTTACTCTCGCGCAGCAGAATGACCCTGTAGAAATGGTGGAGAGCCTCTGCTGCCCCATGGCTGATCTCCTGGTCCTTCTCGGCGCAGCACAGCGTGAGGTGGCCCATCAGCTGTCCCAGGAAGTCCAAAGGTGTCTTTTGGAAGAGGAAAGGGCCGGCACTGCTTCCTCCACAGCTGGGCGAGTCCTGGGGGGAGGCAGGAAGGACCGGGAGCAAGGCTAAGCTGCGGCAGCTGGGACCAAAGCCCTGGGCGCCACGCAAGAGCGGGCCCAGGCCAAGGGCCACACGAGCCAAAGCCCTGGAGGCATCTGCCCAGCCCTGCTCCCAACAGTGAGCAATGGGGTGCGGAGCCGTGTGTCCTAGCCTGCCCGCCCCTGCCCTCTGCCAGTTCTGTTGCCCACTGCTCCCGCTGGCCGCCTTGTCTGCAAGAGCACATCAAGCCACGTGCCCTCTCCTCCTGCCTGAGAGGAGAGTTGCCCACGGCCTGCAGCCACCCACTTACCTCCAGCAGAGAAGAGCTGCCCAGGAGCTGACTCAGCCGCACAATCCTCCCCACGGCCCTCTGGCGCTCAGCCACCCTCTGGGACGCTGTCAAGGGCAGCAGCACCTGAGGAGACCAAAGCCGCTGGTCGGCGCTGGGTCCTGACGGCCACTCCAGGAGCAACAGCTCCGCTAAGCACCCGGCAGGGTTTCTGCCTCTGCTGCCTTCCGTGCGCTCCTCCAGATGTGGCCCTGCGTCCCCTGCTTGTGCCCAACTCCTTGCCCCGCTTTGGTGCAAGGGATGGCTTTTTGGGGCGAGGGGCAGAGGGGCTGAGGGGCAGAGGGGCAGGGCCGTGCTGGTATGCTGGCGGGGGAAAGGGCTCTGACTGCCACCAGGAGAGACACCCGGCTCAGCCAAGAGCATGGTGGGGCCCCTCCCTGGCTCCCCACGGAGAGCTGGGCCCTCCCCACAGCATGCTCTCTGCACCTGGTCTCAGGCAGGGGTGGCCCCTCGACTCGAGAGGGCCCCTTCCCTTTGGGGTGAGGACCAAGCCCTGCCACCACCACCACCTCCCCACCTCCACACACGCTCTTTGCAAACAGCAGACCTCCAAGATGTTCTGCAGCTGCTGGAGACCGGAGGCCTGCGACTCGAACACCAGCACCTTCAGCAGCTCATCCAGAGCGTCCAGGGCCTGCAAGGGGGCAGAGGGTGGGCACCCCTAACGTGGCCAGGAGGCTGGCTCAAACTCCTGCTGCCCGAGGCCGGCACCTACCGGAGGGTAGAGTGAAGCATCCGGGCTGGGCATCTGCTCTTGGGCAGGAAGAGAGAAGATGCTGGTGATGCAAGTGCGGAGCAGCCTGCTGTCCTGGGTGTCCTTCAGGAAGGGCACCTCTTTGCTGAAAGGAGAGAGAGGTGCCTGTGGGGCGCTGGGGCAGGGAGCGGTGCCCCGACGCCCCGGGAAGGTGGAGGCAGCCCCGGGGGGTGGCAGTGCCTGGGGTGGCAGCCATCAGAGGTGGGGAAGCCCCACGGGGAGGCCCCTCCTGCCTCTCCCACGACGCAGACCCAGGGGCCAAGGACAGCGCTGGCAGGTGGGGCACGACGGCCGCTCCATCTCCTGCCTCTGCCTTCAGGGGAGAAGCCCGCGGACACCCCTCTGCTCTCCCGCCTGCCCCCCCGGGGCAGGTACCTGATGGCGGCAACGGCCAGCAGGGCTTCCTGCCGCACCCTGGAGTCCAGGCGGTCGGGGGGCTCTTGTTGCAGCAGCAGCTGGGGAGCAGAGGCGGCGTGGGGCACGGCAGTTGCCAGCCCCCCGCCAGCGGTGGGCAGCACCCGGCAGGCGCCCCCACCCCGCAAGCAGCGCCCAGGCCCGGCAGCCCCCCAGCGAGGAGGGCTGTGCTGGCGGGGGCCTGCCCACCCTTCCCCGCGTCCGGGTGCCCGAGTGCTGGGCTCGCCCGGGTGGCTCTGCCCCCTCCCACAGCCCCTCCGGCTGCTGCCTCACCTCCATCTTCTCCGCCAGCTCGCAGAACCCAGCCAGGTACCTGCCCATTGCCTTGGCTTGGCAGAGGGTGTGGATGGAGGCCAGAAACCTCAGCTTCTGTGCCTCGTCCTGACCGCCGGGGACAAGAGAGACCAAGAGGGCAGGTGAGAGGGCAGAGGCCCCGCCGGCTGCCCCCTGGCGCCCAGGGGGAAGCAGCAGCAGCGCAGGAGGCCCCGAGCAGCAGCTGAGCCCAGCCCAGAGCCCTCCCTGAGCCTGGGAGCAGGCAGCGAGCACGGAGGCAGCCGGCTGGGAGCTGCAGGCAGCGCCGGGCGGACAAGGGGCCTCGTCACCTGTTCGGGGCCCGTGGGAAAGGCCTGGAGATACTCCAGAGCTTCCTGCTCCTCTCCCTCCAGCTCCAGGAAACAGGCAGAAGAATCGGAGTCTGCGGGAGGAAGGGAGCGGGGAGAGCAGTGGGCGCTGGCAGGAGGCCGAGGAGCGAGCGGTGCCCTCTCTTCGGCGCCAGGCCTGCTCGCGCAGGCGCAGCGAGCCCCAGCCCGGGGCACGGATGCCCCGCCGCAGCAAAACCGCCCCCTGGCAGGGGGGCAGCGGAGGTGCCAGCCCCGCGGTGCCGCTGCCTCACCTGGCCGGAAGGTCTGCGGCACGCCCAGCTCTTGAGTCTCGGCCTGGGAGCTGCTCTCGCTGAAGGCGCCGCCCTGGTCCTCCCAGGCCAGGAAGGGAGTGCTGGGGCGCCCGTCCTCCTCAAGCACCAGCATGGGCTTGCCGGGGTCGGTGTCATCGAGGCGCAGGAGGAGGTTGCTGGTGGCTCCCGCCTGCTCCCAGGCCGCAATGAGCGCCCTGAAGGCAGCATCCTCCTCCGCCCAGGGGATGGGGTTGTGGCTGGGGGATCGATGCTCCGCCATGCTGCAGAGCCGAGGAGAGGCGTGAGAGAGGGCCAGGGGTGCCCGCAGCGCGGGCTGGCCCCAGCTCTCCTCGACGGCCTCGGGCAAACGCCTCGGCACCACGGGGCTGCCCGGGGGAGGCGCAGGGAAAGACGTGGCAGCGCTCAGGGGGCTCCTCGGCAAGCCCAGCACGCTCCTGCCCTTTCCCGTCTTTGTCCTCCCGGACACTGCGGGAGTGAGGCCGCAGCACCGTGGGGTGTCACAAAGGGAGGTCACAAAGGGCGGCATCACTGCCCCACTGCCCTGGGGAGGGGCAGGGCGCGTCCCCTCTGGGTGGCCCGGGCCACCCACTGGTTTGCCCTCCGCTTCCCTCAGGACCCCTCCATCTCCCTTCCCCAGTGCCCCAGGGCCCTCCAGGTGCCTCTGGGTGCTTTCCAGCCACTGCACGAATCACGGCTGCGAGCCAGAAAGCCTGCATTAGCAAACACTGCCAAAGCTCTAGTTTGGGTCGATGGGCAGCTCCTGCGTCGGGGCACGAGGCTGCGGGAGCTCCTGAGGTTGCTGCAGAGGAAGGAGCTGCAGCTGCACCAGCACCAGCTCCTCCTGTCAGCCCGGGATCTCTCAGCAGTTGCCCCAGCCATGCCTGAAGCACTTGGGGAGGCCTGGGGCTGCCAGCGGTTGCCCATCGCACAGGCTGGGCCTCTTCGGCAGGGAAGGGTTCAAAGGCAAAGCCTCCCTCCCTAGCCGTGCTGGCGCTCTGACTGCTAATTTGGGGGCTTAGGGATGAGGGCTGATGAGGAGCTGGAAAGGCCGGTGCAGGGCCATGGAAAGAGGTGTGAAGCAGCCCTTCGGGGTCCTTCTCGGGGAATACTTGCTGGTCAGCTGTGTGCATTAGGCTGGCTTGCTGGCCTTACCAGGTCAGGCTGCTGCCTTCTCCCCGCAGGGCCCTGGCCTGGGCCACCAAGGCTTCTCTGAGTCCCTAAAGGAAGTGCAATAGGCAACAAGGTTGCACCAGTTTCCTGCTCTTTCCCTGCTTCAAGGCTTTAGGGAAGGCGGTAGTCCATCACACCTCCTTGTGTGTGCCCCACTCCTCCTTGCTAGCTCCCTACTGGATTTAGCTAACGGGCCGCATGGCTGGCACGCAAAGAGCCACCGTAGTTGCCCCAAGTGGGGAAGCTCTGATGTGTGCAACATTAAAACCCAGTGCTTCTGAAGAAAGCCTTAAGGGCCCAAATGCCAGGATGTGCCCTCTGAAGGGCAGGTGTCTGGTCGTTCTCCCCCGAGGTCCCCTGTCCCTGCTTTCAGCTCTGGTAGACTTCCTGTTTGTGCTTGAGGTTTGCCAGGAGCTCCTTGTTCCTGCTGCCGGCCTCCTTTGCTTGATGGCCTGCTTTTGGGCTGGGCCATTATGGAACTTGGAGGAGAGGATGCCTGAATATGAGCCAGCTCTCTTGGACCCCTCTTCCCTCCAGGGCCGTGCCCCATGGCAGTCTCCCAAGCAGGTGCCAGCACCGGCCCAAGTCTGCTCTCCTGAAGGCCAGGGCTGCGATTCTGCTTTTGGCCCTGCTCCTTCCTCGCCGGAGCTCTATGTAGAGCCACAACATTAGCAAAGGCTATGTTGTCAGGAGACTTCCCCAGAGGCTTTCCTGAAGGTCTGGGAAGGACTGCAGTTGTGTTGCATGGCTTTTGAGATATTCGAAGTCAGCTCTCAAATCTGCCGCCTGCCAAGAAGGTCATGTGGTGTTGTTTCCCAAGTCCTGATTTCACAGCCCGCTCCAGCACAGACTTGCAGCCCATGCCTGATCCACACCAGAGCAACAACGTTTGTGAAGGTGCTGCAGCCTCACACCTCATCTTCCAGGAGTTGTTTATGGAGCAATCTCAAATGCCTTAGAAAGCGTTCTGACTAGAGAAAGGCTTTTCTGTGCCTCTTTCCCTCTGAATGCAAGCCCACAGCACCAATAGCCAGCTGACACCACCAATGTTTTTCACACGACACTGTCCATTTGCAGGGAAGTCCCAGGCCTCTAGCAGCCGCTCCCTAACAGCGGGATTACTTGCCAAACTTGTTCTTTCACTTCTTCCAGTTGGTGCTGCTTGCTCGGCTTCTGCAGAGCTAGCGGCCAGTTCTCCTCAAAGTCAGCTGAGCGGAGTCTTGGGGGGATATTTCAGGCAAGGCTTTGGACGCTCGCATGGAGACCACCCAGGCTGTGACTCGAGGTCATCAGCAGGCAGCTTGGTGTCAGCGACCTGCCTTCGAAGGATGCCCACCACCGCTGACAGAGTGCCTACCAGGGAAATTGGCATTAGGCTAGCAAGAGGACCTAGCTCTTGTCTACCTCCTGGTCCCCCAGCAATCTCGGTGTGCCTCCCTGGAGGGGAGGCAGAGGAAGAGGATGAAGCGCGTTTCCCATGGGCAGGCCGGCCCACAGGGGCAGGAAGCCTGGGGAAGAATGGCAGCCATGTGCTGCTTTCTGCCCAGGGAAAAGCTATGCCCAGCTCCAGCTCCAGCCCCAGCCCCAGCCCCAGCCCCAGTGCGGCAGAGGGCAGCTGCCCTCTCCCACCCCACGCTGGCGGTGCCAGCCCCACCTCAGCCCGCTCCTGAAAGCCTCCAGCGCAGCCCTGGGGCAGTCTGGCGGCAGGCGGTTTTGACAAGGGCACAGCAGCAGCGATGCAGGGAGCAGGGGAAGAGCAGGGAAATTGGGGTGAAGAGCCCAGCCCTCGGCTGCATGGCCAGGGCACTGGGCAGCCGATGCCTTTGCAGCTGGCCCGGCTTCAGGCTTGGGGTGGATACCAGCTGGAGGGTAGGAGCACTGGGACTGTCACAGGCTTCCCGTGCAGCTGTGAGTGCGGTGAAGGCAAGTGGGCAGAGCCAGGCACATGCAACTGCAAAGGCCAGGGGAGGAAAAGGCCACGTGGGGCTGGTGAAAGCCCTCCCTCTGCTGCCTATGGGGAAGAGAGTCCCCAGGCGATGCTGAGCTCCACTTTGGCCACCGGAGGACGAGGGATTGTGGGGCTGGCCAAGGGCTCTGCGCTTGGCCGTGGCACAGGCAGAGCCCATCTCTGTGTCCGGGGTCTTCCCATTCACGGAGCCGCAGAGGAATTTTGGAGGGAAGGGACCTCTGCAGGTCTCCAGTCCAACCTGCCTCCCACGCAAAGCAGGGCTGGTTGGAGCCCTGCAGTCTTGTCTGGCCATCGCTGGGCTGAGCCTGACCCCAGTTACCGGCCGCAAACCTGCTCTGCTCCTCTTGCGCGGGCACTGCAGGATGGCACCTCTCGGTCGGTGGGGCACTGCCCTGCCTGCCTTGCCGACCCCCTCGGCTCCCAGCTCCCCTTTGTGGCTACAGCCTTGTTTGGGTGCTGTTGGAGTCCCAGCTTCCCTTGCCAAGGCTTTCTCGCCTGTAGTGAGGGGGAAGCTCTGAGGTAGAGATGGGTATTCAGGTCAGGAGGACGGGGACAGCGTCAGGTCAGGACCTGAGAGGTGCAGAGCCAGGCGCAGGCAGGTCCACAGCATAACTCAGGCCCAAGGACAAGGGCAGCAGCTCCCCGACAAGGCGAGGAGGTCCCGCGATGATGCCGGTCACTCTCTGTCTCCCCTGCTCTTGTGTCTGGGAGATCCCCCTCCCTGTCTGCCTGCAGCCCCTCCATGCCCACCCTGCTGCCCAGCACAGCATCACAGCCCTGGCCCTGCAGCCCTTCCACAGCTCCTGCTGCCCCAGGGACAGAAGCACCTGCCCCAAGCTGGTGCTCAGAGGAACCTGATTCTCGTTCTCCTTTTCCATCTCTGACTGCTGCCCTGCTTTGCTCCTGGGATGTCCCTGCTGCCCAGAGAGCCTTTCCCCGGGTCAGGGAGTCCATGCTAGCTTGGTTGGCCATTCCTACACCCTCCCCTGTGCTCCCTGCAGGGCCCTGGGCGGGCAGTGCTGCTCTGCAGAGCGAGTGGCTGTGGCTCCACATGGGGACTCCTGACTCTGCGCTGGTTGTGCTCATTTTGGGCAGCAAGCAGACCCAGCGGGACAGGGATCAGAGTCATCAACAGTGCTGGCATGTTTCTGTGCTCCTGGACAGTGCTCAGAGTGAGCCCAGGGTGTTGGCAGTGCAATGAGATGTGTTTTGGAGTGCACTAGCACCAGCCTATGGACTGTCTGCGCCTCCCTGTGGCCGTTTTGTGTGGTAGGAAGGGGTTGGAGGAGGGTGGGTGTTCTAGTGGGCAAGTGTGAGGAGGGCTGCCGTAAGTTGGAGGAAGAGAGGAAGGCGAGGAGGGAAGTGCTTGTGGGGCAGCAGGAGACATGCTAAGCGAAACTAGGTTGTTCCATTGGTGCTGGTTGTGGTGGCTGTTCTTGACAGGCAGGTGTGTTAGGAGAGTGGCTACTCTAATCAGAAACAGTGAGGAGGGCTGGCATAAGTTAGAGGAGTGGAGGAAGGTGAGCTAGGCACTTGCTGTGCGTGTGCCCTAAGCATGGTAAGGTGCAAAGGGTTGAGCCATTGCTCCTCCCTGTGGCCATTTTGGTATGGTAGGAAGTGGTTGGAAGAGGGTGGGGGTTGTAGTAGCCAAGTGTGAGGAGGGCTGGCGTAAGTTGGAGGAGAGGAGGAAGGCGAGGAGGGAAGTGCTTGTGGGGCAGCAGTACACATCCTAAGGCCAAAAGGGTGGGTGCATTGTTGCTCGTTGTGGTGACTGTTCTTGGTACGCAGGTGATGGAGGAGAGTGGCTGCTCAGGGCAGAAACTGTGACTGAGGACCAGCGTAAGTGGGAGGAGGGGAGGAAGGCGAGGAGGGAAGTGCTTCTGAGGCAGGGAAATGCATGCTAAACACAACTAGGTTGTTCCATTGGTGCTGGTTGTGGTGGCTGTTCTTGACAGGCAGGTGTGTGAGGAGAGTGGCTGCTCGAGTGGGCAAGTGTGAGGAGATCTGGCATAGGTTGGAGGAGAGGAGGAAGGCGAGCTAGGCACTTGTTGTGAGTGTGGCCTAGCAATGTGAAGGTGCCGTGGGCTGAGGCATTGTGCCGCCTTGTAGCCACTTTGAATGGTGAGGAAGGTGTTGGAGGAGGGTGGCAACAATGATGGGCAAGTATGAGGAGGGCAGACGTAAGTTGGAGTAGGAGAGGAGAATGAGGAAAGGAATGCTTGTGGGAGAGCCGTGAGCATGGCAGGGCCAAAAAAGTGGGTGTATTGCTGCTCGGCATTGGGACCTGTGCATGGTAGGCAGGTGTTGGAGGAGAGTGACTGCTCTAGTGGGAAAGTGTGAGGAGGGCATTCGTAAGGTGGAGGAGGGGAGGAAAACGAGCTAGGCCCTTGTTCTGAGTGTGGCCTAAGCATCTGAAAGTGCCATGGGTTGAGGCATTGCAGCGCCTTGTGGCCGTTTTGAGTGGTGCGGAAGTGGTTGTAGGAGGATGGCAAGGCTGGTGGGCAAGTGTGAGGAGGGCAGTGGTAATTTGGAGGAGGTGAGGGAAAGGAGGACGGAGGACTTGTGGGGAGAGCCATGTGCATGGCAGGGCCAAAAGGGTGGACGCAATGGTTGTCCCCGTGTGGGCCTGTGCGTGGTAGGCAGGTGTTGGAGGAGAGTGACTGCTCTAGTGGGAAAGTGTGAGGAGGGCAGTGGTAAGTTGGAGGAGGGTAGGGAAAGGAGGAGGGGAGTGCTTTTGAGAGGGCCGTGTGCACGGCAGGGCCAAAAGGGAGGGCACCTTGCTGCTCTTTGTGTGTCCCATACCTGGTAGGCAGGTGTTGGGGGAGCGTGGCTGCTCTAGTGGGAAAGTGTGAGGAGGGCAGTCGTAAGTTGGAGGAGGGGAGGGAAAGGAGGATGGAGGACTTGTGGGGAGAGCCGTGTGCATGGCAGGGCCAAAAGGGTGGACGCAGTGGTGCTCCCCGTGTGGGCCTGTGCGTGGTAGGCAGGTGTTGGAGGAGAGTGGCTGCTCTAGTGGGAAAGTGTGAGGAGGGCAGTGGTATGTGGGAGGAGGGTAGGGAAAGGAGGAGGGGAGTGCTTGTGAGAGAGCCGTACGCATTGCAGGGCCTAAAAGGAGGACGCAGTGGTGCTTGCTGTCTGGGGCTGTGTAGGGTAGGCAGGTGTTGGAGGAGAGTGGCTGTTCTAGGTGGAAAGTGTGAGGAGAGCAGTTGTAAGTGGGAGGAGGACAGGGATAAGAGGAGGGGAATTCTTTTGGGAGAGCCGTGTGCATGGCAGGACCAAAAGGGTGGACGCAATGGTGCTCCACGTGTGGGCCTGTGCATGGTAGGCAGGAGTTGGAGGAGAGTGACTGCTCTAGTGGGAAAGTGTGAGGAGCACAGTCGTAAGCTGGATGAGGGTAGGGAAAGGAGCATGGGAGTGCTTGTGGGCAAGCTGTGTGCATGGCAGAGCCCAAAAGGGTAGACGCAATGGTACTGCCGGTGTGGGCCTGTGCGTGGTAGGCAGGTGTTGGAGGAGAGTGGCTGCTCTAGTGGGAGAGTGTGAGGAGGGCAGTGGTAAGTGGGAGGAGGTGAGGGGAAGGAGGACGGGAGTGCTTGTGGGCGAGCCATATGCATGGCAGGGCCAAAAGGGTGGAGGAAATGGTACTCGCATGGCAGGCTGGTGTTGGAGGAGAGTGGCTGCTCCAGTCCGAAAGTGTGAGGAGGGCAGTCCTAGGTTGGAGGAGGGTAGGGAAAGGAGGACGGGAGTGGTTGTTGGAGAGCCGTATGCATGGCAGTGCCAAAAGGGGGGAAGCAACGGTGCTCCCGGTGTGGGCAAGTGCATGGTAGGCAGGTGTTGGAGGAGGGTGGCTGCCCTAGTGGGAAAGTGTGAGGAGGTCAGTGCTAGGTTGGAAGACTGTAGGGAAAGGAGGATGGGAGTGCTTGTGGGAGAGCCGTGTGGATGGCAGGGCCAAAAGGGTGGGCGCAATGGTGCTCCCCTTGTTGGTCTGTTCTTGGTAGGCAGGGGTTGGAGGAGAGTGGCTGCTCTAGTGGGAAAGTGTGAGGAGGGCGGTCATAAGTTGGAGGAGGAGAGGAAAGCGAGCTAGTCACTTGTTGTGAGTGTGGCCTAAGCATGTGACGGTCCCATGGTTTCAGGCACTGCGCCGCCTTGTGGCTGTTTTGAGTGGTTTAAAAGGGGTTGTAGGAGGATGGCAATGCTGGTGGGCAAGTGTGAGGAGGGCAGTTGTAAGATGGAGAAGGAGAGGAAAAGGAGGAGGGGAGTGCTTGTGGGAGAGCTGTCTGCATGGCAGGGCCAAAAGGGAGGGCTCCTTCCTTCTCTTTGTGGCGGCCTGTGCATGGCAGGAAGGTGAGATTGCCAGGCTATTCTCGGAGACTGTGCAGCTCCAGGAGTCCCCTGCCCCCACTGCAGCAGAGGTGTCAGAGGGCTCAGCACCGTGTGTAAAGGTGCATCATAACACTGTTGAAGAGGGCTGGAAGCTGGTGACCTCTCGTAGAAGGAGAAAGGCTCTTAAGAGCTCCTCCTCAAGACTTACCCTCGAAGAACAAGTTTAGCGCCCTGCAAGCTGAGGAGGAGCTGGGCATGGCTCCAAGGGAGGCAACTGGCCTGGCAGACCCTGTGCCGTGCAGGAAGCCCCGGAAGAAGCGGCGAGTGATTGTTGTGGGTGACTGCCTGCTGCAGGGGACAGAGGCGCCTCTCTGCCGACCTGACCTCTTGTCCAGAGAGGTTTGCTGCCTGCCAGGGGCTCGAATAAGAGAGGTCATGGAAAGACTGCCAAGGCTTGTCCATGCATCAGACTACTACCCTCTGCTGCTCTTCCATGTGGGCACTAACAACACAAAAGGCAAACTGGAAACCATCAAACGGGACTTCAGAGCTCTGGGAATGGTGGTGAAGTGTCTGGGAGCCCAGGTCGTTTTCTCCTCAATCTTGCCTGTGAGGGGAAAGGATGGGAGGAGGAGTAGACGAGTTTTCCAAGTTAACAGCTGGCTGCGCCGCTGGTGTTGGCAGCAGGGCTTTGTTTTCTATGACCATGGGACCCTGTTTGAAGATCAACAGCTGATGGGGAGCGATGGGATCCACCTTACCAAGCGGGGCACGCGCGTCTTTGCCAACAGATTGGCCAGCCTGGTAAGGAGGGCTTTAAACTAGGCAAGATGGGGGAAGGGGAGTGGTATAGTGGCAGGAGAGTCAGTAAAACACCGCTCAAGTCAGGATGCCTCCAGCGGGTGCATACAGCCAGGGGAGACAGCATGGGACATGGCTATGGAGGATCCTCTTGCACCTCTCCTGGGAAGCTTGCATGCTTGACTGGCTCTCTGGAATGCCTGTATAGCAATGCGCGCAGCATGGGGAATAAACAGGAAGAGTTAGAGGTCTGTGTGCGGTTGCAGGGCCATGATCTCATTGCAGTTACAGAGACACGGTGGGATAGTTCACATGACTGGAATGCTGTCATGGATGGCTATGTGCTTTTTAGGAAAGACAGGCCAGGAAGGCGAGGTGGTGGAGTTGCTCTTTATGTGAGGGAGCAGCTAGAATGTATGGAGCTCTGCCTCGGGGTGGATGAAGAGCAAGTTGAGAGCCTATGGGTAAGGATTAAAGGGCAGGGTAACATGGGTGACACTGTTGTGGGGGTCTACTACAGGCCACCTGACCAGGAGGAAGTCATCGATGAGGCCTTCTACCGACAGCTGGAAGTAGCCTCACGATCACAGGCCCTGGTTCTCATGGGAGACTTCACCACCCTGACATCTGTTGGCAAGACAGCACAGCTAGGCACAAACAGTCGAGGAGGTTCCTGCAGAGGATTGATGATAATTACTTGACTCAGGTGGTGGAGACGCCAACGAGGAGAGGTGCAATGCTAGACCTTGTCCTAACGAACAAAGAAGGTCTAGTTGGAGAGGTGAAGGTTGGGGGCAGCCTTGGCTGCAGTGACCATGAGATGGTGGAGTTGAGGATCCTACGAGGAGGGAGCAGGGCAATAAGTAGGATTGCAACGCTGGACTTGAGGAGAGCTAACTTTGGCCTCTTGAGGGACCTACTTAGGGGAATCTCATGGGGTAGGGCCCTAGAAGGAAGAGGGGTCCAAGAAAGCTGGTTAATATTCAAGCGTCACCTCCTCCAGGCTCAAGATTGGTGCATCCCTCTGAGGAAGAAGTCGAGCAAAGCAGATTCAGCAGGAGACCTGCATGGATGAGCAAGGAACTCCTGACAAAACTCCAGCAGAAGAAGGAAGTGTACAGAATGTGGAAAAGGGGACAGGCCACTTGGGAGGAATACAGGGACGTTGTCAGAGTGTGCAGGGATGCGACAAGGAAGGCTAAGGCCCAGCTGGAATTAAATCTGGCAAGGGACGTCAAGGACAACAAGAAGGGGTTTTTCAAATACATCAATAACAAAAGGAAGACTAGGGAAAACATGGGCCCACTGCTGAATGGGGTGGGTGCCCTGGTGACGAAGGATACAGAGAAGGCAGAGTTGCTGAATGCCTTCTTTGCTTCAGTCTTTCCTGCTAAGGCCAGTCCTGAGGAATTCCAGACACTGGAGACCAGGGAGGAAGTCTGGAGAAAGGAAGACTCTCCCTTGGTTGAGGAGGATCATGTTAGAGATCTTTTGTCCAAACTGGACATCCATAAATCCATGGGCCCTGATGGGATGCACCCACGAGTGCTGAGGGAGCTGGCGGAGCTCCTGGAGCTCAGGAACTTTCAACAGAGAAAAAATGCCCACTCCTGCCCCAGGAGGGAAGAACCCCTTGCAGTGACCCACGAAGGAGACAGACTGGCCGGCAGCAGCTCTGTGGCCGAGGCCCAGAGGGTCCTGGTTCTGAGAATCACAGAATCAAAGAATGGTTTAGGTTGGAAGGGACCAGGGCTAGGAGCTATAACACTCAGCTACAGAGGCGAGTGGAAAAGGGTTCGATGTTAACAAGAGCGAAGTAGGTCCCCAGGGGCTGATGGGAGAACTGGCCGGGCTGGGGAGGGGAGGAGGAGGGTTGTCCACACATGTCCCGTACCAGAAATCCTGCCTTTCCTACACATCCAGGTTTCATTAGGAGACCCTCTGAATCAATAGGAATCCAGCAATGTGGATAACAGGGATTCTCGGGGCTGAAAAAAGAAGAAAACTGTGAAAGCCAGCATCCGATTTTTTTTTGGTCGCTCATTGAAATCTTCCTCTTGTAAGTGCCCTCCTGAGAGCTCTCCACTTAGCCTCACAAGAACTGAGACCTCAAGAAAATGCTGGGGAGTGGCATGGCTTGTTAGGGCTTCTGACCTTTTAATCCCCCCTCGAGTGTATGTGGTGCTGAGCCCATGAACCTCAGATACTGAGAGGGAACTGAGAAAAACACTGAAGAAGTTAAAGTCAGAATTAAATCCCAAGTTTCGGGGAGTGTTAATGGGTCCCCCTGAGGACCATTACCAACAAAGCCTCCCAGGGGCTGAGGAGAGCAGAAAGTTGGAGGCACTTGTTACAGGTTGGCAAAGGAAATGTGCAGGTGGCTGTGACACCAAGTCCACCTTGCTGTGTGTTATCAGACAGCATGGGCCAGCACTGACACCCAGCCCCTGCACAGGGTGGTGCTTTCGCTCCGACTTGGCTCAGGGCTCTTTGTGGGGGCAGGGAGAGGGTGGGGGTGTGCAAGACTTCGTGCAGGATGAGACAGCACCTCCTGGGCTCTCTGAGGGTGGGGACGTAATGAGGACCTGGGGCCGTCAGAAACACAGTGTCTCCTTGGCCTCAGTGGCAGACACCAGAGAAAGCCAAGAGCACAAAGACCTCCGTCCTGTCGGAGGCTTTCAGCCTTGGCAGTGCCCTCAGTCGTCTCCACCCCAGGCTGCCCTGTGCTGTCCCCCTCCTGTGTCTGTGTCCCTGCAGCCTGTAGACACCCAGCCTGCTTCCCCACTTTGCTCTCCCCCAGCCATCTGACCACCTTTACTGATGGCTCTCTGCCCTCTCTTGCTTTTCATCCAGACACAAAGCCAGGGGCTCCCCACCAACTCCCTCTGGGTGTCCTGTTGAACCACAGCACAAGTGACATCCCAGTTTCCAAAAGTTCAGCCTGAACTTCTCATAATGTATCTCATAATTGTTTTGTCTCTTTCTCCTTCTCTTGCTATTTCCTATTACCAAGAAACTCTCCATCACCTCTGAAACCACCCTTCAAGCACTCCCAGGCTCCTACTGGAATGCCCTTAGCCTCCCCTTCACCAGGCTAAAGAAGGCCACATCCCTCAGCCCCTCCATACAGGCTTTGTGCTTCAGGACCCTACCCCCATCTTGGGAGACCTCCCCTGGACCTTCTCCAGGTCCTCCCCATTCCTCCAGCACTGGGCAGCCCACACGGGGACACACTCTTCCAGATGTGGCCACACCAGTGCTGAGTCAAGGGGGATGGGGACTGCCCTTGCCTGGGTGGCCATGGTCTTCCTGAAGCAGCCCCATATGCAGCTGGCCTCATTAGTGCAAGCATGCACTGCTGGCTCCTATGGCATCCCTTGTCATGTCCAGGCCCTTCTCCTCAGGGTCACTCCTCTGACGGTCAGCTCTCAGCCTGCCCTGATGCACAGCGTTTTACAGAATCACAGAATCACAGAATCGTTTAGGTTGGACGGGACCTCTGGAGATCATCTCGTCCAACCTCCCTGCTCAAGCAGGGTCACCTAGAGCATATTGCCCAGGATCACATCCAGACGGCTTTTGAATATCTCCAGCGAAGGAGACTCCACTACCTCTCTGGGCAACCTGTTCCAATGCTCTGTCACTCTCACAGGGAAGAAGTTTTTCCTCAGGTTCAGATGGAGCTGCCTGTGGTTCAGTTTGTGCCCATTGCCTCTTGTCCTGTCGCTGGGCACCACGGAGAAGAGGCTGGCCTCATCCTCTTGACACTCCCCCTTCAGATACTTGTACACATTGATGAGATCGCCTCTCAATCTTCTCTTCCCCAGGCTGAACAGG
This sequence comes from Struthio camelus, assembly GCF_040807025.1. Classification (NCBI taxonomy): domain Eukaryota; kingdom Metazoa; phylum Chordata; class Aves; order Struthioniformes; family Struthionidae; genus Struthio; species Struthio camelus. The sequence continues at coordinate 99,575 of NW_027182695.1, forward strand.
CCCAGCTCTTGCAGTCTTTCTTCCTAGAAGAGGTGCTCCAGCCCTCTAATCATCTTGGTAGCCCTCCGCTGGACTCTCTCCAGGAGTGCCATGTCTCTCTTGTACTGGGGAGCCCAGAACTGGACACAGTACTCCAGGTGAGGCCTCCCCAGGGCTGAGGAGAGGGGCAGGATCACCTCCCTCCACCTGCTGGCAACACTCTGCCTAATGCACCCCAGCATACCATGGGCCTTCTTGGCCACAAGGGCACACTGCTGCCTCATGTTTAACTTGTTGTCCACCAGCACTCCCAGGTCCTTCTCGGCAGAGCTACTTTCCAACAGGTCAACATTTCCTCCCCCATGCAGGACTAGCCGCGTTTCCTTGCACAACTTCATGAGGTTTATGTTGGACAAAACCCCAAGTTTCTCAAGGCCGCTCTGGACTCAGGCTCCTTTGTGTCAGCTCTTAATGTGCGTGTACAGATGGCTCGTCCTGTCTTGCTGTGCCTCTGACAGGATAACAGCATGAGGCATTGCGGGACACTGTGGATAATAAAAGGAGGTGCTAGTTTAACGGAGCTGCTGACAAAGGTAGAAATCACCACGGACACCATCTCAGAGAGGCCCAATGAATGTACAAAGGAAGTATAAGCAGGGCCAGTGGAGATTAGGAAATAGGTGTGTGCTGACTGCATGGGCGGGCATCAGGATGGTAAAAGAGAACACCTTGTCAGGTGGAAAAGAGGGCATAATGCAATAAAAGGTGAAGGAAAAGAAAAAAAAAATCAGTGCTCACTGCGGGTACCTGCAAAGCACTCCTGAATCTGAATGACACTAACCAGAGCAGGACAAGAAACATGCAGTTGATCTGCTCCTACTTCTGTCTGACACACTGCCATGGTCACAGGGAAGCTGCAGTTTTCTCCCTGTGGTCAACATGAGAAGACACAGGGTGGAAGAAAATGCAAAAGGATTCATGGTGGAAGGGGCCTCTGGAGGTCTTTAGCCCAATCTCCTTCCCACAGCAGGGTCAACTATCAGATCCTACCAGGTTGCTCAGGGCTTCATTCATTTAGGACTTGAAAACCTCTGAGGATGGAGATGGCACAACCTCTCTGGGCAACCTGCCCCAGTGTTCCACTGTCTGCAGGGGTAAAACATTTTTGCTTATCCCCAGCCTGAACCTCTTGTTTCAGCTAATGCCCATTGAGCCTCCTCCTCCTGTCGTGTACAACAATGAAGGGCCTGCCTCCATCTTCTTGACGACCTCCTGGTGGGTATGGGCAGGCCGTTCTTAGGTCTGCCCAAAGCCTCCTCTTCTCCAGGCTCAACAACTCCAGCACCCTCAGCCAGTGCAATCACCCCCGTGCCACGTCTCTCTGCATGTGTCACACTCATTGGGCATCGTGTTGTAATGTGCAGGTGTTGTAGACTGTGAAGAGGGCCTGTTCTGGACAAGCAGTCCCTCATAATTAAACCTTGACCTGAAAACTTTCCAGGCCCAAGATTGATTTTTCTCCCTTAAATCCAATTTTAGCTGCACTTGTGTCAGCTTCGTACTGTTGCCTCTCATTGTCCTGCCAGGAATCTCTGTAAAGAGCCCTGGTTCTTTACTGGTGGGAAGCTTGAGTTGGGAAGCTGTGATGAGCTTCCTCCAAAAGTCTTCCCTTCTCCAGGCTGAACAAGGCCTGAACTCTCAGCCTCTCCTCCCAGGGCAAGTGCTCCAGCCCCCAAACACCTTGAGGTTCTGACACTGAACTCACTCCATGTCATCAACAGCGTTCTTCTCCAGGGGGGGCCTGAATGGATGATGTATCTAGGTGGGTTCGGATAAGTGCTGAGTAGAGGGGCATCATCACTTCCGTCTTTCTCCTGGCTGTGCTCCTGTTCATGCAGCCCACAATGCTGTGGCCTCCGTTGCTGCCAGGGAACACCCTTGCCTCACATCAAGCTCGCTGCCCACAAAGACCGCCACGTCCTTTTCTGCAGAGCTGCTGCCCAGCCAGAACTCCCCAGCCTGTGTCACTGCAGGATGTTGGTCTATCGCAGGTGAAGATAGGGCATTTGTCCTTGTTGCATTTCACAGAGTTCCTGACAGCCCATTCTTCCCACCTGCCAAGCTCCCTCTGAAAGGCAGCCCTCAGGCACATGACTGTTCTGCCCCATTAGCTGTCATCTGCAACTGGGATAAGAGGTGTGTCCTCCAGGCCACTGATGAGCCTGTCAGACAGGTTGGGTTGCAGTGTAGACCCCTGCACCCTCCACTTGTCACTGGCTTCCAGGTAAAGCCTGACCCACTCACAAAAACCCTCTGAGCTCCATCATCCAACCACTTGGTTTTTCACCCATCTGAATGTCTAGCCAGCCTGCTGTAAGGCCTCCCTTGGATACAAGAATGTTGGGGGAGACAGTGCCAGAAGTCTGGCTAAAATCATGGTGAATGACATCTCCTACTCTTTCTTCTCCCACAAGTACAGGTCTTTTATCACAGAAGGCAATCACGTTGGTCTGGAATTATTTATGTCCAGTAAATCCGTGCTGACTATTTCCAGGCACCTTCGTGTACCCAGAAATGTGATCCAAGATGGATAGCTCCAGGACACACTCCTCACTCAAGTGAGGCTGAACAGCCTGCAGCTCCCCGGCTTGTCCTTGTGGCCTCTTTTGAAGATAGGCACAACATAAACCTTTTTCCTGCACTCAGCCCTCGGGCACTGTGGGTTGGTATTCTCGCCTGGAGTCCTGACTCTACTACGCACAACAGCCCAGGAGACTCTGCTGGTGAAGACTGAAGCCAAGACGACGTTCAGTTCCTCACACCTATCTCCATCTGCTGTTCCTAGATTCCCTGCCCCATGCAGCAGTGAGCCCACATTTTCCTTCTTTACTCTTTCACTGTTACTGAAGCAGCAGCAGCTCTCCTTCAGGCTCGTGACATCCCCTGCAGGGGTCGATGCTAGGGCAGCTTGGGCTTCCCTAACACCATCCCTTCTTCACTGGACAGTATTTCCAAATTCCTCCTTTGCAGCCTCTCCTTTCTTCCCCTGTCCTTGTGTTGCCTTGTGGCCCTGGAGCTCAGGCCTGAGCTCCCTGTTTAGCCAAGCCAGGGTCCAGAGATGCCTGCCAATTTTACAGACTGTCAGTATGGAGCTTTGTTGTGCTTTGTGGGTGCTGTCCAGGTAGGAAAGCTGAGGTGCGCTGAGGCACTTGCCCAGCAACCCCTCCAAAAGGACATGGCTTTCCTATAGGTCCCATGCTGCTTCCGCAGGAGACATATGGCTGTCTGGGTTGCCCCAGGAACCTGACCTGGACTGCAGGCCTACTTTTGTCATTAAATCAAGCACCTGCACTGCACTACATCAGCTGTTTGCAGTGTAGGGATCTGCTTGTGTCTCAGCTTAAGAATGAGTGGAGCTCTAGTCGTAGTAGGCATCTAGTGTCCTTTCATATGGCCTGGGAAATTCCTCAGCTGGCCCCCACCTGGGGTTCTAGAAGGATGTAGGTCTCATAGTTGCTCCATCAGAGCCAGCAGACACTGGCACATGCCTTGCACCACCTCTGTCTCTTCAAATGTCACCAGGTGTTTGTGTGTGAGCAACTGACTCCCACCCTCCATCTCTAGTGGTTACAATGGCAGCGTAGACAAGGGGCTTACCTGCAGGCAGCCATGTTGTGCACACTTCAGCTTGGGCAAGGGGAATCCCACCTCCTGTGTGTTTCTGGAGTTCATGGGAGAGAGCTGAATCCAACCCCATCCCAGGGATTTCTAAAACCGTCATGCGATGCCCAGATTGACTCATCGGAATCAATACCTGAACCATGCGAAAATGACCTCCCTCCTTGTCCTTGACTAGGTGTTCTGCCTATTTAAGAGATGGGAATCAGGTCTTCCAGAGTGGGACAGGTCCACCTCTTGCAAATAACCACCCTCTGATGAGACAAAATGCAATGCAGGAATCAGTGTTTACAAACTTCAGTGTTCAGAAAGGGACCATAGGTGATAGGATTTCAGTAGACTGCAGTGAACATTTCCCAGGAAGAGGGTGCACAAGCGACAGAGCAATTCATGCCTTAAGCTGGACCTCTGCTCCTGAGCGGGGCCAGGCTCCGGGGACCGAGGGAGCTGCTGGCAACCAGGCAGCATGGCCGAGAGACAGCTCTGGGCAGCAGCAGCTCCTCTGCCAAGAGCAGCGGGGCTCCGGGCACTGCCTGCTGCTGCTGCTGACAGGAGATGAGGCGAGAGGGAGAGAAGTGAGAGGCAGTGTGGAGTGGGAGGAGCGAGGAGAGCTCCTTGCGGGGGAAATCTGCACAGCCCTTTGCATGCTAAGTCTCTGGCTGCAGGGTAACTGCAGGGTAACTTGGATTCCCAAACCTTCACTCTTGGAGATCGCTAGGTCTGTGAGAAACTTCAGCAAACCCCTTCAACCCCACCTCAGCCTGCAGGCAGCCCCAGCAGCACCTTTATTGCTTCATAAGGGTTTTTATGACCTGCTCCTTGGGACCTGTGAGCACAGAGATACCCCTGCCCAGTGCCCTGTCCTGGCAGGTTTCTGTAGGGCAGAACTGAGTGTGCAGAGGGTGGGATGGGGTCTGTGAAAACCAGCAGGGAAAAGACATTGGGAGAGAGCAAGAGCTCCCAGCAGAGAGAGCGCCAGGCAGCAGAGACGGGCTGGGAATGAGAGAGAACTGCTAACAGAAACATCACAGGAGGATGGGTTTGGGCAAGTGTTGATCAGTCCCTGCAAGGCAGACAGCTTTCTCTGAGCCAGCCCCGCATGCCTTCTCTCCCACCCAGCAGAGCCTCTGCCCTCACAGCCGTGGAGTCCAGGGCATGAGCCACCCGCTCTGCAGCCAGACCTGCAGCAGAGGAGAGGGGCATCTCTCCTGCCACGGGCCCCGTTTTGTGCTGCCCGACAAAGGGGCTGAGTGACTGCCCTGCAATGTCACCACCCAGCTGGGGAAGGTGAAGGCTTTCCCGACTGCCCATCTGTCCCTCTCTCCTTGCCTCCCGTGGCAGCAGGAGTGTAGTGTTGCTCCTTGTTTCCCCTCCTCTCCGTGCTGCCCTTGTTCTTCTCTCGGGTTCCCTGGGGTTGGTGGGTTTTCAGCTGCAGCTCAGACCCCTGCCCTGCGAGTTGTGCCACAGAGGTCTCTGCTTGGGAGTGAGGTGTCTGCAGCCCCCTTCTGACCCGTGCAGGTCCAGGAAATGCAGTGGGTGGGGAGGGGAGTGGAGCTGACTGTCCTGTAAGGAGAGCCCATCTGCAGTCCTAACAGTCCTTGGACCATTTCCCTGCGGTGTCCTGGCAGGCTTGGGGCTGCCCTCCAGAAGGGCACCGCTGCCTCATACCACCATCTCTGTGATGTGTGAGGGAGCTGTGAAGAATCTTCAGAGATGCTGGGCGTATGGAAATGGTGTTGGGAAGCTGTATGTGGGCAGCTGAAAAGAGCCGTGTGTGTGCTTGGCTAGAAAGGGGAGTGTGGAGACGTCGCTCTGGTGCCCTGAGGAAGGGAGAGAAGGTTGGAGACCCACACTTGGGACCTGGGCTCGTCTGCTCTCAGCAGGGGCTAGATTCTTTTTTGGGCAACAGATGAGAGTGACCATCCTGCAGCTCAAAGAGCTGCAAACACAGGACAGCTGAGAACAAGACTAATAGACAGACAAGCTGTCCTCCCTCTGCACCCGGGGACAGGGAATTGGTCTTTCTCAGGAGTCACAGCAGAAACGCTGAGACTTTCTGCCTTTTGAGGAAGACTGCCCAGGGGGCACAGGGGCATCTCACAGAAAATAAACATTAGGAAGAAATCCCTAAAGCTCTGTTCCTCAACCCTCATTCTTCAGAACAGGTGGTGAAGATGCTGAAATATTCCTTCCACCTGCCCAGTGGCTTTCACCTGACAGACCTTGTGACTGTCAGAGCTAGTCACCCCCACTCCCATGTCCCCACTGCCCTACAGCAGGATGGACAGACTGCCCTGGAGCCCATGGGCAGAGGCCTCTGCTCCTCACAGCACACTCCGCCAGTGCACAGGGGAGCTCAAGCAAGGCAGCTGCACACACATGCTCTCCGTGAAGAGAGAGGCAGTACGGGGGGTTGGATGAGAACTGGAACATTTCAGGGTTTCTTGAAAAGCATCTCCTAACTTCTCCATGTCTTTTCTTCTTTGGACAGTCCCACATGCCTGGAGGGAGCAACATGTCCAACAGCAGCTCCGTCACTGAATTCCTCCTGGCATTCGCAGAAACCCGGCAGCTGCAGCTCTTGCACTTCTTGCTCTTCCTGGGCATCTACCTGGCTGCCCTCCTGGCCAACGGCCTCATCATCACCGCCATAGCCTGCCACCACCGCCTCCACACCCCCATGGACTTCTTCCTCTTTAATCTCTCCCTCCTCAACCTGGCCTCCATCTCCACCACTGTCCCCACATCCATGGCCAATTCCCTCATGGACACCACGACCATCTCCTACTCGGGATGCGCTGCCCAGGTCTTCCTGGTTTCCTTCTTGTTTGGAGGAGAGATTTCTCTTCTCACTGTCATGGCCTATGACCGCTACGTTGCCATCTGCAGACCCCTGCACTACGGGACCCTCCTGGGTGGCAGCAGAGCTTGTGTCCAAATGGCAGCAGCTGCCTGGGGCAGCGGCTTTCTCAATGCTCTCCTGCACACTGCCAACACATTTTCCGTACCTCTCTGCCAAAGCAATGCTGTGGGGCAGTTCTTCTGTGAGATCCCCCACATCCTCAAGCTCTCCTGCTCACACTCCCACCTCCGGGAAGTTGGGGTGGTTGTAGTTAGTGCCTGTTTATTCTTTGAGTGTTTCATGTTCATTGTGCTGTCCTACGTGCAGATCTTCACAGTTGTGCTGAGGATCCCCTCTGAGCAGGGCCGGCACAAAGCCTTCTCCATGTGCCTCCCTCACCTGGCTGTGTTCGCCCTGTTTGTCAGTACTGCCATGTGTGCCTACCTGAAGTCCCCTTCCCTCTCCTCCCCCTCCCTGGATCTGGTGGTGGCTGTTGTGTACGCGGTGGTGCCTCCAGCAGTGAACCCCCTCATCTACAGCCTGAGGAACAAGGAGCTCCGAGATGCCCTGAGGAAAGTGATTGCATGGGCATTTTTCAGCAGTGCTAAAATTGCCTTTGCTCTCAACAACTGAATCCCAAACTGTCCCAAACCAGGACTCAGTTTTGTTTTTTTATTTTATTTTTATTATTACTATTGTTACTGTTATGATGATGATGATGAAATTTATTTGTTATCATTTTGCTACATAAATGCTTGCAGTTCACCCCGGTTTTAATGCCATGTCTCACCTGGTGGCCACGCAAAACTGTCTAACGCCAGGTCAGAGCTGGCTCCCTCACAGTATCTTGGTAATAAAGGCAGTTCTAGCCAGTGCCATGTCTGAAGGCTGGGTGCTTCTTCCAGAGCTGGTGTCAAATATAGGCCCAAGGAGAGCAGCCCACAAGGGCCTGCTGGGCAGCCTTGTCCATGGGGTCAGGAACAAAAAGCTCATCATCCTGTTATGATCTCTTAGACACCAAGGCATTTAGGATTGAGGAGTCCCCCCTCAGTGTCCAGTGACAGGGGAGATGAGGGATTGTCACTGTTGTACATAGCCGGGGCTGTCGCACATGTTCAGGCACAGTGTCAGATGTCCCTCCTTCTGGAGGGGAAGCTGGAGGTGCCAGGAGAGCACAGGGGCTCTCCTGGGACAGCGTGTGCCTGGGGTGGGCAGCGAGAGGAGCCTCACAAAATGAGAAGTCCCCCAAGGTGGAGTCCCTTAAAGGGAAAGCACGAAACGCAGGTATCCACAGGCACAGGAGGACTCTGCAGTCCCAGGAGAGGCAGTGGGGACCCAGCTGGCACGGGGCACGGGGCACGGGGAAGGGAGACGGGAGAGTGATTCATGTCATCGTTAATGAAATACCATGTGTTGGATCTCTGGAGGGATTAGAGGCCATGGATCCCCATTCGGTTGGGTCTGCTTCCCACCTGCACCAGCATGGCCAGTGCAGAGTCACCCCCGTGGCCCTGTGGCCCCACCGTCTGCTCGCTCTCCAGAGCAGCACTGCCAGCTCGAGACCCTGCGGGAGAGCAGGGGAGGGGGTGCAGGAACAGTTATTGAGGTCAGAGGAGGGATGGGGAGACATCAGAAGGAAGTGGAGCTGGGCTTGAAATGGTCTTGGAGAGAAAAATGCTGACATTTTATCCAAGACAATGGTCACACTGTGGCTACACTAAAGTGTGTTCACGTTGCAGAGCCAGAAGTCCTTGGTGTTCTGGCTTCCCGTATGGCCTGGGAAGTGGCTGAAGAAGGAATAACTCTCCCCACCTTCCCTGGTCATAGTGTCATCATCACTTCTGACAGGTGGCACCAAAAGGAAGGCTGGGACCCTGTGCCAGCACTTGTCTTGAAGGAAGCAGGACCCAGCAGCCAGATCAGTTTGCTGCTGTCCCTCAGGCCCTATCTCCAGCACACAGTCTTGAGACAATCTCCCCCAGGCCGCGTGCTAGCCTTTACCCCAAAAGTCACCTCCAGACAGGGCTCTGCACCCAGCTGGAGGACTGGGCATCCAGCTGTGAGCCCTAGGAGAATGAGCCCCCTGCTGGGTCCTCTACAGGGCTAGCAGGGAGTATGCAGAGGAGGTCCTGGGAGCGTCTACTGGGCCTGTAGACCATCCTCATGCCCATGGAGACTCTCAAGCAGGGTCCCTCAGTGCAAAGATCCAGCCCAATTTGTTGTTGTGTGAACAGAGAGGAGAAACTGCCCCAGGAAACTCCTCACAGACCCCTTTCAGCACTGCCTTTCCCCACAGTCGTGGTGAGGAGTGACCTTTGCATGTGACCAGCTCCATCTCCCTGCTGGGCTCAGCCCCTGTATGGTGGGATGGCCAGTCCTGCCTGGCCTCTCTCCAGACCCAGACCCCAGCAGACCCTGGAGCATGGCTGTTTGCTTTCCTCAAGGTGGGCTGGGCAGGGGCTGGGGATGGGGGGAAGGTTGCAAAGCAGGAGGGCCGTGGAGGCCACGGCACCGAGGGCTGTTGGGGGGCCATGCTGGGGGGACGTCTCCTCACTCCTGAAGGCAGCCTATGCTGTGCGGTGCCTGCACAACGGTGCCATGGGGCCGCATGCCGGGCAGCAGGGCGGAGGCAGAGCAGGGGTGGGACGCAGACAGGAGCCACGAGACTGCTGGAATGTGACAAATGTCCGCAGCCCCCAGCGAGACAGGGCTGTGCTGTGTGGTGGCTCCAGGGAGGCCAAGGGGCACCGTGGTGGGAGGAGCAGGGTGGAGAGCAGCAGGCACAGGGCTCCCAGCAGCCCCTCTGCAGCTGAGAGGGAAGGAAGGAGGGAAGGAGGGAGAGAAGGAGGGGGAGAGGGAGGGAGGGAAGAGAGAGAGAGAAAAGGAGAGAGGGAAGGAAGGAGGGAGGGAAGGGAGGAGGGGGAAGGAAGGAAAGAAGGGGAGGGAAGGAAGGACGGAAAGGGAAGGAAGGCGGGAGGGAAGGAAGGCGGGAGGGAAGGCAGAAGGGGGAGGGAAGGAAGGAGAGGCAGAGGGAAGGAAGGAGGGGGAAGGAAGAAAGAAGGGGAGGGAAGGAAGGATGGAAAGGGAAGGCAGGAGGAGGGAGGCAGCAGCTCAGGGAGGGCGGGAGGGGAGGCCCAGCAGAGGCCAGGGCAGCCCTGGGGGCCCAAGGGCCGCTGTTGCTAGGCAGCACCGGGGGCGGGGGGGGGCAGGAGGAGGCCACGTGACCTGCAGCTGGTGCCGTTGCCAGGCAACGCCGGGTGGGGCTGCAGCAACCCTGGGGGAGGGATCCCGGCCCTGAGGTGGGGGGGTGAGGGGGGCAGGTGTGGGGGGGCAGCGTGTGGGGCTGGGAGAGGTGGGGAGCCAGGCCCTCCGCGGCCCCCGGCCCCGCTGCCCCGGCCGTCACGGGGCTGGGGGCCGCCGGGTCCATGGCCGCCCCCTGCGCCCGGCAGCCTCTGCTGCCTCCTCTGCGCCGCCACTGCTGAAAAAGCCCCCAACGTTTCCAGAGGCCGCGGTCACTCTGGAGCGGAACGATGGCGCACGCTGCTCACGTTAACGCCACCAGGCACCTCTGAGGCTGCTCTTTTGCAGCGCCCGGTTTCTGTGACCCTGCAACATGTCCTGCCCTTCTTCCCCAGCCAGAAGAAGAGCTGATGGCACTAGCGTCTTTTCTGGCGTGTCTCTCCTGATCCGTTCCCTGCTGTTGCGTGTTGGACCTGGTGACCTGGCACCTGCCCGAGACCCGGCCAAGGGAACCACCCAGCTCCCAGCGGGGGCACAACCGGGAGCGGGTTTTGCCGGGTCTGCTTCTCGAGCAGCAATCGGGCAGTCGGAGGCCCGGGGAAGCACGACCCGGAGACCCTCCAGCTGGCTCTGGCCAAGAGTTGCCTCAGGAAGGGAAGAAGAAATACGCCCGCTGGGTTTCTCCAGTGGGTTTTGGCGCGGCGGATAGGGCTCGCTTGCCTCCATCTTTGCGACAGCGCCCTGGAAAGGCGAGCAGAGGACCTGCGGTTGGCCCAGCACCAGAGGGAGGGCAGAGCCAGAGCCTCCGCGTCCTCCCAGCCAGTGTCCTCTCCTTCAAACCCCTTCAGCTGTCTGCCAGAGCAGTCACCTGTGCGATTCCCCGAACAGTTGCCCAGTTTTGCCTGGCTGTAAGGACAACCTGTCTTTGAGGTGCCTCTGTTGTTGTACGTAGCCGGCTGCAGTTGTGAAACATTTCTGCGGAAAAGGGACGTGAAGCGGCAAGCGGCACAAGGGAGGGAGCAGGAGCAGGGCTCTCCCCTGCCAGGGTGGGCGCCCGTCTCTGGTCCCACCCTCTGTAGGCGTGCTCCGAGCACACACCGGGAGGCTATGGAGAGCTGACGGGTCCCCAGCTGGTGCGGCAGGGATGGGTGAGTCTGGCTTGAGTTCAGGGTTCAAGCAAGTCCTTCGCTGTTGAATGGGACCTTTGCGCTTGGCAGGTGGCAGTGAGCTGGCATCTGGCCGCCTAAAAAGCTACGCGCTGAGTGCTGCGCTGCTCCCTTGGCTGTAGCTGCTGCCGAATTGGCCAGGCCAATTGCCCCCTGCCCTGAGGAGCAGGAACGAGGGGCCTTCAGAGTGTCCTGCCTCCAGTCCTGCCCCCAGGGTCCCTCCCAGTCCCCTTTCCTTGGCAGAGGGTCTGATGTGAGTCTCTGCTGCCTACAGGAGGGCTCCAGGCTCGGCAGCATTTCCGGGTGACTTCATGGTTGTGTTCTTCAAGCAAGCAGCCCTCTCTGGGCAGGGCTGAGGGAGTGACTGCAAGCAAAGCCTCATGCTCCCCAGCACAAGATGGACGCAGCTTCTCAGCTTTGCCAGGAGAGGATGGAGAAGAGTTCCTCGGGCCAGGAGCAGCGCCGTGAAAGCTGCATGTTCGCGCGGCAGTTCCTCGCTGGCCTGAGGCAGAGGCAAGCGCACGTTGGGAGGAGGGCAACCAGGGCCAGGAGCTGGAAGCTGCACCCCAAGCCAGAGGGGGCGTCCCCAAAATCAGCATTCTTCCTGCTGCCAGAGCTGAGGAGGGCAACCACTTTGTCCTCGGTCAGGGAAGTAGAAGAGCTGAAGGCCTGCTCCAACTCTGGAGTCTAAGCGAAAGGCAAAAGCTGTCGCAGCAAGGGAGGACACCGTGTTTATGCTGCTGTGGCTCCGTCAGGCTCAACCAGACTAAGGAGAATTCACACAAGCCCTTTATTCGGCACATGTCAGGAGGCAGTGCCTGCAGCAGAGGGGCAATGACGACCTGCCGCACACTCGCTCGCTCACGCAGGGGGAGCTGCTGGGCATGACGCAGGCTCTGCAGCACTCTCTGGGGTCGCCATGGGCTGAGCAGCCTGGGAGGGGAACTGCTGCTCTGGCTCTGCTCAAAGAGAGCTGTCTCACGGAGCAGGGCACCACCTTCTCCACGCTCTCCGGAGCCGGTAGCACAGTGCTCCAAGGGTGAACCCTGATGGTGCCTTTTCCGCTGGAGCTCTCAGGAGCAGGATGGTCTGGCTTGCCAGAGACTGGATGCTGAGGCTGGTGTCACTCGGCATGCTTTGAAGGGCTGCAATACAAAGGAAGAGAGAAGAGATGAAAGCCCCGGGTGTGCGGAGACCCCAGGCATGGCCTCCGGGCAGGGCCAAGCCCAACCAGCCCTTCCCATCGCCCGCAGGCAGCAGGGAGGCCTAAGAGATCAGCTGGCAAAAGATGCAGTTGAGAAATGCCCCAAGCGCCCCGGCAATACTCGCCCCCTCCCGGTGCCCAGCAGGGGATCAGTGCTCGCTCCCCAGGCTCTGCCCTCCTCCGTGCCGCAGCTAGCACCACGCTGCCCCCACTCACCCTGGCAGATGTCCTGCAGCTTCTCCTCGCTCGGGTCGCTCATGTGCCGTCCGACGAGCCCTAGGTGTACACAGCCCATGGCAAAGCCCGCTGTCAGCACGCAGCCCCTGGGCACGCAGGCCCTGCCTGAGGCAGGCAGGGCTCCGGCAGCCCCAGGGCAGGTTCTTGCTGCCAGCGCAGCAGCCGGGACTGGGGCCAAGCTGCCCTGGGACAGAGAGGGGCCCCACAGGGGCTGGGACTCACCGAGGAACCTGACGGCCGCCTCCCGCAAGGCCTCCTGTGGGCTCTCCAAGTAGGGCAGGCTCTGCCGCAGGTACTCCTCCGCTCTGCTCCTGTTCCTCTCCAGCTGGGCAGAGGGCGAGGGCGAGGGCTTGGGGCAGACCTTCCCCACGCAGCCAGGCCAGGCCCTCCTGCCAGGGCCGCCTCCCCTCCCTTCCCATGCCAGGACGTTCATGGCTCCCAGTCAGGAGCCGTATGGCACCGAGGTCTGGAGGAAGCAGAGGGCAGAGCGCTCCCCAGGCCGGCTGAGGTGCCCTAGTGCTCACCAGGCCCGGCTGGGCCAAGGGCTCTTTCCGCATGCTGGGGGCAGTGTGGGGACAGGGCCCTGGAGAAGAGCCCACCGGGGCAGGGTGCTGGAGGAAGGGGAGCGCATGTGCAGCTCCAGAGCCCGCAGCAATGGGTGTGGGTGTGGACAAGGGGGCAGGCCTTCTGCGGGCCAGACCTTGGGGGCTTGGGGCTGTCCTTACCAGGCACTCGCCAATCTGCCACGTCTGAGCTGTCTCGAGCAGGTGCCTGAGCTGCTTCCACTTCAGGAGCTTAGCAGCAGCGAGGAGAGCTTCCCGAGCGGCCTGCAGAGCAGCAGAGAGTGGGAGATGCCACTGCAGCGCAGGCAGGAGATCCTGCATGCCCCGCACCTGGGCAAGGCTCAGAGCCTTTCCCAGGCTGTGATGGGAAGCTGCATGTGGGGAGCGAGTTGGGCTTTGATGCCCTGGGCAGAGATGGGGGCAACCACCATCTCGGGGCAGCAGAAGAGAGCTCGCCAAGAGCCTGGCCCAGGATGCCTGCAAGGACAGCTGGGAAGCCCCGAGGGACGCTAGTGCTGGGGCCTTGCTGGGCAAACCAGGCCAACAGGAAAAGCACTCCTGGCCCCACACGAGCAACCACTGTGGCCACACACCTGCGCCACGCTTGAGATCGCCTCGTGCGTGTGGAGAAGCAGTGGGAGCAGGCTGCTGTGCACGTGCTTCCGGATCTGCCGTTTCTGGGGGCCCACCACAGTTGCCAGCACGTGCCCAAAGAGCTGGATGGAGAGCTCTCGCACACGGGTAGACTCCTGGAGGGAAGGAAGATGGGAGGACCTCAGCAAGGGCTGCTGCAAGGCTGTGGTGAGCAAGGGGGTCAGTGGGGCTGCTGTGGAGATGACTGCTGCTGACGCAGCCTCTGCACGGAGGAGCTGTGGGCCAGATCTGCCACCAGCACAGAATGGCCCCAGCCCCAAGACGCGCAACACAGTGGCTTTCTCTAACACGTGGCAGCCAGGGAGAGCCAAGCCGTGGAGGTGTCTGTGCCTGGAAGGGCTGCTCTGGCCCTGGCCACACTCCCACCAGTCACCTCCTGGCTGACTCGCAGAGGAGCTCCCTGGGTAGATGTGCCAAGGAGGAGATGGGGGCCGGCCGTCGGCAGCAGCTCCTGGGCACATCCCACCTGCTGACGGTCCCCAAAATGCGCTGCCCTGGTGTGAACCCCCTGCCTGGGCCATGCACCTCTGCCCCACAGCCACGGCAGCAGAGCCCCCGCCTTTCCCACCAGCCTTACGTCATCAAAGAGTGGCCGGAGCTCCTCAGCAAGCTGCAGGGCGATGGGGTTGGCCTTCTTGCTGTCCAGGAGATGGAGCACGTGGCTGAGGATGGTGAGGGCCTTGGCACGGAAGGTGCTGTCAGCACCCGGCAGGTGCTCCAGGAGTGCGGGCAGCAGGCCTTGCAGACTTCTTGCCTACATGAAACAGAGAAGGCCCTTTGGGTGGAGCAAGGAGTGACTGCATTGGCACAAACGCTCTGGCTGTAGCAGCGACAGGACGGTGGGGGAGCTGGCAGCAGCTTCCCGAGCTCTCGATTCCTCCGCTGCCTTTCCCTCCGCTGCCTTACCCGCCACCTCCAGCCCCAGGCCACTGGCCTGACTTTGCCCGGCTGCCCCCTGCTCACTGTGTGGCGTCTCTCAGACAGCGTGACGAGGCCTGTGATGGCCATGTCGCGCATGGCCAAGCTCTGGTTCTGCAGATGCAATTGCAGGAAGCCCAGCACATCCTCATCAATCTCCTGCTCAAAGTCGGTGCAGTTCAGCAGCTGAAAGACAGCCGGCTGCAGAGTGAGCGACCGGCAGAGGCAGCAGGACTCCCCGCGTCCTCTGAACCATCTGCAGCCTGTCTGTCTTGGGCCTTTGTGAAGCGCTGGAAGGTAGAGAGCTGGCACCAAGGGTGCATGAGCTGCGAGTGGTTGTGAGCATCAGCCCGGCAGAAATGGCCTCTTGGCGGGAAGGAGGCCAGGCTGGGGTGACTGAGGGGAGTGCAGCTGCTGCGGGAGAGGAGCCCAGCTCCACCGACCAGCCACCCGCCCCTCTGCCCACGTGCCAGAGAGCCCAGTGTTTGCAGGCACTGCCCAGAGGCACCGCTCGCCACCAGGCCCACCTCAATGAAGACAGCCATGGCGGCGATCTCACGGTGTTTGTCTCCGCAGCTGAGTACCCTGACCACGTGGTCAAACATCCAGGCGCACTCATCGGCCGCGTTCATCCACAGCTCCCTGGTCGGGGAGGGGAGAAGGCACTGTGGGCACGGAGCTGGGCAGGCAAACCTCTTTGGGTGTGCGCCGCCACCCCGAGCCATCATCCTGCAGGCCAGGTCCTGCAGGGCAAGGTCGTGGGTGTACTCAGCCCCAGCAGCCGGTGGCGCTGGCTCAAGGAGCGGCGGTGGCCTTTCGCCACCACACCTTGTGAGGAGAAACCTGGCGTCTCACCCACTCAGGCTTATTTTGGTGAGAGAGCGGAAAAGCGCCCTTCCTACACCAAAGCTGTGGCCTTCGGGCACTCTGTCTCCAGGGCAGAAATGCTGGGGCAGACGAGGATGAAGAAGGCTCTCACCTAGTCAGCAACGTGACTCCTGTGTGGTAGGTCTCCTTGCTCATAAGCATGTCCCAGCCACCCTGCCTCTCGATGGAGTCAGCCAGATGGGCATAGTCAGCATGGCAGAGCAGAGCTTTCATGGCCTGCACCGCGCTCCTGTGTGTAGAGCAAAGGCGGGTCGCACACGGAGGCCAAGCCCGGGCTCTGCGCGCATGGGAGAGACTGGGGAAGAGGGACGGAGCACCTGACGGGGCTGCCTGGAGGACACTTGTTCTCCTGGCCACACATCTGGCTGTAGTCTTGGAGGTCCTGCAGGGTGTACTCCAGGCTGAAGAAGGTCTGGAAGAGCACTGCTAGGTAGAGCTGGGGGAAAATGAGCTGCACTGGCTCTTTGCTGGCGGGCAGCAGGAGGATCTCGTTGAGGGCCCTGATTGCCTGCCAAAAACACCAGAGATGGGTCTGGCTGGAAAGAGATCACCTAAGCCAAGGCAAGCCGAGGCTCCTGTTTGCAACGGTGGCAAACGAGTCTTCTTGAGCCACAGGGCAGGTCCCCCTGGCAGGCCTCGTGGACCCCGCAGGTGGTCCTGGGCTCCTGGCCCCAGGCTGGGCCCCATGGGCAGGACTGAGTGAGGCCTGTGCTGGACACTCACAGTCAGCGGAAGGATGTAGCTGTCCTTTGGCATGTTGCTGTCCCGCCTGAGCAGTGGCTGGTCCCAGAGCCAAGAGAGCAGCTCCTTCAGCACCTCCTCTGCAGGGGAGTGCTCGGAGACCAGCGTCCTCCACATGGCCCCGGCGACGCTGCAGACGCAGAGCGTGCTGTCGGGGGGGCTGCCTTGGCCACAGCTCCTTGGCCTGCGATAGCCCCGGAGCTGTCCTCAAGGCTGGCAGACCCCGTACCTGTCACACAGCAGGGAGGTGTTCAGCAGGCTCTCAACCACCTGATCAGGCTCCAAGCGGGCCATCTGGAGCAGGGCGTTGTTCAAGATGGCCTGGAGCGACGCCTCCCTGATGCCCATGAGGTTCTCATAGATGCTGCTCACCACCTCCGGCACCTGGAGGGGACACGGGTAAGAGTGGGACCGCCACAGGAGCGTAGCAGTTGCCTCAGGGGCCACTGAGAACTGCTTCCTTCCCGTCGCTCTTTGCTGGCCTCAAAGGCTGCCGGGTGCCTGAGAGCCCTGGCCTCCGCTCAGGGGGCTCAGAGCCCCGAGGGTGCAAGCCCAGGGCAGTGCGGCTACAAGCTGCTTACCCTGTCCAGCTCCGAGTCGGGGTCTCTCAAGACCGCCTCCATCATGCGGGCAACCACCTCGGTATGGGAGACCCTTGGTTCTGTCAGGCCCTTGATGGTGGTCAGGAGGAAGTGGGTCCTCTCGGAGGGGAAGAGAAAGCTCCCAAATATCTGTGGAGGGAAAGACACAGGGTGGCACCGTGCGTGCACCCCGAGGAGCAGAGAGAGTGGCTCCAGGAGTGGAGAGAGAGTTGGAGCAGGGCTGGCACAGTGCCCCCGGGCAAGCCGGGCGCAGGGGCTGTGCTGGGATGGGCTGAGGGCAGTGGGCAGTGGGCAGTGGAGCTGCCGGGGTGCAGGTGGATGGCTGGGGTCAGGGTCACGGTGGGCTGGCCCTCCGGGGCCGCAGAGCTGGCGGGTGGCCAGGACAGCTGGAGCTGCTGCTCTGGCCCTGGGACAAAGCCTTTGGCTCCGCCAGGCTCAGGGAGAGCGGGACATGCCTCCGCCCGAGGCCTGGGAGGCTGCCGTGCCGGCTGCCCCCCACTGATGAGGGATGCGTTTGTTCCTGCAGGCGTGCTGCCAGCCCTGTGGCCAAGAAGGGCAGCGAGGGAGGAGCTTCTCACCGTGCTCTCGGCAGTGGCGTTGCTGGGCCAGAAGGCGTTTGGGCCTTCCCTCTGCCACTTCATGTCTGGAGGCGTCAGATCCTCCTCTGCCATCTTTCTACCTGTGCAGGAGGAGAAACCCCGAGCAGTCAGGAGGAACGATGGCGAGTTGGAGATGGCGGACTGAAGGCATTCAGCAGAGCTGTGTGGCTTGCCGAGAGGGCCAGCCCAGCCCAGCTTCTCTTACTCTCGCGCAGCAGAATGACCCTGTAGAAATGGTGGAGAGCCTCTGCTGCCCCATGGCTGATCTCCTGGTCCTTCTCGGCGCAGCACAGCGTGAGGTGGCCCATCAGCTGTCCCAGGAAGTCCAAAGGTGTCTTTTGGAAGAGGAAAGGGCCGGCACTGCTTCCTCCACAGCTGGGCGAGTCCTGGGGGGAGGCAGGAAGGACCGGGAGCAAGGCTAAGCTGCGGCAGCTGGGACCAAAGCCCTGGGCGCCACGCAAGAGCGGGCCCAGGCCAAGGGCCACACGAGCCAAAGCCCTGGAGGCATCTGCCCAGCCCTGCTCCCAACAGTGAGCAATGGGGTGCGGAGCCGTGTGTCCTAGCCTGCCCGCCCCTGCCCTCTGCCAGTTCTGTTGCCCACTGCTCCCGCTGGCCGCCTTGTCTGCAAGAGCACATCAAGCCACGTGCCCTCTCCTCCTGCCTGAGAGGAGAGTTGCCCACGGCCTGCAGCCACCCACTTACCTCCAGCAGAGAAGAGCTGCCCAGGAGCTGACTCAGCCGCACAATCCTCCCCACGGCCCTCTGGCGCTCAGCCACCCTCTGGGACGCTGTCAAGGGCAGCAGCACCTGAGGAGACCAAAGCCGCTGGTCGGCGCTGGGTCCTGACGGCCACTCCAGGAGCAACAGCTCCGCTAAGCACCCGGCAGGGTTTCTGCCTCTGCTGCCTTCCGTGCGCTCCTCCAGATGTGGCCCTGCGTCCCCTGCTTGTGCCCAACTCCTTGCCCCGCTTTGGTGCAAGGGATGGCTTTTTGGGGCGAGGGGCAGAGGGGCTGAGGGGCAGAGGGGCAGGGCCGTGCTGGTATGCTGGCGGGGGAAAGGGCTCTGACTGCCACCAGGAGAGACACCCGGCTCAGCCAAGAGCATGGTGGGGCCCCTCCCTGGCTCCCCACGGAGAGCTGGGCCCTCCCCACAGCATGCTCTCTGCACCTGGTCTCAGGCAGGGGTGGCCCCTCGACTCGAGAGGGCCCCTTCCCTTTGGGGTGAGGACCAAGCCCTGCCACCACCACCACCTCCCCACCTCCACACACGCTCTTTGCAAACAGCAGACCTCCAAGATGTTCTGCAGCTGCTGGAGACCGGAGGCCTGCGACTCGAACACCAGCACCTTCAGCAGCTCATCCAGAGCGTCCAGGGCCTGCAAGGGGGCAGAGGGTGGGCACCCCTAACGTGGCCAGGAGGCTGGCTCAAACTCCTGCTGCCCGAGGCCGGCACCTACCGGAGGGTAGAGTGAAGCATCCGGGCTGGGCATCTGCTCTTGGGCAGGAAGAGAGAAGATGCTGGTGATGCAAGTGCGGAGCAGCCTGCTGTCCTGGGTGTCCTTCAGGAAGGGCACCTCTTTGCTGAAAGGAGAGAGAGGTGCCTGTGGGGCGCTGGGGCAGGGAGCGGTGCCCCGACGCCCCGGGAAGGTGGAGGCAGCCCCGGGGGGTGGCAGTGCCTGGGGTGGCAGCCATCAGAGGTGGGGAAGCCCCACGGGGAGGCCCCTCCTGCCTCTCCCACGACGCAGACCCAGGGGCCAAGGACAGCGCTGGCAGGTGGGGCACGACGGCCGCTCCATCTCCTGCCTCTGCCTTCAGGGGAGAAGCCCGCGGACACCCCTCTGCTCTCCCGCCTGCCCCCCCGGGGCAGGTACCTGATGGCGGCAACGGCCAGCAGGGCTTCCTGCCGCACCCTGGAGTCCAGGCGGTCGGGGGGCTCTTGTTGCAGCAGCAGCTGGGGAGCAGAGGCGGCGTGGGGCACGGCAGTTGCCAGCCCCCCGCCAGCGGTGGGCAGCACCCGGCAGGCGCCCCCACCCCGCAAGCAGCGCCCAGGCCCGGCAGCCCCCCAGCGAGGAGGGCTGTGCTGGCGGGGGCCTGCCCACCCTTCCCCGCGTCCGGGTGCCCGAGTGCTGGGCTCGCCCGGGTGGCTCTGCCCCCTCCCACAGCCCCTCCGGCTGCTGCCTCACCTCCATCTTCTCCGCCAGCTCGCAGAACCCAGCCAGGTACCTGCCCATTGCCTTGGCTTGGCAGAGGGTGTGGATGGAGGCCAGAAACCTCAGCTTCTGTGCCTCGTCCTGACCGCCGGGGACAAGAGAGACCAAGAGGGCAGGTGAGAGGGCAGAGGCCCCGCCGGCTGCCCCCTGGCGCCCAGGGGGAAGCAGCAGCAGCGCAGGAGGCCCCGAGCAGCAGCTGAGCCCAGCCCAGAGCCCTCCCTGAGCCTGGGAGCAGGCAGCGAGCACGGAGGCAGCCGGCTGGGAGCTGCAGGCAGCGCCGGGCGGACAAGGGGCCTCGTCACCTGTTTGGGGCCCGTGGGAAAGGCCTGGAGATACTCCAGAGCTTCCTGCTCCTCTCCCTCCAGCTCCAGGAAACAGGCAGAAGAATCGGAGTCTGCGGGAGGAAGGGAGCGGGGAGAGCAGTGGGCGCTGGCAGGAGGCCGAGGAGCGAGCGGTGCCCTCTCTTCGGCGCCAGGCCTGCTCGCGCAGGCGCAGCGAGCCCCAGCCCGGGGCACGGATGCCCCGCCGCAGCAAAACCGCCCCCTGGCAGGGGGGCAGCGGAGGTGCCAGCCCCGCGGTGCCGCTGCCTCACCTGGCCGGAAGGTCTGCGGCACGCCCAGCTCTTGAGTCTCGGCCTGGGAGCTGCTCTCGCTGAAGGCGCCGCCCTGGTCCTCCCAGGCCAGGAAGGGAGTGCTGGGGCGCCCGTCCTCCTCAAGCACCAGCATGGGCTTGCCGGGGTCGGTGTCATCGAGGCGCAGGAGGAGGTTGCTGGTGGCTCCCGCCTGCTCCCAGGCCGCAATGAGCGCCCTGAAGGCAGCATCCTCCTCCGCCCAGGGGATGGGGTTGTGGCTGGGGGATCGATGCTCCACCATGCTGCAGAGCCGAGGAGAGGCGTGAGAGAGGGCCAGGGGTGCCCGCAGCGCGGGCTGGCCCCAGCTCTCCTCGACGGCCTCGGGCAAACGCCTCGGCACCACGGGGCTGCCCGGGGGAGGCGCAGGGAAAGACGTGGCAGCGCTCAGGGGGCTCCTCGGCCAGCCCAGCACGCTCCTGCCCTTTCCCGTCTTTGTCCTCCCGGACACTGCGGGAGTGAGGCCGCAGCACCGTGGGGTGTCACAAAGGGAGGTCACAAAGGGCGGCATCACTGCCCCACTGCCCTGGGGAGGGGCAGGGCGCGTCCCCTCTGGGTGGCCCGGGCCACCCACTGGTTTGCCCTCCGCTTCCCTCAGGACCCCTCCATCTCCCTTCCCCAGTGCCCCAGGGCCCTCCAGGTGCCTCTGGGTGCTTTCCAGCCACTGCACGAATCACGGCTGCGAGCCAGAAAGCCTGCATTAGCAAACACTGCCAAAGCTCTAGTTTGGGTCGATGGGCAGCTCCTGCGTCGGGGCACGAGGCTGCGGGAGCTCCTGAGGTTGCTGCAGAGGAAGGAGCTGCAGCTGCACCAGCACCAGCTCCTCCTGTCAGCCCGGGATCTCTCAGCAGTTGCCCCAGCCATGCCTGAAGCACTTGGGGAGGCCTGGGGCTGCCAGCGGTTGCCCATCGCACAGGCTGGGCCTCTTCGGCAGGGAAGGGTTCAAAGGCAAAGCCTCCCTCCCTAGCCGTGCTGGCGCTCTGACTGCTAATTTGGGGGCTTAGGGATGAGGGCTGATGAGGAGCTGGAAAGGCCGGTGCAGGGCCATGGAAAGAGGTGTGAAGCAGCCCTTCGGGGTCCTTCTCGGGGAATACTTGCTGGTCAGCTGTGTGCATTAGGCTGGCTTGCTGGCCTTACCAGGTCAGGCTGCTGCCTTCTCCCCGCAGGGCCCTGGCCTGGGCCACCAAGGCTTCTCTGAGTCCCTAAAGGAAGTGCAATAGGCAACAAGGTTGCACCAGTTTCCTGCTCTTTCCCTGCTTCAAGGCTTTAGGGAAGGCGGTAGTCCATCACACCTCCTTGTGTGTGCCCCACTCCTCCTTGCTAGCTCCCTACTGGATTTAGCTAACGGGCCGCATGGCTGGCACGCAAAGAGCCACCGTAGTTGCCCCAAGTGGGGAAGCTCTGATGTGTGCAACATTAAAACCCAGTGCTTCTGAAGAAAGCCTTAAGGGCCCAAATGCCAGGATGTGCCCTCTGAAGGGCAGGTGTCTGGTCGTTCTCCCCCGAGGTCCCCTGTCCCTGCTTTCAGCTCTGGTAGACTTCCTGTTTGTGCTTGAGGTTTGCCAGGAGCTCCTTGTTCCTGCTGCCGGCCTCCTTTGCTTGATGGCCTGCTTTTGGGCTGGGCCATTATGGAACTTGGAGGAGAGGATGCCTGAATATGAGCCAGCTCTCTTGGACCCCTCTTCCCTCCAGGGCCGTGCCCCATGGCAGTCTCCCAAGCAGGTGCCAGCACCGGCCCAAGTCTGCTCTCCTGAAGGCCAGGGCTGCGATTCTGCTTTTGGCCCTGCTCCTTCCTCGCCGGAGCTCTATGTAGAGCCACAACATTAGCAAAGGCTATGTTGTCAGGAGACTTCCCCAGAGGCTTTCCTGAAGGTCTGGGAAGGACTGCAGTTGTGTTGCATGGCTTTTGAGATATTCGAAGTCAGCTCTCAAATCTGCCGCCTGCCAAGAAGGTCATGTGGTGTTGTTTCCCAAGTCCTGATTTCACAGCCCGCTCCAGCACAGACTTGCAGCCCATGCCTGATCCACACCAGAGCAACAACGTTTGTGAAGGTGCTGCAGCCTCACACCTCATCTTCCAGGAGTTGTTTATGGAGCAATCTCAAATGCCTTAGAAAGCGTTCTGACTAGAGAAAGGCTTTTCTGTGCCTCTTTCCCTCTGAATGCAAGCCCACAGCACCAATAGCCAGCTGACACCACCAATGTTTTTCACACGACACTGTCCATTTGCAGGGAAGTCCCAGGCCTCTAGCAGCCGCTCCCTAACAGCGGGATTACTTGCCAAACTTGTTCTTTCACTTCTTCCAGTTGGTGCTGCTTGCTCGGCTTCTGCAGAGCTAGCGGCCAGTTCTCCTCAAAGTCAGCTGAGTGGAGTCTTGGGGGGATATTTCAGGCAAGGCTTTGGACGCTCGCATGGAGACCACCCAGGCTGTGACTCGAGGTCATCAGCAGGCAGCTTGGTGTCAGCGACCTGCCTTCGAAGGATGCCCACCACCGCTGACAGAGTGCCTACCAGGGAAATTGGCATTAGGCTAGCAAGAGGACCTAGCTCTTGTCTACCTCCTGGTCCCCCAGCAATCTCGGTGTGCCTCCCTGGAGGGGAGGCAGAGGAAGAGGATGAAGCGCGTTTCCCATGGGCAGGCCGGCCCACAGGGGCAGGAAGCCTGGGGAAGAATGGCAGCCATGTGCTGCTTTCTGCCCAGGGAAAAGCTATGCCCAGCTCCAGCTCCAGCCCCAGCCCCAGCCCCAGCCCCAGTGCGGCAGAGGGCAGCTGCCCTCTCCCACCCCACGCTGGCGGTGCCAGCCCCACCTCAGCCCGCTCCTGAAAGCCTCCAGCGCAGCCCTGGGGCAGTCTGGCGGCAGGCGGTTTTGACAAGGGCACAGCAGCAGCGATGCAGGGAGCAGGGGAAGAGCAGGGAAATTGGGGTGAAGAGCCCAGCCCTCGGCTGCATGGCCAGGGCACTGGGCAGCCGATGCCTTTGCAGCTGGCCCGGCTTCAGGCTTGGGGTGGATACCAGCTGGAGGGTAGGAGCACTGGGACTGTCACAGGCTTCCCGTGCAGCTGTGAGTGCGGTGAAGGCAAGTGGGCAGAGCCAGGCACATGCAACTGCAAAGGCCAGGGGAGGAAAAGGCCACGTGGGGCTGGTGAAAGCCCTCCCTCTGCTGCCTATGGGGAAGAGAGTCCCCAGGCGATGCTGAGCTCCACTTTGGCCACCGGAGGACGAGGGATTGTGGGGCTGGCCAAGGGCTCTGCGCTTGGCCGTGGCACAGGCAGAGCCCATCTCTGTGTCCGGGGTCTTCCCATTCACGGAGCCGCAGAGGAATTTTGGAGGGAAGGGACCTCTGCAGGTCTCCAGTCCAACCTGCCTCCCACGCAAAGCAGGGCTGGTTGGAGCCCTGCAGTCTTGTCTGGCCATCGCTGGGCTGAGCCTGACCCCAGTTACCGGCCGCAAACCTGCTCTGCTCCTCTTGCGCGGGCACTGCAGGATGGCACCTCTCGGTCGGTGGGGCACTGCCCTGCCTGCCTTGCCGACCCCCTCGGCTCCCAGCTCCCCTTTGTGGCTACAGCCTTGTTTGGGTGCTGTTGGAGTCCCAGCTTCCCTTGCCAAGGCTTTCTCGCCTGTAGTGAGGGGGAAGCTCTGAGGTAGAGATGGGTATTCAGGTCAGGAGGACGGGGACAGCGTCAGGTCAGGACCTGAGAGGTGCAGAGCCAGGCGCAGGCAGGTCCACAGCATAACTCAGGCCCAAGGACAAGGGCAGCAGCTCCCCGACAAGGCGAGGAGGTCCCGCGATGATGCCGGTCACTCTCTGTCTCCCCTGCTCTTGTGTCTGGGAGATCCCCCTCCCTGTCTGCCTGCAGCCCCTCCATGCCCACCCTGCTGCCCAGCACAGCATCACAGCCCTGGCCCTGCAGCCCTTCCACAGCTCCTGCTGCCCCAGGGACAGAAGCACCTGCCCCAAGCTGGTGCTCAGAGGAACCTGATTCTCGTTCTCCTTTTCCATCTCTGACTGCTGCCCTGCTTTGCTCCTGGGATGTCCCTGCTGCCCAGAGAGCCTTTCCCCGGGTCAGGGAGTCCATGCTAGCTTGGTTGGCCATTCCTACACCCTCCCCTGTGCTCCCTGCAGGGCCCTGGGCGGGCAGTGCTGCTCTGCAGAGCGAGTGGCTGTGGCTCCACATGGGGACTCCTGACTCTGCGCTGGTTGTGCTCATTTTGGGCAGCAAGCAGACCCAGCGGGACAGGGATCAGAGTCATCAACAGTGCTGGCATGTTTCTGTGCTCCTGGACAGTGCTCAGAGTGAGCCCAGGGTGTTGGCAGTGCAATGAGATGTGTTTTGGAGTGCACTAGCACCAGCCTATGGACTGTCTGCGCCTCCCTGTGGCCGTTTTGTGTGGTAGGAAGGGGTTGGAGGAGGGTGGGTGTTCTAGTGGGCAAGTGTGAGGAGGGCTGCCGTAAGTTGGAGGAAGAGAGGAAGGCGAGGAGGGAAGTGCTTGTGGGGCAGCAGGAGACATGCTAAGCGAAACTAGGTTGTTCCATTGGTGCTGGTTGTGGTGGCTGTTCTTGACAGGCAGGTGTGTTAGGAGAGTGGCTACTCTAATCAGAAACAGTGAGGAGGGCTGGCATAAGTTAGAGGAGTGGAGGAAGGTGAGCTAGGCACTTGCTGTGCGTGTGCCCTAAGCATGGTAAGGTGCAAAGGGTTGAGCCATTGCTCCTCCCTGTGGCCATTTTGGTATGGTAGGAAGTGGTTGGAAGAGGGTGGGGGTTGTAGTAGCCAAGTGTGAGGAGGGCTGGCGTAAGTTGGAGGAGAGGAGGAAGGCGAGGAGGGAAGTGCTTGTGGGGCAGCAGTACACATCCTAAGGCCAAAAGGGTGGGTGCATTGTTGCTCGTTGTGGTGACTGTTCTTGGTACGCAGGTGATGGAGGAGAGTGGCTGCTCAGGGCAGAAACTGTGACTGAGGACCAGCGTAAGTGGGAGGAGGGGAGGAAGGCGAGGAGGGAAGTGCTTCTGAGGCAGGGAAATGCATGCTAAACACAACTAGGTTGTTCCATTGGTGCTGGTTGTGGTGGCTGTTCTTGACAGGCAGGTGTGTGAGGAGAGTGGCTGCTCGAGTGGGCAAGTGTGAGGAGATCTGGCATAGGTTGGAGGAGAGGAGGAAGGCGAGCTAGGCACTTGTTGTGAGTGTGGCCTAGCAATGTGAAGGTGCCGTGGGCTGAGGCATTGTGCCGCCTTGTAGCCACTTTGAATGGTGAGGAAGGTGTTGGAGGAGGGTGGCAACAATGATGGGCAAGTATGAGGAGGGCAGACGTAAGTTGGAGTAGGAGAGGAGAATGAGGAAAGGAATGCTTGTGGGAGAGCCGTGAGCATGGCAGGGCCAAAAAAGTGGGTGTATTGCTGCTCGGCATTGGGACCTGTGCATGGTAGGCAGGTGTTGGAGGAGAGTGACTGCTCTAGTGGGAAAGTGTGAGGAGGGCATTCGTAAGGTGGAGGAGGGGAGGAAAACGAGCTAGGCCCTTGTTCTGAGTGTGGCCTAAGCATCTGAAAGTGCCATGGGTTGAGGCATTGCAGCGCCTTGTGGCCGTTTTGAGTGGTGCGGAAGTGGTTGTAGGAGGATGGCAAGGCTGGTGGGCAAGTGTGAGGAGGGCAGTGGTAATTTGGAGGAGGTGAGGGAAAGGAGGACGGAGGACTTGTGGGGAGAGCCATGTGCATGGCAGGGCCAAAAGGGTGGACGCAATGGTTGTCCCCGTGTGGGCCTGTGCGTGGTAGGCAGGTGTTGGAGGAGAGTGACTGCTCTAGTGGGAAAGTGTGAGGAGGGCAGTGGTAAGTTGGAGGAGGGTAGGGAAAGGAGGAGGGGAGTGCTTTTGAGAGGGCCGTGTGCACGGCAGGGCCAAAAGGGAGGGCACCTTGCTGCTCTTTGTGTGTCCCATACCTGGTAGGCAGGTGTTGGGGGAGCGTGGCTGCTCTAGTGGGAAAGTGTGAGGAGGGCAGTCGTAAGTTGGAGGAGGGGAGGGAAAGGAGGATGGAGGACTTGTGGGGAGAGCCGTGTGCATGGCAGGGCCAAAAGGGTGGACGCAGTGGTGCTCCCCGTGTGGGCCTGTGCGTGGTAGGCAGGTGTTGGAGGAGAGTGGCTGCTCTAGTGGGAAAGTGTGAGGAGGGCAGTGGTATGTGGGAGGAGGGTAGGGAAAGGAGGAGGGGAGTGCTTGTGAGAGAGCCGTACGCATTGCAGGGCCTAAAAGGAGGACGCAGTGGTGCTTGCTGTCTGGGGCTGTGTAGGGTAGGCAGGTGTTGGAGGAGAGTGGCTGTTCTAGGTGGAAAGTGTGAGGAGAGCAGTTGTAAGTGGGAGGAGGACAGGGATAAGAGGAGGGGAATTCTTTTGGGAGAGCCGTGTGCATGGCAGGACCAAAAGGGTGGACGCAATGGTGCTCCACGTGTGGGCCTGTGCATGGTAGGCAGGAGTTGGAGGAGAGTGACTGCTCTAGTGGGAAAGTGTGAGGAGCACAGTCGTAAGCTGGATGAGGGTAGGGAAAGGAGCATGGGAGTGCTTGTGGGCAAGCTGTGTGCATGGCAGAGCCCAAAAGGGTAGACGCAATGGTACTGCCGGTGTGGGCCTGTGCGTGGTAGGCAGGTGTTGGAGGAGAGTGGCTGCTCTAGTGGGAGAGTGTGAGGAGGGCAGTGGTAAGTGGGAGGAGGTGAGGGGAAGGAGGACGGGAGTGCTTGTGGGCGAGCCATATGCATGGCAGGGCCAAAAGGGTGGAGGAAATGGTACTCGCCATGTGCGCCTGTGCATGGCAGGCTGGTGTTGGAGGAGAGTGGCTGCTCCAGTCCGAAAGTGTGAGGAGGGCAGTCCTAGGTTGGAGGAGGGTAGGGAAAGGAGGACGGGAGTGGTTGTTGGAGAGCCGTATGCATGGCAGTGCCAAAAGGGGGGAAGCAACGGTGCTCCCGGTGTGGGCAAGTGCATGGTAGGCAGGTGTTGGAGGAGGGTGGCTGCCCTAGTGGGAAAGTGTGAGGAGGTCAGTGCTAGGTTGGAAGACTGTAGGGAAAGGAGGATGGGAGTGCTTGTGGGAGAGCCGTGTGGATGGCAGGGCCAAAAGGGTGGGCGCAATGGTGCTCCCCTTGTTGGTCTGTTCTTGGTAGGCAGGGGTTGGAGGAGAGTGGCTGCTCTAGTGGGAAAGTGTGAGGAGGGCGGTCATAAGTTGGAGGAGGAGAGGAAAGCGAGCTAGTCACTTGTTGTGAGTGTGGCCTAAGCATGTGACGGTCCCATGGTTTCAGGCACTGCGCCGCCTTGTGGCTGTTTTGAGTGGTTTAAAAGGGGTTGTAGGAGGATGGCAATGCTGGTGGGCAAGTGTGAGGAGGGCAGTTGTAAGATGGAGAAGGAGAGGAAAAGGAGGAGGGGAGTGCTTGTGGGAGAGCTGTCTGCATGGCAGGGCCAAAAGGGAGGGCTCCTTCCTTCTCTTTGTGGCGGCCTGTGCATGGCAGGAAGGTGAGATTGCCAGGCTATTCTCGGAGACTGTGCAGCTCCAGGAGTCCCCTGCCCCCACTGCAGCAGAGGTGTCAGAGGGCTCAGCACCGTGTGTAAAGGTGCATCATAACACTGTTGAAGAGGGCTGGAAGCTGGTGACCTCTCGTAGAAGGAGAAAGGCTCTTAAGAGCTCCTCCTCAAGACTTACCCTCGAAGAACAAGTTTAGCGCCCTGCAAGCTGAGGAGGAGCTGGGCATGGCTCCAAGGGAGGCAACTGGCCTGGCAGACCCTGTGCCGTGCAGGAAGCCCCAGAAGAAGCGGCGAGTGATTGTTGTGGGTGACTGCCTGCTGCAGGGGACAGAGGCACCTCTCTGCCGACCTGACCTCTTGTCCAGAGAGGTTTGCTGCCTGCCAGGGGCTCGAATAAGAGAGGTCATGGAAAGACTGCCAAGGCTTGTCCATGCATCAGACTACTACCCTCTGCTGCTCTTCCATGTGGGCACTAACAACACAAAAGGCAAACTGGAAACCATCAAACGGGACTTCAGAGCTCTGGGAATGGTGGTGAAGTGTCTGGGAGCCCAGGTCGTTTTCTCCTCAATCTTGCCTGTGAGGGGAAAGGATGGGAGGAGGAGTAGACGAGTTTTCCAAGTTAACAGCTGGCTGCGCCGCTGGTGTTGGCAGCAGGGCTTTGTTTTCTATGACCATGGGACCCTGTTTGAAGATCAACAGCTGATGGGGAGCGATGGGATCCACCTTACCAAGCGGGGCACGCGCGTCTTTGCCAACAGATTGGCCAGCCTGGTAAGGAGGGCTTTAAACTAGGCAAGATGGGGGAAGGGGAGTGGTATAGTGGCAGGAGAGTCAGTAAAACACCGCTCAAGTCAGGATGCCTCCAGCGGGTGCATACAGCCAGGGGAGACAGCATGGGACATGGCTATGGAGGATCCTCTTGCACCTCTCCTGGGAAGCTTGCATGCTTGACTGGCTCTCTGGAATGCCTGTATAGCAATGCGCGCAGCATGGGGAATAAACAGGAAGAGTTAGAGGTCTGTGTGCGGTTGCAGGGCCATGATCTCATTGCAGTTACAGAGACACGGTGGGATAGTTCACATGACTGGAATGCTGTCATGGATGGCTATGTGCTTTTTAGGAAAGACAGGCCAGGAAGGCGAGGTGGTGGAGTTGCTCTTTATGTGAGGGAGCAGCTAGAATGTATGGAGCTCTGCCTCGGGGTGGATGAAGAGCAAGTTGAGAGCCTATGGGTAAGGATTAAAGGGCAGGGTAACATGGGTGACACTGTTGTGGGGGTCTACTACAGGCCACCTGACCAGGAGGAAGTCATCGATGAGGCCTTCTACCGACAGCTGGAAGTAGCCTCACGATCACAGGCCCTGGTTCTCATGGGAGACTTCACCACCCTGACATCTGTTGGCAAGACAGCACAGCTAGGCACAAACAGTCGAGGAGGTTCCTGCAGAGGATTGATGATAATTACTTGACTCAGGTGGTGGAGACGCCAACGAGGAGAGGTGCAATGCTAGACCTTGTCCTAACGAACAAAGAAGGTCTAGTTGGAGAGGTGAAGGTTGGGGGCAGCCTTGGCTGCAGTGACCATGAGATGGTGGAGTTGAGGATCCTACGAGGAGGGAGCAGGGCAATAAGTAGGATTGCAACGCTGGACTTGAGGAGAGCTAACTTTGGCCTCTTGAGGGACCTACTTAGGGGAATCTCATGGGGTAGGGCCCTAGAAGGAAGAGGGGTCCAAGAAAGCTGGTTAATATTCAAGCGTCACCTCCTCCAGGCTCAAGATTGGTGCATCCCTCTGAGGAAGAAGTCGAGCAAAGCAGATTCAGCAGGAGACCTGCATGGATGAGCAAGGAACTCCTGACAAAACTCCAGCAGAAGAAGGAAGTGTACAGAATGTGGAAAAGGGGACAGGCCACTTGGGAGGAATACAGGGACGTTGTCAGAGTGTGCAGGGATGCGACAAGGAAGGCTAAGGCCCAGCTGGAATTAAATCTGGCAAGGGACGTCAAGGACAACAAGAAGGGGTTTTTCAAATACATCAATAACAAAAGGAAGACTAGGGAAAACATGGGCCCACTGCTGAATGGGGTGGGTGCCCTGGTGACGAAGGATACAGAGAAGGCAGAGTTGCTGAATGCCTTCTTTGCTTCAGTCTTTCCTGCTAAGGCCAGTCCTGAGGAATTCCAGACACTGGAGACCAGGGAGGAAGTCTGGAGAAAGGAAGACTCTCCCTTGGTTGAGGAGGATCATGTTAGAGATCTTTTGTCCAAACTGGACATCCATAAATCCATGGGCCCTGATGGGATGCACCCACGAGTGCTGAGGGAGCTGGCGGAGCTCCTGGAGCTCAGGAACTTTCAACAGAGAAAAAATGCCCACTCCTGCCCCAGGAGGGAAGAACCCCTTGCAGTGACCCACGAAGGAGACAGACTGGCCGGCAGCAGCTCTGTGGCCGAGGCCCAGAGGGTCCTGGTTCTGAGAATCACAGAATCAAAGAATGGTTTAGGTTGGAAGGGACCAGGGCTAGGAGCTATAACACTCAGCTACAGAGGCGAGTGGAAAAGGGTTCGATGTTAACAAGAGCGAAGTAGGTCCCCAGGGGCTGATGGGAGAACTGGCCGGGCTGGGGAGGGGAGGAGGAGGGTTGTCCACACATGTCCCGTACCAGAAATCCTGCCTTTCCTACACATCCAGGTTTCATTAGGAGACCCTCTGAATCAATAGGAATCCAGCAATGTGGATAACAGGGATTCTCGGGGCTGAAAAAAGAAGAAAACTGTGAAAGCCAGCATCCGATTTTTTTTTGGTCGCTCATTGAAATCTTCCTCTTGTAAGTGCCCTCCTGAGAGCTCTCCACTTAGCCTCACAAGAACTGAGACCTCAAGAAAATGCTGGGGAGTGGCATGGCTTGTTAGGGCTTCTGACCTTTTAATCCCCCCTCGAGTGTATGTGGTGCTGAGCCCATGAACCTCAGATACTGAGAGGGAACTGAGAAAAACACTGAAGAAGTTAAAGTCAGAATTAAATCCCAAGTTTCGGGGAGTGTTAATGGGTCCCCCTGAGGACCATTACCAACAAAGCCTCCCAGGGGCTGAGGAGAGCAGAAAGTTGGAGGCACTTGTTACAGGTTGGCAAAGGAAATGTGCAGGTGGCTGTGACACCAAGTCCACCTTGCTGTGTGTTATCAGACAGCATGGGCCAGCACTGACACCCAGCCCCTGCACAGGGTGGTGCTTTCGCTCCGACTTGGCTCAGGGCTCTTTGTGGGGGCAGGGAGAGGGTGGGGGTGTGCAAGACTTCGTGCAGGATGAGACAGCACCTCCTGGGCTCTCTGAGGGTGGGGACGTAATGAGGACCTGGGGCCGTCAGAAACACAGTGTCTCCTTGGCCTCAGTGGCAGACACCAGAGAAAGCCAAGAGCACAAAGACCTCCGTCCTGTCGGAGGCTTTCAGCCTTGGCAGTGCCCTCAGTCGTCTCCACCCCAGGCTGCCCTGTGCTGTCCCCCTCCTGTGTCTGTGTCCCTGCAGCCTGTAGACACCCAGCCTGCTTCCCCACTTTGCTCTCCCCCAGCCATCTGACCACCTTTACTGATGGCTCTCTGCCCTCTCTTGCTTTTCATCCAGACACAAAGCCAGGGGCTCCCCACCAACTCCCTCTGGGTGTCCTGTTGAACCACAGCACAAGTGACATCCCAGTTTCCAAAAGTTCAGCCTGAACTTCTCATAATGTATCTCATAATTGTTTTGTCTCTTTCTCCTTCTCTTGCTATTTCCTATTACCAAGAAACTCTCCATCACCTCTGAAACCACCCTTCAAGCACTCCCAGGCTCCTACTGGAATGCCCTTAGCCTCCCCTTCACCAGGCTAAAGAAGGCCACATCCCTCAGCCCCTCCATACAGGCTTTGTGCTTCAGGACCCTACCCCCATCTTGGGAGACCTCCCCTGGACCTTCTCCAGGTCCTCCCCATTCCTCCAGCACTGGGCAGCCCACACGGGGACACACTCTTCCAGATGTGGCCACACCAGTGCTGAGTCAAGGGGGATGGGGACTGCCCTTGCCTGGGTGGCCATGGTCTTCCTGAAGCAGCCCCATATGCAGCTGGCCTCATTAGTGCAAGCATGCACTGCTGGCTCCTATGGCATCCCTTGTCACGTCCAGGCCCTTCTCCTCAGGGTCACTCCTCTGACGGTCAGCTCTCAGCCTGCCCTGATGCACAGCGTTTTACAGAATCACAGAATCACAGAATCGTTTAGGTTGGACGGGACCTCTGGAGATCATCTCGTCCAACCTCCCTGCTCAAGCAGGGTCACCTAGAGCATATTGCCCAGGATCACATCCAGACGGCTTTTGAATATCTCCAGCGAAGGAGACTCCACTACCTCTCTGGGCAACCTGTTCCAATGCTCTGTCACTCTCACAGGGAAGAAGTTTTTCCTCAGGTTCAGATGGAGCTGCCTGTGGTTCAGTTTGTGCCCATTGCCTCTTGTCCTGTCGCTGGGCACCACGGAGAAGAGGCTGGCCTCATCCTCTTGACACTCCCCCTTCAGATACTTGTACACATTGATGAGATCGCCTCTCAATCTTCTCTTCCCCAGGCTGAACAGGCCCAGCTCTTGCAGTCTTTCTTCCTAGAAGAGGTGCTCCAGCCCTCTAATCATCTTGGTAGCCCTCCGCTGGACTCTCTCCAGGAGTGCCATGTCTCTCTTGTACTGGGGAGCCCAGAACTGGACACAGTACTCCAGGTGAGGCCTCCCCAGGGCTGAGGAGAGGGGCAGGATCACCTCCCTCCACCTGCTGGCAACACTCTGCCTAATGCACCCCAGCATACCATGGGCCTTCTTGGCCACAAGGGCACACTGCTGCCTCATGTTTAACTTGTTGTCCACCAGCACTCCCAGGTCCTTCTCGGCAGAGCTACTTTCCAACAGGTCAACATTTCCTCCCCCATGCAGGACTAGCCGCGTTTCCTTGCACAACTTCATGAGGTTTATGTTGGACAAAACCCCAAGTTTCTCAAGGCCGCTCTGGACTCAGGCTCCTTTGTGTCAGCTCTTAATGTGCGTGTACAGATGGCTCGTCCTGTCTTGCTGTGCCTCTGACAGGATAACAGCATGAGGCATTGCGGGACACTGTGGATAATAAAAGGAGGTGCTAGTTTAACGGAGCTGCTGACAAAGGTAGAAATCACCACGGACACCATCTCAGAGAGGCCCAATGAATGTACAAAGGAAGTATAAGCAGGGCCAGTGGAGATTAGGAAATAGGTGTGTGCTGACTGCATGGGCGGGCATCAGGATGGTAAAAGAGAACACCTTGTCAGGTGGAAAAGAGGGCATAATGCAATAAAAGGTGAAGGAAAAGAAAAAAAAAATCAGTGCTCACTGCGGGTACCTGCAAAGCACTCCTGAATCTGAATGACACTAACCAGAGCAGGACAAGAAACATGCAGTTGATCTGCTCCTACTTCTGTCTGACACACTGCCATGGTCACAGGGAAGCTGCAGTTTTCTCCCTGTGGTCAACATGAGAAGACACAGGGTGGAAGAAAATGCAAAAGGATTCATGGTGGAAGGGGCCTCTGGAGGTCTTTAGCCCAATCTCCTTCCCACAGCAGGGTCAACTATCAGATCCTACCAGGTTGCTCAGGGCTTCATTCATTTAGGACTTGAAAACCTCTGAGGATGGAGATGGCACAACCTCTCTGGGCAACCTGCCCCAGTGTTCCACTGTCTGCAGGGGTAAAACATTTTTGCTTATCCCCAGCCTGAACCTCTTGTTTCAGCTAATGCCCATTGAGCCTCCTCCTCCTGTCGTGTACAACAATGAAGGGCCTGCCTCCATCTTCTTGACGACCTCCTGGTGGGTATGGGCAGGCCGTTCTTAGGTCTGCCCAAAGCCTCCTCTTCTCCAGGCTCAACAACTCCAGCACCCTCAGCCAGTGCAATCACCCCCGTGCCACGTCTCTCTGCATGTGTCACACTCATTGGGCATCGTGTTGTAATGTGCAGGTGTTGTAGACTGTGAAGAGGGCCTGTTCTGGACAAGCAGTCCCTCATAATTAAACCTTGACCTGAAAACTTTCCAGGCCCAAGATTGATTTTTCTCCCTTAAATCCAATTTTAGCTGCACTTGTGTCAGCTTCGTACTGTTGCCTCTCATTGTCCTGCCAGGAATCTCTGTAAAGAGCCCTGGTTCTTTACTGGTGGGAAGCTTGAGTTGGGAAGCTGCAATGAGCTTCCTCCAAAAGTCTTCCCTTCTCCAGGCTGAACAAGGCCTGAACTCTCAGCCTCTCCTCCCAGGGCAAGTGCTCCAGCCCCCAAACACCTTGAGGTTCTGACACTGAACTCACTCCATGTCATCAACAGCGTTCTTCTCCAGGGGGGGCCTGAATGGATGATGTATCTAGGTGGGTTCGGATAAGTGCTGAGTAGAGGGGCATCATCACTTCCGTCTTTCTCCTGGCTGTGCTCCTGTTCATGCAGCCCACAATGCTGTGGCCTCCGTTGCTGCCAGGGAACACCCTTGCCTCACATCAAGCTCGCTGCCCACAAAGACCGCCACGTCCTTTTCTGCAGAGCTGCTGCCCAGCCAGAACTCCCCAGCCTGTGTCACTGCAGGATGTTGGTCTATCGCAGGTGAAGATAGGGCATTTGTCCTTGTTGCATTTCACAGAGTTCCTGACAGCCCATTCTTCCCACCTGCCAAGCTCCCTCTGAAAGGCAGCCCTCAGGCACATGACTGTTCTGCCCCATTAGCTGTCATCTGCAACTGGGATAAGAGGTGTGTCCTCCAGGCCACTGATGAGCCTGTCAGACAGGTTGGGTTGCAGTGTAGACCCCTGCACCCTCCACTTGTCACTGGCTTCCAGGTAAAGCCTGACCCACTCACAAAAACCCTCTGAGCTCCATCATCCAACCACTTGGTTTTTCACCCATCTGAATGTCTAGCCAGCCTGCTGTAAGGCCTCCCTTGGATACAAGAATGTTGGGGGAGACAGTGCCAGAAGTCTGGCTAAAATCATGGTGAATGACATCTCCTACTCTTTCTTCTCCCACAAGTACAGGTCTTTTATCACAGAAGGCAATCACGTTGGTCTGGAATTATTTATGTCCAGTAAATCCGTGCTGACTATTTCCAGGCACCTTCGTGTACCCAGAAATGTGATCCAAGATGGATAGCTCCAGGACACACTCCTCACTCAAGTGAGGCTGAACGGCCTGCAGCTCCCCGGCTTGTCCTTGTGGCCTCTTTTGAAGATAGGCACAACATAATCCTTTTTCCTGCACTCAGCCCTCGGGCACTGTGGGTTGGTATTCTCGCCTGGAGTCCTGACTCTACTACGCACAACAGCCCAGGAGACTCTGCTGGTGAAGACTGAAGCCAAGACGACGTTCAGTTCCTCACACCTATCTCCATCTGCTGTTCCTAGATTCCCTGCCCCATGCAGCAGTGAGCCCACATTTTCCTTCTTTACTCTTTCACTGTTACTGAAGCAGTAGCAGCTCTCCTTCAGGCTCGTGACATCCCCTGCAGGGGTCGATGCTAGGGCAGCTTGGGCTTCCCTAACACCATCCCTTCTTCACTGGACAGTATTTCCAAATTCCTCCTTTGCAGCCTCTCCTTTCTTCCCCTATCCTTGTGTTGCCTTGTGGCCCTGGAGCTCAGGCCTGAGCTCCCTGTTTAGCCAAGCCAGGGTCCAGAGATGCCTGCCAATTTTACAGACTGTCAGTATGGAGCTTTGTTGTGCTTTGTGGGTGCTGTCCAGGTAGGAAAGCTGAGGTGCGCTGAGGCACTTGCCCAGCAACCCCTCCAAAAGGACATGGCTTTCCTATAGGTCCCATGCTGCTTCCGCAGGAGACATATGGCTGTCTGGGTTGCCCCAGGAACCTGACCTGGACTGCAGGCCTACTTTTGTCATTAAATCAAGCACCTGCACTGCACTACATCAGCTGTTTGCAGTGTAGGGATCTGCTTGTGTCTCAGCTTAAGAATGAGTGGAGCTCTAGTCGTAGTAGGCATCTAGTGTCCTTTCATATGGCCTGGGAAATTCCTCAGCTGGCCCCCACCTGGGGTTCTAGAAGGATGTAGGTCTCATAGTTGCTCCATCAGAGCCAGCAGACACTGGCACATGCCTTGCACCACCTCTGTCTCTTCAAATGTCACCAGGTGTTTGTGTGTGAGCAACTGACTCCCACCCTCCATCTCTAGTGGTTACAATGGCAGCGTAGACAAGGGGCTTACCTGCAGGCAGCCATGTTGTGCACACTTCAGCTTGGGCAAGGGGAATCCCACCTCCTGTGTGTTTCTGGAGTTCATGGGAGAGAGCTGAATCCAACCCCATCCCAGGGATTTCTAAAACCGTCATGCGATGCCCAGATTGACTCATCGGAATCAATACCTGAACCATGCGAAAATGACCTCCCTCCTTGTCCTTGACTAGGTGTTCTGCCTATTTAAGAGATGGGAATCAGGTCTTCCAGAGTGGGACAGGTCCACCTCTTGCAAATAACCACCCTCTGATGAGACAAAATGCAATGCAGGAATCAGTGTTTACAAACTTCAGTGTTCAGAAAGGGACCATAGGTGATAGGATTTCAGTAGACTGCAGTGAACATTTCCCAGGAAGAGGGTGCACAAGCGACAGAGCAATTCATGCCTTAAGCTGGACCTCTGCTCCTGAGCGGGGCCAGGCTCCGGGGACCGAGGGAGCTGCTGGCAACCAGGCAGCATGGCCGAGAGACAGCTCTGGGCAGCAGCAGCTCCTCTGCCAAGAGCAGCGGGGCTCCGGGCACTGCCTGCTGCTGCTGCTGACAGGAGATGAGGCGAGAGGGAGAGAAGTGAGAGGCAGTGTGGAGTGGGAGGAGCGAGGAGATTTCCCCCCTTGCGGGGGAAATCTGCACAGCCCTTTGCATGCTAAGTCTCTGGCTGCAGGGTAACTGCAGGGTAACTTGGATTCCCAAACCTTCACTCTTGGAGATCGCTAGGTCTGTGAGAAACTTCAGCAAACCCCTTCAACCCCACCTCAGCCTGCAGGCAGCCCCAGCAGCACCTTTATTGCTTCATAAGGGTTTTTATGACCTGCTCCTTGGGACCTGTGAGCACAGAGATACCCCTGCCCAGTGCCCTGTCCTGGCAGGTTTCTGTAGGGCAGAACTGAGTGTGCAGAGGGTGGGATGGGGTCTGTGAAAACCAGCAGGGAAAAGACATTGGGAGAGAGCAAGAGCTCCCAGCAGAGAGAGCGCCAGGCAGCAGAGACGGGCTGGGAATGAGAGAGAACTGCTAACAGAAACATCACAGGAGGATGGGTTTGGGCAAGTGTTGATCAGTCCCTGCAAGGCAGACAGCTTTCTCTGAGCCAGCCCCGCATGTCTTCTCTCCCACCCAGCAGAGCCTCTGCCCTCACAGCCGTGGAGTCCAGGGCATGAGCCACCCGCTCTGCAGCCAGACCTGCAGCAGAGGAGAGGGGCATCTCTCCTGCCATGGGCCCCGTTTTGTGCTGCCCGACAAAGGGGCTGAGTGACTGCCCTGCAATGTCACCACCCAGCTGGGGAAGGTGAAGGCTTACCCGACTGCCCATCTGTCCCTCTCTCCTTGCCTCCCGTGGCAGCAGGAGTGTAGTGTTGCTCCTTGTTTCCCCTCCTCTCCGTGCTGCCCTTGTTCTTCTCTCGGGTTCCCTGGGGTTGGTGGGTTTTCAGCTGCAGCTCAGACCCCTGCCCTGCGAGTTGTGCCACAGAGGTCTCTGCTTGGGAGTGAGGTGTCTGCAGCCCCCTTCTGACCCGTGCAGGTCCAGGAAATGCAGTGGGTGGGGAGGGGAGTGGAGCTGA
Organism: Struthio camelus; assembly: GCF_040807025.1. Taxonomy (NCBI): domain Eukaryota; kingdom Metazoa; phylum Chordata; class Aves; order Struthioniformes; family Struthionidae; genus Struthio; species Struthio camelus. The sequence continues at coordinate 137,036 of NW_027182695.1, forward strand.
CTGTCCTGTAAGGAGAGCCCATCTGCAGTCCTAACAGTCCTTGGACCATTTCCCTGTGGTGTCCTGGCAGGCTTGGGGCTGCCCTCCAGAAGGGCACCGCTGCCTCATACCACCATCTCTGTGATGTGTGAGGGAGCTGTGAAGAATCTTCAGAGATGCTGGGCGTATGGAGATGGTGTTGGGAAGCTGTATGTGGGCAGCTGAAAAGAGCCGTGTGTGTGCTTGGCTAGAAAGGGGAGTGTGGAGACGTCGCTCTGGTGCCCTGAGGAAGGGAGAGAAGGTTGGAGACCCACACTTGGGACCTGGGCTCGTCTGCTCTCAGCAGGGGCTAGATTCTTTTTTGGGCAACAGATGAGAGTGACCATCCTGCAGCTCAAAGAGCTGCAAACACAGGACAGCTGAGAACAAGACTAATAGACAGACAAGCTGTCCTCCCTCTGCACCCGGGGACAGGGAATTGGTCTTTCTCAGGAGTCACAGCAGAAACGCTGAGACTTTCTGCCTTTTGAGGAAGACTGCCCAGGGGGCACAGGGGCATCTCACAGAAAATAAACATTAGGAAGAAATCCCTAAAGCTCTGTTCCTCAACCCTCATTCTTCAGAACAGGTGGTGAAGATGCTGAAATATTCCTTCCACCTGCCCAGTGGCTTTCACCTGACAGACCTTGTGACTGTCAGAGCTAGTCACCCCCACTCCCATGTCCCCACTGCCCTACAGCAGGATGGACAGACTGCCCTGGAGCCCATGGGCAGAGGCCTCTGCTCCTCACAGCACACTCCGCCAGTGCACAGGGGAGCTCAAGCAAGGCAGCTGCACACACATGCTCTCCGTGAAGAGAGAGGCAGTACGGGGGGTTGGATGAGAACTGGAACATTTCAGGGTTTCTTGAAAAGCATCTCCTAACTTCTCCATGTCTTTTCTTCTTTGGACAGTCCCACATGCCTGGAGGGAGCAACATGTCCAACAGCAGCTCCGTCACTGAATTCCTCCTGGCATTCGCAGAAACCCGGCAGCTGCAGCTCTTGCACTTCTTGCTCTTCCTGGGCATCTACCTGGCTGCCCTCCTGGCCAACGGCCTCATCATCACCGCCATAGCCTGCCACCACCGCCTCCACACCCCCATGGACTTCTTCCTCTTTAATCTCTCCCTCCTCAACCTGGCCTCCATCTCCACCACTGTCCCCACATCCATGGCCAATTCCCTCATGGACACCACGACCATCTCCTACTCGGGATGCGCTGCCCAGGTCTTCCTGGTTTCCTTCTTGTTTGGAGGAGAGATTTCTCTTCTCACTGTCATGGCCTATGACCGCTACGTTGCCATCTGCAGACCCCTGCACTACGGGACCCTCCTGGGTGGCAGCAGAGCTTGTGTCCAAATGGCAGCAGCTGCCTGGGGCAGCGGCTTTCTCAATGCTCTCCTGCACACTGCCAACACATTTTCCGTACCTCTCTGCCAAAGCAATGCTGTGGGGCAGTTCTTCTGTGAGATCCCCCACATCCTCAAGCTCTCCTGCTCACACTCCCACCTCCGGGAAGTTGGGGTGGTTGTAGTTAGTGCCTGTTTATTCTTTGAGTGTTTCATGTTCATTGTGCTGTCCTACGTGCAGATCTTCACAGTTGTGCTGAGGATCCCCTCTGAGCAGGGCCGGCACAAAGCCTTCTCCATGTGCCTCCCTCACCTGGCCGTGGTCTCCTTGTTTATCAGCAGTGCAATATTTGCCTACCTGAAGCCCTCCTCCCTCTCCTCCCCATCCCTGGATCTGGTGCTGGCTGTTTTGTACGCAGTGGTGCATCCAGCACTGAACCCCCTCATCTACAGCCTGAGGAACAAGGAGCTCCGAGATGCCCTGAGGAAAGTGATTGCATGGGCATTTTTCAGCAGTGCTAAAATTGCCTTTGCTCTCAACAACTGAATCCCAAACTGTCCCAAACCAGGACTCAGTTTTGGTTTTTTATTTTATTTTTATTATTACTATTGTTACTGTTATGATGATGATGATGAAATTTATTTGTTATCATTTTGCTACATAAATGCTTGCAGTTCACCCCGGTTTTAATGCCATGTCTCACCTGGTGGCCACGCAAAACTGTCTAACGCCAGGTCAGAGCTGGCTCCCTCACAGTATCTTGGTAATAAAGGCAGTTCTAGCCAGTGCCATGTCTGAAGGCTGGGTGCTTCTTCCAGAGCTGGTGTCAAATATAGGCCCAAGGAGAGCAGCCCACAAGGGCCTGCTGGGCAGCCTTGTCCATGGGGTCAGGAACAAAAAGCTCATCATCCTGTTATGATCTCTTAGACACCAAGGCATTTAGGATTGAGGAGTCCCCCCTCAGTGTCCAGTGACAGGGGAGATGAGGGATTGTCACTGTTGTACATAGCCGGGGCTGTCGCACATGTTCAGGCACAGTGTCAGATGTCCCTCCTTCTGGAGGGGAAGCTGGAGGTGCCAGGAGAGCACAGGGGCTCTCCTGGGACAGCGTGTGCCTGGGGTGGGCAGCGAGAGGAGCCTCACAAAATGAGAAGTCCCCCAAGGTGGAGTCCCTTAAAGGGAAAGCACGAAACGCAGGTATCCACAGGCACAGGAGGACTCTGCAGTCCCAGGAGAGGCAGTGGGGACCCAGCTGGCACGGGGCACGGGGCACGGGGAAGGGAGACGGGAGAGTGATTCATGTCATCGTTAATGAAATACCATGTGTTGGATCTCTGGAGGGATTAGAGGCCATGGATCCCCATTCGGTTGGGTCTGCTTCCCACCTGCACCAGCATGGCCAGTGCAGAGTCACCCCCGTGGCCCTGTGGCCCCACCGTCTGCTCGCTCTCCAGAGCAGCACTGCCAGCTCGAGACCCTGCGGGAGAGCAGGGGAGGGGGTGCAGGAACAGTTATTGAGGTCAGAGGAGGGATGGGGAGACATCAGAAGGAAGTGGAGCTGGGCTTGAAATGGTCTTGGAGAGAAAAATGCTGACATTTTATCCAAGACAATGGTCACACTGTGGCTACACTAAAGTGTGTTCACGTTGCAGAGCCAGAAGTCCTTGGTGTTCTGGCTTCCCGTATGGCCTGGGAAGTGGCTGAAGAAGGAATAACTCTCCCCACCTTCCCTGGTCATAGTGTCATCATCACTTCTGACAGGTGGCACCAAAAGGAAGGCTGGGACCCTGTGCCAGCACTTGTCTTGAAGGAAGCAGGACCCAGCAGCCAGATCAGTTTGCTGCTGTCCCTCAGGCCCTATCTCCAGCACACAGTCTTGAGACAATCTCCCCCAGGCCGCGTGCTAGCCTTTACCCCAAAAGTCACCTCCAGACAGGGCTCTGCACCCAGCTGGAGGACTGGGCATCCAGCTGTGAGCCCTAGGAGAATGAGCCCCCTGCTGGGTCCTCTACAGGGCTAGCAGGGAGTATGCAGAGGAGGTCCTGGGAGCGTCTACTGGGCCTGTAGACCATCCTCATGCCCATGGAGACTCTCAAGCAGGGTCCCTCAGTGCAAAGATCCAGCCCAATTTGTTGTTGTGTGAACAGAGAGGAGAAACTGCCCCAGGAAACTCCTCACAGACCCCTTTCAGCACTGCCTTTCCCCACAGTCGTGGTGAGGAGTGACCTTTGCATGTGACCAGCTCCATCTCCCTGCTGGGCTCAGCCCCTGTATGGTGGGATGGCCAGTCCTGCCTGGCCTCTCTCCAGACCCAGACCCCAGCAGACCCTGGAGCATGGCTGTTTGCTTTCCTCAAGGTGGGCTGGGCAGGGGCTGGGGATGGGGGGAAGGTTGCAAAGCAGGAGGGCCGTGGAGGCCACGGCACCGAGGGCTGTTGGGGGGCCATGCTGGGGGGACGTCTCCTCACTCCTGAAGGCAGCCTATGCTGTGCGGTGCCTGCACAACGGTGCCATGGGGCCGCATGCCGGGCAGCAGGGCGGAGGCAGAGCAGGGGTGGGACGCAGACAGGAGCCACGAGACTGCTGGAATGTGACAAATGTCCGCAGCCCCCAGCGAGACAGGGCTGTGCTGTGTGGTGGCTCCAGGGAGGCCAAGGGGCACCGTGGTGGGAGGAGCAGGGTGGAGAGCAGCAGGCACAGGGCTCCCAGCAGCCCCTCTGCAGCTGAGAGGGAAGGAAGGAGGGAAGGAGGGAGAGAAGGAGGGGGAGAGGGAGGGAGGGAAGAGAGAGAGAGAAAAGGAGAGAGGGAAGGAAGGAGGGAGGGAAGGGAGGAGGGGGAAGGAAGGAAAGAAGGGGAGGGAAGGAAGGACGGAAAGGGAAGGAAGGCGGGAGGGAAGGAAGGCGGGAGGGAAGGCAGAAGGGGGAGGGAAGGAAGGAGAGGCAGAGGGAAGGAAGGAGGGGGAAGGAAGAAAGAAGGGGAGGGAAGGAAGGATGGAAAGGGAAGGCAGGAGGAGGGAGGCAGCAGCTCAGGGAGGGCGGGAGGGGAGGCCCAGCAGAGGCCAGGGCAGCCCTGGGGGCCCAAGGGCCGCTGTTGCTAGGCAGCACCGGGGGCGGGGGGGGGCAGGAGGAGGCCACGTGACCTGCAGCTGGTGCCGTTGCCAGGCAACGCCGGGTGGGGCTGCAGCAACCCTGGGGGAGGGATCCCGGCCCTGAGGTGGGGGGGTGAGGGGGGCAGGTGTGGGGGGGCAGCGTGTGGGGCTGGGAGAGGTGGGGAGCCAGGCCCTCCGCGGCCCCCGGCCCCGCTGCCCCGGCCGTCACGGGGCTGGGGGCCGCCGGGTCCATGGCCGCCCCCTGCGCCCGGCAGCCTCTGCTGCCTCCTCTGCGCCGCCACTGCTGAAAAAGCCCCCAACGTTTCCAGAGGCCGCGGTCACTCTGGAGCGGAACGATGGCGCACGCTGCTCACGTTAACGCCACCAGGCACCTCTGAGGCTGCTCTTTTGCAGCGCCCGGTTTCTGTGACCCTGCAACATGTCCTGCCCTTCTTCCCCAGCCAGAAGAAGAGCTGATGGCACTAGCGTCTTTTCTGGCGTGTCTCTCCTGATCCGTTCCCTGCTGTTGCGTGTTGGACCTGGTGACCTGGCACCTGCCCGAGACCCGGCCAAGGGAACCACCCAGCTCCCAGCGGGGGCACAACCGGGAGCGGGTTTTGCCGGGTCTGCTTCTCGAGCAGCAATCGGGCAGTCGGAGGCCCGGGGAAGCACGACCCGGAGACCCTCCAGCTGGCTCTGGCCAAGAGTTGCCTCAGGAAGGGAAGAAGAAATACGCCCGCTGGGTTTCTCCAGTGGGTTTTGGCGCGGCGGATAGGGCTCGCTTGCCTCCATCTTTGCGACAGTGCCCTGGAAAGGCGAGCAGAGGACCTGCGGTTGGCCCAGCACCAGAGGGAGGGCAGAGCCAGAGCCTCCGCGTCCTCCCAGCCAGTGTCCTCTCCTTCAAACCCCTTCAGCTGTCTGCCAGAGCAGTCACCTGTGCGATTCCCCGAACAGTTGCCCAGTTTTGCCTGGCTGTAAGGACAACCTGTCTTTGAGGTGCCTCTGTTGTTGTACGTAGCCGGCTGCAGTTGTGAAACATTTCTGCGGAAAAGGGACGTGAAGCGGCAAGCGGCACAAGGGAGGGAGCAGGAGCAGGGCTCTCCCCTGCCAGGGTGGGCGCCCGTCTCTGGTCCCACCCTCTGTAGGCGTGCTCCGAGCACACACCGGGAGGGTATGGAGAGCTGACGGGTCCCCAGCTGGTGCGGCAGGGATGGGTGAGTCTGGCTTGAGTTCAGGGTTCAAGCAAGTCCTTCGCTGTTGAATGGGACCTTTGCGCTTGGCAGGTGGCAGTGAGCTGGCATCTGGCCGCCTAAAAAGCTACGCGCTGAGTGCTGTGCTGCTCCCTTGGCTGTAGCTGCTGCCGAATTGGTCAGGCCAATTGCCCCCTGCCCTGAGGAGCAGGAACGAGGGGCCTTCAGAGTGTCCTGCCTCCAGTCCTGCCCCCAGGGTCCCTCCCAGTCCCCTTTCCTTGGCAGAGGGTCTGATGTGAGTCTCTGCTGCCTACAGGAGGGCTTCAGGCTCGGCAGCATTTCCGGGTGACTTCATGGTTGTGTTCTTCAAGCAAGCAGCCCTCTCTGGGCAGGGCTGAGGGAGTGACTGCAAGCAAAGCCTCATGCTCCCCAGCACAAGATGGACGCAGCTTCTCAGCTTTGCCAGGAGAGGATGGAGAAGAGTTCCTCGGGCCAGGAGCAGCGCCGTGAAAGCTGCATGTTCGCGCGGCAGTTCCTCGCTGGCCTGAGGCAGAGGCAAGCGCACGTTGGGAGGAGGGCAACCAGGGCCAGGAGCTGGAAGCTGCACCCCAAGCCAGAGGGGGCGTCCCCAAAATCAGCATTCTTCCTGCTGCCAGAGCTGAGGAGGGCAACCACTTTGTCCTCGGTCAGGGAAGTAGAAGAGCTGAAGGCCTGCTCCAACTCTGGAGTCTAAGCGAAAGGCAAAAGCTGTCGCAGCAAGGGAGGACACCGTGTTTATGCTGCTGTGGCTCCGTCAGGCTCAACCAGACTAAGGAGAATTCACACAAGCCCTTTATTCGGCACATGTCAGGAGGCAGTGCCTGCAGCAGAGGGGCAATGACGACCTGCCGCACACTCGCTCGCTCACGCAGGGGGAGCTGCTGGGCATGACGCAGGCTCTGCAGCACTCTCTGGGGTCGCCATGGGCTGAGCAGCCTGGGAGGGGAACTGCTGCTCTGGCTCTGCTCAAAGAGAGCTGTCTCACGGAGCAGGGCACCACCTTCTCCACGCTCTCCGGAGCCGGTAGCACAGTGCTCCAAGGGTGAACCCTGATGGTGCCTTTTCCGCTGGAGCTCTCAGGAGCAGGATGGTCTGGCTTGCCAGAGACTGGATGCTGAGGCTGGTGTCACTCGGCATGCTTTGAAGGGCTGCAATACAAAGGAAGAGAGAAGAGATGAAAGCCCCGGGTGTGCGGAGACCCCAGGCATGGCCTCCGGACAGGGCCAAGCCCAACCAGCCCTTCCCATCGCCCGCAGGCAGCAGGGAGGCCTAAGAGATCAGCTGGCAAAAGATGCAGTTGAGAAATGCCCCAAGCGCCCCGGCAATACTCGCCCCCTCCCGGTGCCCAGCAGGGGATCAGTGCTCGCTCCCCAGGCTCTGCCCTCCTCCGTGCCGCAGCTAGCACCACGCTGCCCCCACTCACCCTGGCAGATGTCCTGCAGCTTCTCCTCGCTCGGGTCGCTCATGTGCCGTCCGACGAGCCCTAGGTGTACACAGCCCATGGCAAAGCCCGCTGTCAGCACGCAGCCCCTGGGCACGCAGGCCCTGCCTGAGGCAGGCAGGGCTCCGGCAGCCCCAGGGCAGGTTCTTGCTGCCAGCGCAGCAGCCGGGACTGGGGCCAAGCTGCCCTGGGACAGAGAGGGGCCCCACAGGGGCTGGGACTCACCGAGGAACCTGACGGCCGCCTCCCGCAAGGCCTCCTGTGGGCTCTCCAAGTAGGGCAGGCTCTGCCGCAGGTACTCCTCCGCTCTGCTCCTGTTCCTCTCCAGCTGGGCAGAGGGCGAGGGCGAGGGCTTGGGGCAGACCTTCCCCACGCAGCCAGGCCAGGCCCTCCTGCCAGGGCCGCCTCCCCTCCCTTCCCATGCCAGGACGTTCATGGCTCCCAGTCAGGAGCCGTATGGCACCGAGGTCTGGAGGAAGCAGAGGGCAGAGCGCTCCCCAGGCCGGCTGAGGTGCCCTAGTGCTCACCAGGCCCGGCTGGGCCAAGGGCTCTTTCCGCATGCTGGGGGCAGTGTGGGGACAGGGCCCTGGAGAAGAGCCCACCGGGGCAGGGTGCTGGAGGAAGGGGAGCGCATGTGCAGCTCCAGAGCCCGCAGCAATGGGTGTGGGTGTGGACAAGGGGGCAGGCCTTCTGCGGGCCAGACCTTGGGGGCTTGGGGCTGTCCTTACCAGGCACTCGCCAATCTGCCACGTCTGAGCTGTCTCGAGCAGGTGCCTGAGCTGCTTCCACTTCAGGAGCTTAGCAGCAGCGAGGAGAGCTTCCCGAGCGGCCTGCAGAGCAGCAGAGAGTGGGAGATGCCACTGCAGCGCAGGCAGGAGATCCTGCATGCCCCGCACCTGGGCAAGGCTCAGAGCCTTTCCCAGGCTGTGATGGGAAGCTGCATGTGGGGAGCGAGTTGGGCTTTGATGCCCTGGGCAGAGATGGGGGCAACCACCATCTCGGGGCAGCAGAAGAGAGCTCGCCAAGAGCCTGGCCCAGGATGCCTGCAAGGACAGCTGGGAAGCCCCGAGGGACGCTAGTGCTGGGGCCTTGCTGGGCAAACCAGGCCAACAGGAAAAGCACTCCTGGCCCCACACGAGCAACCACTGTGGCCACACACCTGCGCCACGCTTGAGATCGCCTCGTGCGTGTGGAGAAGCAGTGGGAGCAGGCTGCTGTGCACGTGCTTCCGGATCTGCCGTTTCTGGGGGCCCACCACAGTTGCCAGCACGTGCCCAAAGAGCTGGATGGAGAGCTCTCGCACACGGGTAGACTCCTGGAGGGAAGGAAGATGGGAGGACCTCAGCAAGGGCTGCTGCAAGGCTGTGGTGAGCAAGGGGGTCAGTGGGGCTGCTGTGGAGATGACTGCTGCTGACGCAGCCTCTGCACGGAGGAGCTGTGGGCCAGATCTGCCACCAGCACAGAATGGCCCCAGCCCCAAGACGCGCAACACAGTGGCTTTCTCTAACACGTGGCAGCCAGGGAGAGCCAAGCCGTGGAGGTGTCTGTGCCTGGAAGGGCTGCTCTGGCCCTGGCCACACTCCCACCAGTCACCTCCTGGCTGACTCGCAGAGGAGCTCCCTGGGTAGATGTGCCAAGGAGGAGATGGGGGCCGGCCGTCGGCAGCAGCTCCTGGGCACATCCCACCTGCTGACGGTCCCCAAAATGCGCTGCCCTGGTGTGAACCCCCTGCCTGGGCCATGCACCTCTGCCCCACAGCCACGGCAGCAGAGCCCCCGCCTTTCCCACCAGCCTTACGTCATCAAAGAGTGGCCGGAGCTCCTCAGCAAGCTGCAGGGCGATGGGGTTGGCCTTCTTGCTGTCCAGGAGATGGAGCACGTGGCTGAGGATGGTGAGGGCCTTGGCGCGGAAGGTGCTGTCAGCACCCGGCAGGTGCTCCAGGAGTGCGGGCAGCAGGCCTTGCAGACTTCTTGCCTACATGAAACAGAGAAGGCCCTTTGGGTGAAGCAAGGAGTGACTGCATTGGCACAAACGCTCTGGCTGTAGCAGCGACAGGACGGTGGGGGAGCTGGCAGCAGCTTCCCGAGCTCTCGATTCCTCCGCTGCCTTTCCCTCCGCTGCCTTACCCGCCACCTCCAGCCCCAGGCCACTGGCCTGACTTTGCCCGGCTGCCCCCTGCTCACTGTGTGGCGTCTCTCAGACAGCGTGACGAGGCCTGTGATGGCCATGTCGCGCATGGCCAAGCTCTGGTTCTGCAGATGCAATTGCAGGAAGCCCAGCACATCCTCATCAATCTCCTGCTCAAAGTCGGTGCAGTTCAGCAGCTGAAAGACAGCCGGCTGCAGAGTGAGCGACCGGCAGAGGCAGCAGGACTCCCCGCGTCCTCTGAACCATCTGCAGCCTGTCTGTCTTGGGCCTTTGTGAAGCGCTGGAAGGTAGAGAGCTGGCACCAAGGGTGCATGAGCTGCGAGTGGTTGTGAGCATCAGCCCGGCAGAAATGGCCTCTTGGCGGGAAGGAGGCCAGGCTGGGGTGACTGAGGGGAGTGCAGCTGCTGCGGGAGAGGAGCCCAGCTCCACCGACCAGCCACCCGCCCCTCTGCCCACGTGCCAGAGAGCCCAGTGTTTGCAGGCACTGCCCAGAGGCACCGCTCGCCACCAGGCCCACCTCAATGAAGACAGCCATGGCGGCGATCTCACGGTGTTTGTCTCCGCAGCTGAGTACCCTGACCACGTGGTCAAACATCCAGGCGCACTCATCGGCCGCGTTCATCCACAGCTCCCTGGTCGGGGAGGGGAGAAGGCACTGTGGGCACGGAGCTGGGCAGGCAAACCTCTTTGGGTGTGCGCCGCCACCCCGAGCCATCATCCTGCAGGCCAGGTCCTGCAGGGCAAGGTTGTGGGTGTACTCAGCCCCAGCAGCCGGTGGCGCTGGCTCAAGGAGCGGCGGTGGCCTTTCGCCACCACACCTTGTGAGGAGAAACCTGGCGTCTCACCCACTCAGGCTTATTTTGGTGAGAGAGCGGAAAAGCGCCCTTTCTACACCAAAGCTGTGGCCTTCGGGCACTCTGTCTCCAGGGCAGAAATGCTGGGGCAGACGAGGATGAAGAAGGCTCTCACCTAGTCAGCAACGTGACTCCTGTGTGGTAGGTCTCCTTGCTCATAAGCATGTCCCAGCCACCCTGCCTCTCGATGGAGTCAGCCAGATGGGCATAGTCAGCATGGCAGAGCAGAGCTTTCATGGCCTGCACCGCGCTCCTGTGTGTAGAGCAAAGGCGGGTCGCACACGGAGGCCAAGCCCGGGCTCTGCGCGCATGGGAGAGACTGGGGAAGAGGGACGGAGCACCTGACGGGGCTGCCTGGAGGACACTTGTTCTCCTGGCCACACATCTGGCTGTAGTCTTGGAGGTCCTGCAGGGTGTACTCCAGGCTGAAGAAGGTCTGGAAGAGCACTGCTAGGTAGAGCTGGGGGAAAATGAGCTGCACTGGCTCTTTGCTGGCGGGCAGCAGGAGGATCTCGTTGAGGGCCCTGATTGCCTGCCAAAAACACCAGAGATGGGTCTGGCTGGAAAGAGATCACCTAAGCCAAGGCAAGCCAAGGCTCCTGTTTGCAACGGTGGCAAACGAGTCTTCTTGAGCCACAGGGCAGGTCCCCCTGGCAGGCCTCGTGGACCCCGCAGGTGGTCCTGGGCTCCTGGCCCCAGGCTGGGCCCCATGGGCAGGACTGAGTGAGGCCTGTGCTGGACACTCACAGTCAGCGGAAGGATGTAGCTGTCCTTTGGCATGTTGCTGTCCCGCCTGAGCAGTGGCTGGTCCCAGAGCCAAGAGAGCAGCTCCTTCAGCACCTCCTCTGCAGGGGAGTGCTCGGAGACCAGCGTCCTCCACATGGCCCCGGCGACGCTGCAGACGCAGAGCGTGCTGTCGGGGGGGCTGCCTTGGCCACAGCTCCTTGGCCTGCGATAGCCCCGGAGCTGTCCTCAAGGCTGGCAGACCCCGTACCTGTCACACAGCAGGGAGGTGTTCAGCAGGCTCTCAACCACCTGATCAGGCTCCAAGAGGGCCATCTGGAGCAGGGCGTTGTTCAAGATGGCCTGGAGCGACGCCTCCCTGATGCCCATGAGGTTCTCATAGATGCTGCTCACCACCTCCGGCACCTGGAGGGGACAACACGGGTAAGAGTGGGACCGCCACAGGAGCGTAGCAGTTGCCTCAGGGGCCACTGAGAACTGCTTCCTTCCCGTCGCTCTTTGCTGGCCTCAAAGGCTGCCGGGTGCCTGAGAGCCCTGGCCTCCGCTCAGGGGGCTCAGAGCCCCGAGGGTGCAAGCCCAGGGCAGTGCGGCTACAAGCTGCTTACCCTGTCCAGCTCCGAGTCGGGGTCTCTCAGGACCGCCTCCATCATGCGGGCAACCACCTCGGTATGGGAGACCCTTGGTTCTGTCAGGCCCTTGATGGTGGTCAGGAGGAAGTGGGTCCTCTCGGAGGGGAAGAGAAAGCTCCCAAATATCTGTGGAGGGAAAGACACAGGGTGGCACCGTGCGTGCACCCCGAGGAGCAGAGAGAGTGGCTCCAGGAGTGGAGAGAGAGTTGGAGCAGGGCTGGCACAGTGCCCCCGGGCAAGCCGGGCGCAGGGGCTGTGCTGGGATGGGCTGAGGGCAGTGGGCAGTGGGCAGTGGGCAGTGGAGCTGCCGGGGTGCAGGTGGATGGCTGGGGTCAGGGTCACGGTGGGCTGGCCCTCCGGGGCTGCAGAGCTGGCGGGTGGCCAGGACAGCTGGAGCTGCTGCTCTGGCCCTGGGACAAAGCCTTTGGCTCCGCCAGGCTCAGGGAGAGCGGGACATGCCTCCGCCCGAGGCCTGGGAGGCTGCCGTGCCGGCTGCCCCCCACTGATGAGGGATGCGTTTGTTCCTGCAGGCGTGCTGCCAGCCCTGTGGCCAAGAAGGGCAGCGAGGGAGGAGCTTCTCACCGTGCTCTCGGCAGTGGCGTTGCTGGGCCAGAAGGCGTTTGGGCCTTCCCTCTGCCACTTCATGTCTGGAGGCGTCAGATCCTCCTCTGCCATCTTTCTACCTGTGCAGGAGGAGAAACCCCGAGCAGTCAGGAGGAACGATGGCGAGTTGGAGATGGCGGACTGAAGGCATTCAGCAGAGCTGTGTGGCTTGCCGAGAGGGCCAGCCCAGCCCAGCTTCTCTTACTCTCGCGCAGCAGAATGACCCTGTAGAAATGGTGGAGAGCCTCTGCTGCCCCATGGCTGATCTCCTGGTCCTTCTCGGTGCAGCACAGCGTGAGGTGGCCCATCAGCTGTCCCAGGAAGTCCAAAGGTGTCTTTTGGAAGAGGAAAGGGCCGGCACTGCTTCCTCCACAGCTGGGCGAGTCCTGGGGGGAGGCAGGAAGGACCGGGAGCAAGGCTAAGCTGCGGCAGCTGGGACCAAAGCCCTGGGCGCCACGCAAGAGCGGGCCCAGGCCAAGGGCCACACGAGCCAAAGCCCTGGAGGCATCTGCCCAGCCCTGCTCCCAACAGTGAGCAATGGGGTGCGGAGCCGTGTGTCCTAGCCTGCCCGCCCCTGCCCTCTGCCAGTTCTGTTGCCCACTGCTCCCGCTGGCCGCCTTGTCTGCAAGAGCACATCAAGCCACGTGCCCTCTCCTCCTGCCTGAGAGGAGAGTTGCCCACGGCCTGCAGCCACCCACTTACCTCCAGCAGAGAAGAGCTGCCCAGGAGCTGACTCAGCCGCACAATCCTCCCCACGGCCCTCTGGCGCTCAGCCACCCTCTGGGACGCTGTCAAGGGCAGCAGCACCTGAGGAGACCAAAGCCGCTGGTCGGCGCTGGGTCCTGACGGCCACTCCAGGAGCAACAGCTCCGCTAAGCACCCGGCAGGGTTTCTGCCTCTGCTGCCTTCCGTGCGCTCCTCCAGATGTGGCCCTGCGTCCCCTGCTTGTGCCCAACTCCTTGCCCCGCTTTGGTGCAAGGGATGGCTTTTTGGGGCGAGGGGCAGAGGGGCTGAGGGGCAGAGGGGCAGGGCCGTGCTGGTATGCTGGCGGGGGAAAGGGCTCTGACTGCCACCAGGAGAGACACCCGGCTCAGCCAAGAGCATGGTGGGGCCCCTCCCTGGCTCCCCACGGAGAGCTGGGCCCTCCCCACAGCATGCTCTCTGCACCTGGTCTCAGGCAGGGGTGGCCCCTCGACTCGAGAGGGCCCCTTCCCTTTGGGGTGAGGACCAAGCCCTGCCACCACCACCACCTCCCCACCTCCACACACGCTCTTTGCAAACAGCAGACCTCCAAGATGTTCTGCAGCTGCTGGAGACCGGAGGCCTGCGACTCGAACACCAGCACCTTCAGCAGCTCATCCAGAGCGTCCAGGGCCTGCAAGGGGGCAGAGGGTGGGCACCCCTAACGTGGCCAGGAGGCTGGCTCAAACTCCTGCTGCCCGAGGCCGGCACCTACCGGAGGGTAGAGTGAAGCATCCGGGCTGGGCATCTGCTCTTGGGCAGGAAGAGAGAAGATGCTGGTGATGCAAGTGCGGAGCAGCCTGCTGTCCTGGGTGTCCTTCAGGAAGGGCACCTCTTTGCTGAAAGGAGAGAGAGGTGCCTGTGGGGCGCTGGGGCAGGGAGCGGTGCCCCGACGCCCCGGGAAGGTGGAGGCAGCCCCGGGGGGTGGCAGTGCCTGGGGTGGCAGCCATCAGAGGTGGGGAAGCCCCACGGGGAGGCCCCTCCTGCCTCTCCCACGACGCAGACCCAGGGGCCAAGGACAGCGCTGGCAGGTGGGGCACGACGGCCGCTCCATCTCCTGCCTCTGCCTTCAGGGGAGAAGCCCGCGGACACCCCTCTGCTCTCCCGCCTGCCCCCCCGGGGCAGGTACCTGATGGCGGCAACGGCCAGCAGGGCTTCCTGCCGCACCCTGGAGTCCAGGCGGTCGGGGGGCTCTTGTTGCAGCAGCAGCTGGGGAGCAGAGGCGGCGTGGGGCACGGCAGTTGCCAGCCCCCCGCCAGCGGTGGGCAGCACCCGGCAGGCGCCCCCACCCCGCAAGCAGCGCCCAGGCCCGGCAGCCCCCCAGCGAGGAGGGCTGTGCTGGCGGGGGCCTGCCCACCCTTCCCCGCGTCCGGGTGCCCGAGTGCTGGGCTCGCCCGGGTGGCTCTGCCCCCTCCCACAGCCCCTCCGGCTGCTGCCTCACCTCCATCTTCTCCGCCAGCTCGCAGAACCCAGCCAGGTACCTGCCCATTGCCTTGGCTTGGCAGAGGGTGTGGATGGAGGCCAGAAACCTCAGCTTCTGTGCCTCGTCCTGACCGCCGGGGACAAGAGAGACCAAGAGGGCAGGTGAGAGGGCAGAGGCCCCGCCGGCTGCCCCCTGGCGCCCAGGGGGAAGCAGCAGCAGCGCAGGAGGCCCCGAGCAGCAGCTGAGCCCAGCCCAGAGCCCTCCCTGAGCCTGGGAGCAGGCAGCGAGCACGGAGGCAGCCGGCTGGGAGCTGCAGGCAGCGCCGGGCGGACAAGGGGCCTCGTCACCTGTTCGGGGCCCGTGGGAAAGGCCTGGAGATACTCCAGAGCTTCCTGCTCCTCTCCCTCCAGCTCCAGGAAACAGGCAGAAGAATCGGAGTCTGCGGGAGGAAGGGAGCGGGGAGAGCAGTGGGCGCTGGCAGGAGGCCGAGGAGCGAGCGGTGCCCTCTCTTCGGCGCCAGGCCTGCTCGCGCGGGCGCAGCGAGCCCCAGCCCGGGGCACGGATGCCCCGCCGCAGCAAAACCGCCCCCTGGCAGGGGGGCAGCGGAGGTGCCAGCCCCGCGGTGCCGCTGCCTCACCTGGCCGGAAGGTCTGCGGCACGCCCAGCTCTTGAGTCTCGGCCTGGGAGCTGCTCTCGCTGAAGGCGCCGCCCTGGTCCTCCCAGGCCAGGAAGGGAGTGCTGGGGCGCCCGTCCTCCTCAAGCACCAGCATGGGCTTGCCGGGGTCGGTGTCATCGAGGCGCAGGAGGAGGTTGCTGGTGGCTCCCGCCTGCTCCCAGGCCGCAATGAGCGCCCTGAAGGCAGCATCCTCCTCCGCCCAGGGGATGGGGTTGTGGCTGGGGGATCGATGCTCCGCCATGCTGCAGAGCCGAGGAGAGGCGTGAGAGAGGGCCAGGGGTGCCCGCAGCGCGGGCTGGCCCCAGCTCTCCTCGACGGCCTCGGGCAAACGCCTCGGCACCACGGGGCTGCCCGGGGGAGGCGCAGGGAAAGACGTGGCAGCGCTCAGGGGGCTCCTCGGCCAGCCCAGCACGCTCCTGCCCTTTCCCGTCTCTGTCCTCCCGGACACTGCGGGAGTGAGGCCGCAGCACTGTGGGGTGTCACAAAGGGAGGTCACAAAGGGCGGCATCACTGCCCCACTGCCCTGGGGAGGGGCAGGGCGCGTCCCCTCTGGGTGGCCCGGGGCCCCACTGGTTTGCCCTCCGCTTCCCTCAGGACCCCTCCATCTCCCTTCCCCAGTGCCCCAGGGCCCTCCAGGTGCCTCTGGGTGCTTTCCAGCCACTGCACGAATCACGGCTGCGAGCCAGAAAGCCTGCATTAGCAAACACTGCCAAAGCTCTAGTTTGGGTCGATGGGCAGCTCCTGCGTCGGGGCACGAGGCTGCGGGAGCTCCTGAGGTTGCTGCAGAGGAAGGAGCTGCAGCTGCACCAGCACCAGCTCCTCCTGTCAGCCCGGGATCTCTCAGCAGTTGCCCCAGCCATGCCTGAAGCACTTGGGGAGGCCTGGGGCTGCCAGCGGTTGCCCATCGCACAGGCTGGGCCTCTTCGGCAGGGAAGGGTTCAAAGGCAAAGCCTCCCTCCCTAGCCGTGCTGGCGC
This sequence comes from Struthio camelus, assembly GCF_040807025.1. NCBI lineage: Eukaryota > Metazoa > Chordata > Aves > Struthioniformes > Struthionidae > Struthio > Struthio camelus. The sequence goes on from NW_027182695.1 coordinate 152,957, forward strand.
TCTGACTGCTAATTTGGGGGCTTAGGGATGAGGGCTGATGAGGAGCTGGAAAGGCCGGTGCAGGGCCATGGAAAGAGGTGTGAAGCAGCCCTTCGGGGTCCTTCTCGGGGAATACTTGCTGGTCAGCTGTGTGCATTAGGCTGGCTTGCTGGCCTTACCAGGTCAGGCTGCTGCCTTCTCCCCGCAGGGCCCTGGCCTGGGCCACCAAGGCTTCTCTGAGTCCTAAAGGAAGTGCAATAGGCAACAAGGTTGCACCAGTTTCCTGCTCTTTCCCTGCTTCAAGGCTTTAGGGAAGGCGGTAGTCCATCACACCTCCTTGTGTGTGCCCCACTCCTCCTTGCTAGCTCCCTACTGGATTTAGCTAACGGGCCGCATGGCTGGCACGCAAAGAGCCACCGTAGTTGCCCCAAGTGGGGAAGCTCTGATGTGTGCAACATTAAAACCCAGTGCTTCTGAAGAAAGCCTTAAGGGCCCAAATGCCAGGATGTGCCCTCTGAAGGGCAGGTGTCTGGTCGTTCTCCCCCGAGGTCCCCTGTCCCTGCTTTCAGCTCTGGTAGACTTCCTGTTTGTGCTTGAGGTTTGCCAGGAGCTCCTTGTTCCTGCTGCCGGCCTCCTTTGCTTGATGGCCTGCTTTTGGGCTGGGCCATTATGGAACTTGGAGGAGAGGATGCCTGAATATGAGCCAGCTCTCTTGGACCCCTCTTCCCTCCAGGGCCGTGCCCCATGGCAGTCTCCCAAGCAGGTGCCAGCACCGGCCCAAGTCTGCTCTCCTGAAGGCCAGGGCTGCGATTCTGCTTTTGGCCCTGCTCCTTCCTCGCCGGAGCTCTATGTAGAGCCACAACATTAGCAAAGGCTATGTTGTCAGGAGACTTCCCCAGAGGCTTTCCTGAAGGTCTGGGAAGGACTGCAGTTGTGTTGCATGGCTTTTGAGATATTCGAAGTCAGCTCTCAAATCTGCCGCCTGCCAAGAAGGTCATGTGGTGTTGTTTCCCAAGTCCTGATTTCACAGCCCGCTCCAGCACAGACTTGCAGCCCATGCCTGATCCACACCAGAGCAACAACGTTTGTGAAGGTGCTGCAGCCTCACACCTCATCTTCCAGGAGTTGTTTATGGAGCAATCTCAAATGCCTTAGAAAGCGTTCTGACTAGAGAAAGGCTTTTCTATGCCTCTTTCCCTCTGAATGCAAGCCCACAGCACCAATAGCCAGCTGACACCACCAATGTTTTTCACACGACACTGTCCATTTGCAGGGAAGTCCCAGGCCTCTAGCAGCCGCTCCCTAACAGCGGGATTACTTGCCAAACTTGTTCTTTCACTTCTTCCAGTTGGTGCTGCTTGCTCGGCTTCTGCAGAGCTAGCGGCCAGTTCTCCTCAAAGTCAGCTGAGCGGAGTCTTGGGGGGATATTTCAGGCAAGGCTTTGGACGCTCGCATGGAGACCACCCAGGCTGTGACTCGAGGTCATCAGCAGGCAGCTTGGTGTCAGCGACCTGCCTTCGAAGGATGCCCACCACCGCTGACAGAGTGCCTACCAGGGAAATTGGCATTAGGCTAGCAAGAGGACCTAGCTCTTGTCTACCTCCTGGTCCCCCAGCAATCTCGGTGTGCCTCCCTGGAGGGGAGGCAGAGGAAGAGGATGAAGCGCGTTTCCCATGGGCATGCCGGCCCACAGGGGCAGGAAGCCTGGGGAAGAATGGCAGCCATGTGCTGCTTTCTGCCCAGGGAAAAGCTATGCCCAGCTCCAGCCCCAGCCCCAGCCCCAGCCCCAGTGCGGCAGAGGGCAGCTGCCCTCTCCCACCCCACGCTGGCGGTGCCAGCCCCACCTCAGCCCGCTCCTGAAAGCCTCCAGCGCAGCCCTGGGGCAGTCTGGCGGCAGGCGGTTTTGACAAGGGCACAGCAGCAGCGATGCAGGGAGCAGGGGAAGAGCAGGGAAATTGGGGTGAAGAGCCCAGCCCTCGGCTGCATGGCCAGGGCACTGGGCAGCCGATGCCTTTGCAGCTGGCCCGGCTTCAGGCTTGGGGTGGATACCAGCTGGAGGGTAGGAGCACTGGGACTGTCACAGGCTTCCCGTGCAGCTGTGAGTGCGGTGAAGGCAAGTGGGCAGAGCCAGGCACATGCAACTGCAAAGGCCAGGGGAGGAAAAGGCCACGTGGGGCTGGTGAAAGCCCTCCCTCTGCTGCCTATGGGGAAGAGAGTCCCCAGGCGATGCTGAGCTCCACTTTGGCCACCGGAGGACGAGGGATTGTGGGGCTGGCCAAGGGCTCTGCGCTTGGCCGTGGCACAGGCAGAGCCCATCTCTGTGTCCGGGGTCTTCCCATTCACGGAGCCGCAGAGGAATTTTGGAGGGAAGGGACCTCTGCAGGTCTCCAGTCCAACCTGCCTCCCACGCAAAGCAGGGCTGGTTGGAGCCCTGCAGTCTTGTCTGGCCATCGCTGGGCTGAGCCTGACCCCAGTTACCGGCCGCAAACCTGCTCTGCTCCTCTTGCGCGGGCACTGCAGGATGGCACCTCTCGGTCGGTGGGGCACTGCCCTGCCTGCCTTGCCGACCCCCTCGGCTCCCAGCTCCCCTTTGTGGCTACAGCCTTGTTTGGGTGCTGTTGGAGTCCCAGCTTCCCTTGCCAAGGCTTTCTCGCCTGTAGTGAGGGGGAAGCTCTGAGGTAGAGATGGGTATTCAGGTCAGGAGGACGGGGACAGCGTCAGGTCAGGACCTGAGAGGTGCAGAGCCAGGCGCAGGCAGGTCCACAGCATAACTCAGGCCCAAGGACAAGGGCAGCAGCTCCCCGACAAGGCGAGGAGGTCCCGCGATGATGCCGGTCACTCTCTGTCTCCCCTGCTCTTGTGTCTGGGAGATCCCCCTCCCTGTCTGCCTGCAGCCCCTCCATGCCCACCCTGCTGCCCAGCACAGCATCACAGCCCTGGCCCTGCAGCCCTTCCACAGCTCCTGCTGCCCCAGGGACAGAAGCACCTGCCCCAAGCTGGTGCTCAGAGGAACCTGATTCTCGTTCTCCTTTTCCATCTCTGACTGCTGCCCTGCTTTGCTCCTGGGATGTCCCTGCTGCCCAGAGAGCCTTTCCCCAGGTCAGGGAGTCCATGCTAGCTTGGTTGGCCATTCCTACACCCTCCCCTGTGCTCCCTGCAGGGCCCTGGGCGGGCAGTGCTGCTCTGCAGAGCGAGTGGCTGTGGCTCCACATGGGGACTCCTGACTCTGCGCTGGTTGTGCTCATTTTGGGCAGCAAGCAGACCCAGCGGGACAGGGATCAGAGTCATCAACAGTGCTGGCATGTTTCTGTGCTCCTGGACAGTGCTCAGAGTGAGCCCAGGGTGTTGGCAATGCAATGAGATGTGTTTTGGAGTGCACTAGCACCAGCCTATGGACTGTCTGCGCCTCCCTGTGGCCGTTTTGTGTGGTAGGAAGGGGTTGGAGGAGGGTGGGTGTTCTAGTGGGCAAGTGTGAGGAGGGCTGCCGTAAGTTGGAGGAAGAGAGGAAGGCGAGGAGGGAAGTGCTTGTGGGGCAGCAGGAGACATGCTAAGCGAAACTAGGTTGTTCCATTGGTGCTGGTTGTGGTGGCTGTTCTTGACAGGCAGGTGTGTTAGGAGAGTGGCTACTCTAATCAGAAACAGTGAGGAGGGCTGGCATAAGTTAGAGGAGTGGAGGAAGGTGAGCTAGGCACTTGCTGTGCGTGTGCCCTAAGCATGGTAAGGTGCAAAGGGTTGAGCCATTGCTCCTCCCTGTGGCCATTTTGGTATGGTAGGAAGTGGTTGGAAGAGGGTGGGGGTTGTAGCAGCCAAGTGTGAGGAGGGCTGGCGTAAGTTGGAGGAGAGGAGGAAGGCGAGGAGGGAAGTGCTTGTGGGGCAGCAGTACGCATCCTAAGGCCAAAAGGGTGGGTGCATTGTTGCTCGTTGTGGTGACTGTTCTTGGTACGCAGGTGATGGAGGAGAGTGGCTGCTCAGGGCAGAAACTGTGACTGAGGACCAGCGTAAGTGGGAGGAGGGGAGGAAGGCGAGGAGGGAAGTGCTTCTGAGGCAGGGAAATGCATGCTAAGCACAACTAGGTTGTTCCATTGGTGCTGGTTGTGGTGGCTGTTCTTGACAGGCAGGTGTGTGAGGAGAGTGGCTGCTCGAGTGGGCAAGTGTGAGGAGATCTGGCATAGGTTGGAGGAGAGGAGGAAGGCGAGCTAGGCACTTGTTGTGAGTGTGGCCTAGCAATGTGAAGGTGCCGTGGGCTGAGGCATTGTGCCGCCTTGTAGCCACTTTGAATGGTGAGGAAGGTGTTGGAGGAGGGTGGCAACAATGATGGGCAAGTATGAGGAGGGCAGTCGTAAGCTGGAGTAGGAGAAGAGAATGAGGAAAGGAATGCTTGTGGGAGAGCCGTGTGCATGGCAGGGCCAAAAAAGTGGGTGTATTGCTGCTCGGCATTGGGACCTGTGCATGGTAGGCAGGTGTTGGAGGAGAGTGACTGCTCTAGTGGGAAAGTGTGAGGAGGGCATTCGTAAGGTGGAGGAGGGGAGGAAAACGAGCTAGGCCCTTGTTCTGAGTGTGGCCTAAGCATCTGAAAGTGCCATGGGTTGAGGCATTGCAGTGCCTTGTGGCCGTTTTGAGTGGTGCGGAAGTGGTTGTAGGAGGATGGCAAGGCTGGTGGGCAAGTGTGAGGAGGGCAGTGGTAATTTGGAGGAGGTGAGGGAAAGGAGGACGGAGGACTTGTGGGGAGAGCCGTGTGCATGGCAGGGCCAAAAGGGTGGACGCAATGGTTGTCCCCGTGTGGGCCTGTGCGTGGTAGGCAGGTGTTGGAGGAGAGTGACTGCTCTAGTGGGAAAGTGTGAGGAGGGCAGTGGTAAGTTGGAGGAGGGTAGGGAAAGGAGGAGGGGAGTGCTTTTGAGAGGGCCGTGTGCACGGCAGGGCCAAAAGGGAGGGCACCTTGCCGCTCTTTGTGTGTCCCATACCTGGTAGGCAGGTGTTGGGGGAGCGTGGCTGCTCTAGTGGGAAAGTGTGAGGAGGGCAGTCGTAAGTTGGAGGAGGGGAGGGAAAGGAGGATGGAGGACTTGTGGGGAGAGCCGTGTGCATGGCAGGGCCAAAAGGGTGGACGCAGTGGTGCTCCCCGTGTGGGCCTGTGCGTGGTAGGCAGGTGTTGGAGGAGAGTGGCTGCTCTAGTGGGAAAGTGTGAGGAGGGCAGTGGTATGTGGGAGGAGGGTAGGGAAAGGAGGAGGGGAGTGCTTGTGAGAGAGCCGTACGCATTGCAGGGCCTAAAAGGAGGACACAGTGGTGCTTGCTGTCTGGGGCTGTGTAGGGTAGGCAGGTGTTGGAGGAGAGTGGCTGCTCTAGTGGGAAAGTGTGAGGAGGGCAGTGGTATGTGGGAGGAGGGTAGGGAAAGGAGGAGGGGAGTGCTTGTGAGAGAGCCGTACGCATTGCAGGGCCTAAAAGGAGGACGCAGTGGTGCTTGCTGTCTGGGGCTGTGTAGGGTAGGCAGGTGTTGGAGGAGAGTGGCTGTTCTAGGTGGAAAGTGTGAGGAGAGCAGTTGTAAGTGGGAGGAGGACAGGGATAAGAGGAGGGGAATTCTTTTGGGAGAGCCGTGTGCATGGCAGGACCAAAAGGGTGGACGCAATGGTGCTCCACGTGTGGGCCTGTGCATGGTAGGCAGGAGTTGGAGGAGAGTGACTGCTCTAGTGGGAAAGTGTGAGGAGCACAGTCGTAAGCTGGATGAGGGTAGGGAAAGGAGCATGGGAGTGCTTGTGGGCAAGCTGTGTGCATGGCAGAGCCCAAAAGGGTAGACGCAATGGTACTGCCGGTGTGGGCCTGTGCGTGGTAGGCAGGTGTTGGAGGAGAGTGGCTGCTCTAGTGGGAGAGTGTGAGGAGGGCAGTGGTAAGTGGGAGGAGGTGAGGGGAAGGAGGACGGGAGTGCTTGTGGGCGAGCCATATGCATGGCAGGGCCAAAAGGGTGGAGGAAATGGTACTCGCCATGTGCGCCTGTGCATGGCAGGCTGGTGTTGGAGGAGAGTGGCTGCTCCAGTCCGAAAGTGTGAGGAGGGCAGTCCTAGGTTGGAGGAGGGTAGGGAAAGGAGGACGGGAGTGGTTGTTGGAGAGCCGTATGCATGGCAGTGCCAAAAGGGGGGAAGCAACGGTGCTCCCGGTGTGGGCAAGTGCATGGTAGGCAGGTGTTGGAGGAGGGTGGCTGCCCTAGTGGGAAAGTGTGAGGAGGTCAGTGCTAGGTTGGAAGACTGTAGGGAAAGGAGGATGGGAGTGCTTGTGGGAGAGCCGTGTGGATGGCAGGGCCAAAAGGGTGGGCGCAATGGTGCTCCCCTTGTTGGTCTGTTCTTGGTAGGCAGGGGTTGGAGGAGAGTGGCTGCTCTAGTGGGAAAGTGTGAGGAGGGCGGTCATAAGTTGGAGGAGGGGAGGAAAGCGAGCTAGTCACTTGTTGTGAGTGTGGCCTAAGCATGTGACGGTCCCATGGTTTCAGGCACTGCGCCGCCTTGTGGCTGTTTTGAGTGGTTTAAAAGGGGTTGTAGGAGGATGGCAATGCTGGTGGGCAAGTGTGAGGAGGGCAGTTGTAAGATGGAGAAGGAGAGGAAAAGGAGGAGGGGAGTGCTTGTGGGAGAGCTGTCTGCATGGCAGGGCCAAAAGGGAGGGCTCCTTCCTTCTCTTTGTGGCGGCCTGTGCATGGCAGGAAGGTGAGATTGCCAGGCTATTCTCGGAGACTGTGCAGCTCCAGGAGTCCCCTGCCCCCACTGCAGCAGAGGTGTCAGAGGGCTCAGCACCGTGTGTAAAGGTGCATCATAACACTGTTGAAGAGGGCTGGAAGCTGGTGACCTCTCGTAGAAGGAGAAAGGCTCTTAAGAGCTCCTCCTCAAGACTTACCCTCGAAGAACAAGTTTAGCGCCCTGCAAGCTGAGGAGGAGCTGGGCATGGCTCCAAGGGAGGCAACTGGCCTGGCAGACCCTGTGCCGTGCAGGAAGCCCCGGAAGAAGCGGCGAGTGATTGTTGTGGGTGACTGCCTGCTGCAGGGGACAGAGGCACCTCTCTGCCGACCTGACCTCTTGTCCAGAGAGGTTTGCTGCCTGCCAGGGGCTCGAATAAGAGAGGTCATGGAAAGACTGCCAAGGCTTGTCCATGCATCAGACTACTACCCTCTGCTGCTCTTCCATGTGGGCACTAACAACACAAAAGGCAAACTGGAAACCATCAAACGGGACTTCAGAGCTCTGGGAATGGTGGTGAAGTGTCTGGGAGCCCAGGTCGTTTTCTCCTCAATCTTGCCTGTGAGGGGAAAGGATGGGAGGAGGAGTAGACGAGTTTTCCAAGTTAACAGCTGGCTGCGCCGCTGGTGTTGGCAGCAGGGCTTTGTTTTCTATGACCATGGGACCCTGTTTGAAGATCAACAGCTGATGGGGAGCGATGGGATCCACCTTACCAAGCGGGGCACGCGCGTCTTTGCCAACAGATTGGCCAGCCTGGTAAGGAGGGCTTTAAACTAGGCAAGATGGGGGAAGGGGAGTGGTATAGTGGCAGGAGAGTCAGTAAAACACCGCTCAAGTCAGGATGCCTCCAGCGGGTGCATACAGCCAGGGGAGACAGCATGGGACATGGCTATGGAGGATCCTCTTGCACCTCTCCTGGGAAGCTTGCATGCTTGACTGGCTCTCTGGAATGCCTGTATAGCAATGCGCGCAGCATGGGGAATAAACAGGAAGAGTTAGAGGTCTGTGTGCGGTTGCAGGGCCATGATCTCATTGCAGTTACAGAGACACGGTGGGATAGTTCACATGACTGGAATGCTGTCATGGATGGCTATGTGCTTTTTAGGAAAGACAGGCCAGGAAGGCGAGGTGGTGGAGTTGCTCTTTATGTGAGGGAGCAGCTAGAATGTATGGAGCTCTGCCTCGGGGTGGATGAAGAGCAAGTTGAGAGCCTATGGGTAAGGATTAAAGGGCAGGGTAACATGGGTGACACTGTTGTGGGGGTCTACTACAGGCCACCTGACCAGGAGGAAGTCATCGATGAGGCCTTCTACCGACAGCTGGAAGTAGCCTCACGATCACAGGCCCTGGTTCTCATGGGAGACTTCACCACCCTGACATCTGTTGGCAAGACAGCACAGCTAGGCACAAACAGTCGAGGAGGTTCCTGCAGAGGATTGATGATAATTTCTTGACTCAGGTGGTGGAGACGCCAACGAGGAGAGGTGCAATGCTAGACCTTGTCCTAACGAACAAAGAAGGTCTAGTTGGAGAGGTGAAGGTTGGGGGCAGCCTTGGCTGCAGTGACCATGAGATGGTGGAGTTGAGGATCCTACGAGGAGGGAGCAGGGCAATAAGTAGGATTGCAACGCTGGACTTGAGGAGAGCTAACTTTGGCCTCTTGAGGGACCTACTTAGGGGAATCTCATGGGGTAGGGCCCTAGAAGGAAGAGGGGTCCAAGAAAGCTGGTTAATATTCAAGCGTCACCTCCTCCAGGCTCAAGATCGGTGCATCCCTCTGAGGAAGAAGTCGAGCAAAGCGGATTCAGCAGGAGACCTGCATGGATGAGCAAGGAACTCCTGACAAAACTCCAGCAGAAGAAGGAAGTGTACAGAATGTGGAAAAGGGGACAGGCCACTTGGGAGGAATACAGGGACGTTGTCAGAGTGTGCAGGGATGCGACAAGGAAGGCTAAGGCCCAGCTGGAATTAAATCTGGCAAGGGACGTCAAGGACAACAAGAAGGGGTTTTTCAAATACATCAATAACAAAAGGAAGACTAGGGAAAACATGGGCCCACTGCTGAATGGGGTGGGTGCCCTGGTGACGAAGGATACAGAGAAGGCAGAGTTGCTGAATGCCTTCTTTGCTTCAGTCTTTCCTGCTAAGGCCAGTCCTGAGGAATTCCAGACACTGGAGACCAGGGAGGAAGTCTGGAGAAAGGAAGACTCTCCCTTGGTTGAGGAGGATCAGGTTAGAGATCTTTTGTCCAAACTGGACATCCATAAATCCATGGGCCCTGATGGGATGCACCCACGAGTGCTGAGGGAGCTGGCGGAGCTCCTGGAGCTCAGGAACTTTCAACAGAGAAAAAATGCCCACTCCTGCCCCAGGAGGGAAGAACCCCTTGCAGTGACCCACGAAGGAGACAGACTGGCCGGCAGCAGCTCTGTGGCCGAGGCCCAGAGGGTCCTGGTTCTGAGAATCACAGAATCAAAGAATGGTTTAGGTTGGAAGGGACCAGGGCTAGGAGCTATAACACTCAGCTACAGAGGCGAGTGGAAAAGGGTTCGATGTTAACAAGAGCGAAGTAGGTCCCCAGGGGCTGATGGGAGAACTGGCCGGGCTGGGGAGGGGAGGAGGAGGGTTGTCCACACATGTCCCGTACCAGAAATCCTGCCTTTCCTACACATCCAGGTTTCATTAGGAGACCCTCTGAATCAATAGGAATCCAGCAATGTGGATAACAGGGATTCTCGGGGCTGAAAAAAGAAGAAAACTGTGAAAGCCAGCATCCGATTTTTTTTTGGTCGCTCATTGAAATCTTCCTCTTGTAAGTGCCCTCCTGAGAGCTCTCCACTTAGCCTCACAAGAACTGAGACCTCAAGAAAATGCTGGGGAGTGGCATGGCTTGTTAGGGCTTCTGACCTTTTAATCCCCCCTCGAGTGTATGTGGTGCTGAGCCCATGAACCTCAGATACTGAGAGGGAACTGAGAAAAACACTGAAGAAGTTAAAGTCAGAATTAAATCCCAAGTTTCGGGGAGTGTTAATGGGTCCCCCTGAGGACCATTACCAACAAAGCCTCCCAGGGGCTGAGGAGAGCAGAAAGTTGGAGGCACTTGTTACAGGTTGGCAAAGGAAATGTGCAGGTGGCTGTGACACCAAGTCCACCTTGCTGTGTGTTATCAGACAGCATGGGCCAGCACTGACACCCAGCCCCTGCACAGGGTGGTGCTTTCGCTCCGACTTGGCTCAGGGCTCTTTGTGGGGGCAGGGAGAGGGTGGGGGTGTGCAAGACTTCGTGCAGGATGAGACAGCACCTCCTGGGCTCTCTGAGGGTGGGGACGTAATGAGGACCTGGGGCCGTCAGAAACACAGTGTCTCCTTGGCCTCAGTGGCAGACACCAGAGAAAGCCAAGAGCACAAAGACCTCCGCCCTGTCGGAGGCTTTCAGCCTTGGCAGTGCCCTCAGTCGTCTCCACCCCAGGCTGCCCTGTGCTGTCCCCCTCCTGTGTCTGTGTCCCTGCAGCCTGTAGACACCCAGCCTGCTTCCCCACTTTGCTCTCCCCCAGCCATCTGACCACCTTTACTGATGGCTCTCTGCCCTCTCTTGCTTTTCATCCAGACACAAAGCCAGGGGCTCCCCACCAACTCCCTCTGGGTGTCCTGTTGAACCACAGCACAAGTGACATCCCAGTTTCCAAAAGTTCAGCCTGAACTTCTCATAATGTATCTCATAATTGTTTTGTCTCTTTCTCCTTCTCTTGCTATTTCCTATTACCAAGAAACTCTCCATCACCTCTGAAACCACCCTTCAAGCACTCCCAGGCTCCTACTGGAATGCCCTTAGCCTCCCCTTCACCAGGCTAAAGAAGGCCACATCCCTCAGCCCCTCCATACAGGCTTTGTGCTTCAGGACCCTACCCCCATCTTGGGAGACCTCCCCTGGACCTTCTCCAGGTCCTCCCCATTCCTCCAGCACTGGGCAGCCCACACGGGGACACACTCTTCCAGATGTGGCCACACCAGTGCTGAGTCAAGGGGGATGGGGACTGCCCTTGCCTGGGTGGCCATGGTCTTCCTGAAGCAGCCCCATATGCAGCTGGCCTCATTAGTGCAAGCATGCACTGCTGGCTCCTATGGCATCCCTTGTCACGTCCAGGCCCTTCTCCTCAGGGTCACTCCTCTGACGGTCAGCTCTCAGCCTGCCCTGATGCACAGCGTTTTACAGAATCACAGAATCACAGAATCGTTTAGGTTGGACGGGACCTCTGGAGATCATCTCGTCCAACCTCCCTGCTCAAGCAGGGTCACCTAGAGCATATTGCCCAGGATCACATCCAGACGGCTTTTGAATATCTCCAGCGAAGGAGACTCCACTACCTCTCTGGGCAACCTGTTCCAATGCTCTGTCACTCTCACAGGGAAGAAGTTTTTCCTCAGGTTCAGATGGAGCTGCCTGTGGTTCAGTTTGTGCCCATTGCCTCTTGTCCTGTCGCTGGGCACCACGGAGAAGAGGCTGGCCTCATCCTCTTGACACTCCCCCTTCAGATACTTGTACACGTTGATGAGATCGCCTCTCAATCTTCTCTTCCCCAGGCTGAACAGGCCCAGCTCTTGCAGTCTTTCTTCCTAGGAGAGGTGCTCCAGCCCTCTAATCCTCTTGGTAGCCCTCCGCTGGACTCTCTCCAGGAGTGCCATGTCTCTCTTGTACTGGGGAGCCCAGAACTGGACACAGTACTCCAGGTGAGGCCTCCCCAGGGCTGAGGAGAGGGGCAGGATCACCTCCCTCCACCTGCTGGCAACACTCTGCCTAATGCACCCCAGCATACCATGGGCCTTCTTGGCCACAAGGGCACACTGCTGCCTCATGTTTAACTTGTTGTCCACCAGCACTCCCAGGTCCTTCTCGGCAGAGCTACTTTCCAACAGGTCAACATTTCCTCCCCCATGCAGGACTAGCCGCGTTTCCTTGCACAACTTCATGAGGTTTATGTTGGACAAAACCCCAAGTTTCTCAAGGCCGCTCTGGACTCAGGCTCCTTTGTGTCAGCTCTTAATGTGCGTGTACAGATGGCTCGTCCTGTCTTGCTGTGCCTCTGACAGGATAACAGCATGAGGCATTGCGGGACACTGTGGATAATAAAAGGAGGTGCTAGTTTAACGGAGCTGCTGGCAAAGGTAGAAATCACCACGGACACCCTCTCAGAGAGGCCCAATGAATGTACAAAGGAAGTATAAGCAGGGCCAGTGGAGATTAGGAAATAGGTGTGTGCTGACTGCATGGGCGGGCATCAGGATGGTAAAAGAGAACACCTTGTCAGGTGGAAAAGAGGGCATAATGCAATAAAAGGTGAAGGAAAAGAAAAAAAAAAATCAGTGCTCCCTGCGGGTACCTGCAAAGCACTCCTGAATCTGAATGACACTAACCAGAGCAGGACAAGAAACATGCAGTTGATCTGCTCCTACTTCTGTCTGACACACTGCCATGGTCACAGGGAAGCTGCAGTTTTCTCCCTGTGGTCAACATGAGAAGACACAGGGTGGAAGAAAATGCAAAAGGATTCATGGTGGAAGGGGCCTCTGGAGGTCTTTAGCCCAATCTCCTTCCCACAGCAGGGTCAACTATCAGATCCTACCAGGTTGCTCAGGGCTTCATTCATTTAGGACTTGAAAACCTCTGAGGATGGAGATGGCACAACCTCTCTGGGCAACCTGCCCCAGTGTTCCACTGTCTGCAGGGGTAAAACATTTTTGCTTATCCCCAGCCTGAACCTCTTGTTTCAGCTAATGCCCATTGGGCCTCCTCCTCCTGTCGTGTACAACAATGAAGGGCCTGCCTCCATCTTCTTGACGACCTCCTGGTGGGTATGGGCAGGCCGTTCTTAGGTCTGCCCAAAGCCTCCTCTTCTCCAGGCTCAACAACTCCAGCACCCTCAGCCAGTGCAATCACCCCCATGCCACGTCTCTCTGCATGTGTCACACTCATTGGGCATCGTGTTGTAATGTGCAGGTGTTGTAGACTGTGAAGAGGGCCTGTTCTGGACAAGCAGTCCCTCATAATTAAACCTTGACCTGAAAACTTTCCAGGCCCAAGATTGATTTTTCTCCCTTAAATCCAATTTTAGCTGCACTTGTGTCAGCTTCGTACTGTTGCCTCTCATTGTCCTGCCAGGAATCTCTGTAAAGAGCCCTGGTTCTTTACTGGTGGGAAGCTTGAGTTGGGAAGCTGTGATGAGCTTCCTCCAAAAGTCTTCCCTTCTCCAGGCTGAACAAGGCCTGAACTCTCAGCCTCTCCTCCCAGGGCAAGTGCTCCAGCCCCCAAACACCTTGAGGTTCTGACACTGAACTCACTCCATGTCATCAACAGCGTTCTTCTCCAGGGGGGGCCTGAATGGATGATGTATCTAGGTGGGTTCGGATAAGTGCTGAGTAGAGGGGCATCATCACTTCCGTCTTTCTCCTGGCTGTGCTCCTGTTCATGCAGCCCACAATGCTGTGGCCTCCGTTGCTGCCAGGGAACACCCTTGCCTCACATCAAGCTCGCTGCCCACAAAGACCGCCACGTCCTTTTCTGCAGAGCTGCTGCCCAGCCAGAACTCCCCAGCCTGTGTCACTGCAGGATGTTGGTCTATCGCAGGTGAAGATAGGGCATTTGTCCTTGTTGCATTTCACAGAGTTCCTGACAGCCCATTCTTCCCACCTGCCAAGCTCCCTCTGAAAGGCAGCCCTCAGGCACATGACTGTTCTGCCCCATTAGCTGTCATCTGCAACTGGGATAAGAGGTGTGTCCTCCAGGCCACTGATGAGCCTGTCAGACAGGTTGGGTTGCAGTGTAGACCCCTGCACCCTCCACTTGTCACTGGCTTCCAGGTAAAGCCTGACCCACTCACAAAAACCCTCTGAGCTCCATCATCCAACCACTTGGTTTTTCACCCATCTGAATGTCTAGCCAGCCTGCTGTAAGGCCTCCCTTGGATACAAGAATGTTGGGGGAGACAGTGCCAGAAGTCTGGCTAAAATCATGGTGAATGACATCTCCTACTCTTTCTTCTCCCACAAGTACAGGTCTTTTATCACAGAAGGCAATCACGTTGGTCTGGAATTATTTATGTCCAGTAAATCCGTGCTGACTATTTCCAGGCACCTTCGTGTACCCAGAAATGTGATCCAAGATGGATAGCTCCAGGACACACTCCTCACTCAAGTGAGGCTGAACGGCCTGCAGCTCCCCGGCTTGTCCTTGTGGCCTCTTTTGAAGATAGGCACAACATAATCCTTTTTCCTGCACTCAGCCCTCGGGCACTGTGGGTTGGTATTCTCGCCTGGAGTCCTGACTCTACTACGCACAACAGCCCAGGAGACTCTGCTGGTGAAGACTGAAGCCAAGACGACGTTCAGTTCCTCACACCTATCTCCATCTGCTGTTCCTAGATTCCCTGCCCCATGCAGCAGTGAGCCCACATTTTCCTTCTTTACTCTTTCACTGTTACTGAAGCAGCAGCAGCTCTCCTTCAGGCTCGTGACATCCCCTGCAGGGGTCGATGCTAGGGCAGCTTGGGCTTCCCTAACACCATCCCTTCTTCACTGGACAGTATTTCCAAATTCCTCCTTTGCAGCCTCTCCTTTCTTCTCCTATCCTTGTGTTGCCTTGTGGCCCTGGAGCTCAGGCCTGAGCTCCCTGTTTAGCCAAGCCAGGGTCCAGAGATGCCTGCCAATTTTACAGACTGTCAGTATGGAGCTTTGTTGTGCTTTGTGGGTGCTGTCCAGGTAGGAAAGCTGAGGTGCGCTGAGGCACTTGCCCAGCAACCCCTCCAAAAGGACATGGCTTTCCTATAGGTCCCATGCTGCTTCCGCAGGAGACATATGGCTGTCTGGGTTGCCCCAGGAACCTGACCTGGACTGCAGGCCTACTTTTGTCATTAAATCAAGCACCTGCACTGCACTACATCAGCTGTTTGCAGTGTAGGGATCTGCTTGTGTCTCAGCTTAAGAATGAGTGGAGCTTTAGTCGTAGTAGGCATCTAGTGTCCTTTCATATGGCCTGGGAAATTCCTCAGCTGGCCCCCACCTGGGGTTCTAGAAGGATGTAGGTCTCATAGTTGCTCCATCAGAGCCAGCAGACACTGGCACATGCCTTGCACCACCTCTGTCTCTTCAAATGTCACCAGGTGTTTGTGTGTGAGCAACTGACTCCCACCCTCCATCTCTAGTGGTTACAATGGCAGCGTAGACAAGGGGCTTACCTGCAGGCAGCCATGTTGTGCACACTTCAGCTTGGGCAAGGGGAATCCCACCTCCTGTGTGTTTCTGGAGTTCATGGGAGAGAGCTGAATCCAACCCCATCCCAGGGATTTCTAAAACCGTCATGCGATGCCCAGATTGACTCATCGGAATCAATACCTGAACCATGCGAAAATGACCTCCCTCCTTGTCCTTGACTAGGTGTTCTGCCTATTTAAGAGATGGGAATCAGGTCTTCCAGTGTGGGACAGGTCCACCTCTTGCAAATAACCACCCTCTGATGAGACAAAATGCAATGCAGGAATCAGTGTTTACAAACTTCAGTGTTCAGAAAGGGACCATAGGTGATAGGATTTCAGTAGACTGCAGTGAACATTTCCCAGGAAGAGGGTGCACAAGCGACAGAGCAATTCATGCCTTAAGCTGGACCTCTGCTCCTGAGCGGGGCCAGGCTCCAGGGACCGAGGGAGCTGCTGGCAACCAGGCAGCATGGCCGAGAGACAGCTCTGGGCAGCAGCAGCTCCTCTGCCAAGAGCAGCGGGGCTCCGGGCACTGCCTGCTGCTGCTGCTGACAGGAGATGAGGCGAGAGGGAGAGAAGTGAGAGGCAGTGTGGAGTGGGAGGAGCGAGGAGATTTCCCCCCTTGCGGGGGAAATCTGCACAGCCCTTTGCATGCTAAGTCTCTGGCTGCAGGGTAACTGCAGGGTAACTTGGATTCCCAAACCTTCACTCTTGGAGATCGCTAGGTCTGTGAGAAACTTCAGCAAACCCCTTCAACCCCACCTCAGCCTGCAGGCAGCCCCAGCAGCACCTTTATTGCTTCATAAGGGTTTTTATGACCTGCTCCTTGGGACCTGTGAGCACAGAGATACCCCTGCCCAGTGCCCTGTCCTGGCAGGTTTCTGTAGGGCAGAACTGAGTGTGCAGAGGGTGGGATGGGGTCTGTGAAAACCAGCAGGGAAAAGACATTGGGAGAGAGCAAGAGCTCCCAGCAGAGAGAGCGCCAGGCAGCAGAGACGGGCTGGGAATGAGAGAGAACTGCTAACAGAAACATCACAGGAGGATGGGTTTGGGCAAGTGTTGATCAGTCCCTGCAAGGCAGACAGCTTTCTCTGAGCCAGCCCCGCATGTCTTCTCTCCCACCCAGCAGAGCCTCTGCCCTCACAGCCGTGGAGTCCAGGGCATGAGCCACCCGCTCTGCAGCCAGACCTGCAGCAGAGGAGAGGGGCATCTCTCCTGCCACGGGCCCCGTTTTGTGCTGCCCGACAAAGGGGCTGAGTGACTGCCCTGCAATGTCACCACCCAGCTGGGGAAGGTGAAGGCTTTCCCGACTGCCCATCTGTCCCTCTCTCCTTGCCTCCCGTGGCAGCAGGAGTGTAGTGTTGCTCCTTGTTTCCCCTCCTCTCCGTGCTGCCCTTGTTCTTCTCTCGGGTTCCCTGGGGTTGGTGGGTTTTCAGCTGCAGCTCAGACCCCTGCCCTGCGAGTTGTGCCACAGAGGTCTCTGCTTGGGAGTGAGGTGTCTGCAGCCCCCTTCTGACCCGTGCAGGTCCAGGAAATGCAGTGGGTGGGGAGGGGAGTGGAGCTGACTGTCCTGTAAGGAGAGCCCATCTGCAGTCCTAACAGTCCTTGGACCATTTCCCTGCGGTGTCCTGGCAGGCTTGGGGCTGCCCTCCAGAAGGGCACCGCTGCCTCATACCACCATCTCTGTGATGTGTGAGGGAGCTGTGAAGAATCTTCAGAGATGCTGGGCGTATGGAGATGGTGTTGGGAAGCTGTATGTGGGCAGCTGAAAAGAGCCGTGTGTGTGCTTGGCTAGAAAGGGGAGTGTGGAGACGTCGCTCTGGTGCCCTGAGGAAGGGAGAGAAGGTTGGAGACCCACACTTGGGACCTGGGCTCGTCTGCTCTCAGCAGGGGCTAGATTCTTTTTTGGGCAACAGATGAGAGTGACCATCCTGCAGCTCAAAGAGCTGCAAACACAGGACAGCTGAGAACAAGACTAATAGACAGACAAGCTGTCCTCCCTCTGCACCCAGGGACAGGGAATTGGTCTTTCTCAGGAGTCACAGCAGAAACGCTGAGACTTTCTGCCTTTTGAGGAAGACTGCCCAGGGGGCACAGGGGCATCTCACAGAAAATAAACATTAGGAAGAAATCCCTAAAGCTCTGTTCCTCAACCCTCATTCTTCAGAACAGGTGGTGAAGATGCTGAAATATTCCTTCCACCTGCCCAGTGGCTTTCACCTGACAGACCTTGTGACTGTCAGAGCTAGTCACCCCCACTCCCATGTCCCCACTGCCCTACAGCAGGATGGACAGACTGCCCTGGAGCCCATGGGCAGAGGCCCCTGCTCCTCACAGCACACTCCGCCAGTGCACAGGGGAGCTCAAGCAAGGCAGCTGCACACACATGCTCTCCGTGAAGAGAGAGGCAGTACGGGGGGTTGGATGAGAACTGGAACATTTCAGGGTTTCTTGAAAAGCATCTCCTAACTTCTCCATGTCTTTTCTTCTTTGGACAGTCCCACATGCCTGGAGGGAGCAACATGTCCAACAGCAGCTCCGTCACTGAATTCCTCCTGGCATTCGCAGAAACCCGGCAGCTGCAGCTCTTGCACTTCTTGCTCTTCCTGGGCATCTACCTGGCTGCCCTCCTGGCCAACGGCCTCATCATCACCGCCATAGCCTGCCACCACCGCCTCCACACCCCCATGGACTTCTTCCTCTTTAATCTCTCCCTCCTCAACCTGGCCTCCATCTCCACCACTGTCCCCACATCCATGGCCAATTCCCTCATGGACACCACGACCATCTCCTACTCGGGATGCGCTGCCCAGGTCTTCCTGGTTTCCTTCTTGTTTGGAGGAGAGATTTCTCTTCTCACTGTCATGGCCTATGACCGCTACGTTGCCATCTGCAGACCCCTGCACTACGGGACCCTCCTGGGTGGCAGCAGAGCTTGTGTCCAAATGGCAGCAGCTGCCTGGGGCAGCGGCTTTCTCAATGCTCTCCTGCACACTGCCAACACATTTTCCATACCTCTCTGCCAAAGCAATGCTGTGGGGCAGTTCTTCTGTGAGATCCCCCAGATCCTCAAGCTCTCCTGCTCACAATCCTGCCTCCGGGAAGTTGGGGTTGTTGTGGTTAGTGTTGGTTTATTTTTTGCATGTTTCGTGTTCATTGTGCTGTCCTACGTACAGATCTTCACAGTTGTGCTGAGGATCCCCTCCGAGCAGGGCCGGCACAAAGCCTTCTCCATGTGCCTCCCTCACCTGGCCGTGGTCTCCTTGTTTATCAGCAGTGCAATATTTGCCTACCTGAAGCCCTCCTCCCTCTCCTCCCCATCCCTGGATCTGGTGGTGGCTGTTTTGTACGCAGTGGTGCATCCAGCACTGAACCCCCTCATCTACAGCCTGAGGAACAAGGAGCTCCGAGATGCCCTGAGGAAAGTGATTGCATGGGCATTATTCAGCAGTGCTAAAATTGCCTTTGCTCTCAACAACTGAATCCCAAACTGTCCCAAACCAGGACTCAGTTTTGGTTTTTTATTTTATTTTTATTATTACTATTGTTACTGTTATGATGATGATGATGAAATTTATTTGTTATCATTTTGCTACATAAATGCTTGCAGTTCACCCCGGTTTTAATGCCATGTCTCACCTGGTGGCCACGCAAAACTGTCTAACGCCAGGTCAGAGCTGGCTCCCTCACAGTATCTTGGTAATAAAGGCAGTTCTAGCCAGTGCCATGTCTGAAGGCTGGGTGCTTCTTCCAGAGCTGGTGTCAAATATAGGCCCAAGGAGAGCAGCCCACAAGGGCCTGCTGGGCAGCCTTGTCCATGGGGTCAGGAACAAAAAGCTCATCATCCTGTTATGATCTCTTAGACACCAAGGCATTTAGGATTGAGGAGTCCCCCCTCAGTGTCCAGTGACAGGGGAGATGAGGGATTGTCACTGTTGTACATAGCCGGGGCTGTCGCACATGTTCAGGCACAGTGTCAGATGTCCCTCCTTCTGGAGGGGAAGCTGGAGGTGCCAGGAGAGCACAGGGGCTCTCCTGGGACAGCGTGTGCCTGGGGTGGGCAGCGAGAGGAGCCTCACAAAATGAGAAGTCCCCCAAGGTGGAGTCCCTTAAAGGGAAAGCACGAAACGCAGGTATCCACAGGCACAGGAGGACTCTGCAGTCCCAGGAGAGGCAGTGGGGACCCAGCTGGCACGGGGCACGGGGCACGGGGCACGGGGCACGGGAGAGTGATTCATGTCATCGTTAATGAAATACCATGTGTTGGATCTCTGGAGGGATTAGAGGCCATGGATCCCCATTCGGTTGGGTCTGCTTCCCACCTGCACCAGCATGGCCAGTGCAGAGTCACCCCCGTGGCCCTGTGGCCCCACCGTCTGCTCACTCTCCAGAGCAGCACTGCCAGCTCGAGACCCTGCGGGAGAGCAGGGGAGGGGGTGCAGGAACAGTTATTGAGGTCAGAGGAGGGATGAGGAGACATCAGAAGGAAGTGGAGCTGGGCTTGAAATGGTCTTGGAGAGAAAAATGCTGACATTTTATCCAAGACAATGGTCACACTGTGGCTACACTAAAGTGTGTTCACGTTGCAGAGCCAGAAGTCCTTGGTGTTCTGGCTTCCCGTATGGCCTGGGAAGTGGCTGAAGAAGGAATAACTCTCCCCACCTTCCCTGGTCATAGTGTCATCATCACTTCTGACAGGTGGCACCAAAAGGAAGGCTGGGACCCTGTGCCAGCACTTGTCTTGAAGGAAGCAGGACCCAGCAGCCAGATCAGTTTGCTGCTGTCCCTCAGGCCCTATCTCCAGCACACAGTCTTGAGACAATCTCCCCCAGGCCGCGTGCTAGCCTTTACCCCAAAAGTCACTCCAGACAGGGCTCTGCACCCAGCTGGAGGACTGGGCATCCAGCTGTGAGCCCTAGGAGAATGAGCCCCCTGCTGGGTCCTCTACAGGGCTAGCAGGGAGTATGCAGAGGAGGTCCTGGGAGCGTCTACTGGGCCTGTAGACCATCCTCATGCCCATGGAGACTCTCAAGCAGGGTCCCTCAGTGCAAAGATCCAGCCCAATTTGTTGTTGTGTGAACAGAGAGGAGAAACTGCCCCAGGAAACTCCTCACAGACCCCTTTCAGCACTGCCTTTCCCCACAGTCGTGGTGAGGAGTGACCTTTGCATGTGACCAGCTCCATCTCCCTGCTGGGCTCAGCCCCTGTATGGTGGGATGGCCAGTCCTGCCTGGCCTCTCTCCAGACCCAGACCCCAGCAGACCCTGGAGCATGGCTGTTTGCTTTCCTCAAGGTGGGCTGGGCAGGGGCTGGGGATGGGGGGGAGGTTGCAAAGCAGGAGGGCCGTGGAGGCCACGGCACCGAGGGCTGTTGGGGGGCCATGCTGGGGGGACGTCTCCTCACTCCTGAAGGCAGCCTATGCTGTGCGGTGCCTGCACAACGGTGCCATGGGGCCGCATGCCGGGCAGCAGGGCGGAGGCAGAGCAGGGGTGGGACGCAGACAGGAGCCACGAGACTGCTGGAATGTGACAAATGTCCGCAGCCCCCAGCGAGACAGGGCTGTGCTGTGTGGTGGCTCCAGGGAGGCCAAGGGGCACCGTGGTGGGAGGAGCAGGGTGGAGAGCAGCAGGCACAGGGCTCCCAGCAGCCCCTCTGCAGCTGAGAGGGAAGGAAGGAGGGAAGGAGGGAGAGAAGGAAGGGGAGAGGGAGGGAGGGAAGAGAGAGAGAGAAAAGGAGAGAGGGAAGGAAGGAGGGAGGGAAGGGAGGAGGGGGAAGGAAGGAAAGAAGGGGAGGGAAGGAAGGACGGAAAGGGAAGGAAGGCGGGAGGGAAGGAAGGCGGGAGGGAAGGCAGAAGGGGGAGGGAAGGAAGGAGAGGCAGAGGGAAGGAAGGAGGGGGAAGGAAGAAAGAAGGGGAGGGAAGGAAGGATGGAAAGGGAAGGCAGGAGGAGGGAGGCAGCAGCTCAGGGAGGGCGGGAGGGGAGGCCCAGCAGAGGCCAGGGCAGCCCTGGGGGCCCAAGGGCCGCTGTTGCTAGGCAGCACCGGGGGCGGGGGGGGCAGGAGGAGGCCACGTGACCTGCAGCTGGTGCCGTTGCCAGGCAACGCCGGGTGGGGCTGCAGCAACCCTGGGGGAGGGATCCCGGCCCTGAGGTGGGGGGGTGAGGGGGGCAGGTGTGGGGGGGCAGCGTGTGGGGCTGGGAGAGGTGGGGAGCCAGGCCCTCCGCGGCCCCCGGCCCCGCTGCCCCGGCCGTCATGGGGCTGGGGGCCGCCGGGTCCATGGCCGCCCCCTGCGCCCGGCAGCCTCTGCTGCCTCCTCTGCGCCGCCACTGCTGAAAAAGCCCCCAACGTTTCCAGAGGTCGCGGTCACTCTGGAGCGGAACGATGGCGCACGCTGCTCACGTTAACGCCACCAGGCACCTCTGAGGCTGCTCTTTTGCAGCGCCCGGTTTCTGTGACCCTGCAACATGTCCTGCCCTTCTTCCCCAGCCAGAAGAAGAGCTGATGGCACTAGCGTCTTTTCTGGCGTGTCTCTCCTGATCCGTTCCCTGCTGTTGCGTGTTGGACCTGGTGACCTGGCACCTGCCCGAGACCCGGCCAAGGGAACCGCCCAGCTCCCAGCGGGGGCACAACCGGGAGCGGGTTTCGCTGGGTCTGCTTCTCGAGCAGCAATCGGGCAGTCGGAGGCCCGGGGAAGCACGACCCGGAGACCCTCCAGCTGGCTCTGGCCAAGAGTTGCCTCAGGAAGGGAAGAAGAAATACGCCCGCTGGGTTTCTCCAGTGGGTTTTGGCGCGGCGGATAGGGCTCGCTTGCCTCCATCTTTGCGACAGCGCCCTGGAAAGGCGAGCAGAGGACCTGCGGTTGGCCCAGCACCAGAGGGAGGGCAGAGCCAGAGCCTCCGCGTCCTCCCAGCCAGTGTCCTCTCCTTCAAACCCCTTCAGCTGTCTGCCAGAGCAGTCACCTGTGCGATTCCCCGAACAGTTGCCCAGTTTTGCCTGGCTGTAAGGACAACCTGTCTTTGAGGTGCCTCTGTTGTTGTACGTAGCCGGCTGCAGTTGTGAAACATTTCTGCGGAAAAGGGACGTGAAGCGGCAAGCGGCACAAGGGAGGGAGCAGGAGCAGGGCTCTCCCCTGCCAGGGTGGGCGCCCGTCTCTCGTCTCTGGTCCCACCCTCTGTAGGCGTGCTCCGAGCACACACCGGGAGGGTATGGAGAGCTGACGGGTCCCCAGCTGGTGCGGCAGGGATGGGTGAGTCTGGCTTGAGTTCAGGGTTCAAGCAAGTCCTTCGCTGTTGAATGGGACCTTTGCGCTTGGCAGGTGGCAGTGAGCTGGCATCTGGCCGCCTAAAAAGCTACGCGCTGAGTGCTGCGCTGCTCCCTTGGCTGTAGCTGCTGCCGAATTGGCCAGGCCAATTGCCCCCTGCCCTGAGGAGCAGGAACGAGGGGCCTTCAGAGTGTCCTGCCTCCAGTCCTGCCCCCAGGGTCCCTCCCAGTCCCCTTTCCTTGGCAGAGGGTCTGATGTGAGTCTCTGCTGCCTACAGGAGGGCTTCAGGCTCGGCAGCATTTCCGGGTGACTTCATGGTTGTGTTCTTCAAGCAAGCAGCCCTCTCTGGGCAGGGCTGAGGGAGTGACTGCAAGCAAAGCCTCATGCTCCCCAGCACAAGATGGACGCAGCTTCTCAGCTTTGCCAGGAGAGGATGGAGAAGAGTTCCTCGGGCCAGGAGCAGCGCCGTGAAAGCTGCATGTTCGCGCGGCAGTTCCTCGCTGGCCTGAGGCAGAGGCAAGCGCACGTTGGGAGGAGGGCAACCAGGGCCAGGAGCTGGAAGCTGCACCCCAAGCCAGAGGGGGCGTCCCCAAAATCAGCATTCTTCCTGCTGCCAGAGCTGAGGAGGGCAACCACTTTGTCCTCGGTCAGGGAAGTAGAAGAGCTGAAGGCCTGCTCCAACTCTGGAGTCTAAGCGAAAGGCAAAAGCTGTCGCAGCAAGGGAGGACACCGCGTTTATGCTGCTGTGGCTCCGTCAGGCTCAACCAGACTAAGGAGAATTCACACAAGCCCTTTATTCGGCACATGTCAGGAGGCAGTGCCTGCAGCAGAGGGGCAATGACGACCTGCCGCACACTCGCTCGCTCACGCAGGGGGAGCTGCTGGGCATGACGCAGGCTCTGCAGCACTCTCTGGGGTCGCCATGGGCTGAGCAGCCTGGGAGGGGAACTGCTGCTCTGGCTCTGCTCAAAGAGAGCTGTCTCATGGAGCAGGGCGCCACCTTCTCCACGCTCTCCGGAGCCGGTAGCACAGTGCTCCAAGGGTGAACCCTGATGGTGCCTTTTCCGCTGGAGCTCTCAGGAGCAGGATGGTCTGGCTTGCCAGAGACTGGATGCTGAGGCTGGTGTCACTCGGCATGCTTTGAAGGGCTGCAATACAAAGGAAGAGAGAAGAGATGAAAGCCCCGGGTGTGCGGAGACCCCAGGCATGGCCTCCGGGCAGGGCCAAGCCCAGCCAGCCCTTCCCATCGCCCGCAGGCAGCAGGGAGGCCTAAGAGATCAGCTGGCAAAAGATGCAGTTGAGAAATGCCCCAAGCGCCCCGGCAATACTCGCCCCCTCCCGGTGCCCAGCAGGGGATCAGTGCTCGCTCCCCAGGCTCTGCCCTCCTCCGTGCCGCAGCTAGCACCACGCTGCCCCCACTCACCCTGGCAGATGTCCTGCAGCTTCTCCTCGCTCGGGTCGCTCATGTGCCGTCCGACGAGCCCTAGGTGTACACAGCCCATGGCAAAGCCCGCTGTCAGCACGCAGCCCCTGGGCACGCAGGCCCTGCCTGAGGCAGGCAGGGCTCCGGCAGCCCCAGGGCAGGTTCTTGCTGCCAGCGCAGCAGCCGGGACTGGGGCCAAGCTGCCCTGGGACAGAGAGGGGCCCCACAGGGGCTGGGACTCACCGAGGAACCTGACGGCCGCCTCCCGCAAGGCCTCCTGTGGGCTCTCCAAGTAGGGCAGGCTCTGCCGCAGGTACTCCTCCGCTCTGCTCCTGTTCCTCTCCAGCTGGGCAGAGGGCGAGGGCGAGGGCTTGGGGCAGACCTTCCCCACGCAGCCAGGCCAGGCCCTCCTGCCAGGGCCGCCTCCCCTCCCTTCCCATGCCAGGACGTTCATGGCTCCCAGTCAGGAGCCGTATGGCACCGAGGTCTGGAGGAAGCAGAGGGCAGAGCGCTCCCCAGGCCGGCTGAGGTGCCCTAGTGCTCACCAGGCCCGGCTGGGCCAAGGGCTCTTTCCGCATGCTGGGGGCAGTGTGGGGACAGGGCCCTGGAGAAGAGCCCACCGGGGCAGGGTGCTGGAGGAAGGGGAGCGCATGTGCAGCTCCAGAGCCCGCAGCAATGGGTGTGGGTGTGGACAAGGGGGCAGGCCTTCTGCGGGCCAGACCTTGGGGGCTTGGGGCTGTCCTTACCAGGCACTCGCCAATCTGCCACGTCTGAGCTGTCTCGAGCAGGTGCCTGAGCTGCTTCCACTTCAGGAGCTTAGCAGCAGCGAGGAGAGCTTCCCGAGCGGCCTGCAGAGCAGCAGAGAGTGGGAGATGCCACTGCAGCGCAGGCAGGAGATCCTGCATGCCCCGCACCTGGGCAAGGCTCAGAGCCTTTCCCAGGCTGTGATGGGAAGCTGCATGTGGGGAGCGAGTTGGGCTTTGATGCCCTGGGCAGAGATGGGGGCAACCACCATCTCGGGGCAGCAGAAGAGAGCTCGCCAAGAGCCTGGCCCAGGATGCCTGCAAGGACAGCTGGGAAGCCCCGAGGGACGCTAGTGCTGGGGCCTTGCTGGGCAAACCAGGCCAACAGGAAAAGCACTCCTGGCCCCACACGAGCAACCACTGTGGCCACACACCTGCGCCACGCTTGAGATCGCCTCGTGCGTGTGGAGAAGCAGTGGGAGCAGGCTGCTGTGCACGTGCTTCCGGATCTGCCGTTTCTGGGGGCCCACCACAGTTGCCAGCACGTGCCCAAAGAGCTGGATGGAGAGCTCTCGCACACGGGTAGACTCCTGGAGGGAAGGAAGATGGGAGGACCTCAGCAAGGGCTGCTGCAAGGCTGTGGTGAGCAAGGGGGTCAGTGGGGCTGCTGTGGAGATGACTGCTGCTGACGCAGCCTCTGCACGGAGGAGCTGTGGGCCAGATCTGCCACCAGCACAGAATGGCCCCAGCCCCAAGACGCGCAACACAGTGGCTTTCTCTAACACGTGGCAGCCAGGGAGAGCCAAGCCGTGGAGGTGTCTGTGCCTGGAAGGGCTGCTCTGGCCCTGGCCACACTCCCACCAGTCACCTCCTGGCTGACTCGCAGAGGAGCTCCCTGGGTAGATGTGCCAAGGAGGAGATGGGGGCCGGCCGTCGGCAGCAGCTCCTGGGCACATCCCACCTGCTGACGGTCCCCAAAATGCGCTGCCCTGGTGTGAACCCCCTGCCTGGGCCATGCACCTCTGCCCCACAGCCACGGCAGCAGAGCCCCCGCCTTTCCCACCAGCCTTACGTCATCAAAGAGTGGCCGGAGCTCCTCAGCAAGCTGCAGGGCGATGGGGTTGGCCTTCTTGCTGTCCAGGAGATGGAGCACGTGGCTGAGGATGGTGAGGGCCTTGGCGCGGAAGGTGCTGTCAGCACCCGGCAGGTGCTCCAGGAGTGCGGGCAGCAGGCCTTGCAGACTTCTTGCCTACATGAAACAGAGAAGGCCCTTTGGGTGAAGCAAGGAGTGACTGCATTGGCACAAACGCTCTGGCTGTAGCAGCGACAGGACGGTGGGGGAGCTGGCAGCAGCTTCCCGAGCTCTCGATTCCTCCGCTGCCTTTCCCTCCGCTGCCTTACCCGCCACCTCCAGCCCCAGGCCACTGGCCTGACTTTGCCCGGCTGCCCCCTGCTCACTGTGTGGCGTCTCTCAGACAGCGTGACGAGGCCTGTGATGGCCATGTCGCGCATGGCCAAGCTCTGGTTCTGCAGATGTAATTGCAGGAAGCCCAGCACATCCTCATCAATCTCCTGCTCAAAGTCGGTGCAGTTCAGCAGCTGAAAGACAGCCGGCTGCAGAGTGAGCGACCGGCAGAGGCAGCAGGACTCCCCGCGTCCTCTGAACCATCTGCAGCCTGTCTGTCTTGGGCCTTTGTGAAGCGCTGGAAGGTAGAGAGCTGGCACCAAGGGTGCATGAGTTGCGAGTGGTTGTGAG
Source organism: Struthio camelus (assembly GCF_040807025.1). Lineage (NCBI taxonomy): Eukaryota > Metazoa > Chordata > Aves > Struthioniformes > Struthionidae > Struthio > Struthio camelus. The sequence goes on from NW_027182695.1 coordinate 179,071, forward strand.
CATCAGCCCGGCAGAAATGGCCTCTTGGCGGGAAGGAGGCCAGGCTGGGGTGACTGAGGGGAGTGCAGCTGCTGCAGGAGAGGAGCCCAGCTCCACCGACCAGCCACCCGCCCCTCTGCCCACGTGCCAGAGAGCCCAGTGTTTGCAGGCACTGCCCAGAGGCACCGCTCGCCACCAGGCCCACCTCAATGAAGACAGCCATGGCGGCGATCTCACGGTGTTTGTCTCCGCAGCTGAGTACCCTGACCACGTGGTCAAACATCCAGGCGCACTCATCGGCCGCGTTCATCCACAGCTCCCTGGTCGGGGAGGGGAGAAGGCACTGTGGGCACGGAGCTGGGCAGGCAAACCTCTTTGGGTGTGCGCCGCCACCCCGAGCCATCATCCTGCAGGCCAGGTCCTGCAGGGCAAGGTCGTGGGTGTACTCAGCCCCAGCAGCCGGTGGCGCTGGCTCAAGGAGCGGCGGTGGCCTTTCGCCACCACACCTTGTGAGGAGAAACCTGGCGTCTCACCCACTCAGGCTTATTTTGGTGAGAGAGCGGAAAAGCGCCCTTCCTACACCAAAGCTGTGGCCTTCGGGCACTCTGTCTCCAGGGCAGAAATGCTGGGGCAGACGAGGATGAAGAAGGCTCTCACCTAGTCAGCAACGTGACTCCTGTGTGGTAGGTCTCCTTGCTCATAAGCATGTCCCAGCCACCCTGCCTCTCGATGGAGTCAGCCAGATGGGCATAGTCAGCATGGCAGAGCAGAGCTTTCACGGCCTGCACCGCGCTCCTGTGTGTAGAGCAAAGGCGGGTCGCACACGGAGGCCAAGCCCGGGCTCTGCGCGCATGGGAGAGACTGGGGAAGAGGGACGGAGCACCTGACGGGGCTGCCTGGAGGACACTTGTTCTCCTGGCCACACATCTGGCTGTAGTCTTGGAGGTCCTGCAGGGTGTACTCCAGGCTGAAGAAGGTCTGGAAGAGCACTGCTAGGTAGAGCTGGGGGAAAATGAGCTGCACTGGCTCTTTGCTGGCGGGCAGCAGGAGGATCTCGTTGAGGGCCCTGATTGCCTGCCAAAAACACCAGAGATGGGTCTGGCTGGAAAGAGATCACCTAAGCCAAGGCAAGCCAAGGCTCCTGTTTGCAACGGTGGCAAACGAGTCTTCTTGAGCCACAGGGCAGGTCCCCCTGGCAGGCCTCGTGGACCCCGCAGGTGGTCCTGGGCTCCTGGCCCCAGGCTGGGCCCCATGGGCAGGACTGAGTGAGGCCTGTGCTGGACACTCACAGTCAGCGGAAGGATGTAGCTGTCCTTTGGCATGTTGCTGTCCCGCCTGAGCAGTGGCTGGTCCCAGAGCCAAGAGAGCAGCTCCTTCAGCACCTCCTCTGCAGGGGAGTGCTCGGAGACCAGCGTCCTCCACATGGCCCCGGCGACGCTGCAGACGCAGAGCGTGCTGTCGGGGGGGCTGCCTTGGCCACAGCTCCTTGGCCTGCGATAGCCCCGGAGCTGTCCTCAAGGCTGGCAGACCCCGTACCTGTCACACAGCAGGGAGGTGTTCAGCAGGCTCTCAACCACCTGATCAGGCTCCAAGCGGGCCATCTGGAGCAGGGCGTTGTTCAAGATGGCCTGGAGCGACGCCTCCCTGATGCCCATGAGGTTCTCATAGATGCTGCTCACCACCTCCGGCACCTGGAGGGGACACGGGTAAGAGTGGGACCGCCACAGGAGCGTAGCAGTTGCCTCAGGGGCCACTGAGAACTGCTTCCTTCCCGTCGCTCTTTGCTGGCCTCAAAGGCTGCCGGGTGCCTGAGAGCCCTGGCCTCCGCTCAGGGGGCTCAGAGCCCCGAGGGTGCAAGCCCAGGGCAGTGCGGCTACAAGCTGCTTACCCTGTCCAGCTCCGAGTCGGGGTCTCTCAGGACCGCCTCCATCATGCGGGCAACCACCTCAGTATGGGAGACCCTTGGTTCTGTCAGGCCCTTGATGGTGGTCAGGAGGAAGTGGGTCCTCTCGGAGGGGAAGAGAAAGCTCCCAAATATCTGTGGAGGGAAAGACACAGGGTGGCACCGTGCGTGCACCCCGAGGAGCAGAGAGAGTGGCTCCAGGAGTGGAGAGAGAGTTGGAGCAGGGCTGGCACAGTGCCCCCGGGCAAGCCGGGCGCAGGGGCTGTGCTGGGATGGGCTGAGGGCAGTGGGCAGTGGGCAGTGGGCAGTGGAGCTGCCGGGGTGCAGGTGGATGGCTGGGGTCAGGGTCACGGTGGGCTGGCCCTCCGGGGCCGCAGAGCTGGCGGGTGGCCAGGACAGCTGGAGCTGCTGCTCTGCCCCTGGGACAAAGCCTTTGGCTCCGCCAGGCTCAGGGAGAGCGGGACATGCCTCCGCCCGAGGCCTGGGAGGCTGCCGTGCCGGCTGCCCCCCACTGATGAGGGATGCGTTTGTTCCTGCAGGCGTGCTGCCAGCCCTGTGGCCAAGAAGGGCAGCGAGGGAGGAGCTTCTCACCGTGCTCTCGGCAGTGGCGTTGCTGGGCCAGAAGGCGTTTGGGCCTTCCCTCTGCCACTTCATGTCTGGAGGCGTCAGATCCTCCTCTGCCATCTTTCTACCTGTGCAGGAGGAGAAACCCCGAGCAGTCAGGAGGAACGATGGCGAGTTGGAGATGGCGGACTGAAGGCATTCAGCAGAGCTGTGTGGCTTGCCGAGAGGGCCAGCCCAGCCCAGCTTCTCTTACTCTCGCGCAGCAGAATGACCCTGTAGAAATGGTGGAGAGCCTCTGCTGCCCCATGGCTGATCTCCTGGTCCTTCTCGGCGCAGCACAGCGTGAGGTGGCCCATCAGCTGTCCCAGGAAGTCCAAAGGTGTCTTTTGGAAGAGGAAAGGGCCGGCACTGCTTCCTCCACAGCTGGGCGAGTCCTGGGGGGAGGCAGGAAGGACCGGGAGCAAGGCTAAGCTGCGGCAGCTGGGACCAAAGCCCTGGGCGCCACGCAAGAGCGGGCCCAGGCCAAGGGCCACACGAGCCAAAGCCCTGGAGGCATCTGCCCAGCCCTGCTCCCAACAGTGAGCAATGGGGTGCGGAGCCGTGTGTCCTAGCCTGCCCGCCCCTGCCCTCTGCCAGTTCTGTTGCCCACTGCTCCCGCTGGCCGCCTTGTCTGCAAGAGCACATCAAGCCACGTGCCCTCTCCTCCTGCCTGAGAGGAGAGTTGCCCACGGCCTGCAGCCACCCACTTACCTCCAGCAGAGAAGAGCTGCCCAGGAGCTGACTCAGCCGCACAATCCTCCCCACGGCCCTCTGGCGCTCAGCCACCCTCTGGGACGCTGTCAAGGGCAGCAGCACCTGAGGAGACCAAAGCCGCTGGTCGGCGCTGGGTCCTGACGGCCACTCCAGGAGCAACAGCTCCGCTAAGCACCCGGCAGGGTTTCTGCCTCTGCTGCCTTCCGTGCGCTCCTCCAGATGTGGCCCTGCGTCCCCTGCTTGTGCCCAACTCCTTGCCCCGCTTTGGTGCAAGGGATGGCTTTTTGGGGCGAGGGGCAGAGGGGCTGAGGGGCAGAGGGGCAGGGCCGTGCTGGTATGCTGGCGGGGGAAAGGGCTCTGACTGCCACCAGGAGAGACACCCGGCTCAGCCAAGAGCATGGTGGGGCCCCTCCCTGGCTCCCCACGGAGAGCTGGGCCCTCCCCACAGCATGCTCTCTGCACCTGGTCTCAGGCAGGGGTGGCCCCTCGACTCGAGAGGGCCCCTTCCCTTTGGGGTGAGGACCAAGCCCTGCCACCACCACCACCTCCCCACCTCCACACACGCTCTTTGCAAACAGCAGACCTCCAAGATGTTCTGCAGCTGCTGGAGACCGGAGGCCTGCGACTCGAACACCAGCACCTTCAGCAGCTCATCCAGAGCGTCCAGGGCCTGCAAGGGGGCAGAGGGTGGGCACCCCTAACGTGGCCAGGAGGCTGGCTCAAACTCCTGCTGCCCGAGGCCGGCACCTACCGGAGGGTAGAGTGAAGCATCCGGGCTGGGCATCTGCTCTTGGGCAGGAAGAGAGAAGATGCTGGTGATGCAAGTGCGGAGCAGCCTGCTGTCCTGGGTGTCCTTCAGGAAGGGCACCTCTTTGCTGAAAGGAGAGAGAGGTGCCTGTGGGGCGCTGGGGCAGGGAGCGGTGCCCCGACGCCCCGGGAAGGTGGAGGCAGCCCCGGGGGGTGGCAGTGCCTGGGGTGGCAGCCATCAGAGGTGGGGAAGCCCCACGGGGAGGCCCCTCCTGCCTCTCCCACGACGCAGACCCAGGGGCCAAGGACAGCGCTGGCAGGTGGGGCACGACGGCCGCTCCATCTCCTGCCTCTGCCTTCAGGGGAGAAGCCCGCGGACACCCCTCTGCTCTCCCGCCTGCCCCCCCGGGGCAGGTACCTGATGGCGGCAACGGCCAGCAGGGCTTCCTGCCGCACCCTGGAGTCCAGGCGGTCGGGGGGCTCTTGTTGCAGCAGCAGCTGGGGAGCAGAGGCGGCGTGGGGCACGGCAGTTGCCAGCCCCCCGCCAGCGGTGGGCAGCACCCGGCAGGCGCCCCCACCCCGCAAGCAGCGCCCAGGCCCGGCAGCCCCCCAGCGAGGAGGGCTGTGCTGGCGGGGGCCTGCCCACCCTTCCCCGCGTCCGGGTGCCCGAGTGCTGGGCTCGCCCGGGTGGCTCTGCCCCCTCCCACAGCCCCTCCGGCTGCTGCCTCACCTCCATCTTCTCCGCCAGCTCGCAGAACCCAGCCAGGTACCTGCCCATTGCCTTGGCTTGGCAGAGGGTGTGGATGGAGGCCAGAAACCTCAGCTTCTGTGCCTCGTCCTGACCGCCGGGGACAAGAGAGACCAAGAGGGCAGGTGAGAGGGCAGAGGCCCCGCCGGCTGCCCCCTGGCGCCCAGGGGGAAGCAGCAGCAGCGCAGGAGGCCCCGAGCAGCAGCTGAGCCCAGCCCAGAGCCCTCCCTGAGCCTGGGAGCAGGCAGCGAGCACGGAGGCAGCCGGCTGGGAGCTGCAGGCAGCGCCGGGCGGACAAGGGGCCTCGTCACCTGTTCGGGGCCCGTGGGAAAGGCCTGGAGATACTCCAGAGCTTCCTGCTCCTCTCCCTCCAGCTCCAGGAAACAGGCAGAAGAATCGGAGTCTGCGGGAGGAAGGGAGCGGGGAGAGCAGTGGGCGCTGGCAGGAGGCCGAGGAGCGAGCGGTGCCCTCTCTTCGGCGCCAGGCCTGCTCGCGCGGGCGCAGCGAGCCCCAGCCCGGGGCACGGATGCCCCGCCGCAGCAAAACCGCCCCCTGGCAGGGGGGCAGCGGAGGTGCCAGCCCCGCGGTGCCGCTGCCTCACCTGGCCGGAAGGTCTGCGGCACGCCCAGCTCTTGAGTCTCGGCCTGGGAGCTGCTCTCGCTGAAGGCGCCGCCCTGGTCCTCCCAGGCCAGGAAGGGAGTGCTGGGGCGCCCGTCCTCCTCAAGCACCAGCATGGGCTTGCCGGGGTCGGTGTCATCGAGGCGCAGGAGGAGGTTGCTGGTGGCTCCCGCCTGCTCCCAGGCCGCAATGAGCGCCCTGAAGGCAGCATCCTCCTCCGCCCAGGGGATGGGGTTGTGGCTGGGGGATCGATGCTCCGCCATGCTGCAGAGCCGAGGAGAGGCGTGAGAGAGGGCCAGGGGTGCCCGCAGCGTGGGCTGGCCCCAGCTCTCCTCGACGGCCTCGGGCAAACGCCTCGGCACCACGGGGCTGCCCGGGGGAGGCGCAGGGAAAGACGTGGCAGCGCTCAGGGGGCTCCTCGGCCAGCCCAGCACGCTCCTGCCCTTTCCCGTCTTTGTCCTCCCGGACACTGCGGGAGTGAGGCCGCAGCACCGTGGGGTGTCACAAAGGGAGGTCACAAAGGGCGGCATCACTGCCCCACTGCCCTGGGGAGGGGCAGGGCGCGTCCCCTCTGGGTGGCCCGGGCCACCCACTGGTTTGCCCTCCGCTTCCCTCAGGACCCCTCCATCTCCCTTCCCCAGTGCCCCAGGGCCCTCCAGGTGCCTCTGGGTGCTTTCCAGCCACTGCACGAATCACGGCTGCGAGCCAGAAAGCCTGCATTAGCAAACACTGCCAAAGCTCTAGTTTGGGTCGATGGGCAGCTCCTGCGTCGGGGCACGAGGCTGCGGGAGCTCCTGAGGTTGCTGCAGAGGAAGGAGCTGCAGCTGCACCAGCACCAGCTCCTCCTGTCAGCCCGGGATCTCTCAGCAGTTGCCCCAGCCATGCCTGAAGCACTTGGGGAGGTCTGGGGCTGCCAGCGGTTGCCCATCGCACAGGCTGGGCCTCTTCGGCAGGGAAGGGTTCAAAGGCAAAGCCTCCCTCCCTAGCCGTGCTGGCGCTCTGACTGCTAATTTGGGGGCTTAGGGATGAGGGCTGATGAGGAGCTGGAAAGGCCGGTGCAGGGCCATGGAAAGAGGTGTGAAGCAGCCCTTCGGGGTCCTTCTCGGGGAATACTTGCTGGTCAGCTGTGTGCATTAGGCTGGCTTGCTGGCCTTACCAGGTCAGGCTGCTGCCTTCTCCCCGCAGGGCCCTGGCCTGGGCCACCAAGGCTTCTCTGAGTCCTAAAGGAAGTGCAATAGGCAACAAGGTTGCACCAGTTTCCTGCTCTTTCCCTGCTTCAAGGCTTTAGGGAAGGCGGTAGTCCATCACACCTCCTTGTGTGTGCCCCACTCCTCCTTGCTAGCTCCCTACTGGATTTAGCTAACGGGCCGCATGGCTGGCACGCAAAGAGCCACCGTAGTTGCCCCAAGTGGGGAAGCTCTGATGTGTGCAACATTAAAACCCAGTGCTTCTGAAGAAAGCCTTAAGGGCCCAAATGCCAGGATGTGCCCTCTGAAGGGCAGGTGTCTGGTCGTTCTCCCCCGAGGTCCCCTGTCCCTGCTTTCAGCTCTGGTAGACTTCCTGTTTGTGCTTGAGGTTTGCCAGGAGCTCCTTGTTCCTGCTGCCGGCCTCCTTTGCTTGATGGCCTGCTTTTGGGCTGGGCCATTATGGAACTTGGAGGAGAGGATGCCTGAATATGAGCCAGCTCTCTTGGACCCCTCTTCCCTCCAGGGCCGTGCCCCATGGCAGTCTCCCAAGCAGGTGCCAGCACCGGCCCAAGTCTGCTCTCCTGAAGGCCAGGGCTGCGATTCTGCTTTTGGCCCTGCTCCTTCCTCGCCGGAGCTCTATGTAGAGCCACAACATTAGCAAAGGCTATGTTGTCAGGAGACTTCCCCAGAGGCTTTCCTGAAGGTCTGGGAAGGACTGCAGTTGTGTTGCATGGCTTTTGAGATATTCGAAGTCAGCTCTCAAATCTGCCGCCTGCCAAGAAGGTCATGTGGTGTTGTTTCCCAAGTCCTGATTTCACAGCCCGCTCCAGCACAGACTTGCAGCCCATGCCTGATCCACACCAGAGCAACAACGTTTGTGAAGGTGCTGCAGCCTCACACCTCATCTTCCAGGAGTTGTTTATGGAGCAATCTCAAATGCCTTAGAAAGCGTTCTGACTAGAGAAAGGCTTTTCTGTGCCTCTTTCCCTCTGAATGCAAGCCCACAGCACCAATAGCCAGCTGACACCACCAATGTTTTTCACACGACACTGTCCATTTGCAGGGAAGTCCCAGGCCTCTAGCAGCCGCTCCCTAACAGCGGGATTACTTGCCAAACTTGTTCTTTCACTTCTTCCAGTTGGTGCTGCTTGCTCGGCTTCTGCAGAGCTAGCGGCCAGTTCTCCTCAAAGTCAGCTGAGCGGAGTCTTGGGGGGATATTTCAGGCAAGGCTTTGGACGCTCGCATGGAGACCACCCAGGCTGTGACTCGAGGTCATCAGCAGGCAGCTTGGTGTCAGCGACCTGCCTTCGAAGGATGCCCACCACCGCTGACAGAGTGCCTACCAGGGAAATTGGCATTAGGCTAGCAAGAGGACCTAGCTCTTGTCTACCTCCTGGTCCCCCAGCAATCTCGGTGTGCCTCCCTGGAGGGGAGGCAGAGGAAGAGGATGAAGCGCGTTTCCCATGGGCATGCCGGCCCACAGGGGCAGGAAGCCTGGGGAAGAATGGCAGCCATGTGCTGCTTTCTGCCCAGGGAAAAGCTATGCCCAGCTCCAGCTCCAGCCCCAGCCCCAGCCCCAGCCCCAGCCCCAGCCCCAGTGCGGCAGAGGGCAGCTGCCCTCTCCCACCCCACGCTGGCGGTGCCAGCCCCACCTCAGCCCGCTCCTGAAAGCCTCCAGCGCAGCCCTGGGGCAGTCTGGCGGCAGGCGGTTTTGACAAGGGCACAGCAGCAGCGATGCAGGGAGCAGGGGAAGAGCAGGGAAATTGGGGTGAAGAGCCCAGCCCTCGGCTGCATGGCCAGGGCACTGGGCAGCCGATGCCTTTGCAGCTGGCCCGGCTTCAGGCTTGGGGTGGATACCAGCTGGAGGGTAGGAGCACTGGGACTGTCACAGGCTTCCCGTGCAGCTGTGAGTGCGGTGAAGGCAAGTGGGCAGAGCCAGGCACATGCAACTGCAAAGGCCAGGGGAGGAAAAGGCCACGTGGGGCTGGTGAAAGCCCTCCCTCTGCTGCCTATGGGGAAGAGAGTCCCCAGGCGATGCTGAGCTCCACTTTGGCCACCGGAGGACGAGGGATTGTGGGGCTGGCCAAGGGCTCTGCGCTTGGCCGTGGCACAGGCAGAGCCCATCTCTGTGTCCGGGGTCTTCCCATTCACGGAGCCGCAGAGGAATTTTGGAGGGAAGGGACCTCTGCAGGTCTCCAGTCCAACCTGCCTCCCACGCAAAGCAGGGCTGGTTGGAGCCCTGCAGTCTTGTCTGGCCATCGCTGGGCTGAGCCTGACCCCAGTTACCGGCCGCAAACCTGCTCTGCTCCTCTTGCGCGGGCACTGCAGGATGGCACCTCTCGGTCGGTGGGGCACTGCCCTGCCTGCCTTGCCGACCCCCTCGGCTCCCAGCTCCCCTTTGTGGCTACAGCCTTGTTTGGGTGCTGTTGGAGTCCCAGCTTCCCTTGCCAAGGCTTTCTCGCCTGTAGTGAGGGGGAAGCTCTGAGGTAGAGATGGGTATTCAGGTCAGGAGGACGGGGACAGCGTCAGGTCAGGACCTGAGAGGTGCAGAGCCAGGCGCAGGCAGGTCCACAGCATAACTCAGGCCCAAGGACAAGGGCAGCAGCTCCCCGACAAGGCGAGGAGGTCCCGCGATGATGCCGGTCACTCTCTGTCTCCCCTGCTCTTGTGTCTGGGAGATCCCCCTCCCTGTCTGCCTGCAGCCCCTCCATGCCCACCCTGCTGCCCAGCACAGCATCACAGCCCTGGCCCTGCAGCCCTTCCACAGCTCCTGCTGCCCCAGGGACAGAAGCACCTGCCCCAAGCTGGTGCTCAGAGGAACCTGATTCTCGTTCTCCTTTTCCATCTCTGACTGCTGCCCTGCTTTGCTCCTGGGATGTCCCTGCTGCCCAGAGAGCCTTTCCCCGGGTCAGGGAGTCCATGCTAGCTTGGTTGGCCATTCCTACACCCTCCCCTGTGCTCCCTGCAGGGCCCTGGGCGGGCAGTGCTGCTCTGCAGAGCGAGTGGCTGTGGCTCCACATGGGGACTCCTGACTCTGCGCTGGTTGTGCTCATTTTGGGCAGCAAGCAGACCCAGCGGGACAGGGATCAGAGTCATCAACAGTGCTGGCATGTTTCTGTGCTCCTGGACAGTGCTCAGAGTGAGCCCAGGGTGTTGGCAGTGCAATGAGATGTGTTTTGGAGTGCACTAGCACCAGCCTATGGACTGTCTGCGCCTCCTTGTGGCCGTTTTGTGTGGTAGGAAGGGGTTGGAGGAGGGTGGGTGTTCTAGTGGGCAAGTGTGAGGAGGGCTGCCGTAAGTTGGAGGAAGAGAGGAAGGCGAGGAGGGAAGTGCTTGTGGGGCAGCAGGAGACATGCTAAGCGAAACTAGGTTGTTCCATTGGTGCTGGTTGTGGTGGCTGTTCTTGACAGGCAGGTGTGTTAGGAGAGTGGCTACTCTAATCAGAAACAGTGAGGAGGGCTGGCATAAGTTAGAGGAGTGGAGGAAGGTGAGCTAGGCACTTGCTGTGCGTGTGCCCTAAGCATGGTAAGGTGCAAAGGGTTGAGCCATTGCTCCTCCCTGTGGCCATTTTGGTATGGTAGGAAGTGGTTGGAAGAGGGTGGGGGTTGTAGTAGCCAAGTGTGAGGAGGGCTGGCGTAAGTTGGAGGAGAGGAGGAAGGCGAGGAGGGAAGTGCTTGTGGGGCAGCAGTACGCATCCTAAGGCCAAAAGGGTGGGTGCATTGTTGCTCGTTGTGGTGACTGTTCTTGGTACGCAGGTGATGGAGGAGAGTGGCTGCTCAGGGCAGAAACTGTGACTGAGGACCAGCGTAAGTGGGAGGAGGGGAGGAAGGCGAGGAGGGAAGTGCTTCTGAGGCAGGGAAATGCATGCTAAGCACAACTAGGTTGTTCCATTGGTGCTGGTTGTGGTGGCTGTTCTTGACAGGCAGGTGTGTGAGGAGAGTGGCTGCTCGAGTGGGCAAGTGTGAGGAGATCTGGCATAGGTTGGAGGAGAGGAGGAAGGCGAGCTAGGCACTTGTTGTGAGTGTGGCCTAGCAATGTGAAGGTGCCGTGGGCTGAGGCATTGTGCCGCCTTGTAGCCACTTTGAATGGTGAGGAAGGTGTTGGAGGAGGGTGGCAACAATGATGGGCAAGTATGAGGAGGGCAGACGTAAGTTGGAGTAGGAGAGGAGAATGAGGAAAGGAATGCTTGTGGGAGAGCCGTGAGCATGGCAGGGCCAAAAAAGTGGGTGTATTGCTGCTCGGCATTGGGACCTGTGCATGGTAGGCAGGTGTTGGAGGAGAGTGACTGCTCTAGTGGGAAAGTGTGAGGAGGGCATTCGTAAGGTGGAGGAGGGGAGGAAAACGAGCTAGGCCCTTGTTCTGAGTGTGGCCTAAGCATCTGAAAGTGCCATGGGTTGAGGCATTGCAGCGCCTTGTGGCCGTTTTGAGTGGTGCGGAAGTGGTTGTAGGAGGATGGCAAGGCTGGTGGGCAAGTGTGAGGAGGGCAGTGGTAATTTGGAGGAGGTGAGGGAAAGGAGGACGGAGGACTTGTGGGGAGAGCCATGTGCATGGCAGGGCCAAAAGGGTGGACGCAATGGTTGTCCCCGTGTGGGCCTGTGCGTGGTAGGCAGGTGTTGGAGGAGAGTGACTGCTCTAGTGGGAAAGTGTGAGGAGGGCAGTGGTAAGTTGGAGGAGGGTAGGGAAAGGAGGAGGGGAGTGCTTTTGAGAGGGCCGTGTGCACGGCAGGGCCAAAAGGGAGGGCACCTTGCTGCTCTTTGTGTGTCCCATACCTGGTAGGCAGGTGTTGGGGGAGCGTGGCTGCTCTAGTGGGAAAGTGTGAGGAGGGCAGTCGTAAGTTGGAGGAGGGGAGGGAAAGGAGGATGGAGGACTTGTGGGGAGAGCCGTGTGCATGGCAGGGCCAAAAGGGTGGACGCAGTGGTGCTCCCCGTGTGGGCCTGTGCGTGGTAGGCAGGTGTTGGAGGAGAGTGGCTGCTCTAGTGGGAAAGTGTGAGGAGGGCAGTGGTGTGAGGAGGAGGGTAGGGAAAGGAGGAGGGGAGTGCTTGTGAGAGAGCCGTACGCATTGCAGGGCCTAAAAGGAGGACGCAGTGGTGCTTGCTGTCTGGGGCTGTGTAGGGTAGGCAGGTGTTGGAGGAGAGTGGCTGTTCTAGGTGGAAAGTGTGAGGAGAGCAGTTGTAAGTGGGAGGAGGACAGGGATAAGAGGAGGGGAATTCTTTTGGGAGAGCCGTGTGCATGGCAGGACCAAAAGGGTGGACGCAATGGTGCTCCACGTGTGGGCCTGTGCATGGTAGGCAGGAGTTGGAGGAGAGTGACTGCTCTAGTGGGAAAGTGTGAGGAGCACAGTCGTAAGCTGGATGAGGGTAGGGAAAGGAGCATGGGAGTGCTTGTGGGCAAGCTGTGTGCATGGCAGAGCCCAAAAGGGTAGACGCAATGGTACTGCCGGTGTGGGCCTGTGCGTGGTAGGCAGGTGTTGGAGGAGAGTGGCTGCTCTAGTGGGAGAGTGTGAGGAGGTCAGTGGTAAGTGGGAGGAGGTGAGGGGAAGGAGGACGGGAGTGCTTGTGGGAGAGCCGTGTGGATGGCAGGGCCAAAAGGGTGGGCGCAATGGTGCTCCCCTTGTTGGTCTGTTCTTGGTAGGCAGGGGTTGGAGGAGAGTGGCTGCTCTAGTGGGAAAGTGTGAGGAGGGTGGTCATAAGTTGGAGGAGGAGAGGAAAGCGAGCTAGTCACTTGTTGTGAGTGTGGCCTAAGCATGTGACGGTCCCATGGTTTCAGGCACTGCGCCGCCTTGTGGCTGTTTTGAGTGGTTTAAAAGGGGTTGTAGGAGGATGGCAATGCTGGTGGGCAAGTGTGAGGAGGGCAGTTGTAAGATGGAGAAGGAGAGGAAAAGGAGGAGGGGAGTGCTTGTGGGAGAGCTGTCTGCATGGCAGGGCCAAAAGGGAGGGCTCCTTCCTTCTCTTTGTGGCGGCCTGTGCATGGCAGGAAGGTGAGATTGCCAGGCTATTCTCGGAGACTGTGCAGCTCCAGGAGTCCCCTGCCCCCACTGCAGCAGAGGTGTCAGAGGGCTCAGCACCGTGTGTAAAGGTGCATCATAACACTGTTGAAGAGGGCTGGAAGCTGGTGACCTCTCGTAGAAGGAGAAAGGCTCTTAAGAGCTCCTCCTCAAGACTTACCCTCGAAGAACAAGTTTAGCGCCCTGCAAGCTGAGGAGGAGCTGGGCATGGCTCCAAGGGAGGCAACTGGCCTGGCAGACCCTGTGCCGTGCAGGAAGCCCCGGAAGAAGCGGCGAGTGATTGTTGTGGGTGACTGCCTGCTGCAGGGGACAGAGGCGCCTCTCTGCCGACCTGACCTCTTGTCCAGAGAGGTTTGCTGCCTGCCAGGGGCTCGAATAAGAGAGGTCATGGAAAGACTGCCAAGGCTTGTCCATGCATCAGACTACTACCCTCTGCTGCTCTTCCATGTGGGCACTAACAACACAAAAGGCAAACTGGAAACCATCAAACGGGACTTCAGAGCTCTGGGAATGGTGGTGAAGTGTCTGGGAGCCCAGGTCGTTTTCTCCTCAATCTTGCCTGTGAGGGGAAAGGATGGGAGGAGGAGTAGACGAGTTTTCCAAGTTAACAGCTGGCTGCGCCGCTGGTGTTGGCAGCAGGGCTTTGTTTTCTATGACCATGGGACCCTGTTTGAAGATCAACAGCTGATGGGGAGCGATGGGATCCACCTTACCAAGCGGGGCACGCGCGTCTTTGCCAACAGATTGGCCAGCCTGGTAAGGAGGGCTTTAAACTAGGCAAGATGGGGGAAGGGGAGTGGTATAGTGGCAGGAGAGTCAGTAAAACACCGCTCAAGTCAGGATGCCTCCAGCGGGTGCATACAGCCAGGGGAGACAGCATGGGACATGGCTATGGAGGATCCTCTTGCACCTCTCCTGGGAAGCTTGCATGCTTGACTGGCTCTCTGGAATGCCTGTATAGCAATGCGCGCAGCATGGGGAATAAACAGGAAGAGTTAGAGGTCTGTGTGCGGTTGCAGGGCCATGATCTCATTGCAGTTACAGAGACACGGTGGGATAGTTCACATGACTGGAATGCTGTCATGGATGGCTATGTGCTTTTTAGGAAAGACAGGCCAGGAAGGCGAGGTGGTGGAGTTGCTCTTTATGTGAGGGAGCAGCTAGAATGTATGGAGCTCTGCCTCGGGGTGGATGAAGAGCAAGTTGAGAGCCTATGGGTAAGGATTAAAGGGCAGGGTAACATGGGTGACACTGTTGTGGGGGTCTACTACAGGCCACCTGACCAGGAGGAAGTCATCGATGAGGCCTTCTACCGACAGCTGGAAGTAGCCTCACGATCACAGGCCCTGGTTCTCATGGGAGACTTCACCACCCTGACATCTGTTGGCAAGACAGCACAGCTAGGCACAAACAGTCGAGGAGGTTCCTGCAGAGGATTGATGATAATTTCTTGACTCAGGTGGTGGAGACGCCAACGAGGAGAGGTGCAATGCTAGACCTTGTCCTAACGAACAAAGAAGGTCTAGTTGGAGAGGTGAAGGTTGGGGGCAGCCTTGGCTGCAGTGGCCATGAGATGGTGGAGTTGAGGATCCTACGAGGAGGGAGCAGGGCAATAAGTAGGATTGCAACGCTGGACTTGAGAGCTAACTTTGGCCTCTTGAGGGACCTACTTAGGGGAATCTCATGGGGTAGGGCCCTAGAAGGAAGAGGGGTCCAAGAAAGCTGGTTAATATTCAAGCGTCACCTCCTTCAGGCTCAAGATCGGTGCATCCCTCTGAGGAAGAAGTCGAGCAAAGCAGATTCAGCAGGAGACCTGCATGGATGAGCAAGGAACTCCTGACAAAACTCCAGCAGAAGAAGGAAGTGTACAGAATGTGGAAAAGGGGACAGGCCACTTGGGAGGAATACAGGGACGTTGTCAGAGTGTGCAGGGATGCGACAAGGAAGGCTAAGGCCCAGCTGGAATTAAATCTGGCAAGGGACGTCAAGGACAACAAGAAGGGGTTTTTCAAATACATCAATAACAAAAGGAAGACTAGGGAAAACATGGGCCCACTGCTGAATGGGGTGGGTGCCCTGGTGACGAAGGATACAGAGAAGGCAGAGTTGCTGAATGCCTTCTTTGCTTCAGTCTTTCCTGCTAAGGCCAGTCCTGAGGAATTCCAGACACTGGAGACCAGGGAGGAAGTCTGGAGAAAGGAAGACTCTCCCTTGGTTGAGGAGGATCAGGTTAGAGATCTTTTGTCCAAACTGGACATCCATAAATCCATGGGCCCTGATGGGATGCACCCACGAGTGCTGAGGGAGCTGGCGGAGCTCCTGGAGCTCAGGAACTTTCAACAGAGAAAAAATGCCCACTCCTGCCCCAGGAGGGAAGAACCCCTTGCAGTGACCCACGAAGGAGACAGACTGGCCGGCAGCAGCTCTGTGGCCGAGGCCCAGAGGGTCCTGGTTCTGAGAATCACAGAATCAAAGAATGGTTTAGGTTGGAAGGGACCAGGGCTAGGAGCTATAACACTCAGCTACAGAGGCGAGTGGAAAAGGGTTCGATGTTAACAAGAGCGAAGTAGGTCCCCAGGGGCTGATGGGAGAACTGGCCGGGCTGGGGAGGGGAGGAGGAGGGTTGTCCACACATGTCCCGTACCAGAAATCCTGCCTTTCCTACACATCCAGGTTTCATTAGGAGACCCTCTGAATCAATAGGAATCCAGCAATGTGGATAACAGGGATTCTCGGGGCTGAAAAAAGAAGAAAACTGTGAAAGCCAGCATCCGATTTTTTTTTGGTCGCTCATTGAAATCTTCCTCTTGTAAGTGCCCTCCTGAGAGCTCTCCACTTAGCCTCACAAGAACTGAGACCTCAAGAAAATGCTGGGGAGTGGCATGGCTTGTTAGGGCTTCTGACCTTTTAATCCCCCCTCGAGTGTATGTGGTGCTGAGCCCATGAACCTCAGATACTGAGAGGGAACTGAGAAAAACACTGAAGAAGTTAAAGTCAGAATTAAATCCCAAGTTTCGGGGAGTGTTAATGGGTCCCCCTGAGGACCATTACCAACAAAGCCTCCCAGGGGCTGAGGAGAGCAGAAAGTTGGAGGCACTTGTTACAGGTTGGCAAAGGAAATGTGCAGGTGGCTGTGACACCAAGTCCACCTTGCTGTGTGTTATCAGACAGCATGGGCCAGCACTGACACCCAGCCCCTGCACAGGGTGGTGCTTTCGCTCCGACTTGGCTCAGGGCTCTTTGTGGGGGCAGGGAGAGGGTGGGGGTGTGCAAGACTTCGTGCAGGATGAGACAGCACCTCCTGGGCTCTCTGAGGGTGGGGACGTAATGAGGACCTGGGGCCGTCAGAAACACAGTGTCTCCTTGGCCTCAGTGGCAGACACCAGAGAAAGCCAAGAGCACAAAGACCTCCGTCCTGTCGGAGGCTTTCAGCCTTGGCAGTGCCCTCAGTCGTCTCCACCCCAGGCTGCCCTGTGCTGTCCCCCTCCTGTGTCTGTGTCCCTGCAGCCTGTAGACACCCAGCCTGCTTCCCCACTTTGCTCTCCCCCAGCCATCTGACCACCTTTACTGATGGCTCTCTGCCCTCTCTTGCTTTTCATCCAGACACAAAGCCAGGGGCTCCCCACCAACTCCCTCTGGGTGTCCTGTTGAACCACAGCACAAGTGACATCCCAGTTTCCAAAAGTTCAGCCTGAACTTCTCATAATGTATCTCATAATTGTTTTGTCTCTTTCTCCTTCTCTTGCTATTTCCTATTACCAAGAAACTCTCCATCACCTCTGAAACCACCCTTCAAGCACTCCCAGGCTCCTACTGGAATGCCCTTAGCCTCCCCTTCACCAGGCTAAAGAAGGCCACATCCCTCAGCCCCTCCATACAGGCTTTGTGCTTCAGGACCCTACCCCCATCTTGGGAGACCTCCCCTGGACCTTCTCCAGGTCCTCCCCATTCCTCCAGCACTGGGCAGCCCACACGGGGACACACTCTTCCAGATGTGGCCACACCAGTGCTGAGTCAAGGGGGATGGGGACTGCCCTTGCCTGGGTGGCCATGGTCTTCCTGAAGCAGCCCCATATGCAGCTGGCCTCATTAGTGCAAGCATGCACTGCTGGCTCCTATGGCATCCCTTGTCATGTCCAGGCCCTTCTCCTCAGGGTCACTCCTCTGACGGTCAGCTCTCAGCCTGCCCTGATGCACAGCGTTTTACAGAATCACAGAATCACAGAATCGTTTAGGTTGGACGGGACCTCTGGAGATCATCTCGTCCAACCTCCCTGCTCAAGCAGGGTCACCTAGAGCATATTGCCCAGGATCACATCCAGACGGCTTTTGAATATCTCCAGCGAAGGAGACTCCACTACCTCTCTGGGCAACCTGTTCCAATGCTCTGTCACTCTCACAGGGAAGAAGTTTTTCCTCAGGTTCAGATGGAGCTGCCTGTGGTTCAGTTTGTGCCCATTGCCTCTTGTCCTGTCGCTGGGCACCACGGAGAAGAGGCTGGCCTCATCCTCTTGACACTCCCCCTTCAGATACTTGTACACGTTGATGAGATCGCCTCTCAATCTTCTCTTCCCCAGGCTGAACAGGCCCAGCTCTTGCAGTCTTTCTTCCTAGGAGAGGTGCTCCAGCCCTCTAATCCTCTTGGTAGCCCTCCGCTGGACTCTCTCCAGGAGTGCCATGTCTCTCTTGTACTGGGGAGCCCAGAACTGGACACAGTACTCCAGGTGAGGCCTCCCCAGGGCTGAGGAGAGGGGCAGGATCACCTCCCTCCACCTGCTGGCAACACTCTGCCTAATGCACCCCAGCATACCATGGGCCTTCTTGGCCACAAGGGCACACTGCTGCCTCATGTTTAACTTGTTGTCCACCAGCACTCCCAGGTCCTTCTCGGCAGAGCTACTTTCCAACAGGTCAACATTTCCTCCCCCATGCAGGACTAGCCGCGTTTCCTTGCACAACTTCATGAGGTTTATGTTGGACAAAACCCCAAGTTTCTCAAGGCCGCTCTGGACTCAGGCTCCTTTGTGTCAGCTCTTAATGTGCGTGTACAGATGGCTCGTCCTGTCTTGCTGTGCCTCTGACAGGATAACAGCATGAGGCATTGCGGGACACTGTGGATAATAAAAGGAGGTGCTAGTTTAACGGAGCTGCTGACAAAGGTAGAAATCACCACGGACACCCTCTCAGAGAGGCCCAATGAATGTACAAAGGAAGTATAAGCAGGGCCAGTGGAGATTAGGAAATAGGTGTGTGCTGACTGCATGGGCGGGCATCAGGATGGTAAAAGAGAACACCTTGTCAGGTGGAAAAGAGGGCATAATGCAATAAAAGGTGAAGGAAAAGAAAAAAAAAATCAGTGCTCACTGCGGGTACCTGCAAAGCACTCCTGAATCTGAATGACACTAACCAGAGCAGGACAAGAAACATGCAGTTGATCTGCTCCTACTTCTGTCTGACACACTGCCATGGTCACAGGGAAGCTGCAGTTTTCTCCCTGTGGTCAACATGAGAAGACACAGGGTGGAAGAAAATGCAAAAGGATTCATGGTGGAAGGGGCCTCTGGAGGTCTTTAGCCCAATCTCCTTCCCACAGCAGGGTCAACTATCAGATCCTACCAGGTTGCTCAGGGCTTCATTCATTTAGGACTTGAAAACCTCTGAGGATGGAGATGGCACAACCTCTCTGGGCAACCTGCCCCAGTGTTCCACTGTCTGCAGGGGTAAAACATTTTTGCTTATCCCCAGCCTGAACCTCTTGTTTCAGCTAATGCCCATTGGGCCTCCTCCTCCTCCTGTCGTGTACAACAATGAAGGGCCTGCCTCCATCTTCTTGACGACCTCCTGGTGGGTATGGGCAGGCTGTTCTTAGGTCTGCCCAAAGCCTCCTCTTCTCCAGGCTCAGCAACTCCAGCACCCTCAGCCAGTGCAATCACCCCCATGCCACGTCTCTCTGCATGTGTCACACTCATTGGGCATCGTGTTGTAATGTGCAGGTGTTGTAGACTGTGAAGAGGGCCTGTTCTGGACAAGCAGTCCCTCATAATTAAACCTTGACCTGAAAACCTTCCAGGCCCAAGATTGATTTTTCTCCCTTAAATCCAATTTTAGCTGCACTTGTGTCAGCTTCGTACTGTTGCCTCTCATTGTCCTGCCAGGAATCTCTGTAAAGAGCCCTGGTTCTTTACTGGTGGGAAGCTTGAGTTGGGAAGCTGTGATGAGTTTCCTCCAAAAGTCTTCCCTTCTCCAGGCTGAACAAGGCCTGAACTCTCAGCCTCTCCTCCCAGGGCAAGTGCTCCAGCCCCCAAACACCTTGAGGTTCTGACACTGAACTCACTCCATGTCATCAACAGCGTTCTTCTCCAGGGGGGCCTGAATGGATGATGTATCTAGGTGGGTTCGGATAAGTGCTGAGTAGAGGGGCATCATCACTTCCGTCTTTCTCCTGGCTGTGCTCCTGTTCATGCAGCCCACAATGCTGTGGCCTCCGTTGCTGCCAGGGAACACTCTTGCCTCACATCAAGCTCGCTGCCCACAAAGACCGCCACGTCCTTTTCTGCAGAGCTGCTGCCCAGCCAGAACTCCCCAGCCTGTGTCACTGCAGGATGTTGGTCTATCGCAGGTGAAGATAGGGCATTTGTCCTTGTTGCATTTCACAGAGTTCCTGACAGCCCATTCTTCCCACCTGCCAAGCTCCCTCTGAAAGGCAGCCCTCAGGCACATGACTGTTCTGCCCCATTAGCTGTCATCTGCAACTGGGATAAGAGGTGTGTCCTCCAGGCCACTGATGAGCCTGTCAGACAGGTTGGGTTGCAGTGTAGACCCCTGCACCCTCCACTTGTCACTGGCTTCCAGGTAAAGCCTGACCCACTCACAAAAACCCTCTGAGCTCCATCATCCAACCACTTGGTTTTTCACCCATCTGAATGTCTAGCCAGCCTGCTGTAAGGCCTCCCTTGGATACAAGAATGTTGGGGGAGACAGTGCCAGAAGTCTGGCTAAAATCATGGTGAATGACATCTCCTACTCTTTCTTCTCCCACAAGTACAGGTCTTTTATCACAGAAGGCAATCACGTTGGTCTGGAATTATTTATGTCCAGTAAATCCGTGCTGACTATTTCCAGGCACCTTCGTGTACCCAGAAATGTGATCCAAGATGGATAGCTCCAGGACACACTCCTCACTCAAGTGAGGCTGAACGGCCTGCAGCTCCCCGGCTTGTCCTTGTGGCCTCTTTTGAAGATAGGCACAACATAATCCTTTTTCCTGCACTCAGCCCTCGGGCACTGTGGGTTGGTATTCTCGCCTGGAGTCCTGACTCTACTACGCACAACAGCCCAGGAGACTCTGCTGGTGAAGACTGAAGCCAAGACGACGTTCAGTTCCTCACACCTATCTCCATCTGCTGTTCCTAGATTCCCTGCCCCATGCAGCAGTGAGCCCACATTTTCCTTCTTTACTCTTTCACTGTTACTGAAGCAGCAGCAGCTCTCCTTCAGGCTCGTGACATCCCCTGCAGGGGTCGATGCTAGGGCAGCTTGGGCTTCCCTAACACCATCCCTTCTTCACTGGACAGTATTTCCAAATTCCTCCTTTGCAGCCTCTCCTTTCTTCTCCTATCCTTGTGTTGCCTTGTGGCCCTGGAGCTCAGGCCTGAGCTCCCTGTTTAGCCAAGCCAGGGTCCAGAGATGCCTGCCAATTTTACAGACTGTCAGTATGGAGCTTTGTTGTGCTTTGTGGGTGCTGTCCAGGTAGGAAAGCTGAGGTGCGCTGAGGCACTTGCCCAGCAACCCCTCCAAAAGGACATGGCTTTCCTATAGGTCCCATGCTGCTTCCGCAGGAGACATATGGCTGTCTGGGTTGCCCCAGGAACCTGACCTGGACTGCAGGCCTACTTTTGTCATTAAATCAAGCACCTGCACTGCACTACATCAGCTGTTTGCAGTGTAGGGATCTGCTTGTGTCTCAGCTTAAGAATGAGTGGAGCTCTAGTCGTAGTAGGCATCTAGTGTCCTTTCATATGGCCTGGGAAATTCCTCAGCTGGCCCCCACCTGGGGTTCTAGAAGGATGTAGGTCTCATAGTTGCTCCATCAGAGCCAGCAGACACTGGCACATGCCTTGCACCACCTCTGTCTCTTCAAATGTCACCAGGTGTTTGTGTGTGAGCAACTGACTCCCACCCTCCATCTCTAGTGGTTACAATGGCAGCGTAGACAAGGGGCTTACCTGCAGGCAGCCATGTTGTGCACACTTCAGCTTGGGCAAGGGGAATCCCACCTCCTGTGTGTTTCTGGAGTTCATGGGAGAGAGCTGAATCCAACCCCATCCCAGGGATTTCTAAAACCGTCATGCGATGCCCAGATTGACTCATCGGAATCAATACCTGAACCATGCGAAAATGACCTCCCTCCTTGTCCTTGACTAGGTGTTCTGCCTATTTAAGAGATGGGAATCAGGTCTTCCAGAGTGGGACAGGTCCACCTCTTGCAAATAACCACCCTCTGATGAGACAAAATGCAATGCAGGAATCAGTGTTTACAAACTTCAGTGTTCAGAAAGGGACCATAGGTGATAGGATTTCAGTAGACTGCAGTGAACATTTCCCAGGAAGAGGGTGCACAAGCGACAGAGCAATTCATGCCTTAAGCTGGACCTCTGCTCCTGAGCGGGGCCAGGCTCCGGGGACCGAGGGAGCTGCTGGCAACCAGGCAGCATGGCCGAGAGACAGCTCTGGGCAGCAGCAGCTCCTCTGCCAAGAGCAGCGGGGCTCCGGGCACTGCCTGCTGCTGCTGCTGACAGGAGATGAGGCGAGAGGGAGAGAAGTGAGAGGCAGTGTGGAGTGGGAGGAGCGAGGAGAGCTCCTTGCGGGGGAAATCTGCACAGCCCTTTGCATGCTAAGTCTCTGGCTGCAGGGTAACTGCAGGGTAACTTGGATTCCCAAACCTTCACTCTTGGAGATCGCTAGGTCTGTGAGAAGCTTCAGCAAACCCCTTCAACCCCACCTCAGCCTGCAGGCAGCCCCAGCAGCACCTTTATTGCTTCATAAGGGTTTTTATGACCTGCTCCTTGGGACCTGTGAGCACAGAGATACCCCTGCCCAGTGCCCTGTCCTGGCAGGTTTCTGTAGGGCAGAACTGAGTGTGCAGAGGGTGGGATGGGGTCTGTGAAAACCAGCAGGGAAAAGACATTGGGAGAGAGCAAGAGCTCCCAGCAGAGAGAGCGCCAGGCAGCAGAGACGGGCTGGGAATGAGAGAGAACTGCTAACAGAAACGTCACAGGAGGATGGGTTTGGGCAAGTGTTGATCAGTCCCTGCAAGGCAGACAGCTTTCTCTGAGCCAGCCCCGCATGTCTTCTCTCCCACCCAGCAGAGCCTCTGCCCTCACAGCCGTGGAGTCCAGGGCATGAGCCACCCGCTCTGCAGCCAGACCTGCAGCAGAGGAGAGGGGCATCTCTCCTGCCACGGGCCCCGTTTTGTGCTGCCCGACAAAGGGGCTGAGTGACTGCCCTGCAATGTCACCACCCAGCTGGGGAAGGTGAAGGCTTTCCCGACTGCCCATCTGTCCCTCTCTCCTTGCCTCCCGTGGCAGCAGGAGTGTAGTGTTGCTCCTTGTTTCCCCTCCTCTCCGTGCTGCCCTTGTTCTTCTCTCGGGTTCCCTGGGGTTGGTGGGTTTTCAGCTGCAGCTCAGACCCCTGCCCTGCGAGTTGTGCCACAGAGGTCTCTGCTTGGGAGTGAGGTGTCTGCAGCCCCCTTCTGACCCGTGCAGGTCCAGGAAATGCAGTGGGTGGGGAGGGGAGTGGAGCTGACTGTCCTGTAAGGAGAGCCCATCTGCAGTCCTAACAGTCCTTGGACCATTTCCCTGTGGTGTCCTGGCAGGCTTGGGGCTGCCCTCCAGAAGGGCACCGCTGCCTCATACCACCATCTCTGTGATGTGTGAGGGAGCTGTGAAGAATCTTCAGAGATGCTGGGCGTATGGAGATGGTGTTGGGAAGCTGTATGTGGGCAGCTGAAAAGAGCCGTGTGTGTGCTTGGCTAGAAAGGGGAGTGTGGAGACGTCGCTCTGGTGCCCTGAGGAAGGGAGAGAAGGTTGGAGACCCACACTTGGGACCTGGGCTCGTCTGCTCTCAGCAGGGGCTAGATTCTTTTTTGGGCAACAGATGAGAGTGACCATCCTGCAGCTCAAAGAGCTGCAAACACAGGACAGCTGAGAACAAGACTAATAGACAGACAAGCTGTCCTCCCTCTGCACCCGGGGACAGGGAATTGGTCTTTCTCAGGAGTCACAGCAGAAACGCTGAGACTTTCTGCCTTTTGAGGAAGACTGCCCAGGGGGCACAGGGGCATCTCACAGAAAATAAACATTAGGAAGAAATCCCTAAAGCTCTGTTCCTCAACCCTCATTCTTCAGAACAGGTGGTGAAGATGCTGAAATATTCCTTCCACCTGCCCAGTGGCTTTCACCTGACAGACCTTGTGACTGTCAGAGCTAGTCACCCCCACTCCCATGTCCCCACTGCCCTACAGCAGGATGGACAGACTGCCCTGGAGCCCATGGGCAGAGGCCTCTGCTCCTCACAGCACACTCCGCCAGTGCACAGGGGAGCTCAAGCAAGGCAGCTGCACACACATGCTCTCCGTGAAGAGAGAGGCAGTACGGGGGGTTGGATGAGAACTGGAACATTTCAGGGTTTCTTGAAAAGCATCTCCTAACTTCTCCATGTCTTTTCTTCTTTGGACAGTCCCACATGCCTGGAGGGAGCAACATGTCCAACAGCAGCTCCGTCACTGAATTCCTCCTGGCATTCGCAGAAACCCGGCAGCTGCAGCTCTTGCACTTCTTGCTCTTCCTGGGCATCTACCTGGCTGCCCTCCTGGCCAACGGCCTCATCATCACCGCCATAGCCTGCCACCACCGCCTCCACACCCCCATGGACTTCTTCCTCTTTAATCTCTCCCTCCTCAACCTGGCCTCCATCTCCACCACTGTCCCCACATCCATGGCCAATTCCCTCATGGACACCACGACCATCTCCTACTCGGGATGCGCTGCCCAGGTCTTCCTGGTTTCCTTCTTGTTTGGAGGAGAGATTTCTCTTCTCACTGTCATGGCCTATGACCGCTACGTTGCCATCTGCAGACCCCTGCACTACGGGACCCTCCTGGGTGGCAGCAGAGCTTGTGTCCAAATGGCAGCAGCTGCCTGGGGCAGCGGCTTTCTCAATGCTCTCCTGCACACTGCCAACACATTTTCCATACCTCTCTGCCAAAGCAATGCTGTGGGGCAGTTCTTCTGTGAGATCCCCCAGATCCTCAAGCTCTCCTGCTCACAATCCTGCCTCCGGGAAGTTGGGGTTGTTGTGGTTAGTGTTGGTTTATTTTTTGCATGTTTCATGTCCATTGTGCTGTCCTACGTACAGATCTTCACAGTTGTGCTGAGGATCCCCTCCGAGCAGGGCCGGCACAAAGCCTTCTCCATGTGCCTCCCTCACCTGGCCGTGGACTCCTTGTTTATCAGCAGTGCAATATTTGCCTACCTGAAGCCCTCCTCCCTCTCCTCCCCATCCCTGGATCTGGTGGTGGCTGTTTTGTACGCAGTGGTGCATCCAGCACTGAACCCCCTCATCTACAGCCTGAGGAACAAGGAGCTCCGAGATGCCCTGAGGAAAGTGATTGCATGGGCATTTTTCAGCAGTGCTAAAATTGCCTTTGCTCTCAACAACTGAATCCCAAACTGTCCCAAACCAGGACTCAGTTTTGGTTTTTTATTTTATTTTTATTATTACTATTGTTACTGTTATGATGATGATGATGAAATTTATTTGTTATCATTTTGCTACATAAATGCTTGCAGTTCACCCCGGTTTTAATGCCATGTCTCACCTGGTGGCCACGCAAAACTGTCTAACGCCAGGTCAGAGCTGGCTCCCTCACAGTATCTTGGTAATAAAGGCAGTTCTAGCCAGTGCCATGTCTGAAGGCTGGGTGCTTCTTCCAGAGCTGGTGTCAAATATAGGCCCAAGGAGAGCAGCCCACAAGGGCCTGCTGGGCAGCCTTGTCCATGGGGTCAGGAACAAAAAGCTCATCATCCTGTTATGATCTCTTAGACACCAAGGCATTTAGGATTGAGGAGTCCCCCCTCAGTGTCCAGTGACAGGGGAGATGAGGGATTGTCACTGTTGTACATAGCCGGGGCTGTCGCACATGTTCAGGCACAGTGTCAGATGTCCCTCCTTCTGGAGGGGAAGCTGGAGGTGCCAGGAGAGCACAGGGGCTCTCCTGGGACAGCGTGTGCCTGGGGTGGGCAGCGAGAGGAGCCTCACAAAATGAGAAGTCCCCCAAGGTGGAGTCCCTTAAAGGGAAAGCACGAAACGCAGGTATCCACAGGCACAGGAGGACTCTGCAGTCCCAGGAGAGGCAGTGGGGACCCAGCTGGCACGGGGCACGGGGCACGGGGCACGGGGCACGGGAGAGTGATTCATGTCATCGTTAATGAAATACCATGTGTTGGATCTCTGGAGGGATTAGAGGCCATGGATCCCCATTCGGTTGGGTCTGCTTCCCACCTGCACCAGCATGGCCAGTGCAGAGTCACCCCCGTGGCCCTGTGGCCCCACCGTCTGCTCGCTCTCCAGAGCAGCACTGCCAGCTCGAGACCCTGCGGCAGAGCAGGGGAAGGGGTGCAGGAACAGTTATTGAGGTCAGAGGAGGGATGAGGAGACATCAGAAGGAAGTGGAGCTGGGCTTGAAATGGTCTTGGAGAGAAAAATGCTGACATTTTATCCAAGACAATGGTCACACTGTGGCTACACTAAAGTGTGTTCACGTTGCAGAGCCAGAAGTCCTTGGTGTTCTGGCTTCCCGTATGGCCTGGGAAGTGGCTGAAGAAGGAATAACTCTCCCCACCTTCCCTGGTCATAGTGTCATCATCACTTCTGACAGGTGGCACCAAAAGGAAGGCTGGGACCCTGTGCCAGCACTTGTCTTGAAGGAAGCAGGACCCAGCAGCCAGATCAGTTTGCTGCTGTCCCTCAGGCCCTATCTCCAGCACACAGTCTTGAGACAATCTCCCCCAGGCCGCGTGCTAGCCTTTACCCCAAAAGTCACCTCCAGACAGGGCTCTGCACCCAGCTGGAGGACTGGGCATCCAGCTGTGAGCCCTAGGAGAATGAGCCCCCTGCTGGGTCCTCTACAGGGCTAGCAGGGAGTATGCAGAGGAGGTCCTGGGAGCGTCTACTGGGCCTGTAGACCATCCTCATGCCCATGGAGACTCTCAAGCAGGGTCCCTCAGTGCAAAGATCCAGCCCAATTTGTTGTTGTGTGAACAGAGAGGAGAAACTGCCCCAGGAAACTCCTCACAGACCCCTTTCAGCACTGCCTTTCCCCACAGTCGTGGTGAGGAGTGACCTTTGCATGTGACCAGCTCCATCTCCCTGCTGGGCTCAGCCCCTGTATGGTGGGATGGCCAGTCCTGCCTGGCCTCTCTCCAGACCCAGACCCCAGCAGACCCTGGAGCATGGCTGTTTGCTTTCCTCAAGGTGGGCTGGGCAGGGGCTGGGGATGGGGGGGAGGTTGCAAAGCAGGAGGGCCGTGGAGGCCACGGCACCGAGGGCTGTTGGGGGGCCATGCTGGGGGGACGTCTCCTCACTCCTGAAGGCAGCCTATGCTGTGCGGTGCCTGCACAACGGTGCCATGGGGCCGCATGCCGGGCAGCAGGGCGGAGGCAGAGCAGGGGTGGGACGCAGACAGGAGCCACGAGACTGCTGGAATGTGACAAATGTCCGCAGCCCCCAGCGAGACAGGGCTGTGCTGTGTGGTGGCTCCAGGGAGGCCAAGGGGCACCGTGGTGGGAGGAGCAGGGTGGAGAGCAGCAGGCACAGGGCTCCCAGCAGCCCCTCTGCAGCTGAGAGGGAAGGAAGGAGGGAAGGAGGGAGAGAAGGAGGGGGAGAGGGAGGGAGGGAAGAGAGAGAGAGAAAAGGAGAGAGGGAAGGAAGGAGGGAGGGAAGGGAGGAGGGGGAAGGAAGGAAAGAAGGGGAGGGAAGGAAGGACGGAAAGGGAAGGAAGGCGGGAGGGAAGGAAGGCGGGAGGGAAGGCAGAAGGGGGAGGGAAGGAAGGAGAGGCAGAGGGAAGGAAGGAGGGGGAAGGAAGAAAGAAGGGGAGGGAAGGAAGGATGGAAAGGGAAGGCAGGAGGAGGGAGGCAGCAGCTCAGGGAGGGCGGGAGGGGAGGCCCAGCAGAGGCCAGGGCAGCCCTGGGGGCCCAAGGGCCGCTGTTGCTAGGCAGCACCGGGGGCGGGGGGGGCAGGAGGAGGCCACGTGACCTGCAGCTGGTGCCGTTGCCAGGCAACGCCGGGTGGGGCTGCAGCAACCCTGGGGGAGGGATCCCGGCCCTGAGGTGGGGGGGTGAGGGGGGCAGGTGTGGGGGGGCAGCGTGTGGGGCTGGGAGAGGTGGGGAGCCAGGCCCTCCGCGGCCCCCGGCCCCGCTGCCCCGGCCGTCATGGGGCTGGGGGCTGCCGGGTCCATGGCCGCCCCCTGCGCCCGGCAGCCTCTGCTGCCTCCTCTGCGCCGCCACTGCTGAAAAAGCCCCCAACGTTTCCAGAGGTCGCGGTCACTCTGGAGCGGAACGATGGCGCACGCTGCTCACGTTAACGCCACCAGGCACCTCTGAGGCTGCTCTTTTGCAGCGCCCGGTTTCTGTGACCCTGCAACATGTCCTGCCCTTCTTCCCCAGCCAGAAGAAGAGCTGATGGCACTAGCGTCTTTTCTGGCGTGTCTCTCCTGATCCGTTCCCTGCTGTTGCGTGTTGGACCTGGTGACCTGGCACCTGCCCGAGACCCGGCCAAGGGAACCGCCCAGCTCCCAGCGGGGGCACAACCGGGAGCGGGTTTCGCTGGGTCTGCTTCTCGAGCAGCAATCGGGCAGTCGGAGGCCCGGGGAAGCACGACCCGGAGACCCTCCAGCTGGCTCTGGCCAAGAGTTGCCTCAGGAAGGGAAGAAGAAATACGCCCGCTGGGTTTCTCCAGTGGGTTTTGGCGCGGCGGATAGGGCTCGCTTGCCTCCATCTTTGCGACAGCGCCCTGGAAAGGCGAGCAGAGGACCTGCGGTTGGCCCAGCACCAGAGGGAGGGCAGAGCCAGAGCCTCCGCGTCCTCCCAGCCAGTGTCCTCTCCTTCAAACCCCTTCAGCTGTCTGCCAGAGCAGTCACCTGTGCGATTCCCCGAACAGTTGCCCAGTTTTGCCTGGCTGTAAGGACAACCTGTCTTTGAGGTGCCTCTGTTGTTGTACGTAGCCGGCTGCAGTTGTGAAACATTTCTGCGGAAAAGGGACGTGAAGCGGCAAGCGGCACAAGGGAGGGAGCAGGAGCAGGGCTCTCCCCTGCCAGGGTGGGCGCCCGTCTCTCGTCTCTGGTCCCACCCTCTGTAGGCGTGCTCCGAGCACACACCGGGAGGGTATGGAGAGCTGACGGGTCCCCAGCTGGTGCGGCAGGGATGGGTGAGTCTGGCTTGAGTTCAGGGTTCAAGCAAGTCCTTCGCTGTTGAATGGGACCTTTGCGCTTGGCAGGTGGCAGTGAGCTGGCATCTGGCCGCCTAAAAAGCTACGCGCTGAGTGCTGCGCTGCTCCCTTGGCTGTAGCTGCTGCCGAATTGGCCAGGCCAATTGCCCCCTGCCCTGAGGAGCAGGAACGAGGGGCCTTCAGAGTGTCCTGCCTCCAGTCCTGCCCCCAGGGTCCCTCCCAGTCCCCTTTCCTTGGCAGAGGGTCTGATGTGAGTCTCTGCTGCCTACAGGAGGGCTTCAGGCTCGGCAGCATTTCCGGGTGACTTCATGGTTGTGTTCTTCAAGCAAGCAGCCCTCTCTGGGCAGGGCTGAGGGAGTGACTGCAAGCAAAGCCTCATGCTCCCCAGCACAAGATGGACGCAGCTTCTCAGCTTTGCCAGGAGAGGATGGAGAAGAGTTCCTCGGGCCAGGAGCAGCGCCGTGAAAGCTGCATGTTCGCGCGGCAGTTCCTCGCTGGCCTGAGGCAGAGGCAAGCGCACGTTGGGAGGAGGGCAACCAGGGCCAGGAGCTGGAAGCTGCACCCCAAGCCAGAGGGGGCGTCCCCAAAATCAGCGTTCTTCCTGCTGCCAGAGCTGAGGAGGGCAACCACTTTGTCCTCGGTCAGGGAAGTAGAAGAGCTGAAGGCCTGCTCCAACTCTGGAGTCTAAGCGAAAGGCAAAAGCTGTCGCAGCAAGGGAGGACACCGCGTTTATGCTGCTGTGGCTCCGTCAGGCTCAACCAGACTAAGGAGAATTCACACAAGCCCTTTATTCGGCACATGTCAGGAGGCAGTGCCTGCAGCAGAGGGGCAATGACGACCTGCCGCACACTCGCTCGCTCACGCAGGGGGAGCTGCTGGGCATGACGCAGGCTCTGCAGCACTCTCTGGGGTCGCCATGGGCTGAGCAGCCTGGGAGGGGAACTGCTGCTCTGGCTCTGCTCAAAGAGAGCTGTCTCATGGAGCAGGGCGCCACCTTCTCCACGCTCTCCGGAGCCGGTAGCACAGTGCTCCAAGGGTGAACCCTGATGGTGCCTTTTCCGCTGGAGCTCTCAGGAGCAGGATGGTCTGGCTTGCCAGAGACTGGATGCTGAGGCTGGTGTCACTCGGCATGCTTTGAAGGGCTGCAATACAAAGGAAGAGAGAAGAGATGAAAGCCCCGGGTGTGCGGAGACCCCAGGCATGGCCTCCGGGCAGGGCCAAGCCCAACCAGCCCTTCCCATCGCCCGCAGGCAGCAGGGAGGCCTAAGAGATCAGCTGGCGAAAGATGCAGTTGAGAAATGCCCCAAGCGCCCCGGCAATACTCGCCCCCTCCCGGTGCCCAGCAGGGGATCAGTGCTCGCTCCCCAGGCTCTGCCCTCCTCCGTGCCGCAGCTAGCACCACGCTGCCCCCACTCACCCTGGCAGATGTCCTGCAGCTTCTCCTCGCTCGGGTCGCTCATGTGCCGTCCGACGAGCCCTAGGTGTACACAGCCCATGGCAAAGCCCGCTGTCAGCACACAGCCCCTGGGCACGCAGGCCCTGCCTGAGGCAGGCAGGGCTCCGGCAGCCCCAGGGCAGGTTCTTGCTGCCAGCGCAGCAGCCGGGACTGGGGCCAAGCTGCCCTGGGACAGAGAGGGGCCCCACAGGGGCTGGGACTCACCGAGGAACCTGACGGCCGCCTCCCGCAAGGCCTCCTGTGGGCTCTCCAAGTAGGGCAGGCTCTGCCGCAGGTACTCCTCCGCTCTGCTCCTGTTCCTCTCCAGCTGGGCAGAGGGCGAGGGCGAGGGCTTGGGGCAGACCTTCCCCACGCAGCCAGGCCAGGCCCTCCTGCCAGGGCTGCCTCCCCTCCCTTCCCATGCCAGGACGTTCATGGCTCCCAGTCAGGAGCCGTATGGCACCGAGGTCTGGAGGAAGCAGAGGGCAGAGCGCTCCCCAGGCCGGCTGAGGTGCCCTAGTGCTCACCAGGCCCGGCTGGGCCAAGGGCTCTTTCCGCATGCTGGGGGCAGTGTGGGGACAGGGCCCTGGAGAAGAGCCCACCGGGGCAGGGTGCTGGAGGAAGGGGAGCGCATGTGCAGCTCCAGAGCCCGCAGCAATGGGTGTGGGTGTGGACAAGGGGGCAGGCCTTCTGCGGGCCAGACCTTGGGGGCTTGGGGCTGTCCTTACCAGGCACTCGCCAATCTGCCACGTCTGAGCTGTCTCGAGCAGGTGCCTGAGCTGCTTCCACTTCAGGAGCTTAGCAGCAGCGAGGAGAGCTTCCCGAGCGGCCTGCAGAGCAGCAGAGAGTGGGAGATGCCACTGCAGCGCAGGCAGGAGATCCTGCATGCCCCGCACCTGGGCAAGGCTCAGAGCCTTTCCCAGGCTGTGATGGGAAGCTGCATGTGGGGAGCGAGTTGGGCTTTGATGCCCTGGGCAGAGATGGGGGCAACCACCATCTCGGGGCAGCAGAAGAGAGCTCACCAAGAGCCTGGCCCAGGATGCCTGCAAGGACAGCTGGGAAGCCCCGAGGGACGCTAGTGCTGGGGCCTTGCTGGGCAAACCAGGCCAACAGGAAAAGCACTCCTGGCCCCACACGAGCAACCACTGTGGCCACACACCTGCGCCACGCTTGAGATCTCCTCGTGCGTGTGGAGAAGCAGTGGGAGCAGGCTGCTGTGCACGTGCTTCCGGATCTGCCGTTTCTGGGGGCCCACCACAGTTGCCAGCACGTGCCCAAAGAGCTGGATGGAGAGCTCTCGCACACGGGTAGACTCCTGGAGGGAAGGAAGATGGGAGGACCTCAGCAAGGGCTGCTGCAAGGCTGTGGTGAGCAAGGGGGTCAGCGGGGCTGCTGTGGAGATGACTGCTGCTGACGCAGCCTCTGCACGGAGGAGCTGTGGGCCAGATCTGCCACCAGCACAGAATGGCCCCAGCCCCAAGACGCGCAACACAGTGGCTTTCTCTAACACGTGGCAGCCAGGGAGAGCCAAGCCGTGGAGGTGTCTGTGCCTGGAAGGGCTGCTCTGGCCCTGGCCACACTCCCACCAGTCACCTCCTGGCTGACTCGCAGAGGAGCTCCCTGGGTAGATGTGCCAAGGAGGAGATGGGGGCCGGCCGTCGGCAGCAGCTCCTGGGCACATCCCACCTGCTGACGGTCCCCAAAATGCGCTGCCCTGGTGTGAACCCCCTGCCTGGGCCATGCACCTCTGCCCCACAGCCACGGCAGCAGAGCCCCCGCCTTTCCCACCAGCCTTACGTCATCAAAGAGTGGCCGGAGCTCCTCAGCAAGCTGCAGGGCGATGGGGTTGGCCTTCTTGCTGTCCAGGAGATGGAGCACGTGGCTGAGGATGGTGAGGGCCTTGGCGCGGAAGGTGCTGTCAGCACCCGGCAGGTGCTCCAGGAGTGCGGGCAGCAGGCCTTGCAGACTTCTTGCCTACATGAAACAGAGAAGGCCCTTTGGGTGAAGCAAGGAGTGACTGCATTGGCACAAACGCTCTGGCTGTAGCAGCGACAGGACGGTGGGGGAGCTGGCAGCAGCTTCCCGAGCTCTCGATTCCTCCGCTGCCTTTCCCTCCGCTGCCTTACCCGCCACCTCCAGCCCCAGGCCACTGGCCTGACTTTGCCCGGCTGCCCCCTGCTCACTGTGTGGCGTCTCTCAGACAGCGTGACGAGGCCTGTGATGGCCATGTCGCGCATGGCCAAGCTCTGGTTCTGCAGATGCAATTGCAGGAAGCCCAGCACATCCTCATCAATCTCCTGCTCCAAGTCGGTGCAGTTCAGCAGCTGAAAGACAGCCGGCTGCAGAGTGAGCGACCGGCAGAGGCAGCAGGACTCCCCGCGTCCTCTGAACCATCTGCAGCCTGTCTGTCTTGGGCCTTTGTGAAGTGCTGGAAGGTAGAGAGCTGGCACCAAGGGTGCATGAGCTGCGAGTGGTTGTGAGCATCAGCCCGGCAGAAATGGCCTCTTGGCGGGAAGGAGGCCAGGCTGGGGTGACTGAGGGGAGTGCAGCTGCTGCGGGAGAGGAGCCCAGCTCCACCGACCAGCCACCCGCCCCTCTGCCCACGTGCCAGAGAGCCCCGTGTTTGCAGGCACTGCCCAGAGGCACCGCTCGCCACCAGGCCCACCTCAATGAAGACAGCCATGGCGGCGATCTCACGGTGTTTGTCTCCGCAGCTGAGTACCCTGACCACGTGGTCAAACATCCAGGCGCACTCATCGGCCGCGTTCATCCACAGCTCCCTGGTCGGGGAGGGGAGAAGGCACTGTGGGCACGGAGCTGGGCAGGCAAACCTCTTTGGGTGTGCGCCGCCACCCCGAGCCATCATCCTGCAGGCCAGGTCCTGCAGGGCAAGGTCGTGGGTGTACTCAGCCCCAGCAGCCGGTGGCGCTGGCTCAAGGAGCGGCGGTGGCCTTTCGCCACCACACCTTGTGAGGAGCAACCTGGCGTCTCACCCACTCAGGCTTATTTTGGTGAGAGAGCGGAAAAGCGCCCTTCCTACACCAAAGCTGTGGCCTTCGGGCACTCTGTCTCCAGGGCAGAAATGCTGGGGCAGACGAGGATGAAGAAGGCTCTCACCTAGTCAGCAACGTGACTCCTGTGTGGTAGGTCTCCTTGCTCATAAGCATGTCCCAGCCACCCTGCCTCTCAATGGAGTCAGCCAGATGTCAGTCAGTCAGCATGGCAGAGCAGAGCTTTCATGGCCTGCACCGCGCTCCTGTGTGTAGAGCAAAGGCGGGTCGCACACGGAGGCCAAGCCCGGGCTCTGCGCGCATGGGAGAGACTGGGGAAGAGGGACGGAGCACCTGACGGGGCTGCCTGGAGGACACTTGTTCTCCTGGCCACACATCTGGCTGTAGTCTTGGAGGTCCTGCAGGGTGTACTCCAGGCTGAAGAAGGTCTGGAAGAGCACTGCTAGGTAGAGCTGGGGGAAAATGAGCTGCACTGGCTCTTTGCTGGCGGGCAGCAGGAGGATCTCGTTGAGGGCCCTGATTGCCTGCCAAAAACACCAGAGATGGGTCTGGCTGGAAAGAGATCACCTAAGCCAAGGCAAGCCAAGGCTCCTGCTTGCAACGGTGGCAAACGAGTCTTCTTGAGCCACAGGGCAGGTCCCCCTGGCAGGCCTCGTGGACCCCGCAGGTGGTCCTGGGCTCCTGGCCCCAGGCTGGGCCCCATGGGCAGGACTGAGTGAGGCCTGTGCTGGTCACTCACAGTCAGCGGAAGGATGTAGCTGTCCTTTGGCATGTTGCTGTCCCGCCTGAGCAGTGGCTGGTCCCAGAGCCAAGAGAGCAGCTCCTTCAGCACCTCCTCTGCAGGGGAGTGCTCGGAGACCAGCGTCCTCCACATGGCCCCGGCGACGCTGCAGACGCAGAGCGTGCTGTCGGGGGGGCTGCCTTGGCCACAGCTCCTTGGCCTGCGATAGCCCCGGAGCTGTCCTCAAGGCTGGCAGACCCCGTACCTGTCACACAGCAGGGAGGTGTTCAGCAGGCTCTCAACCACCTGAGCAGGCTCCAAGCGGGCCATCTGGAGCAGGGCGTTGTTCAAGATGGCCTGGAGCGACGCCTCCCTGATGCCCATGAGGTTCTCATAGATGCTGCTCACCACCTCCGGCACCTGGAGGGGACAACACGGGTAAGAGTGGGACCGCCACAGGAGCGTAGCAGTTGCCTCAGGGCCACTGAGAACTGCTTCCTTCCCGTCGCTCTTTGCTGGCCTCAAAGGCTGCCGGGTGCCTGAGAGCCCTGGCCTCCGCTCAGGGGGCTCAGAGCCCCGAGGGTGCAAGCCCAGGGCAGTGCGGCTACAAGCTGCTTACCCTGTCCAGCTCCGAGTCGGGGTCTCTCAAGACCGCCTCCATCATGCGGGCAACCACCTCGGTATGGGAGACCCTTGGTTCTGTCAGGCCCTTGATGGTGGTCAGGAGGAAGTGGGTCCTCTCGGAGGGGAAGAGAAAGCTCCCAAATATCTGTGGAGGGAAAGACACAGGGTGGCACCGTGCGTGCACCCCGAGGAGCAGAGAGAGTGGCTCCAGGAGTGGAGAGAGAGTTGGAGCAGGGCTGGCACAGTGCCCCCGGGCAAGCCGGGCGCAGGGGCTGTGCTGGGATGGGCTGAGGGCAGTGGGCAGTGGGCAGTGGGCAGTGGAGCTGCCGGGGTGCAGGTGGATGGCTGGGGTCAGGGTCACGGTGGGCTGGCCCTCCGGGGCCGCAGAGCTGGCGGGTGGCCAGGACAGCTGGAGCTGCTGCTCTGCCCCTGGGACAAAGCCTTTGGCTCTGCCAGGCTCAGGGAGAGCGGGACATGCCTCCGCCCGAGGCCTGGGAGGCTGCCGTGCCGGCTGCCCCCCACTGATGAGGGATGCGTTTGTTCCTGCAGGCGTGCTGCCAGCCCTGTGGCCAAGAAGGGCAGCGAGGGAGGAGCTTCTCACCGTGCTCTCGGCAGTGGCGTTGCTGGGCCAGAAGGCGTTTGGGCCTTCCCTCTGCCACTTCATGTCTGGAGGCGTCAGATCCTCCTCTGCCATCTTTCTACCTGTGCAGGAGGAGAAACCCCGAGCAGTCAGGAGGAACGATGGCGAGTTGGAGATGGCGGACTGAAGGCATTCAGCAGAGCTGTGTGGCTTGCCGAGAGGGCCAGCCCAGCCCAGCTTCTCTTACTCTCGCGCAGCAGAATGACCCTGTAGAAATGGTGGAGAGCCTCTGCTGCCCCATGGCTGATCTCCTGGTCCTTCTCGGCGCAGCACAGCGTGAGGTGGCCCATCAGCTGTCCCAGGAAGTCCAAAGGTGTCTTTTGGAAGAGGAAAGGGCCGGCACTGCTTCCTCCACAGCTGGGCGAGTCCTGGGGGGAGGCAGGAAGGACCGGGAGCAAGGCTAAGCTGCGGCAGCTGGGACCAAAGCCCTGGGCGCCACGCAAGAGCGGGCCCAGGCCAAGGGCCACACGAGCCAAAGCCCTGGAGGCATCTGCCCAGCCCTGCTCCCAACAGTGAGCAATGGGGTGCGGAGCCGTGTGTCCTAGCCTGCCCGCCCCTGCCCTCTGCCAGTTCTGTTGCCCACTGCTCCCGCTGGCCGCCTTGTCTGCAAGAGCACATCAAGCCACGTGCCCTCTCCTCCTGCCTGAGAGGAGAGTTGCCCACGGCCTGCAGCCACCCACTTACCTCCAGCAGAGAAGAGCTGCCCAGGAGCTGACTCAGCCGCACAATCCTCCCCACGGCCCTCTGGCGCTCAGCCACCCTCTGGGACGCTGTCAAGGGCAGCAGCACCTGAGGAGACCAAAGCCGCTGGTCGGCGCTGGGTCCTGACGGCCACTCCAGGAGCAACAGCTCCGCTAAGCACCCGGCAGGGTTTCTGCCTCTGCTGCCTTCCGTGCGCTCCTCCAGATGTGGCCCTGCGTCCCCTGCTTGTGCCCAACTCCTTGCCCCGCTTTGGTGCAAGGGATGGCTTTTTGGGGCGAGGGGCAGAGGGGCTGAGGGGCAGAGGGGCAGGGCCGTGCTGGTATGCTGGCGGGGGAAAGGGCTCTGACTGCCACCAGGAGAGACACCCGGCTCAGCCAAGAGCATGGTGGGGCCCCTCCCTGGCTCCCCACGGAGAGCTGGGCCCTCCCCACAGCATGCTCTCTGCACCTGGTCTCAGGCAGGGGTGGCCCCTCGACTCGAGAGGGCCCCTTCCCTTTGGGGTGAGGACCAAGCCCTGCCACCACCACCACCTCCCCACCTCCACACACGCTCTTTGCAAACAGCAGACCTCCAAGATGTTCTGCAGCTGCTGGAGACCGGAGGCCTGCGACTCGAACACCAGCACCTTCAGCAGCTCATCCAGAGCGTCCAGGGCCTGCAAGGGGGCAGAGGGTGGGCACCCCTAACGTGGCCAGGAGGCTGGCTCAAACTCCTGCTGCCCGAGGCCGGCACCTACCGGAGGGTAGAGTGAAGCATCCGGGCTGGGCATCTGCTCTTGGGCAGGAAGAGAGAAGATGCTGG
Organism: Struthio camelus; assembly: GCF_040807025.1. Classification (NCBI taxonomy): domain Eukaryota; kingdom Metazoa; phylum Chordata; class Aves; order Struthioniformes; family Struthionidae; genus Struthio; species Struthio camelus. The sequence continues at coordinate 215,012 of NW_027182695.1, forward strand.
TGATGCAAGTGCGGAGCAGCCTGCTGTCCTGGGTGTCCTTCAGGAAGGGCACCTCTTTGCTGAAAGGAGAGAGAGGTGCCTGTGGGGCGCTGGGGCAGGGAGCGGTGCCCCGACGCCCCGGGAAGGTGGAGGCAGCCCCGGGGGGTGGCAGTGCCTGGGGTGGCAGCCATCAGAGGTGGGGAAGCCCCACGGGGAGGCCCCTCCTGCCTCTCCCACGACGCAGACCCAGGGGCCAAGGACAGCGCTGGCAGGTGGGGCACGACGGCCGCTCCATCTCCTGCCTCTGCCTTCAGGGGAGAAGCCCGCGGACACCCCTCTGCTCTCCCGCCTGCCCCCCCGGGGCAGGTACCTGATGGCGGCAACAGCCAGCAGGGCTTCCTGCCGCACCCTGGAGTCCAGGCGGTCGGGGGGCTCTTGTTGCAGCAGCAGCTGGGGAGCAGAGGCGGCGTGGGGCACGGCAGTTGCCAGCCCCCCGCCAGCGGTGGGCAGCACCCGGCAGGCGCCCCCACCCCGCAAGCAGCGCCCAGGCCCGGCAGCCCCCCAGCGAGGAGGGCTGTGCTGGCGGGGGCCTGCCCACCCTTCCCCGCGTCCGGGTGCCCGAGTGCTGGGCTCGCCCGGGTGGCTCTGCCCCCTCCCACAGCCCCTCCGGCTGCTGCCTCACCTCCATCTTCTCCGCCAGCTCGCAGAACCCAGCCAGGTACCTGCCCATTGCCTTGGCTTGGCAGAGGGTGTGGATGGAGGCCAGAAACCTCAGCTTCTGTGCCTCGTCCTGACCGCCGGGGACAAGAGAGACCAAGAGGGCAGGTGAGAGGGCAGAGGCCCCGCCGGCTGCCCCCTGGCGCCCAGGGGGAAGCAGCAGCAGCGCAGGAGGCCCCGAGCAGCAGCTGAGCCCAGCCCAGAGCCCTCCCTGAGCCTGGGAGCAGGCAGCGAGCACGGAGGCAGCCGGCTGGGAGCTGCAGGCAGCGCCGGGCGGACAAGGGGCCTCGTCACCTGTTCGGGGCCCGTGGGAAAGGCCTGGAGATACTCCAGAGCTTCCTGCTCCTCTCCCTCCAGCTCCAGGAAACAGGCAGAAGAATCGGAGTCTGCGGGAGGAAGGGAGCGGGGAGAGCAGTGGGCGCTGGCAGGAGGCCGAGGAGCGAGCGGTGCCCTCTCTTCGGCGCCAGGCCTGCTCGCGCGGGCGCAGCGAGCCCCAGCCCGGGGCACGGATGCCCCGCCGCAGCAAAACCGCCCCCTGGCAGGGGGGCAGCGGAGGTGCCAGCCCCGCGGTGCCGCTGCCTCACCTGGCCGGAAGGTCTGCGGCACGCCCAGCTCTTGAGTCTCGGCCTGGGAGCTGCTCTCGCTGAAGGCGCCGCCCTGGTCCTCCCAGGCCAGGAAGGGAGTGCTGGGGCGCCCGTCCTCCTCAAGCACCAGCATGGGCTTGCCGGGGTCGGTGTCATCGAGGCGCAGGAGGAGGTTGCTGGTGGCTCCCGCCTGCTCCCAGGCCGCAATGAGCGCCCTGAAGGCAGCATCCTCCTCCGCCCAGGGGATGGGGTTGTGGCTGGGGGATCGATGCTCCGCCATGCTGCAGAGCCGAGGAGAGGCGTGAGAGAGGGCCAGGGGTGCCCGCAGCGCGGGCTGGCCCCAGCTCTCCTCGACGGCCTCGGGCAAACGCCTCGGCACCACGGGGCTGCCCGGGGGAGGCGCAGGGAAAGACGTGGCAGCGCTCAGGGGGCTCCTCGGCCAGCCCAGCACGCTCCTGCCCTTTCCCGTCTCTGTCCTCCCGGACACTGCGGGAGTGAGGCCGCAGCACTGTGGGGTGTCACAAAGGGAGGTCACAAAGGGCGGCATCACTGCCCCACTGCCCTGGGGAGGGGCAGGGCGCGTCCCCTCTGGGTGGCCCGGGGCCCCACTGGTTTGCCCTCCGCTTCCCTCAGGACCCCTCCATCTCCCTTCCCCAGTGCCCCAGGGCCCTCCAGGTGCCTCTGGGTGCTTTCCAGCCACTGCACGAATCACGGCTGCGAGCCAGAAAGCCTGCATTAGCAAACACTGCCAAAGCTCTAGTTTGGGTCGATGGGCAGCTCCTGCGTCGGGGCACGAGGCTGCGGGAGCTCCTGAGGTTGCTGCAGAGGAAGGAGCTGCAGCTGCACCAGCACCAGCTCCTCCTGTCAGCCCGGGACCTCTCAGCAGTTGCCCCAGCCATGCCTGAAGCACTTGGGGAGGCCTGGGGCTGCCAGCGGTTGCCCATCGCACAGGCTGGGCCTCTTCGGCAGGGAAGGGCTCAAAGGCAAAGCCTCCCTCCCTAGCCGTGCTGGTGCTCTGACTGCTAATTTGGGGGCTTAGGGATGAGGGCTGATGAGGAGCTGGAAAGGCCGGTGCAGGGCCATGGAAAGAGGTGTGAAGCAGCCCTTCGGGGTCCTTCTCGGGGAATACTTGCTGGTCAGCTGTGTGCATTAGGCTGGCTTGCTGGCCTTACCAGGTCAGGCTGCTGCCTTCTCCCCGCAGGGCCCTGGCCTGGGCCACCAAGGCTTCTCTGAGTCCTAAAGGAAGTGCAATAGGCAACAAGGTTGCACCAGTTTCCTGCTCTTTCCCTGCTTCAAGGCTTTAGGGAAGGCGGTAGTCCATCACACCTCCTTGTGTGTGCCCCACTCCTCCTTGCTAGCTCCCTACTGGATTTAGCTAACGGGCCGCATGGCTGGCACGCAAAGAGCCACCGTAGTTGCCCCAAGTGGGGAAGCTCTGATGTGTGCAACATTAAAACCCAGTGCTTCTGAAGAAAGCCTTAAGGGCCCAAATGCCAGGATGTGCCCTCTGAAGGGCAGGTGTCTGGTCGTTCTCCCCCGAGGTCCCCTGTCCCTGCTTTCAGCTCTGGTAGACTTCCTGTTTGTGCTTGAGGTTTGCCAGGAGCTCCTTGTTCCTGCTGCCGGCCTCCTTTGCTTGATGGCCTGCTTTTGGGCTGGGCCATTATGGAACTTGGAGGAGAGGATGCCTGAATATGAGCCAGCTCTCTTGGACCCGGCCCAAGTCTGCTCTCCTGAAGGCCAGGGCTGCGATTCTGCTTTTGGCCCTGCTCCTTCCTCGCCGGAGCTCTATGTAGAGCCACAACATTAGCAAAGGCTATGTTGTCAGGAGACTTCCCCAGAGGCTTTCCTGAAGGTCTGGGAAGGACTGCAGTTGTGTTGCATGGCTTTTGAGATATTCGAAGTCAGCTCTCAAATCTGCCGCCTGCCAAGAAGGTCATGTGGTGTTGTTTCCCAAGTCCTGATTTCACAGCCCGCTCCAGCACAGACTTGCAGCCCATGCCTGATCCACACCAGAGCAACAACGTTTGTGAAGGTGCTGCAGCCTCACACCTCATCTTCCAGGAGTTGTTTATGGAGCAATCTCAAATGCCTTAGAAAGCGTTCTGACTAGAGAAAGGCTTTTCTGTGCCTCTTTCCCTCTGAATGCAAGCCCACAGCACCAATAGCCAGCTGACACCACCAATGTTTTTCACACGACACTGTCCATTTGCAGGGAAGTCCCAGGCCTCTAGCAGCCGCTCCCTAACAGCGGGATTACTTGCCAAACTTGTTCTTTCACTTCTTCCAGTTGGTGCTGCTTGCTCGGCTTCTGCAGAGCTAGCGGCCAGTTCTCCTCAAAGTCAGCTGAGCGGAGTCTTGGGGGGATATTTCAGGCAAGGCTTTGGACGCTCGCATGGAGACCACCCAGGCTGTGACTCGAGGTCATCAGCAGGCAGCTTGGTGTCAGCGACCTGCCTTCGAAGGATGCCCACCACCGCTGACAGAGTGCCTACCAGGGAAATTGGCATTAGGCTAGCAAGAGGACCTAGCTCTTGTCTACCTCCTGGTCCCCCAGCAATCTCGGTGTGCCTCCCTGGAGGGGAGGCAGAGGAAGAGGATGAAGCGCGTTTCCCATGGGCAGGCCGGCCCACAGGGGCAGGAAGCCTGGGGAAGAATGGCAGCCATGTGCTGCTTTCTGCCCAGGGAAAAGCTATGCCCAGCTCCAGCCCCAGCCCCAGCCCCAGCCCCAGTGCGGCAGAGGGCAGCTGCCCTCTCCCACCCCACGCTGGCGGTGCCAGCCCCACCTCAGCCCGCTCCTGAAAGCCTCCAGCGCAGCCCTGGGGCAGTCTGGCGGCAGGCGGTTTTGACAAGGGCACAGCAGCAGCGATGCAGGGAGCAGGGGAAGAGCAGGGAAATTGGGGTGAAGAGCCCAGCCCTCGGCTGCATGGCCAGGGCACTGGGCAGCCGATGCCTTTGCAGCTGGCCCGGCTTCAGGCTTGGGGTGGATACCAGCTGGAGGGTAGGAGCACTGGGACTGTCACAGGCTTCCCGTGCAGCTGTGAGTGCGGTGAAGGCAAGTGGGCAGAGCCAGGCACATGCAACTGCAAAGGCCAGGGGAGGAAAAGGCCACGTGGGGCTGGTGAAAGCCCTCCCTCTGCTGCCTATGGGGAAGAGAGTCCCCAGGCGATGCTGAGCTCCACTTTGGCCACCGGAGGACGAGGGATTGTGGGGCTGGCCAAGGGCTCTGCGCTTGGCCGTGGCACAGGCAGAGCCCATCTCTGTGTCCGGGGTCTTCCCATTCACGGAGCCGCAGAGGAATTTTGGAGGGAAGGGACCTCTGCAGGTCTCCAGTCCAACCTGCCTCCCACGCAAAGCAGGGCTGGTTGGAGCCCTGCAGTCTTGTCTGGCCATCGCTGGGCTGAGCCTGACCCCAGTTACCGGCCGCAAACCTGCTCTGCTCCTCTTGCGCGGGCACTGCAGGATGGCACCTCTCGGTCGGTGGGGCACTGCCCTGCCTGCCTTGCCGACCCCCTCGGCTCCCAGCTCCCCTTTGTGGCTACAGCCTTGTTTGGGTGCTGTTGGAGTCCCAGCTTCCCTTGCCAAGGCTTTCTCGCCTGTAGTGAGGGGGAAGCTCTGAGGTAGAGATGGGTATTCAGGTCAGGAGGACGGGGACAGCGTCAGGTCAGGACCTGAGAGGTGCAGAGCCAGGCGCAGGCAGGTCCACAGCATAACTCAGGCCCAAGGACAAGGGCAGCAGCTCCCCGACAAGGCGAGGAGGTCCCGCGATGATGCCGGTCACTCTCTGTCTCCCCTGCTCTTGTGTCTGGGAGATCCCCCTCCCTGTCTGCCTGCAGCCCCTCCATGCCCACCCTGCTGCCCAGCACAGCATCACAGCCCTGGCCCTGCAGCCCTTCCACAGCTCCTGCTGCCCCAGGGACAGAAGCACCTGCCCCAAGCTGGTGCTCAGAGGAACCTGATTCTCGTTCTCCTTTTCCATCTCTGACTGCTGCCCTGCTTTGCTCCTGGGATGTCCCTGCTGCCCAGAGAGCCTTTCCCCAGGTCAGGGAGTCCATGCTAGCTTGGTTGGCCATTCCTACACCCTCCCCTGTGCTCCCTGCAGGGCCCTGGGCGGGCAGTGCTGCTCTGCAGAGCGAGTGGCTGTGGCTCCACATGGGGACTCCTGACTCTGCGCTGGTTGTGCTCATTTTGGGCAGCAAGCAGACCCAGCGGGACAGGGATCAGAGTCATCAACAGTGCTGGCATGTTTCTGTGCTCCTGGACAGTGCTCAGAGTGAGCCCAGGGTGTTGGCAATGCAATGAGATGTGTTTTGGAGTGCACTAGCACCAGCCTATGGACTGTCTGCGCCTCCCTGTGGCCGTTTTGTGTGGTAGGAAGGGGTTGGAGGAGGGTGGGTGTTCTAGTGGGCAAGTGTGAGGAGGGCTGCCGTAAGTTGGAGGAAGAGAGGAAGGCGAGGAGGGAAGTGCTTGTGGGGCAGCAGGAGACATGCTAAGCGAAACTAGGTTGTTCCATTGGTGCTGGTTGTGGTGGCTGTTCTTGACAGGCAGGTGTGTTAGGAGAGTGGCTACTCTAATCAGAAACAGTGAGGAGGGCTGGCATAAGTTAGAGGAGTGGAGGAAGGTGAGCTAGGCACTTGCTGTGCGTGTGCCCTAAGCATGGTAAGGTGCAAAGGGTTGAGCCATTGCTCCTCCCTGTGGCCATTTTGGTATGGTAGGAAGTGGTTGGAAGAGGGTGGGGGTTGTAGCAGCCAAGTGTGAGGAGGGCTGGCGTAAGTTGGAGGAGAGGAGGAAGGCGAGGAGGGAAGTGCTTGTGGGGCAGCAGTACGCATCCTAAGGCCAAAAGGGTGGGTGCATTGTTGCTCGTTGTGGTGACTGTTCTTGGTACGCAGGTGATGGAGGAGAGTGGCTGCTCAGGGCAGAAACTGTGACTGAGGACCAGCGTAAGTGGGAGGAGGGGAGGAAGGCGAGGAGGGAAGTGCTTCTGAGGCAGGGAAATGCATGCTAAGCACAACTAGGTTGTTCCATTGGTGCTGGTTGTGGTGGCTGTTCTTGACAGGCAGGTGTGTGAGGAGAGTGGCTGCTCGAGTGGGCAAGTGTGAGGAGATCTGGCATAGGTTGGAGGAGAGGAGGAAGGCGAGCTAGGCACTTGTTGTGAGTGTGGCCTAGCAATGTGAAGGTGCCGTGGGCTGAGGCATTGTGCCGCCTTGTAGCCACTTTGAATGGTGAGGAAGGTGTTGGAGGAGGGTGGCAACAATGATGGGCAAGTATGAGGAGGGCAGTCGTAAGCTGGAGTAGGAGAAGAGAATGAGGAAAGGAATGCTTGTGGGAGAGCCGTGTGCATGGCAGGGCCAAAAAAGTGGGTGTATTGCTGCTCGGCATTGGGACCTGTGCATGGTAGGCAGGTGTTGGAGGAGAGTGACTGCTCTAGTGGGAAAGTGTGAGGAGGGCATTCGTAAGGTGGAGGAGGGGAGGAAAACGAGCTAGGCCCTTGTTCTGAGTGTGGCCTAAGCATCTGAAAGTGCCATGGGTTGAGGCATTGCAGCGCCTTGTGGCCGTTTTGAGTGGTGCGGAAGTGGTTGTAGGAGGATGGCAAGGCTGGTGGGCAAGTGTGAGGAGGGCAGTGGTAATTTGGAGGAGGTGAGGGAAAGGAGGACGGAGGACTTGTGGGGAGAGCCGTGTGCATGGCAGGGCCAAAAGGGTGGACGCAATGGTTGTCCCCGTGTGGGCCTGTGCGTGGTAGGCAGGTGTTGGAGGAGAGTGACTGCTCTAGTGGGAAAGTGTGAGGAGGGCAGTGGTAAGTTGGAGGAGGGTAGGGAAAGGAGGAGGGGAGTGCTTTTGAGAGGGCCGTGTGCACGGCAGGGCCAAAAGGGAGGGCACCTTGCCGCTCTTTGTGTGTCCCATACCTGGTAGGCAGGTGTTGGGGGAGCGTGGCTGCTCTAGTGGGAAAGTGTGAGGAGGGCAGTCGTAAGTTGGAGGAGGGGAGGGAAAGGAGGATGGAGGACTTGTGGGGAGAGCCGTGTGCATGGCAGGGCCAAAAGGGTGGACGCAGTGGTGCTCCCCGTGTGGGCCTGTGCGTGGTAGGCAGGTGTTGGAGGAGAGTGGCTGCTCTAGTGGGAAAGTGTGAGGAGGGCAGTGGTATGTGGGAGGAGGGTAGGGAAAGGAGGAGGGGAGTGCTTGTGAGAGAGCCGTACGCATTGCAGGGCCTAAAAGGAGGACGCAGTGGTGCTTGCTGTCTGGGGCTGTGTAGGGTAGGCAGGTGTTGGAGGAGAGTGGCTGCTCTAGTGGGAAAGTGTGAGGAGGGCAGTGGTATGTGGGAGGAGGGTAGGGAAAGGAGGAGGGGAGTGCTTGTGAGAGAGCCGTACGCATTGCAGGGCCTAAAAGGAGGACGCAGTGGTGCTTGCTGTCTGGGGCTGTGTAGGGTAGGCAGGTGTTGGAGGAGAGTGGCTGTTCTAGGTGGAAAGTGTGAGGAGAGCAGTTGTAAGTGGGAGGAGGACAGGGATAAGAGGAGGGGAATTCTTTTGGGAGAGCCGTGTGCATGGCAGGACCAAAAGGGTGGACGCAATGGTGCTCCACGTGTGGGCCTGTGCATGGTAGGCAGGAGTTGGAGGAGAGTGACTGCTCTAGTGGGAAAGTGTGAGGAGCACAGTCGTAAGCTGGATGAGGGTAGGGAAAGGAGCATGGGAGTGCTTGTGGGCAAGCTGTGTGCATGGCAGAGCCCAAAAGGGTAGACGCAATGGTACTGCCGGTGTGGGCCTGTGCGTGGTAGGCAGGTGTTGGAGGAGAGTGGCTGCTCTAGTGGGAGAGTGTGAGGAGGGCAGTGGTAAGTGGGAGGAGGTGAGGGGAAGGAGGACGGGAGTGCTTGTGGGCGAGCCATATGCATGGCAGGGCCAAAAGGGTGGAGGAAATGGTACTCGCCATGTGCGCCTGTGCATGGCAGGCTGGTGTTGGAGGAGAGTGGCTGCTCCAGTCCGAAAGTGTGAGGAGGGCAGTCCTAGGTTGGAGGAGGGTAGGGAAAGGAGGACGGGAGTGGTTGTTGGAGAGCCGTATGCATGGCAGTGCCAAAAGGGGGGAAGCAACGGTGCTCCCGGTGTGGGCAAGTGCATGGTAGGCAGGTGTTGGAGGAGGGTGGCTGCCCTAGTGGGAAAGTGTGAGGAGGTCAGTGCTAGGTTGGAAGACTGTAGGGAAAGGAGGATGGGAGTGCTTGTGGGAGAGCCGTGTGGATGGCAGGGCCAAAAGGGTGGGCGCAATGGTGCTCCCCTTGTTGGTCTGTTCTTGGTAGGCAGGGGTTGGAGGAGAGTGGCTGCTCTAGTGGGAAAGTGTGAGGAGGGCGGTCATAAGTTGGAGGAGGGGAGGAAAGCGAGCTAGTCACTTGTTGTGAGTGTGGCCTAAGCATGTGACGGTCCCATGGTTTCAGGCACTGCGCCGCCTTGTGGCTGTTTTGAGTGGTTTAAAAGGGGTTGTAGGAGGATGGCAATGCTGGTGGGCAAGTGTGAGGAGGGCAGTTGTAAGATGGAGAAGGAGAGGAAAAGGAGGAGGGGAGTGCTTGTGGGAGAGCTGTCTGCATGGCAGGGCCAAAAGGGAGGGCTCCTTCCTTCTCTTTGTGGCGGCCTGTGCATGGCAGGAAGGTGAGATTGCCAGGCTATTCTCGGAGACTGTGCAGCTCCAGGAGTCCCCTGCCCCCACTGCAGCAGAGGTGTCAGAGGGCTCAGCACCGTGTGTAAAGGTGCATCATAACACTGTTGAAGAGGGCTGGAAGCTGGTGACCTCTCGTAGAAGGAGAAAGGCTCTTAAGAGCTCCTCCTCAAGACTTACCCTCGAAGAACAAGTTTAGCGCCCTGCAAGCTGAGGAGGAGCTGGGCATGGCTCCAAGGGAGGCAACTGGCCTGGCAGACCCTGTGCCGTGCAGGAAGCCCCAGAAGAAGCGGCGAGTGATTGTTGTGGGTGACTGCCTGCTGCAGGGGACAGAGGCACCTCTCTGCCGACCTGACCTCTTGTCCAGAGAGGTTTGCTGCCTGCCAGGGGCTCGAATAAGAGAGGTCATGGAAAGACTGCCAAGGCTTGTCCATGCATCAGACTACTACCCTCTGCTGCTCTTCCATGTGGGCACTAACAACACAAAAGGCAAACTGGAAACCATCAAACGGGACTTCAGAGCTCTGGGAATGGTGGTGAAGTGTCTGGGAGCCCAGGTCGTTTTCTCCTCAATCTTGCCTGTGAGGGGAAAGGATGGGAGGAGGAGTAGACGAGTTTTCCAAGTTAACAGCTGGCTGCGCCGCTGGTGTTGGCAGCAGGGCTTTGTTTTCTATGACCATGGGACCCTGTTTGAAGATCAACAGCTGATGGGGAGCGATGGGATCCACCTTACCAAGCGGGGCACGCGCGTCTTTGCCAACAGATTGGCCAGCCTGGTAAGGAGGGCTTTAAACTAGGCAAGATGGGGGAAGGGGAGTGGTATAGTGGCAGGAGAGTCAGTAAAACACCGCTCAAGTCAGGATGCCTCCAGCGGGTGCATACAGCCAGGGGAGACAGCATGGGACATGGCTATGGAGGATCCTCTTGCACCTCTCCTGGGAAGCTTGCATGCTTGACTGGCTCTCTGGAATGCCTGTATAGCAATGCGCGCAGCATGGGGAATAAACAGGAAGAGTTAGAGGTCTGTGTGCGGTTGCAGGGCCATGATCTCATTGCAGTTACAGAGACACGGTGGGATAGTTCACATGACTGGAATGCTGTCATGGATGGCTATGTGCTTTTTAGGAAAGACAGGCCAGGAAGGCGAGGTGGTGGAGTTGCTCTTTATGTGAGGGAGCAGCTAGAATGTATGGAGCTCTGCCTCGGGGTGGATGAAGAGCAAGTTGAGAGCCTATGGGTAAGGATTAAAGGGCAGGGTAACATGGGTGACACTGTTGTGGGGGTCTACTACAGGCCACCTGACCAGGAGGAAGTCATCGATGAGGCCTTCTACCGACAGCTGGAAGTAGCCTCACGATCACAGGCCCTGGTTCTCATGGGAGACTTCACCACCCTGACATCTGTTGGCAAGACAGCACAGCTAGGCACAAACAGTCGAGGAGGTTCCTGCAGAGGATTGATGATAATTTCTTGACTCAGGTGGTGGAGACGCCAACGAGGAGAGGTGCAATGCTAGACCTTGTCCTAACGAACAAAGAAGGTCTAGTTGGAGAGGTGAAGGTTGGGGGCAGCCTTGGCTGCAGTGACCATGAGATGGTGGAGTTGAGGATCCTACGAGGAGGGAGCAGGGCAATAAGTAGGATTGCAACGCTGGACTTGAGGAGAGCTAACTTTGGCCTCTTGAGGGACCTACTTAGGGGAATCTCATGGGGTAGGGCCCTAGAAGGAAGAGGGGTCCAAGAAAGCTGGTTAATATTCAAGCGTCACCTCCTCCAGGCTCAAGATCGGTGCATCCCTCTGAGGAAGAAGTCGAGCAAAGCGGATTCAGCAGGAGACCTGCATGGATGAGCAAGGAACTCCTGACAAAACTCCAGCAGAAGAAGGAAGTGTACAGAATGTGGAAAAGGGGACAGGCCACTTGGGAGGAATACAGGGACGTTGTCAGAGTGTGCAGGGATGCGACAAGGAAGGCTAAGGCCCAGCTGGAATTAAATCTGGCAAGGGACGTCAAGGACAACAAGAAGGGGTTTTTCAAATACATCAATAACAAAAGGAAGACTAGGGAAAACATGGGCCCACTGCTGAATGGGGTGGGTGCCCTGGTGACGAAGGATACAGAGAAGGCAGAGTTGCTGAATGCCTTCTTTGCTTCAGTCTTTCCTGCTAAGGCCAGTCCTGAGGAATTCCAGACACTGGAGACCAGGGAGGAAGTCTGGAGAAAGGAAGACTCTCCCTTGGTTGAGGAGGATCATGTTAGAGATCTTTTGTCCAAACTGGACATCCATAAATCCATGGGCCCTGATGGGATGCACCCACGAGTGCTGAGGGAGCTGGCGGAGCTCCTGGAGCTCAGGAACTTTCAACAGAGAAAAAATGCCCACTCCTGCCCCAGGAGGGAAGAACCCCTTGCAGTGACCCACGAAGGAGACAGACTGGCCGGCAGCAGCTCTGTGGCCGAGGCCCAGAGGGTCCTGGTTCTGAGAATCACAGAATCACAGAATGGTTTAGGTTGGAAGGGACCTCTGGAGATCATCTCGTCCAACCTCCCTGCTCAAGCAGGGTCACCTAGAGCATATTGCCCAGGATCACATCCAGACGGCTTTTGAATATCTCCAGCGAAGGAGACTCCACTACCTCTCTGGGCAACCTGTTCCAATGCTCTGTCACTCTCACAGGGAAGAAGTTTTTCCTCAGGTTCAGATGGAGCTGCCTGTGGTTCAGTTTGTGCCCATTGCCTCTTGTCCTGTCGCTGGGCACCACGGAGAAGAGGCTGGCCTCATCCTCTTGACACTCCCCCTTCAGATACTTGTACACGTTGATGAGATCCCCTCTCAATCTTCTCTTCCCCAGGCTGAACAGGCCCAGCTCTTGCAGTCTTTCTTCCTAGGAGAGGTGCTCCAGCCCTCTAATCCTCTTGGTAGCCCTCCGCTGGACTCTCTCCAGGAGTGCCATGTCTCTCTTGTACTGGGGAGCCCAGAACTGGACACAGTACTCCAGGTGAGGCCTCCCCAGGGCTGAGGAGAGGGGCAGGATCACCTCCCTCCACCTGCTGGCAACACTCTGCCTAATGCACCCCAGCATACCATGGGCCTTCTTGGCCACAAGGGCACACTGCTGCCTCATGTTTAACTTGTTGTCCACCAGCACTCCCAGGTCCTTCTCGGCAGAGCCACTTTGCAGCAGGTCAACCCCCAGCCTGTCCTGGTGCATGGGATTATTCCTGCCTAGGTGCAGGACCTTGCACTTGCCTTTGTTGAACTTCAGGAGGTTCCTCTCCGCCCACCTCTCCAGCCTGTCCAGGTCCCTCTGAATGGCAGCCGGGGAGGCTACGAGTGCCTTTCCGGGAGGCCGGGCCGGCTCTGAGTGCCTTTCGGGGAGGCCAGCAGGCTCTGAGTGCCTTTCGGGGCGTCCGGGGAGGCTCCGAGTGCCTTTCGGGGTGGCTGGGCCGCCTCCGAGTGCCTTTCGGGGCGGCCGGGGAGGCTCCGAGTGCCTTTTGGGGCGGCCGGGGAGGCTCCGAGTGCCTCTCAGGGTGGCCGGGGAGGCTCCGAGTGCCTTTTGGGGCGGCCGGGGAGGCTCCGAGTGCCTTTCGGAGCGTCCGGGGAGGCTCCGAGTGCCTTTCGGGGTGGCTGGGCCGCCTCCGAGTGCCTTTCGGGGCGGCCGGGGAGGCTCCGAGTGCCTTTTGGGGCGGCCGGGGAGGCTCCGAGTGCCTCTCAGGGTGGCCGGGGAGGCTCCGAGTGCCTTTCGGGGCAGCCAGGCAGGCTCCGAGTGCCGTTCGGGGCGGCTGGGGAGGCTCCGAGTGCCTTTCGGGGCGGTCGGGGAGACTCCGAGTGCCTTTTGGGACGGGCGAGCCGGCACCGAGTGCCTTTCGGGGTGGCCGGGCCGCCTCCGAGTGCCATTCGGGGGGGCCGGGGAGGCTCCGAGTGCCTTTCGGGGCAGCCGGGCCAGCTCCGAGTGCCTTTCGGGGCGGTCGTGCAGGCTCCGAGTGCCTTTGGAGGCGACCGGGTCGCCTACGAGTGCCTTTCGGGGCGGCCGTGCAGGCTCCGAGTGCCTTTCGGGGAGGCCGGGGAGGCTCCGAGTGCCTTTGTGGGCGGCTGGGCCGCCTCCGAGTGCCTTTCGGGGCGGCCGGGGAGGCTCCGAGTGCCTTTCGGGGCATCCGGGAAGGCTCCGAGTGCCTTTGGGGGAGGCCGGGGAGGCTCCGAGTGCCTTTCGGGGAGGCCGGGCCGCCTCCGAGTGCCTTTCGGGGCGGAGGGGAAGGCTCCGAATGCCTTTCGGGACGGACGAGCCGGCTCCGAGTGCCTTTCGGGGCGGCCGGGCCGCCTCCGAGTGCCATTCGGGGAGGCCGGGGAGGCTCCGAGTGCCTTTCGGGGTGGCCTGGGAGGCTCCGAGTGCCTTTCGAGGCGTCCGGGGAGGCTCCGAGTGCCTTTCGGGGAGGCCGGGCCGCCTCCGAGTGCCTTTCGGGGAGGCCGGGCCGCCTCCAAGTGCCTTTCGGGGCAGCCGGGGAGGCTCCGAGTACCTTTCGGGACGGCCGTGATGCCTCCGAGTGCCTTTCGGGGCGGCCGGGCAGGCTCCGAGTTCCTTTTTGGGCGGCCGGGCCGCCTCCGAGTGCCTTTCGGGGCGGCCGGGGAGGTTCCGAGTGCCTTTCGGGTTGGTCGGGGAGGCTCCGAGTGCCTTTTGGGGTGGCCGGGGAGGCTCCGAGTGGCTTTCGGGGCGGCCGGGCAGGCTCCGAGTGCCTTTCGAGGCGGCCGGGGAGGCTCCGACTGCCTTTCGGGGCGGCCGGGGAGGCTCCGAGTGCCTTTGTGGGCGGCCGTTCCCCCTTAAAGTGCATTTCGGGGCTGCTGGACTGGCTCCGACTGCCTTTCGGGGCGGCCGAGTAGGCTCCGAGAGCCTTTTGGGGTGGTCGGGCAGGCTCCGAGTGTCTTTCGGGGCGGTCGTGCAGGCTCTGAGTGCCTTTCGGGGCAGCCGGGTCGCCTATGAGTGGCTTTCGGGGCGGAGGGGAAGGCTCCGAGTGCCTTTCGGGGAGGCCGGGGAGGCTCCGAGTGCCTTTCGGGGCGGCCGGGTCTCCTCCGAGTGCCTTTCGGGGCGGCCGGGGAGGCTCCGAGTGCCTTTCGGGGCGGCCGGGTCTCCTCCGAGTGCCTTTCGGGGCGGCCGTGGAGGCTCCGAGTGCCTTTTGGGGCGGCCGGGGAGGCTCCGAGTGCCTTTCGGGGAGGCCGGGCCGCCTCCGAGTGCCTTTCGGGGCGGAGGGGAAGGCTCCGAGTGCCTTTCGGGGAGGCCGGGGAGGCTCCGAGTGCCTTTCGGGGTGTCCTGGGAGGCTCTGAGTGGCTTTCGGGGCGGCCGGGGAGGCTCCGAGTGCCTTTCGGGGAGGCCGGGCCGCCTACGAGTGCCTTTCGGGGCAGCCGGGGAGGCTCCGAGTGCCTTTCGGGGAGGCCGGGCTGGCTCCGAGTGCCTTTTGGGATGGCCGAGCCGACTCCGAGTGCCTTTCGGGGTGGCCTGGGAGGCTCCGAGTGCCTTTCGAGGCGGCCGGGGAGGCTCCGAGTGCCTTTCGGGGAGGCCGGGCCGCCTCCGAGTGCCTTTCGGGGAGGCCGGGCCGCCTCCGAGTGCCTTTCGGGGCGGCCGGGGAGGCTCCGAGTACCTTTCGGGACGGCCGGGGAGGCTCCGAGTGCCTTTCGGGGCGTCCGGGCAGGCTCCGAGTGCCTTTCGGGGCGGCCGGGGAGGCTCCGAGTGCCTTTCGAGGCGGCCGGGGAGGCTCCGAGTGCCTTTCGGGGAGGCCGGGCCGCCTCCGAGTGCCTTTCGGGGAGGCCGGGCCGCCTCCGAGTGCCTTTCGGGGCGGCCGGGGAGGCTCCGAGTACCTTTCGGGACGGCCGGGGAGGCTCCGAGTGCCTTTCGGGGCGTCCGGGCAGGCTCCGAGTGCCTTTCGGGGCGGCCGGGGAGGCTCCGAGTGCCTTTCGGGGCGGCCGGGGAGGCTCCGAGTGCCTTTCGGTGCGGCCGTTCCCCCATAAAGTGCATTTCGAGGCGGCCGGGGAGGCTCCGAGTGCCTTTTGGGGAGGCCGGTACGCCTCCGAGTGCCTTTCGGGGCGGCCGGGCCCGCTCCGAGTGCCTTTTGTGGCGGCCGGGGAGGCTCTGAGTGCCTTTCGGGGAGGCTGGTGAGGCTCCGAGTGCCTTTGGGGGCGGCCGGGGAGGCTCCGAGTGCCTTTGGGGGAGGCCGTGCAGGCTCCGAGTGCCATTCGGGGAAGCCGGGGAGGCTCCGAGTGCCTTTCGGGGAGGCCGGGCTGGCTCCGAGTGCCTTTCGGGGAGGCCGGGCCGCCTCCGAGTGCCTTTCGGGGCGGAGGGGAAGGCTCCGAGTGCCTTTTGGGGCAGCCGGGGAGGCTCCGAGTGCCTTTGTGGGTGGCCGGGGAGGCTCCGAGTGCCTTTCGGGACGGCCGTGATTCCTCCGAGTGCCTTTCGGAGTGGCCTGGGAGGCTCCGAGTGCCTTTCGAGGCGGCCGGGGAGGCTCCGAGTGCCTTTTGGGGCGGCCGGGGAGGTTCCGAGTGCCTTTCAGGGTGGTCGGGGAGGCTCCGAGTGCCTTTTGGGGTGGCCGGGGAGGCTCCGAGTGGCTTTCGGGGCGGCCGGGCAGGCTCCGAGTGCCTTTCGAGGCGGCCGGGGAGGCTCCGACTGCCTTTCGGGGCGGCCGGAGAGGCTCCGAGTGCCTTTCGGGGCGGCCGTTCCCCCTTAAAGTGCATTTCGGGGCTGCTGGGGTGGCTCCAACTGCCTTTCGGGGCAGCCGAGTAGGCTCCGAGAGCCTTTTGGGGTGGTCGGGCAGGCTCCGAGTGTCTTTCGGGGTGGTCGTGCAGGCTCCGAGTGCCTTTGGAGGCGGCCGGGTCGCCTACGAGTGCCTTTCGGGGCGGAGGGGAAGGCTCCGAGTGCCTTTCGGGGAGGCCGGGGAGGCTCCGAGTGCCTTTCGGGGCGGTCGTGCAGGCTCCGAGTGCCTTTCGAGGCGGTCGGGGAGGCTCCGAGTGCCTTTCGGGGAGACCGGGCCGCCTCCGAGTGCCTTTCGGGGCGGCCGGGGAGGCTCCGAGTACCTTTCGGGACGGCCGGGGAGGCTCCGAGTGCCTTTCGGGGCGGCCGGGGAGGCTCCGAGTGGCTTTCGGGGCGGCCGGGGAGGCTCCGAGTGCCTTTCGGGGAGGCCGGGCCGCCTCCGAGTGCCTTTCGGGGCGGCCGTGGAGGCTCCGAGTGCCTTTCGGGGAGGCCGTTCCCCCATAAAGTGCCTTTCGGGGCAGCCGGGGAGGCTCCGACTGCCTTTCGGGGCGGCCGGGGAGGCTCCGAGTGCCTTTCGGGGCGGCCGGGCCCGCTCCGAGTGCCTTTTGGGGCGGCCGGGGAGGCTCTGAGTGCCTTTCGGGGAGGCTGGTGAGGCTCCGAGTGCCTTTCGGGGCGTCCGGGGAGGCTCTGAGTGCCTTTCGGGGCGGCCGTGCAGGCTCCGAGTGCCATTTGGGGAGGCCGGGGAGGCTCCGAGTGCCTTTCGGCGCGGCCGGGCCGCCTCTGAGAGCCTTTCAGCGCGGCTGGTCCGCCTCCGAGTGCCTTTCGGGGAGGCCGGGCCGCCTCCGAGTGCCTTTCGGGACGGCCGGGGAGGCTCCGAGTGCCTTTCGGGGGTGGCCTGGGAGGCTCCGAGTGCCTTTCGAGGCGGCCGGGGAGGCTCCGAGTGCCTTTC
This sequence comes from Struthio camelus, assembly GCF_040807025.1. Classification (NCBI taxonomy): domain Eukaryota; kingdom Metazoa; phylum Chordata; class Aves; order Struthioniformes; family Struthionidae; genus Struthio; species Struthio camelus. The sequence goes on from NW_027182695.1 coordinate 231,602, forward strand.
AGTGAGGCCGGGCCGCCTCCGAGTGCCTTTCGGGGCGGCCGGGCAGGCTCTGAGTGCCTTTCGGGGCGGCCGTGGAGGCTCCGAGTACCTTTCGGGACGGCCGTGATGCCTCCGAGTGCCTTTCGGGGCGGCGGGGCCGGCTCCGAGTGCCTTTCGGGGCGGCCGGGGAGGTTCCGAGTGCCTTTCGGGTTGGTCGGGGAGGCTCCGAGTGCCTTTTGGGGCGGCCGGGGAGGCTCCGAGTGCCTTTCGGGGCGGCCGGGCCCACTCCAAGTGCCTTTCGGGGCAGCCGGGGAGGCTCCGACTGCCTTTCGGGGCGGCCGGGGAGGCTCCGAGTGCCTTTGTGGGCGGCCGTTCCCCCTTAAAGTGCATTTCGGGGCTGCTGGGCTGGCTCCGACTGCCTTTCGGGGCGGCCGAGTTAGCTCCGAGAGCCTTTTGGGGTGGTCGGGCAGGCTCCGAGTGTCTTTGGAGGCGGTCGTGCAGGCTCCGAGTGCCTTTGGTGGCGGCCGGGTCGCCTACGAGTGCCTTTCGGGGCGGAGGGGAAGGCTCCGAGTGCCTTTCGGGGAGGCCGGGGAGGCTCCGAGTGCCTTTGTGGGCGGCCGGGCCGCCTCCGAGTGCCTTTCGGGGCGGCCGGGGAGGCTCCGAGTGCCTTTCGGGGTGGCCTGGCAGGCTCCAAGTGCCTTTCGGGGAGGCCAGGCCGCCTCCGAGTGCCTTTCGGGGCGGAGGGGAAGGCTCCGAGTGCCTTTCGGGGCGGCCGTGCAGGCTCCGAGTGCCTTTCGGGGAGGCCGGGCTGGCTCCGAGTGCCTTTTGGGATGGCCGAGCCGGCTCCGAGTGCCTTTCGGGGGTGGCCTGGGAGGCTCCGAGTGCCTTTCGAGGCGGCCGGGGAGGCTCCGAGTGCCTTTCAGGGAGGCCGGACCGCCTCCGAGTGCCTTTCGGGGAGGCCGGGCCGCCTCCGAGTGCCTTTCGGGGTGGCCGGGGAGGCTCCGAGTACCTTTCGGGACGGCCGGGGAGGCTCCGAGTGCCTTTCGGGGCGGCCGGGCAGGCTCCGAGTGCCTTTCGGGGCGTCCGGGGAGGCTCCGAGTGCCTTTGTGGGCGGCCGGGCCGCCTCCGAGTGCCTTTCGGGGCGGCCGGGCAGGCTCCGAGTGCCTTTCGGGGCGGCTAGGAAGGCTCCGAGTGCCTTTCGGGGCAGCTGGGGAGGCTCCAAGTGCCTTTCGGGGCGGCCGGGCCGCCTCCGAGTGCCTTTCGGGGCGTCCGGGGAGGCTCCGAGTGCCTTTGTGGGCCGCCCGGGTGGCTCCGAGTGACTTTGTGGGCGTCCGGGGAGGCTCCGAGTGCCTTTCGGTGCAGCCGGGGAGGCTCCGAGTGCCTTTCGGGGCGTCCGGGGAGGCTCTGAGTGCCTTTCGGGGCATCCGGGAAGGCTCCGAGTGCCTTTCGGTGCGGCCGTTCCCTCATAAAGTGCCTTTCGGGGCTGCTGGGCTGGCTCCGACTGCCTTTCGGGGAGGCCGGTACGCCTCCGAGTGCCTTTCGGGGCGGCCGGGCCCGCTCCGAGTGCCTTTTGTGGCGGCCGGGGAGGCTCTGAGTGCCTTTCGGGGAGGCTGGTGAGGCTCCGAGTGCCTTTCGGGGCGGCCGGGAAGGCTCCGAGTGCCTTTGGGGGAGGCCGTGCAGGCTCCGAGTGCCATTCGGGGAGGCCGGGGAGGCTCCGAGTGCCTTTCGGGGAGGCCGGGGAGGCTCCGAGTGCCTTTCGGGGTGGCTGGGCCGCCTCCGAGTGCCTTTCGGGGCGGAGGGGAAGGCTCCGAGTGCCTTTTGGGGCAGCCGGGGAGGCTCCGAGTGCCTTTGTGGGTGGCCGGGGAGGCTCCGAGTACCTTTCGGGACGGCCGTGATTCCTCCGAGTGCCTTTCGGGGTGGCCTGGGAGGCTCCGAGTGCCTTTCGAGGCGGCCGGGGAGGCTCCGAGTGCCTTTTGGGGCGGCCGGGGAGGTTCCGAGTGCCTTTCGGGGTGGTCGGGGAGGCTCCGAGTGCCTTTCGGGGTGGCCGGGGAGGCTCCGAGTGGCTTTCGGGGCGTCCGGGGAGGCTCCGAGTGCCTTTGTGGGCGGCCGGGCAGGCTCCGACTGCCTTTCGGGGCGTCCGGGGAGGCTCCGAGTGCCTTTCGGGGCGGCCGTTCCCCCTTAAAGTGCATTTCGGGGCTGCTGGGGTGGCTCCGACTGCCTTTCGGGGCAGCCGAGTAGGCTCCGAGAGCCTTTTGGGGTGGTCGGGCAGGCTCTGAGTGTCTTTCGGGGTGGTCGTGCAGGCTCCGAGTGCCTTTGGAGGCGGCCGGGTCGCCTACGAGTGCCTTTCGGGGCGGAGGGGAAGGCTCCGAGTGCCTTTCGGGGAGGCCGGGGAGGCTCCGAGTGCCTTTGTGGGCGGCCGGGGAGGCTCCGAGTGCCTTTCGGGGCGGCTGGGGAGGCTCCGAGTGCCTTTCGGGGTGGCCTGGGAGGCTCCGAGTGCCTTTCGAGGCGGCCGGAGAGGCTCCGAGTGCCTTTCGGGGAGGCCAGGCCGCCTCCGAGTGCCTTTCGTGGCGGAGGGGAAGGCTCCGAGTGCCTTTCGGGGCAGCCGGGGAGGCTCCGAGTGCCTTTCGGGGCGGTCGTGCAGGCTCCGAGTGCCTTTCGAGGCGGTCGGGGAGGCTCCGAGTGCCTTTCGGGGAGACCGGGCCGCCTCCGAGTGCCTTTCGGGGAGGCCGGGCCGCCTCCGAGTGCCTTTCGGGGCGGCCGGGGAGGCTCCGAGTACCTTTCGGGACGGCCGGGCCGTCTCCGAGTGCCTTTCGGGGCGGCCGGGGAGGCTCCGAGTGGCTTTCGGGGCGGCCGGGGAGGCTCCAAGTGCCTTTCGGGGCGGCCGGGCCGCCTCCGAGTGCCTTTCGGGGCGGCCGTGGAGGCTCCGAGTGCCTTTCGGGGAGGCCGTTCCCCCATAAAGCGCCTTTCGGGGCAGCCGGGGAGGCTCCGACTGCCTTTCGGGGCGGCCGGGGAGGCTCCGAGTGCCTTTCGGGGCGGCCGGGCCCACTCCGAGTGCCTTTCGGGGAGGCCGGGGAGGCTCTGAGTGCCTTTCGGGGAGGCCGGGCCGCCTCCAAGTGCCTTTCGGGGCGGCCGTGCAGGCTCCGAGTGCCATTTGGGGAGGCCGGGGAGGCTCCGAGTGCCTTTCGGCGCGGCCGGGCCGCCTCTGAGAGCCTTTCAGCGCGGCTGGTCCGCCTCCGAGTGCCTTTCGGGGCGGCCGGGGAGGTTCCGAGTGCCTTTCGGGTTGGTCGGGGAGGCTCCGAGTGCCTTTTGGGGTGGCCGGGGAGGCTCCGAGTGGCTTTCGGGGCGGCCGGGCAGGCTCCGAGTGCCTTTCGAGGCGGCCGGGGAGGCTCCGACTGCCTTTCGGGGCGGCCGGGGAGGCTCCGAGTGCCTTTGTGGGCGGCCGTTCCCCCTTAAAGTGCATTTCGGGGCTGCTGGACTGGCTCCGACTGCCTTTCGGGGCGGCCGAGTAGGCTCCGAGAGCCTTTTGGGGTGGTCGGGCAGGCTCCGAGTGTCTTTCGGGGCGGTCGTGCAGGCTCCGAGTGCCTTTCGGGGCAGCCGGGTCGCCTATGAGTGGCTTTCGGGGCGGAGGGGAAGGCTCCGAGTGCCTTTCGGGGAGGCCGGGGAGGCTCCGAGTGCCTTTCGGGGCGGCCGGGTCTCCTCCGAGTGCCTTTCGGGGCGGCCGGGGAGGCTCCGAGTGCCTTTCGGGGCGGCCGGGTCTCCTCCGAGTGCCTTTCGGGGCGGCCGTGGAGGCTCCGAGTGCCTTTTGGGGCGGCCGGGGAGGCTCCGAGTGCCTTTCGGGGAGGCCGGGCCGCCTCCGAGTGCCTTTCGGGGCGGAGGGGAAGGCTCCGAGTGCCTTTCGGGGAGGCCGGGGAGGCTCCGAGTGCCTTTCGGGGTGTCCTGGGAGGCTCTGAGTGGCTTTCGGGGCGGCCGGGGAGGCTCCGAGTGCCTTTCAGGGAGGCTGGGCCGCCTACGAGTGCCTTTCGGGGCAGCCGGGGAGGCTCCGAGTGCCTTTCGGGGAGGCCGGGCTGGCTCCGAGTGCCTTTTGGGATGGCCGAGCCGACTCCGAGTGCCTTTCGGGGTGGCCTGGGAGGCTCCGAGTGCCTTTCGAGGCGGCCGGGGAGGCTCCGAGTGCCTTTCGGGGAGGCCGGGCCGCCTCCGAGTGCCTTTCGGGGAGGCCGGGCCGCCTCCGAGTGCCTTTCGGGGCGGCCGGGGAGGCTCCGAGTACCTTTCGGGACGGCCGGGGAGGCTCCGAGTGCCTTTCGGGGCGTCCGGGCAGGCTCCGAGTGCCTTTCGGGGCGGCCGGGGAGGCTCCGAGTGCCTTTCGGGGCGGCCGGGGAGGCTCCGAGTGCCTTTCGGTGCGGCCGTTCCCCCATAAAGTGCATTTCGAGGCGGCCGGGGAGGCTCCGAGTGCCTTTTGGGGAGGCCGGTACGCCTCCGAGTGCCTTTCGGGGCGGCCGGGCCCGCTCCGAGTGCCTTTTGTGGCGGCCGGGGAGGCTCTGAGTGCCTTTCGGGGAGGCTGGTGAGGCTCCGAGTGCCTTTGGGGGCGGCCGGGGAGGCTCCGAGTGCCTTTGGGGGAGGCCGTGCAGGCTCCGAGTGCCATTCGGGGAAGCCGGGGAGGCTCCGAGTGCCTTTCGGGGAGGCCGGGCTGGCTCCGAGTGCCTTTCGGGGAGGCCGGGCCGCCTCCGAGTGCCTTTCGGGGCGGAGGGGAAGGCTCCGAGTGCCTTTTGGGGCAGCCGGGGAGGCTCCGAGTGCCTTTGTGGGTGGCCGGGGAGGCTCCGAGTGCCTTTCGGGACGGCCGTGATGCCTCCGAGTGCCTTTCGGAGTGGCCTGGGAGGCTCCGAGTGCCTTTCGAGGCGGCCGGGGAGGCTCCGAGTGCCTTTTGGGGCGGCCGGGGAGGTTCCGAGTGCCTTTCAGGGTGGTCGGGGAGGCTCCGAGTGCCTTTTGGGGTGGCCGGGGAGGCTCCGAGTGGCTTTCGGGGCGGCCGGGCAGGCTCCGAGTGCCTTTCGAGGCGGCCGGGGAGGCTCCGACTGCCTTTCGGGGCGGCCGGAGAGGCTCCGAGTGCCTTTCGGGGCGGCCGTTCCCCCTTAAAGTGCATTTCGGGGCTGCTGGGGTGGCTCCAACTGCCTTTCGGGGCAGCCGAGTAGGCTCCGAGAGCCTTTTGGGGTGGTCGGGCAGGCTCCGAGTGTCTTTCGGGGTGGTCGTGCAGGCTCCGAGTGCCTTTGGAGGCGGCCGGGTCGCCTACGAGTGCCTTTCGGGGCGGAGGGGAAGGCTCCGAGTGCCTTTCGGGGAGGCCGGGGAGGCTCCGAGTGCCTTTCGGGGCGGTCGTGCAGGCTCCGAGTGCCTTTCGAGGCGGTCGGGGAGGCTCCGAGTGCCTTTCGGGGAGACCGGGCCGCCTCCGAGTGCCTTTCGGGGCGGCCGGGGAGGCTCCGAGTACCTTTCGGGACGGCCGGGGAGGCTCCGAGTGCCTTTCGGGGCGGCCGGGGAGGCTCCGAGTGGCTTTCGGGGCGGCCGGGGAGGCTCCGAGTGCCTTTCGGGGAGGCCGGGCCGCCTCCGAGTGCCTTTCGGGGCGGCCGTGGAGGCTCCGAGTGCCTTTCGGGGAGGCCGTTCCCCCATAAAGTGCCTTTCGGGGCAGCCGGGGAGGCTCCGACTGCCTTTCGGGGCGGCCGGGGAGGCTCCGAGTGCCTTTCGGGGCGGCCGGGCCCGCTCCGAGTGCCTTTTGGGGCGGCCGGGGAGGCTCTGAGTGCCTTTCGGGGAGGCTGGTGAGGCTCCGAGTGCCTTTCGGGGCGTCCGGGGAGGCTCTGAGTGCCTTTCGGGGCGGCCGTGCAGGCTCCGAGTGCCATTTGGGGAGGCCGGGGAGGCTCCGAGTGCCTTTCGGCGCGGCCGGGCCGCCTCTGAGAGCCTTTCAGCGCGGCTGGTCCGCCTCCGAGTGCCTTTCGGGGAGGCCGGGCCGCCTCCGAGTGCCTTTCGGGACGGCCGGGGAGGCTCCGAGTGCCTTTCGGGGGTGGCCTGGGAGGCTCCGAGTGCCTTTCGAGGCGGCCGGGGAGGCTCCGAGTGCCTTTCAGTGAGGCCGGGCCGCCTCCGAGTGCCTTTCGGGGCGGCCGGGCAGGCTCTGAGTGCCTTTCGGGGCGGCCGTGGAGGCTCCGAGTACCTTTCGGGACGGCCGTGATGCCTCCGAGTGCCTTTCGGGGCGGCGGGGCCGGCTCCGAGTGCCTTTCGGGGCGGCCGGGGAGGTTCCGAGTGCCTTTCGGGTTGGTCGGGGAGGCTCCGAGTGCCTTTTGGGGCGGCCGGGGAGGCTCCGAGTGCCTTTCGGGGCGGCCGGGCCCACTCCAAGTGCCTTTCGGGGCAGCCGGGGAGGCTCCGACTGCCTTTCGGGGCGGCCGGGGAGGCTCCGAGTGCCTTTGTGGGCGGCCGTTCCCCCTTAAAGTGCATTTCGGGGCTGCTGGGCTGGCTCCGACTGCCTTTCGGGGCGGCCGAGTTAGCTCCGAGAGCCTTTTGGGGTGGTCGGGCAGGCTCCGAGTGTCTTTGGAGGCGGTCGTGCAGGCTCCGAGTGCCTTTGGTGGCGGCCGGGTCGCCTACGAGTGCCTTTCGGGGCGGAGGGGAAGGCTCCGAGTGCCTTTCGGGGAGGCCGGGGAGGCTCCGAGTGCCTTTGTGGGCGGCCGGGCCGCCTCCGAGTGCCTTTCGGGGCGGCCGGGGAGGCTCCGAGTGCCTTTCGGGGTGGCCTGGCAGGCTCCAAGTGCCTTTCGGGGAGGCCAGGCCGCCTCCGAGTGCCTTTCGGGGCGGAGGGGAAGGCTCCGAGTGCCTTTCGGGGCGGCCGTGCAGGCTCCGAGTGCCTTTCGGGGAGGCCGGGCTGGCTCCGAGTGCCTTTTGGGATGGCCGAGCCGGCTCCGAGTGCCTTTCGGGGGTGGCCTGGGAGGCTCCGAGTGCCTTTCGAGGCGGCCGGGGAGGCTCCGAGTGCCTTTCAGGGAGGCCGGACCGCCTCCGAGTGCCTTTCGGGGAGGCCGGGCCGCCTCCGAGTGCCTTTCGGGGTGGCCGGGGAGGCTCCGAGTACCTTTCGGGACGGCCGGGGAGGCTCCGAGTGCCTTTCGGGGCGGCCGGGCAGGCTCCGAGTGCCTTTCGGGGCGTCCGGGGAGGCTCCGAGTGCCTTTGTGGGCGGCCGGGCCGCCTCCGAGTGCCTTTCGGGGCGGCCGGGCAGGCTCCGAGTGCCTTTCGGGGCGGCTAGGAAGGCTCCGAGTGCCTTTCGGGGCAGCTGGGGAGGCTCCAAGTGCCTTTCGGGGCGGCCGGGCCGCCTCCGAGTGCCTTTCGGGGCGTCCGGGGAGGCTCCGAGTGCCTTTGTGGGCCGCCCGGGTGGCTCCGAGTGACTTTGTGGGCGTCCGGGGAGGCTCCGAGTGCCTTTCGGTGCAGCCGGGGAGGCTCCGAGTGCCTTTCGGGGCGTCCGGGGAGGCTCTGAGTGCCTTTCGGGGCATCCGGGAAGGCTCCGAGTGCCTTTCGGTGCGGCCGTTCCCTCATAAAGTGCCTTTCGGGGCTGCTGGGCTGGCTCCGACTGCCTTTCGGGGAGGCCGGTACGCCTCCGAGTGCCTTTCGGGGCGGCCGGGCCCGCTCCGAGTGCCTTTTGTGGCGGCCGGGGAGGCTCTGAGTGCCTTTCGGGGAGGCTGGTGAGGCTCCGAGTGCCTTTCGGGGCGGCCGGGAAGGCTCCGAGTGCCTTTGGGGGAGGCCGTGCAGGCTCCGAGTGCCATTCGGGGAGGCCGGGGAGGCTCCGAGTGCCTTTCGGGGAGGCCGGGGAGGCTCCGAGTGCCTTTCGGGGTGGCTGGGCCGCCTCCGAGTGCCTTTCGGGGCGGAGGGGAAGGCTCCGAGTGCCTTTTGGGGCAGCCGGGGAGGCTCCGAGTGCCTTTGTGGGTGGCCGGGGAGGCTCCGAGTACCTTTCGGGACGGCCGTGATTCCTCCGAGTGCCTTTCGGGGTGGCCTGGGAGGCTCCGAGTGCCTTTCGAGGCGGCCGGGGAGGCTCCGAGTGCCTTTTGGGGCGGCCGGGGAGGTTCCGAGTGCCTTTCGGGGTGGTCGGGGAGGCTCCGAGTGCCTTTCGGGGTGGCCGGGGAGGCTCCGAGTGGCTTTCGGGGCGTCCGGGGAGGCTCCGAGTGCCTTTGTGGGCGGCCGGGCAGGCTCCGACTGCCTTTCGGGGCGTCCGGGGAGGCTCCGAGTGCCTTTCGGGGCGGCCGTTCCCCCTTAAAGTGCATTTCGGGGCTGCTGGGGTGGCTCCGACTGCCTTTCGGGGCAGCCGAGTAGGCTCCGAGAGCCTTTTGGGGTGGTCGGGCAGGCTCTGAGTGTCTTTCGGGGTGGTCGTGCAGGCTCCGAGTGCCTTTGGAGGCGGCCGGGTCGCCTACGAGTGCCTTTCGGGGCGGAGGGGAAGGCTCCGAGTGCCTTTCGGGGAGGCCGGGGAGGCTCCGAGTGCCTTTGTGGGCGGCCGGGGAGGCTCCGAGTGCCTTTCGGGGCGGCTGGGGAGGCTCCGAGTGCCTTTCGGGGTGGCCTGGGAGGCTCCGAGTGCCTTTCGAGGCGGCCGGAGAGGCTCCGAGTGCCTTTCGGGGAGGCCAGGCCGCCTCCGAGTGCCTTTCGTGGCGGAGGGGAAGGCTCCGAGTGCCTTTCGGGGCAGCCGGGGAGGCTCCGAGTGCCTTTCGGGGCGGTCGTGCAGGCTCCGAGTGCCTTTCGAGGCGGTCGGGGAGGCTCCGAGTGCCTTTCGGGGAGACCGGGCCGCCTCCGAGTGCCTTTCGGGGAGGCCGGGCCGCCTCCGAGTGCCTTTCGGGGCGGCCGGGGAGGCTCCGAGTACCTTTCGGGACGGCCGGGCCGTCTCCGAGTGCCTTTCGGGGCGGCCGGGGAGGCTCCGAGTGGCTTTCGGGGCGGCCGGGGAGGCTCCAAGTGCCTTTCGGGGCGGCCGGGCCGCCTCCGAGTGCCTTTCGGGGCGGCCGTGGAGGCTCCGAGTGCCTTTCGGGGAGGCCGTTCCCCCATAAAGCGCCTTTCGGGGCAGCCGGGGAGGCTCCGACTGCCTTTCGGGGCGGCCGGGGAGGCTCCGAGTGCCTTTCGGGGCGGCCGGGCCCACTCCGAGTGCCTTTTGGGGCGGCCGGGGAGGCTCTGAGTGCCTTTCGGGGAGGCTGGTGAGGCTCCGAGTGCCTTTCGGGGCGTCCGGGGAGGCTCTGAGTGCCTTTCGGGGCGGCCGTGCAGTCTCCGAGTGCCATTTGGGGAGGCCGGGGAGGCTCCGAGTGCCTTTCGGCGCGGCCGGGCCGCCTCTGAGAGCCTTTCAGCGCGGCTGGTCCGCCTCCGAGTGCCTTTCGGGGAGGCCGGGCCGCCTCCGAGTGCCTTTCGGGGCGGCCGGGGAGGCTCCGAGTGCCTTTCGGGGGTGGCCTGGGAGGCTCCGAGTGCCTTTCGAGGCGGCCGGGGAGGCTCCGAGTGCCTTTCAGTGAGGCCGGGCCGCCTCCGAGTGCCTTTCGGGGCGGCCGGGCAGGCTCTGAGTGCCTTTCGGGGCGGCCGTGGAGGCTCCGAGTACCTTTCGGGACGGCCGTGATGCCTCCGAGTGCCTTTCGGCTCGGCCGGGCCGGCTCCGAGTGCCTTTCGGGGCGGCCGGGGAGGTTCCGAGTGCCTTTCGGGTTGGTCGGGGAGGCTCCGAGTGCCTTTTGGGGCGGCCGGGGAGGCTCCGAGTGCCTTTCGGGGCGGCCGGGCAGGCTCCAAGTGCCTTTCGGGGCAGCCGGGGAGGCTCCGACTGCCTTTCGGGGCGGCCGGGGAGGCTCCGAGTGCCTTTGTGGGCGGCCGTTCCCCCTTAAAGTGCATTTCGGGGCTGCTGGGCTGGCTCCGACTGCCTTTCGGCGCGGCCGGGCCGCCTCTGAGAGCCTTTCAGCGCGGCTGGTCCGCCTCCGAGTGCCTTTCGGGGAGGCCGGGCCGCCTCCGAGTGCCTTTCGGGGCGGCCGGGGAGGCTCCGAGTGCCTTTCGGGGTGGCCTGGGAGGCTCCGAGTGCCTTTCGGGGAGGCCGGGCCGCCTCCGAGTGCCTTTCGGGGCGGCCGGGCAGGCTCTGAGTGCCTTTCGGGGCGGCCGTGGAGGCTCCGAGTACCTTTCGGGACGGCCGTGATGCCTCCGAGTGCCTTTCGGGGCGGCGGGGCCGGCTCCGAGTGCCTTTCGGGGCGGCCGGGGAGGTTCCGAGTGCCTTTCGGGTTGGTCGGGGAGGCTCCGAGTGCCTTTTGGGGTGGCCGGGGAGGCTCCGAGTGGCTTTCGGGGCAGCCAGGCAGGCTCCGAGTGCCTTTCAGGGCAGCCGGGGAGGCTCCGACTGCCTTTCGGGGCGGCCGGGGAGGCTCCGAGTGCCTTTGTGGGCGGCCGTTCCCCCTTAAAGTGCATTTCGGGGCTGCTGGGCTGGCTCCGACTGCCTTTCGGGGCGGCCGAGTAAGCTCGGAGAGCCTTTTGGGGTGGTCGGGCAGGCTCCGAGTGTCTTTCGGGGCGGTCGTGCAGGCTCCGAGTGCCTTTGGAGGCGGCCGGGTCGCCTATGAGTGCCTTTCGGGGCGGAGGGGAAGGCTCCGAGTGCCTTTCGGGGAGGCCGGGGAGGCTCCGAGTGCCTTTGTGGGCGGCCGGGCCGCCTCCGAGTGCCTTTTGGGGCGGCCGGGCCGCCTCCGAGTGCCTTTCGGGGCGGAGGGGAAGGCTCCGAGTGCCTTTCGGGGCAGCCGGGGAGGCTCCGAGTGCCTTTCGGGACGGCCGGGGAGGCTCCGAGTGCCTTTCGGGGTGGCCTGGGAGGCTCCGAGTGCCTTTCGGGACGGCCGGGGAGGCTCCGAGTGCCTTTCGGGACGGCCGGGGAGGCTCCGAGTGCCTTTCGGGGCGGCCGTGCAGGCTCCGAGTGCCATTCGGGGCGGCCGGGCCGCCTCTGAGAGCCTTTCAGCGCGGCTGGTCCGCCTCCGAGTGCCTTTCGGGGAGGCCGGGCCGCCTCCGAGTGCCTTTCGGGGCGGCCGGGGAGGCTCCGAGTGCCTTTCGGGGTGGCCTGGGAGGCTCCGAGTGCCTTTGGAGGCGGCCGGGGAGGCTCCGAGTGCCTTTCGGGGAGGCCGGGCCGCCTCCAAGTGCCTTTCGGGGAGGCCGGGCAGGCTCTGAGTGCCTTTCGGGGCGGCCGTGGAGGCTCCGAGTACCTTTCGGGACGGCCGTGATGCCTCCGAGTGCCTTTTGGGGCGGCCGGGGAGGTTCCGAGTGCCTTTCGGGGTGGTCGGGGAGGCTCCGAGTGCCTTTTGGGGTGGCCGGGGAGGCTCCGAGTGGCTTTCGGGGCGGCCGGGCAGGCTCCGAGTGCCTTTCGGGGCGGCCGGGGAGGCTCCGAGTGCCATTCGGGGGGGCCGGGGAGGTTCCGAGTGCCTTTCGGGGCGGCCGGGGAGGCTCCGAGTGCCTTTGTGGGCGGCCGTTCCCCCTTAAAGTGCATTTCGGGGCTGCTGGGGTGGCTCCGACTGCCTTTCGGGGCGGCCGAGTAAGCTCCGAGAGCCTTTTGGGGTGGTCGGGCAGGCTCCGAGTGCCTTTTGGGGTGGTCGGGGAGGCTCCGAGTGCCTTTTGGGGTGGCCGGGGAGGCTCCGAGTGGCTTTCGGGGCGGCCGGGCAGGCTCCGAGTGCCTTTCGGGGCGGCCGGGGAGGCTCCGAGTGCCATTCGGGGGGGCCGGGGAGGCTCCGACTGCCTTTCGGGGCGGCCGGGGAGGCTCCGAGTGCCTTTGTGGGCGGCCGTTCCCCCTTAAAGTGCATTTCGGGGCTGCTGGGGTGGCTCCGACTGCCTTTCGGGGCGGCCGAGTAAGCTCCGAGAGCCTTTTGGGGTGGTCGGGCAGGCTCCGAGTGTCTTTCGGGGCGGTCGTGCAGGCTCCGAGTGCCTTTGGAGGCGGCCGGGTCGCCTACGAGTGCCTTTCGGGGCGGCCGGGGAGGCTCCGAGTGCCTTTCGGGGTGGCCTGGGAGGCTCCGAGTGCCTTTCGAGGCGGCCTGGGAGGCTCCGAGTGCCTTTCGGGGAGGCCGGGCCGCCTCCGAGTGCCTTTCGGGGCGGAGGGGAAGGCTCCGAGTGCCTTTCGGGGCAGCCGTGGAGGCTCCGAGTGCCTTTCGGGGAGGCCGGGCTGGCTCCGAGTGCCTTTTGGGGAGGCCGGGCAGGCTCCGAGTGGCTTTGTGGGCGGCCAGGGAGGCTCCGAGTGCCTTTCGGGACGGCCGGGGAGGCTCCGAGTGCCTTTCAGGGAGGCCGGACCGCCTCCGAGTGCCTTTCGGGGAGGCCGGGGAGGCTCCGAGTGCCATTCGGGGAGGCCAGGGAGGCTCCGAGTGCCTTTCGGGGCGGCCGGGCCGCCTCTGAGAGCCTTTCAGCGCGACTGGTCCGCCTCCGAGTGCCTTTCGGGGAGGCCGGGCCGCCTCCGAGTGCCTTTCGGGGTGGCCGGTCCGCCTCCGAGTCCCTTTCAGGGCGGCAGTGCAGTCTCCGAGTGCCTTTCGGGGCGGCCGGGGAGGCTCCGAGTGCCTTTCGGGGAGGCCGGGCAGGCTCCGAGTGCCTTTCGGGGCGGCTAGGAAGGCTCCGAGTGCCTTTCGGGGCAGCCGGGGAGGCTCCAAGTGCCTTTCGGGGTGGCCGGGCCGCCTCCGAGTGCCTTTCGGGGCGTCCGGGGAGGCTCCGAGTGCCTTTGTGGGCCGCCCGGGTGGCTCCGAGTGCCTTTGTGGGCGTCCGGGGAGGCTCCGAGTGCCTTTCGGTGCAGCCGGGGAGGCTCCGAGTGCCTTTCGGGGCGTCCGGGGAGGCTCTGAGTGCCTTTCGGGGCATCCGGGAAGGCTCCGAGTGCCTTTCGGTGCGGCCGTTCCCTCATAAAGTGCCTTTCGGGGCTGCTGGGCTGGCTCCGACTGCCTTTCGGGGAGGCCGGTACGCCTCCGAGTGCCTTTCGGGGCGGCCGGGCCCGCTCCGAGTGCCTTTTGTGGCGGCCGGGGAGGCTCTGAGTGCCTTTCGGGGAGGCTGGTGAGGCTCCGAGTGCCTTTCGGGGCGGCCGGGGAGGCTCCGAGTGCCTTTGGGGGAGGCCGTGCAGGCTCCGAGTGCCATTCGGGGAGGCCGGGGAGGCTCCGAGTGCCTTTCGGGGAGGCCGGGCTGGCTCCGAGTGCCTTTCGGGGTGGCCGGGCCGCCTCCGAGTGCCTTTCGGGGCGGAGGGGAAGGCTCCGAGTGCCTTTTGGGGCAGCCGGGGAGGCTCCGAGTGCCTTTGTGGGTGGCCGGGGAGGCTCCGAGTACCTTTCGGGACGGCCGTGATTCCTCCGAGTGCCTTTCGGGGTGGCCTGGGAGGCTCCGAGTGCCTTTCGAGGCGGCCGGGGAGGCTCCGAGTGCCTTTTGGGGCGGCCGGGGAGGTTCCGAGTGCCTTTCGGGGTGGTCGGGGAGGCTCCGAGTGCCTTTCGGGGTGGCCGGGGAGGCTCCGAGTGGCTTTCGGGGCGTCCGGGGAGGCTCCGAGTGCCTTTGTGGGCGGCCGGGCAGGCTCTGACTGCCTTTCGGGGCGTCCGGGGAGGCTCCGAGTGCCTTTCGGGGCGGCCGTTCCCCCTTAAAGTGCATTTCGGGGCTGCTGGGGTGGCTCCGACTGCCTTTCGGGGCAGCCGAGTAGGCTCCGAGAGCCTTTTGGGGTGGTCGGGCAGGCTCTGAGTGTCTTTCGGGGTGGTCGTGCAGGCTCCGAGTGCCTTTGGAGGCGGCCGGGTCGCCTACGAGTGCCTTTCGGGGCGGAGGGGAAGGCTCCGAGTGCCTTTCGGGGAGGCCGGGGAGGCTCCGAGTGCTTTTTGGGGCGGCCGGGGAGGCTCCGAGTGCCTTTCGGGGCGGCTGGGGAGGCTCTGAGTGCCTTTCGGGGTGGCCTGGGAGGCTCCGAGTGCCTTTCGAGGCGGCCGGAGAGGCTCCGAGTGCCTTTGGGGGAGGCCGGGCAGGCTCCGAATGCCTTTCGGGGCGGAGGGGAAGGCTCCGAGTGCCTTTCGGGGCAGCCGGGGAGGCTCCGAGTGCCTTTCGGGGCGGTCGTGCAGGCTCCGAGTGCCTTTCGAGGCGGTCGGGGAGGCTCCGAGTGCCTTTCGGGGAGACCGGGCCGCCTCCGAGTGCCTTTCGGGGAGGCCGGGCCGCCTCCGAGTGCCTTTCGGGGCGGCCGGGGAGGCTCCGAGTACCTTTCGGGACGGCCGGGCCGTCTCCGAGTGCCTTTCGGGGCGGCCGGGGAGGCTCCGAGTGGCTTTCGGGGCGGCCGGGGAGGCTCCAAGTGCCTTTCGGGGCGGCCGGGCCGCCTCCGAGTGCCTTTCGGGGCGGCCGTGGAGGCTCCGAGTGCCTTTCGGGGAGGCCGTTCCCCCATAAAGTGCCTTTCGGGGCAGCCGGGGAGGCTCCGACTGCCTTTCGGGGCGGCCGGGGAGGCTCCGAGTGCCTTTCGGGGCGGCCGGGCCCGCTCCGAGTGCCTTTTGGGGCGGCCGGGGAGGCTCTGAGTGCCTTTCGGGGAGGCTGGTGAGGCTCCGAGTGCCTTTCGGGGCGTCCGGGGAGGCTCTGAGTGCCTTTCGGGGCGGCCGTGCAGGCTCCGAGTGCCATTTGGGGAGGCCGGGGAGGCTCCGAGTGCCTTTCGGCGCGGCCGGGCCGCCTCTGAGAGCCTTTCAGCGCGGCTGGTCCGCCTCCGAGTGCCTTTCGGGGAGGCCGGGCCGCCTCCGAGTGCCTTTCGGGGCGGCCGGGGAGGCTCCGAGTGCCTTTCGGGGGTGGCCTGGGAGGCTCCGAGTGCCTTTCGAGGCGGCCGGGGAGGCTCCGAGTGCCTTTCAGTGAGGCCGGGCCGCCTCCGAGTGCCTTTCGGGGCGGCCGGGCAGGCTCTGAGTGCCTTTCGGGGCGGCCGTGGAGGCTCCGAGTACCTTTCGGGACGGCCGTGATGCCTCCGAGTGCCTTTCGGGGCGGCGGGGCCGGCTCCGAGTGCCTTTCGGGGTGGCCGGGGAGGTTCCGAGTGCCTTTCGGGTTGGTCGGGGAGGCTCCGAGTGCCTTTTGGGGCGGCCGGGGAGGCTCCGAGTGCCTTTCGGGGCGGCCGGGCAGGCTCCAAGTGTCTTTCGGGGCAGCCGGGGAGGCTCCGACTGCCTTTCGGGGCGGCCGGGGAGGCTCCGAGTGCCTTTGTGGGCGGCCGTTCCCCCTTAAAGTGCATTTCGGGGCTGCTGGGCTGGCTCCGACTGCCTTTCGGCGCGGCCGGGCCGCCTCTGAGAGCCTTTCAGCGCGGCTGGTCCGCCTCCGAGTGCCTTTCGGGGAGGCCGGGCCGCCTCCGAGTGCCTTTCGGGGCGGCCGGGGAGGCTCCGAGTGCCTTTCGGAGTGGCCTGGGAGGCTCCGAGTGCCTTTCGGGGAGGCCGGGCCGCCTCCGAGTGCCTTTCGGGGCGGCCGGGCAGGCTCTGAGTGCCTTTCGGGGCGGCCGTGGAGGCTCCGAGTACCTTTCGGGACGGCCGTGATGCCTCCGAGTGCCTTTCGGGGCGGCGGGGCCGGCTCCGAGTGCCTTTCGGGGCGGCCGGGGAGGTTCCGAGTGCCTTTCGGGTTGGTCGGGGAGGCTCCGAGTGCCTTTTGGGGTGGCCGGGGAGGCTCCGAGTGGCTTTCGGGGCAGCCAGGCAGGCTCCGAGTGCCTTTTGGGGCAGCCGGGGAGGCTCCGACTGCCTTTCGGGGCGGCCGGGGAGGCTCCGAGTGCCTTTGTGGGCGGCCGTTCCCCCTTAAAGTGCATTTCGGGGCTGCTGGGCTGGCTCCGACTGCCTTTCGGGGCGGCCGAGTAAGCTCGGAGAGCCTTTTGGGGTGGTCGGGCAGGCTCCGAGTGTCTTTCGGGGCGGTCGTGCAGGCTCCGAGTGCCTTTGGAGGCGGCCGGGTCGCCTATGAATGCCTTTCGGGGCGGAGGGGAAGGCTCCGAGTGCCTTTCGGGGAGGCCGGGGAGGCTCCGAGTGCCTTTGTGGGCGGCCGGGCCGCCTCCGAGTGCCTTTTGGGGCGGCCGGGCCGCCTCCGAGTGCCTTTCGGGGCGGAGGGGAAGGCTCCGAGTGCCTTTCGGGGCAGCCGGGGAGGCTCCGAGTGCCTTTCGGGACGGCCGGGGAGGCTCCGAGTGCCTTTCGGGGTGGCCTGGGAGGCTCCGAGTGCCTTTCGGGGCGGTCGTGCAGGCTCCGAGTGCCTTTCGGGACGGCCGGGGAGGCTCCGAGTGCCTTTCGGGGCGGCCGTGCAGGCTCCGAGTGCCATTCGGGGCGGCCGGGCCGCCTCTGAGAGCCTTTCAGCGCGGCTGGTCCGCCTCCGAGTGCCTTTCGGGGAGGCCGGGCCGCCTCCGAGTGCCTTTCGGGGCGGCCGGGGAGGCTCCGAGTGCCTTTCGGGGTGGCCTGGGAGGCTCCGAGTGCCTTTGGAGGCGGCCGGGGAGGCTCCGAGTGCCTTTCGGGGAGGCCGGGCCGCCTCCGAGTGCCTTTCGGGGAGGCCGGGCAGGCTCTGAGTGCCTTTGTGGGCGGCCGTGGAGGCTCCGAGTACCTTTCGGGACGGCCGTGATGCCTCCGAGTGCCTTTTGGGGCGGCCGGGGAGGTTCCGAGTGCCTTTCGGGGTGGTCGGGGAGGCTCCGAGTGCCTTTTGGGGTGGCCGGGGAGGCTCCGAGTGGCTTTCGGGGCGGCCGGGCAGGCTCCGAGTGCCTTTCGGAGCGGCCGGGCAGGCTCTGAGTGCCTTTCGGGGCGGCCGGGGAGGCTCCGACTGCCTTTCGGGGCGGCCGGGGAGGCTCCGAGTGCCTTTGGGGGCGGCCGTTCCCCCTTAAAGTGCATTTCGGGGCTGCTGGGGTGGCTCCGACTGCCTTTCGGGGCGGCCGAGTAAGCTCCGAGAGCCTTTTGGGGTGGTCGGGCAGGCTCCGAGTGTCTTTCGGGGCGGTCGTGCAGGCTCCGAGTGCCTTTGGAGGCGGCCGGGTCGCCTACGAGTGCCTTTCGGGGCGGAGGGGAAGGCTCCGAGTGCCTTTCGGGGAGGCCGGGGAGGCTCCGAGTGCCTTTGTGGGCGGCCGGGCCGCCTCCGAGTGCCTTTCGGGGCGGCCGGGGAGGCTCCGAGTGCCTTTCGGGGTGGCCTGGGAGGCTCCGAGTGCCTTTCGAGGCGGCCTGGGAGGCTCCGAGTGCCTTTCGGGGAGGCCGGGCCGCCTCCGAGTGCCTTTCGGGGCGGAGGGGAAGGCTCCGAGTGCCTTTCGGGGCAGCCGTGGAGGCTCCGAGTGCCTTTCGGGGAGGCCGGGCTGGCTCCGAGTGCCTTTTGGGGAGGCCGGGCAGGCTCCGAGTGGCTTTGTGGGCGGCCAGGGAGGCTCCGAGTGCCTTTCAGGGAGGCCGGACCGCCTCCGAGTGCCTTTCGGGGAGGCCGGGGAGGCTCCGAGTGCCTTTCGGGGAGGCCAGGGAGGCTCCGAGTGCCTTTCGGGGCGGCCGGGCCGCCTCTGAGAGCCTTTCAGCGCGACTGGTCCGCCTCCGAGTGCCTTTCGGGGAGGCCGGGCCGCCTCCGAGTGCCTTTCGGGGTGGCCGGTCCGCCTCCGAGTCCCTTTCAGGGCGGCAGTGCAGTCTCCGAGTGCCTTTCGGGGCGGCCGGGGAGGCTCCGAGTGCCTTTCGGGGAGGCCGGGCAGGCTCCGAGTGCCTTTCGGGGTGGCCGGGGAGGCTCCGAGCGCCTTTCGGGGAGGCCGGGGAGGCTCCGAGTGCCTTTGTGGGTGGCCGGGCCGCCTCCGAGTCCCTTTCGGGGCGGCCGGGCCGCTCCGAGGGCCTTTCGGGGCGGCCGAGTAGGCTCCGAGAGCCTTTTGGGGTGGTCGGGCAGGCTCCGAGTGTCTTTCGGGGCGGTCGTGCAGGCTCCGAGTGCCTTTGGAGACGGCCGGGTCTCCTCCGAGTGCCTTTCGGGGCGGCCGAGTAGGCTCCGAGAGCCTTTTGGGGTGGTCGGGCAGGCTCCGAGTGTCTTTCGGGGCGGTTGTGCAGGCTCCGAGTGCCTTTCGAGGCGGCCGGGTCTCCTCCGAGTGCCTTTCGGGGTGGCCGGGAAGGCTCCGAGTGCCTTTCGGGGAGGCCAGGCCGCCTCCGAGTACCTTTCGGGGAGGCCTGTCCGCCTCCGAGTGCCTTTCGGGGTGGTCGGGGAGGCTACGAGTGCCTTTCAGGGTGGCCGGGGAGGCTCCGAGTGCCTTTGTGGGAGGTCGGGCAGGTTCCGAGTGGCTTTCGGGGCGTCCGGGGAGGCTCCGAGTGCCTTTGTGGGAGGTCGGGCAGGTTCCGATTGCCTTTGTGGGCGGCCGGGCCCCCTCCGAGTGCCTTTTGGGGTGTCCGGGGAGGCTCCGAGTGCCTTTGTGGGCGGCCGGGGAGGCTCCGAGTGCCTTTCGGGGTGGTCGGGGAGGCTCCGAGTGCCTTTCGGGGTGGCCGGGGAGGCTCCGAGTGGCTTTCGGGGCGTCCGGGGAGGCTCCGAGTGCCTTTGTGGGCGGCCGGGCAGGCTCCGAGTGCCTTTCGGGGCGTCCGGGGAGGCTCCGAGTGCCTTTCGGGGCGGCCGTTCCCCCTTAAAGTGCATTTCGGGGCTGCTGGGGTGGCTCCGACTGCCTTTCGGGGCAGCCGAGTAGGCTCCGAGAGCCTTTTGGGGTGGTCGGGCAGGCTCCGAGTGTCTTTCGGGGTGGTCGTGCAGGCTCCGAGTGCCTTTGGAGGCGGCCGGGTCGCCTACGAGTGCCTTTCGGGGCGGAGGGGAAGGCTCCGAGTGCCTTTCGGGGAGGCCGGGGAGGCTCCGAGTGCCTTTGTGGGCGGCCGGGGAGGCTCCGAGTGCCTTTCGGGGCGGCTGGGGAGGCTCCGAGTGCCTTTCGGGGTGGCCTGGGAGGCTCCGAGTGCCTTTCGAGGCGGCCGGAGAGGCTCCGAGTGCCTTTCGGGGAGGCCAGGCCGCCTCCGAGTGCCTTTCGTGGCGGAGGGGAAGGCTCCGAGTGCCTTTCGGGGCAGCCGGGGAGGCTCCGAGTGCCTTTCGGGGCGGTCGTGCAGGCTCCGAGTGCCTTTCGAGGCGGTCGGGGAGGCTCCGAGTGCCTTTCGGGGAGACCGGGCCGCCTCCGAGTGCCTTTCGGGGAGGCCGGGCCGCCTCCGAGTGCCTTTCGGGGCGGCCGGGGAGGCTCCGAGTACCTTTCGGGACGGCCGGGCCGTCTCCGAGTGCCTTTCGGGGCGGCCGGGGAGGCTCCGAGTGGCTTTCGGGGCGGCCGGGGAGGCTCCAAGTGCCTTTCGGGGCGGCCGGGCCGCCTCCGAGTGCCTTTCGGGGCGGCCGTGGAGGCTCCGAGTGCCTTTCGGGGAGGCCGTTCCCCCATAAAGTGCCTTTCGGGGCAGCCGGGGAGGCTCCGACTGCCTTTCGGGGCGGCCGGGGAGGCTCCGAGTGCCTTTCGGGGCGGCCGGGCCCGCTCCGAGTGCCTTTTGGGGCGGCCGGGGAGGCTCTGAGTGCCTTTCGGGGAGGCTGGTGAGGCTCCGAGTGCCTTTCGGGGCGTCCGGGGAGGCTCTGAGTGCCTTTCGGGGCGGCCGTGCAGTCTCCGAGTGCCATTTGGGGAGGCCGGGGAGGCTCCGAGTGCCTTTCGGCGCGGCCGGGCCGCCTCTGAGAGCCTTTCAGCGCGGCTGGTCCGCCTCCGAGTGCCTTTCGGGGAGGCCGGGCCGCCTCCGAGTGCCTTTCGGGGCGGCCGGGGAGGCTCCGAGTGCCTTTCGGGGGTGGCCTGGGAGGCTCCGAGTGCCTTTCGAGGCGGCCGGGGAGGCTCCGAGTGCCTTTCAGTGAGGCCGGGCCGCCTCCGAGTGCCTTTCGGGGCGGCCGGGCAGGCTCTGAGTGCCTTTCGGGGCGGCCGTGGAGGCTCCGAGTACCTTTCGGGACGGCCGTGATGCCTCCGAGTGCCTTTCGGGGCGGCCGGGCCGGCTCCGAGTGCCTTTCGGGGCGGCCGGGGAGGTTCCGAGTGCCTTTCGGGTTGGTCGGGGAGGCTCCGAGTGCCTTTTGGGGCGGCCGGGGAGGCTCCGAGTGCCTTTCGGGGCGGCCGGGCAGGCTCCAAGTGCCTTTCGGGGCAGCCGGGGAGGCTCCGACTGCCTTTCGGGGCGGCCGGGGAGGCTCCGAGTGCCTTTGTGGGCGGCCGTTCCCCCTTAAAGTGCATTTCGGGGCTGCTGGGCTGGCTCCGACTGCCTTTCGGCGCGGCCGGGCCGCCTCTGAGAGCCTTTCAGCGCGGCTGGTCCGCCTCCGAGTGCCTTTCGGGGAGGCCGGGCCGCCTCCGAGTGCCTTTCGGGGCGGCCGGGGAGGCTCCGAGTGCCTTTCGGGGTGGCCTGGGAGGCTCCGAGTGCCTTTCGGGGAGGCCGGGCCGCCTCCGAGTGCCTTTCGGGGCGGCCGGGCAGGCTCTGAGTGCCTTTCGGGGCGGCCGTGGAGGCTCCGAGTACCTTTCGGGACGGCCGTGATGCCTCCGAGTGCCTTTCGGGGCGGCGGGGCCGGCTCCGAGTGCCTTTCGGGGCGGCCGGGGAGGTTCCGAGTGCCTTTCGGGTTGGTCGGGGAGGCTCCGAGTGCCTTTTGGGGTGGCCGGGGAGGCTCCGAGTGCCTTTCGGGGCAGCCAGGCAGGCTCCGAGTGCCTTTCAGGGCAGCCGGGGAGGCTCCGAGTGCCTTTCGGGGCGGCCGGGGAGGCTCCGAGTGCCTTTGTGGGCGGCCGTTCCCCCTTAAAGTGCATTTCGGGGCTGCTGGGCTGGCTCCGACTGCCTTTCGGGGCGGCCGAGTAAGCTCGGAGAGCCTTTTGGGGTGGTCGGGCAGGCTCCGAGTGTCTTTCGGGGCGGTCGTGCAGGCTCCGAGTGCCTTTGGAGGCGGCCGGGTCGCCTATGAGTGCCTTTCGGGGCGGAGGGGAAGGCTCCGAGTGCCTTTCGGGGAGGCCGGGGAGGCTCCGAGTGCCTTTGTGGGCGGCCGGGCCGCCTCCGAGTGCCTTTTGGGGCGGCCGGGCCGCCTCCGAGTGCCTTTCGGGGCGGAGGGGAAGGCTCCGAGTGCCTTTCGGGGCAGCCGGGGAGGCTCCGAGTGCCTTTCGGGACGGCCGGGGAGGCTCCGAGTGCCTTTCGGGGTGGCCTGGGAGGCTCCGAGTGCCTTTCGGGACGGCCGGGGAGGCTCCGAGTGCCTTTCGGGACGGCCGGGGAGGCTCCGAGTGCCTTTCGGGGCGGCCGTGCAGGCTCCGAGTGCCATTCGGGGCGGCCGGGCCGCCTCTGAGAGCCTTTCAGCGCGGCTGGTCCGCCTCCGAGTGCCTTTCGGGGAGGCCGGGCCGCCTCCGAGTGCCTTTCGGGGCGGCCGGGGAGGCTCCGAGTGCCTTTGGGGTGGCCTGGGAGGCTCCGAGTGCCTTTGGAGGCGGCCGGGGAGGCTCCGAGTGCCTTTCGGGGAGGCCGGGCCGCCTCCAAGTGCCTTTCGGGGAGGCCGGGCAGGCTCTGAGTGCCTTTCGGGGCGGCCGTGGAGGCTCCGAGTACCTTTCGGGACGGCCGTGATGCCTCCGAGTGCCTTTCGGGGCGGCCGGGGAGGTTCCGAGTGCCTTTCGGGGTGGTCGGGGAGGCTCCGAGTGCCTTTTGGGGTGGCCGGGGAGGCTCCGAGTGGCTTTCGGGGCGGCCGGGCAGGCTCCGAGTGCCTTTCGGGGCGGCCGGGGAGGCTCCGAGTGCCTTTCGGGGCGGCCGGGGAGGCTCCGACTGCCTTTCGGGGCGGCCGGGGAGGCTCCGAGTGCCTTTGTGGGCGGCCGTTCCCCCTTAAAGTGCATTTCGGGGCTGCTGGGGTGGCTCCGACTGCCTTTCGGGGCGGCCGAGTAAGCTCCGAGAGCCTTTTGGGGTGGTCGGGCAGGCTCCGAGTGTCTTTCGGGGCGGTCGTGCAGGCTCCGAGTGCCTTTGGAGGCGGCCGGGTCGCCTACGAGTGCCTTTCGGGGCGGAGGGGAAGGCTCCGAGTGCCTTTCGGGGAGGCCGGGGAGGCTCCGAGTGCCTTTGTGGGCGGCCGGGCCGCCTCCGAGTGCCTTTCGGGGCGGCCGGGGAGGCTCCGAGTGCCTTTCGGGGTGGCCTGGGAGGCTCCGAGTGCCTTTCGAGGCGGCCTGGGAGGCTCCGAGTGCCTTTCGGGGAGGCCGGGCCGCCTACGAGTGCCTTTCGGGGCGGAGGGGAAGGCTCCGAGTGCCTTTCGGGGCAGCCGTGGAGGCTCCGAGTGCCTTTCGGGGAGGCCGGGCTGGCTCCGAGTGCCTTTTGGGGAGGCCGGGCAGGCTCCGAGTGGCTTTGTGGGCGGCCAGGGAGGCTCCGAGTGCCTTTCGGGACGGCCGGGGAGGCTCCGAGTGCCTTTCAGGGAGGCCGGACCGCCTCCGAGTGCCTTTCGGGGAGGCCGGGGAGGCTCCGAGTGCCATTCGGGGAGGCCAGGGAGGCTCCGAGTGCCTTTCGGGGCGGCCGGGCCGCCTCTGAGAGCCTTTCAGCGCGACTGGTCCGCCTCCGAGTGCCTTTCGGGGAGGCCGGGCCGCCTCCGAGTGCCTTTCGGGGTGGCCGGTCCGCCTCCGAGTCCCTTTCAGGGCGGCAGTGCAGTCTCCGAGTGCCTTTCGGGGCGGCCGGGGAGGCTCCGAGTGCCTTTCGGGGAGGCCGGGCAGGCTCCGAGTGCCTTTCGGGGCGGCTAGGAAGGCTCCGAGTGCCTTTCGGGGCAGCCGGGGAGGCTCCAAGTGCCTTTCGGGGTGGCCGGGCCGCCTCCGAGTGCCTTTCGGGGCGTCCGGGGAGGCTCCGAGTGCCTTTGTGGGCCGCCCGGGTGGCTCCGAGTGCCTTTGTGGGCGTCCGGGGAGGCTCCGAGTGCCTTTTGGTGCAGCCGGGGAGGCTCCGAGTGCCTTTCGGGGCGTCCGGGGAGGCTCTGAGTGCCTTTCGGGGCATCCGGGAAGGCTCCGAGTGCCTTTCGGTGCGGCCGTTCCCTCATAAAGTGCCTTTCGGGGCTGCTGGGCTGGCTCCGACTGCCTTTCGGGGAGGCCGGTATGCCTCCGAGTGCCTTTCGGGGCGGCCGGGCCCGCTCCGAGTGCCTTTTGTGGCGGCCGGGGAGGCTCTGAGTGCCTTTCGGGGAGGCTGGTGAGGCTCCGAGTGCCTTTCGGGGCGGCCGGGAAGGCTCCGAGTGCCTTTGGGGGAGGCCGTGCAGGCTCCGAGTGCCATTCGGGGAGGCCGGGGAGGCTCCGAGTGCCTTTCGGGGAGGCCGGGCTGGCTCCGAGTGCCTTTCGGGGTGGCCGGGCCGCCTCCGAGTGCCTTTCGGGGCGGAGGGGAAGGCTCCGAGTGCCTTTTGGGGCAGCCGGGGAGGCTCCGAGTGCCTTTGTGGGTGGCCGGGGAGGCTCCGAGTACCTTTCGGGACGGCCGTGATTCCTCCGAGTGCCTTTCGGGGTGGCCTGGGAGGCTCCGAGTGCCTTTCGAGGCGGCCGGGGAGGCTCCGAGTGCCTTTTGGGGCGGCCGGGGAGGTTCCGAGTGCCTTTCGGGGTGGTCGGGGAGGCTCCGAGTGCCTTTCGGGGTGGCCGGGGAGGCTCCGAGTGGCTTTCGGGGCGTCCGGGGAGGCTCCGAGTGCCTTTGTGGGCGGCCGGGCAGGCTCTGACTGCCTTTCGGGGCGTCCGGGGAGGCTCCGAGTGCCTTTCGGGGCGGCCGTTCCCCCTTAAAGTGCATTTCGGGGCTGCTGGGGTGGCTCCGACTGCCTTTCGG
This sequence comes from Struthio camelus, assembly GCF_040807025.1. Classification (NCBI taxonomy): domain Eukaryota; kingdom Metazoa; phylum Chordata; class Aves; order Struthioniformes; family Struthionidae; genus Struthio; species Struthio camelus. Next base: position 255,199 of record NW_027182695.1, read on the forward strand.
GGCAGCCGAGTAGGCTCCGAGAGCCTTTTGGGGTGGTCGGGCAGGCTCTGAGTGTCTTTCGGGGTGGTCGTGCAGGCTCCGAGTGCCTTTGGAGGCGGCCGGGTCGCCTACGAGTGCCTTTCGGGGCGGAGGGGAAGGCTCCGAGTGCCTTTCGGGGAGGCCGGGGAGGCTCCGAGTGCCTTTTGGGGCGGCCGGGGAGGCTCCGAGTGCCTTTCGGGGCGGCTGGGGAGGCTCCGAGTGCCTTTCGGGGTGGCCTGGGAGGCTCCGAGTGCCTTTCGAGGCGGCCGGAGAGGCTCCGAGTGCCTTTGGGGGAGGCCGGGCAGGCTCCGAATGCCTTTCGGGGCGGAGGGGAAGGCTCCGAGTGCCTTTCGGGGCAGCCGGGGAGGCTCCGAGTGCCTTTCGGGGCGGTCGTGCAGGCTCCGAGTGCCTTTCGAGGCGGTCGGGGAGGCTCCGAGTGCCTTTCGGGGAGACCGGGCCGCCTCCGAGTGCCTTTCGGGGAGGCCGGGCCGCCTCCGAGTGCCTTTCGGGGCGGCCGGGGAGGCTCCGAGTACCTTTCGGGACGGCCGGGCCGTCTCCGAGTGCCTTTCGGGGCGGCCGGGGAGGCTCCGAGTGGCTTTCGGGGCGGCCGGGGAGGCTCCAAGTGCCTTTCGGGGCGGCCGGGCCGCCTCCGAGTGCCTTTCGGGGCGGCCGTGGAGCCTCCGAGTGCCTTTCGGGGAGGCCGTTCCCCCATAAAGTGCCTTTCGGGGCAGCCGGGGAGGCTCCGACTGCCTTTCGGGGCGGCCGGGGAGGCTCCGAGTGCCTTTCGGGGCGGCCGGGCCCGCTCCGAGTGCCTTTTGGGGCGGCCGGGGAGGCTCTGAGTGCCTTTCGGGGAGGCTGGTGAGGCTCCGAGTGCCTTTCGGGGCGTCCGGGGAGGCTCTGAGTGCCTTTCGGGGCGGCCGTGCAGTCTCCGAGTGCCATTTGGGGAGGCCGGGGAGGCTCCGAGTGCCTTTCGGCGCGGCCGGGCCGCCTCTGAGAGCCTTTCAGCGCGGCTGGTCCGCCTCCGAGTGCCTTTCGGGGAGGCCGGGCCGCCTCCGAGTGCCTTTCGGGGCGGCCGGGGAGGCTCCGAGTGCCTTTCGGGGGTGGCCTGGGAGGCTCCGAGTGCCTTTCGAGGCGGCCGGGGAGGCTCCGAGTGCCTTTCAGTGAGGCCGGGCCGCCTCCGAGTGCCTTTCGGGGCGGCCGGGCAGGCTCTGAGTGCCTTTCGGGGCGGCCGTGGAGGCTCCGAGTACCTTTCGGGACGGCCGTGATGCCTCCGAGTGCCTTTCGGGGCGGCCGGGCCGGCTCCGAGTGCCTTTCGGGGCGGCCGGGGAGGTTCCGAGTGCCTTTCGGGTTGGTCGGGGAGGCTCCGAGTGCCTTTTGGGGCGGCCGGGGAGGCTCCGAGTGCCTTTCGGGGTGGCCTGGGAGGCTCCGAGTGCCTTTCGAGGCGGCCTGGGAGGCTCCGAGTGCCTTTCGGGGAGGCCGGGCCGCCTACGAGTGCCTTTCGGGGCGGAGGGGAAGGCTCCGAGTGCCTTTCGGGGCAGCCGTGGAGGCTCCGAGTGCCTTTCGGGGAGGCCGGGCTGGCTCCGAGTGCCTTTTGGGGAGGCCGGGCAGGCTCCGAGTGGCTTTGTGGGCGGCCAGGGAGGCTCCGAGTGCCTTTCGGGACGGCCGGGGAGGCTCCGAGTGCCTTTCAGGGAGGCCGGACCGCCTCCGAGTGCCTTTCGGGGAGGCCGGGGAGGCTCCGAGTGCCATTCGGGGAGGCCAGGGAGGCTCCGAGTGCCTTTCGGGGCGGCCGGGCCGCCTCTGAGAGCCTTTCAGCGCGACTGGTCCGCCTCCGAGTGCCTTTCGGGGAGGCCGGGCCGCCTCCGAGTGCCTTTCGGGGTGGCCGGTCCGCCTCCGAGTCCCTTTCAGGGCGGCAGTGCAGTCTCCGAGTGCCTTTCGGGGCGGCCGGGGAGGCTCCGAGTGCCTTTCGGGGAGGCCGGGCAGGCTCCGAGTGCCTTTCGGGGCGGCTAGGAAGGCTCCGAGTGCCTTTCGGGGCAGCCGGGGAGGCTCCAAGTGCCTTTCGGGGTGGCCGGGCCGCCTCCGAGTGCCTTTCGGGGCGTCCGGGGAGGCTCCGAGTGCCTTTGTGGGCCGCCCGGGTGGCTCCGAGTGCCTTTGTGGGCGTCCGGGGAGGCTCCGAGTGCCTTTTGGTGCAGCCGGGGAGGCTCCGAGTGCCTTTCGGGGCGTCCGGGGAGGCTCTGAGTGCCTTTCGGGGCATCCGGGAAGGCTCCGAGTGCCTTTCGGTGCGGCCGTTCCCTCATAAAGTGCCTTTCGGGGCTGCTGGGCTGGCTCCGACTGCCTTTCGGGGAGGCCGGTATGCCTCCGAGTGCCTTTCGGGGCGGCCGGGCCCGCTCCGAGTGCCTTTTGTGGCGGCCGGGGAGGCTCTGAGTGCCTTTCGGGGAGGCTGGTGAGGCTCCGAGTGCCTTTCGGGGCGGCCGGGAAGGCTCCGAGTGCCTTTGGGGGAGGCCGTGCAGGCTCCGAGTGCCATTCGGGGAGGCCGGGGAGGCTCCGAGTGCCTTTCGGGGAGGCCGGGCTGGCTCCGAGTGCCTTTCGGGGTGGCCGGGCCGCCTCCGAGTGCCTTTCGGGGCGGAGGGGAAGGCTCCGAGTGCCTTTTGGGGCAGCCGGGGAGGCTCCGAGTGCCTTTGTGGGTGGCCGGGGAGGCTCCGAGTACCTTTCGGGACGGCCGTGATTCCTCCGAGTGCCTTTCGGGGTGGCCTGGGAGGCTCCGAGTGCCTTTCGAGGCGGCCGGGGAGGCTCCGAGTGCCTTTTGGGGCGGCCGGGGAGGTTCCGAGTGCCTTTCGGGGTGGTCGGGGAGGCTCCGAGTGCCTTTCGGGGTGGCCGGGGAGGCTCCGAGTGGCTTTCGGGGCGTCCGGGGAGGCTCCGAGTGCCTTTGTGGGCGGCCGGGCAGGCTCTGACTGCCTTTCGGGGCGTCCGGGGAGGCTCCGAGTGCCTTTCGGGGCGGCCGTTCCCCCTTAAAGTGCATTTCGGGGCTGCTGGGGTGGCTCCGACTGCCTTTCGGGGCAGCCGAGTAGGCTCCGAGAGCCTTTTGGGGTGGTCGGGCAGGCTCTGAGTGTCTTTCGGGGTGGTCGTGCAGGCTCCGAGTGCCTTTGGAGGCGGCCGGGTCGCCTACGAGTGCCTTTCGGGGCGGAGGGGAAGGCTCCGAGTGCCTTTCGGGGAGGCCGGGGAGGCTCCGAGTGCCTTTTGGGGCGGCCGGGGAGGCTCCGAGTGCCTTTCGGGGCGGCTGGGGAGGCTCCGAGTGCCTTTCGGGGTGGCCTGGGAGGCTCCGAGTGCCTTTCGAGGCGGCCGGAGAGGCTCCGAGTGCCTTTGGGGGAGGCCGGGCAGGCTCCGAATGCCTTTCGGGGCGGAGGGGAAGGCTCCGAGTGCCTTTCGGGGCAGCCGGGGAGGCTCCGAGTGCCTTTCGGGGCGGTCGTGCAGGCTCCGAGTGCCTTTCGAGGCGGTCGGGGAGGCTCCGAGTGCCTTTCGGGGAGACCGGGCCGCCTCCGAGTGCCTTTCGGGGAGGCCGGGCCGCCTCCGAGTGCCTTTCGGGGCGGCCGGGGAGGCTCCGAGTACCTTTCGGGACGGCCGGGCCGTCTCCGAGTGCCTTTCGGGGCGGCCGGGGAGGCTCCGAGTGGCTTTCGGGGCGGCCGGGGAGGCTCCAAGTGCCTTTCGGGGCGGCCGGGCCGCCTCCGAGTGCCTTTCGGGGCGGCCGTGGAGCCTCCGAGTGCCTTTCGGGGAGGCCGTTCCCCCATAAAGTGCCTTTCGGGGCAGCCGGGGAGGCTCCGACTGCCTTTCGGGGCGGCCGGGGAGGCTCCGAGTGCCTTTCGGGGCGGCCGGGCCCGCTCCGAGTGCCTTTTGGGGCGGCCGGGGAGGCTCTGAGTGCCTTTCGGGGAGGCTGGTGAGGCTCCGAGTGCCTTTCGGGGCGTCCGGGGAGGCTCTGAGTGCCTTTCGGGGCGGCCGTGCAGTCTCCGAGTGCCATTTGGGGAGGCCGGGGAGGCTCCGAGTGCCTTTCGGCGCGGCCGGGCCGCCTCTGAGAGCCTTTCAGCGCGGCTGGTCCGCCTCCGAGTGCCTTTCGGGGAGGCCGGGCCGCCTCCGAGTGCCTTTCGGGGCGGCCGGGGAGGCTCCGAGTGCCTTTCGGGGGTGGCCTGGGAGGCTCCGAGTGCCTTTCGAGGCGGCCGGGGAGGCTCCGAGTGCCTTTCAGTGAGGCCGGGCCGCCTCCGAGTGCCTTTCGGGGCGGCCGGGCAGGCTCTGAGTGCCTTTCGGGGCGGCCGTGGAGGCTCCGAGTACCTTTCGGGACGGCCGTGATGCCTCCGAGTGCCTTTCGGGGCGGCCGGGCCGGCTCCGAGTGCCTTTCGGGGCGGCCGGGGAGGTTCCGAGTGCCTTTCGGGTTGGTCGGGGAGGCTCCGAGTGCCTTTTGGGGCGGCCGGGGAGGCTCCGAGTGCCTTTCGGGGCGGCCGGGCAGGCTCCAAGTGCCTTTCGGGGCAGCCGGGGAGGCTCCGACTGCCTTTCGGGGCGGCCGGGGAGGCTCCGAGTGCCTTTGTGGGCGGCCGTTCCCCCTTAAAGTGCATTTCGGGGCTGCTGGGCTGGCTCCGACTGCCTTTCGGCGCGGCCGGGCCGCCTCTGAGAGCCTTTCAGCGCGGCTGGTCCGCCTCCGAGTGCCTTTCGGGGAGGCCGGGCCGCCTCCGAGTGCCTTTCGGGGCGGCCGGGGAGGCTCCGAGTGCCTTTCGGGGTGGCCTGGGAGGCTCCGAGTGCCTTTCGGGGAGGCCGGGCCGCCTCCGAGTGCCTTTCGGGGCGGCCGGGCAGGCTCTGAGTGCCTTTCGGGGCGGCCGTGGAGGCTCCGAGTACCTTTCGGGACGGCCGTGATGCCTCCGAGTGCCTTTCGGGGCGGCGGGGCCGGCTCCGAGTGCCTTTCGGGGCGGCCGGGGAGGTTCCGAGTGCCTTTCGGGTTGGTCGGGGAGGCTCCGAGTGCCTTTTGGGGTGGCCGGGGAGGCTCCGAGTGCCTTTCGGGGCAGCCAGGCAGGCTCCGAGTGCCTTTTGGGGCAGCCGGGGAGGCTCCGACTGCCTTTCGGGGCGGCCGGGGAGGCTCCGAGTGCCTTTGTGGGCGGCCGTTCCCCCTTAAAGTGCATTTCGGGGCTGCTGGGCTGGCTCCGACTGCCTTTCGGGGCGGCCGAGTAAGCTCGGAGAGCCTTTTGGGGTGGTCGGGCAGGCTCCGAGTGTCTTTCGGGGCGGTCGTGCAGGCTCCGAGTGCCTTTGGAGGCGGCCGGGTCGCCTATGAGTGCCTTTCGGGGCGGAGGGGAAGGCTCCGAGTGCCTTTCGGGGAGGCCGGGGAGGCTCCGAGTGCCTTTGTGGGCGGCCGGGCCGCCTCCGAGTGCCTTTTGGGGCGGCCGGGCCGCCTCCGAGTGCCTTTCGGGGCGGAGGGGAAGGCTCCGAGTGCCTTTCGGGGCAGCCGGGGAGGCTCCGAGTGCCTTTCGGGACGGCCGGGGAGGCTCCGAGTGCCTTTCGGGGTGGCCTGGGAGGCTCCGAGTGCCTTTCGGGACGGCCGGGGAGGCTCCGAGTGCCTTTCGGGACGGCCGGGGAGGCTCCGAGTGCCTTTCGGGGCGGCCGTGCAGGCTCCGAGTGCCATTCGGGGCGGCCGGGCCGCCTCTGAGAGCCTTTCAGCGCGGCTGGTCCGCCTCCGAGTGCCTTTCGGGGAGGCCGGGCCGCCTCCGAGTGCCTTTCGGGGCGGCCGGGGAGGCTCCGAGTGCCTTTGGGGTGGCCTGGGAGGCTCCGAGTGCCTTTGGAGGCGGCCGGGGAGGCTCCGAGTGCCTTTCGGGGAGGCCGGGCCGCCTCCAAGTGCCTTTCGGGGAGGCCGGGCAGGCTCTGAGTGCCTTTCGGGGCGGCCGTGGAGGCTCCGAGTACCTTTCGGGACGGCCGTGATGCCTCCGAGTGCCTTTCGGGGCGGCCGGGGAGGTTCCGAGTGCCTTTCGGGGTGGTCGGGGAGGCTCCGAGTGCCTTTTGGGGTGGCCGGGGAGGCTCCGAGTGGCTTTCGGGGCGGCCGGGCAGGCTCCGAGTGCCTTTCGGGGCGGCCGGGGAGGCTCCGAGTGCCTTTCGGGGCGGCCGGGGAGGCTCCGACTGCCTTTCGGGGCGGCCGGGGAGGCTCCGAGTGCCTTTGTGGGCGGCCGTTCCCCCTTAAAGTGCATTTCGGGGCTGCTGGGGTGGCTCCGACTGCCTTTCGGGGCGGCCGAGTAAGCTCCGAGAGCCTTTTGGGGTGGTCGGGCAGGCTCCGAGTGTCTTTCGGGGCGGTCGTGCAGGCTCCGAGTGCCTTTGGAGGCGGCCGGGTCGCCTACGAGTGCCTTTCGGGGCGGAGGGGAAGGCTCCGAGTGCCTTTCGGGGAGGCCGGGGAGGCTCCGAGTGCCTTTGTGGGCGGCCGGGCCGCCTCCGAGTGCCTTTCGGGGCGGCCGGGGAGGCTCCGAGTGCCTTTCGGGGTGGCCTGGGAGGCTCCGAGTGCCTTTCGAGGCGGCCTGGGAGGCTCCGAGTGCCTTTCGGGGAGGCCGGGCCGCCTACGAGTGCCTTTCGGGGCGGAGGGGAAGGCTCCGAGTGCCTTTCGGGGCAGCCGTGGAGGCTCCGAGTGCCTTTCGGGGAGGCCGGGCTGGCTCCGAGTGCCTTTTGGGGAGGCCGGGCAGGCTCCGAGTGGCTTTGTGGGCGGCCAGGGAGGCTCCGAGTGCCTTTCGGGACGGCCGGGGAGGCTCCGAGTGCCTTTCAGGGAGGCCGGACCGCCTCCGAGTGCCTTTCGGGGAGGCCGGGGAGGCTCCGAGTGCCATTCGGGGAGGCCAGGGAGGCTCCGAGTGCCTTTCGGGGCGGCCGGGCCGCCTCTGAGAGCCTTTCAGCGCGACTGGTCCGCCTCCGAGTGCCTTTCGGGGAGGCCGGGCCGCCTCCGAGTGCCTTTCGGGGTGGCCGGTCCGCCTCCGAGTCCCTTTCAGGGCGGCAGTGCAGTCTCCGAGTGCCTTTCGGGGCGGCCGGGGAGGCTCCGAGTGCCTTTCGGGGAGGCCGGGCAGGCTCCGAGTGCCTTTCGGGGCGGCTAGGAAGGCTCCGAGTGCCTTTCGGGGCAGCCGGGGAGGCTCCAAGTGCCTTTCGGGGTGGCCGGGCCGCCTCCGAGTGCCTTTCGGGGCGTCCGGGGAGGCTCCGAGTGCCTTTGTGGGCCGCCCGGGTGGCTCCGAGTGCCTTTGTGGGCGTCCGGGGAGGCTCCGAGTGCCTTTTGGTGCAGCCGGGGAGGCTCCGAGTGCCTTTCGGGGCGTCCGGGGAGGCTCTGAGTGCCTTTCGGGGCATCCGGGAAGGCTCCGAGTGCCTTTCGGTGCGGCCGTTCCCTCATAAAGTGCCTTTCGGGGCTGCTGGGCTGGCTCCGACTGCCTTTCGGGGAGGCCGGTATGCCTCCGAGTGCCTTTCGGGGCGGCCGGGCCCGCTCCGAGTGCCTTTTGTGGCGGCCGGGGAGGCTCTGAGTGCCTTTCGGGGAGGCTGGTGAGGCTCCGAGTGCCTTTCGGGGCGGCCGGGAAGGCTCCGAGTGCCTTTGGGGGAGGCCGTGCAGGCTCCGAGTGCCATTCGGGGAGGCCGGGGAGGCTCCGAGTGCCTTTCGGGGAGGCCGGGCTGGCTCCGAGTGCCTTTCGGGGTGGCCGGGCCGCCTCCGAGTGCCTTTCGGGGCGGAGGGGAAGGCTCCGAGTGCCTTTTGGGGCAGCCGGGGAGGCTCCGAGTGCCTTTGTGGGTGGCCGGGGAGGCTCCGAGTACCTTTCGGGACGGCCGTGATTCCTCCGAGTGCCTTTCGGGGTGGCCTGGGAGGCTCCGAGTGCCTTTCGAGGCGGCCGGGGAGGCTCCGAGTGCCTTTTGGGGCGGCCGGGGAGGTTCCGAGTGCCTTTCGGGGTGGTCGGGGAGGCTCCGAGTGCCTTTCGGGGTGGCCGGGGAGGCTCCGAGTGGCTTTCGGGGCGTCCGGGGAGGCTCCGAGTGCCTTTGTGGGCGGCCGGGCAGGCTCTGACTGCCTTTCGGGGCGTCCGGGGAGGCTCCGAGTGCCTTTCGGGGCGGCCGTTCCCCCTTAAAGTGCATTTCGGGGCTGCTGGGGTGGCTCCGACTGCCTTTCGGGGCAGCCGAGTAGGCTCCGAGAGCCTTTTGGGGTGGTCGGGCAGGCTCTGAGTGTCTTTCGGGGTGGTCGTGCAGGCTCCGAGTGCCTTTGGAGGCGGCCGGGTCGCCTACGAGTGCCTTTCGGGGCGGAGGGGAAGGCTCCGAGTGCCTTTCGGGGAGGCCGGGGAGGCTCCGAGTGCCTTTTGGGGCGGCCGGGGAGGCTCCGAGTGCCTTTCGGGGCGGCTGGGGAGGCTCCGAGTGCCTTTCGGGGTGGCCTGGGAGGCTCCGAGTGCCTTTCGAGGCGGCCGGAGAGGCTCCGAGTGCCTTTGGGGGAGGCCGGGCAGGCTCCGAATGCCTTTCGGGGCGGAGGGGAAGGCTCCGAGTGCCTTTCGGGGCAGCCGGGGAGGCTCCGAGTGCCTTTCGGGGCGGTCGTGCAGGCTCCGAGTGCCTTTCGAGGCGGTCGGGGAGGCTCCGAGTGCCTTTCGGGGAGACCGGGCCGCCTCCGAGTGCCTTTCGGGGAGGCCGGGCCGCCTCCGAGTGCCTTTCGGGGCGGCCGGGGAGGCTCCGAGTACCTTTCGGGACGGCCGGGCCGTCTCCGAGTGCCTTTCGGGGCGGCCGGGGAGGCTCCGAGTGGCTTTCGGGGCGGCCGGGGAGGCTCCAAGTGCCTTTCGGGGCGGCCGGGCCGCCTCCGAGTGCCTTTCGGGGCGGCCGTGGAGGCTCCGAGTGCCTTTCGGGGAGGCCGTTCCCCCATAAAGTGCCTTTCGGGGCAGCCGGGGAGGCTCCGACTGCCTTTCGGGGCGGCCGGGGAGGCTCCGAGTGCCTTTCGGGGCGGCCGGGCCCGCTCCGAGTGCCTTTTGGGGCGGCCGGGGAGGCTCTGAGTGCCTTTCGGGGAGGCTGGTGAGGCTCCGAGTGCCTTTCGGGGCGTCCGGGGAGGCTCTGAGTGCCTTTCGGGGCGGCCGTGCAGGCTCCGAGTGCCATTTGGGGAGGCCGGGGAGGCTCCGAGTGCCTTTCGGCGCGGCCGGGCCGCCTCTGAGAGCCTTTCAGCGCGGCTGGTCCGCCTCCGAGTGCCTTTCGGGGAGGCCGGGCCGCCTCCGAGTGCCTTTCGGGGCGGCCGGGGAGGCTCCGAGTGCCTTTCGGGGGTGGCCTGGGAGGCTCCGAGTGCCTTTCGAGGCGGCCGGGGAGGCTCCGAGTGCCTTTCAGTGAGGCCGGGCCGCCTCCGAGTGCCTTTCGGGGCGGCCGGGCAGGCTCTGAGTGCCTTTCGGGGCGGCCGTGGAGGCTCCGAGTACCTTTCGGGACGGCCGTGATGCCTCCGAGTGCCTTTCGGGGCGGCGGGGCCGGCTCCGAGTGCCTTTCGGGGTGGCCGGGGAGGTTCCGAGTGCCTTTCGGGTTGGTCGGGGAGGCTCCGAGTGCCTTTTGGGGCGGCCGGGGAGGCTCCGAGTGCCTTTCGGGGCGGCCGGGCAGGCTCCAAGTGTCTTTCGGGGCAGCCGGGGAGGCTCCGACTGCCTTTCGGGGCGGCCGGGGAGGCTCCGAGTGCCTTTGTGGGCGGCCGTTCCCCCTTAAAGTGCATTTCGGGGCTGCTGGGCTGGCTCCGACTGCCTTTCGGCGCGGCCGGGCCGCCTCTGAGAGCCTTTCAGCGCGGCTGGTCCGCCTCCGAGTGCCTTTCGGGGAGGCCGGGCCGCCTCCGAGTGCCTTTCGGGGCGGCCGGGGAGGCTCCGAGTGCCTTTCGGGGTGGCCTGGGAGGCTCCGAGTGCCTTTCGGGGAGGCCGGGCCGCCTCCGAGTGCCTTTCGGGGCGGCCGGGCAGGCTCTGAGTGCCTTTCGGGGCGGCCGTGGAGGCTCCGAGTACCTTTCGGGACGGCCGTGATGCCTCCGAGTGCCTTTCGGGGCGGCGGGGCCGGCTCCGAGTGCCTTTCGGGGCGGCCGGGGAGGTTCCGAGTGCCTTTCGGGTTGGTCGGGGAGGCTCCGAGTGCCTTTTGGGGTGGCCGGGGAGGCTCCGAGTGGCTTTCGGGGCAGCCAGGCAGGCTCCGAGTGCCTTTTGGGGCAGCCGGGGAGGCTCCGACTGCCTTTCGGGGCGGCCGGGGAGGCTCCGAGTGCCTTTGTGGGCGGCCGTTCCCCCTTAAAGTGCATTTCGGGGCTGCTGGGCTGGCTCCGACTGCCTTTCGGGGCGGCCGAGTAAGCTCGGAGAGCCTTTTGGGGTGGTCGGGCAGGCTCCGAGTGTCTTTCGGGGCGGTCGTGCAGGCTCCGAGTGCCTTTGGAGGCGGCCGGGTCGCCTATGAGTGCCTTTCGGGGCGGAGGGGAAGGCTCCGAGTGCCTTTCGGGGAGGCCGGGGAGGCTCCGAGTGCCTTTGTGGGCGGCCGGGCCGCCTCCGAGTGCCTTTTGGGGCGGCCGGGCCGCCTCCGAGTGCCTTTCGGGGCGGAGGGGAAGGCTCCGAGTGCCTTTCGGGGCAGCCGGGGAGGCTCCGAGTGCCTTTCGGGGCGGAGGGGAAGGCTCCGAGTGCCTTTCGGGGTGGCCTGGGAGGCTCCGAGTGCCTTTCGGGACGGCCGGGGAGGCTCCGAGTGCCTTTCGGGACGGCCGGGGAGGCTCCGAGTGCCTTTCGGGGCGGCCGTGCAGGCTCCGAGTGCCATTCGGGGCGGCCGGGCCGCCTCTGAGAGCCTTTCAGCGCGGCTGGTCCGCCTCCGAGTGCCTTTCGGGGAGGCCGGGCCGCCTCCGAGTGCCTTTCGGGGCGGCCGGGGAGGCTCCGAGTGCCTTTCGGGGTGGCCTGGGAGGCTCCGAGTGCCTTTGGAGGCGGCCGGGGAGGCTCCGAGTGCCTTTCGGGGAGGCCGGGCCGCCTCCGAGTGCCTTTCGGGGAGGCCGGGCAGGCTCTGAGTGCCTTTGTGGGCGGCCGTGGAGGCTCCGAGTACCTTTCGGGACGGCCGTGATGCCTCCGAGTGCCTTTTGGGGCGGCCGGGGAGGTTCCGAGTGCCTTTCGGGGTGGTCGGGGAGGCTCCGAGTGCCTTTTGGGGTGGCCGGGGAGGCTCCGAGTGGCTTTCGGGGCGGCCGGGCAGGCTCCGAGTGCCTTTCGGGGCGGCCGGGGAGGCTCCGAGTGCCTTTCGGGGCGGCCGGGGAGGCTCCGACTGCCTTTCGGGGCGGCCGGGGAGGCTCCGAGTGCCTTTGGGGGCGGCCGTTCCCCCTTAAAGTGCATTTCGGGGCTGCTGGGGTGGCTCCGACTGCCTTTCGGGGCGGCCGAGTAAGCTCCGAGAGCCTTTTGGGGTGGTCGGGCAGGCTCCGAGTGTCTTTCGGGGCGGTCGTGCAGGCTCCGAGTGCCTTTGGAGGCGGCCGGGTCGCCTACGAGTGCCTTTCGGGGCGGAGGGGAAGGCTCCGAGTGCCTTTCGGGGAGGCCGGGGAGGCTCCGAGTGCCTTTGTGGGCGGCCGGGCCGCCTCCGAGTGCCTTTCGGGGCGGCCGGGGAGGCTCCGAGTGCCTTTCGGGGTGGCCTGGGAGGCTCCGAGTGCCTTTCGAGGCGGCCTGGGAGGCTCCGAGTGCCTTTCGGGGAGGCCGGGCCGCCTCCGAGTGCCTTTCGGGGCGGAGGGGAAGGCTCCGAGTGCCTTTCGGGGCAGCCGTGGAGGCTCCGAGTGCCTTTCGGGGAGGCCGGGCTGGCTCCGAGTGCCTTTTGGGGAGGCCGGGCAGGCTCCGAGTGGCTTTGTGGGCGGCCAGGGAGGCTCCGAGTGCCTTTGTGGGTGGCCGGGCCGCCTCCGAGTCCCTTTCGGGGCGGCCGGGCCGCTCCGAGGGCCTTTCGGGGCGGCCGAGTAGGCTCCGAGAGCCTTTTGGGGTGGTCGGGCAGGCTCCGAGTGTCTTTCGGGGCGGTCGTGCAGGCTCCGAGTGCCTTTGGAGACGGCCGGGTCTCCTCCGAGTGCCTTTCGGGGCGGCCGAGTAGGCTCCGAGAGCCTTTTGGGGTGGTCGGGCAGGCTCCGAGTGTCTTTCGGGGCGGTTGTGCAGGCTCCGAGTGCCTTTCGAGGCGGCCGGGTCTCCTCCGAGTGCCTTTCGGGGTGGCCGGGAAGGCTCCGAGTGCCTTTCGGGGAGGCCTGTCCGCCTCCGAGTGCCTTTCGGGGTGGTCGGGGAGGCTACGAGTGCCTTTCAGGGTGGCCGGGGAGGCTCCGAGTGCCTTTCTGGGAGGTCGGACAGGTTCCGAGTGGCTTTCGGGGCGTCCGGGGAGGCTCCGAGTGCCTTTGTGGGAGGTCGGGCAGGTTCCGATTGCCTTTGTGGTCGGCCGGGCCCCCTCCGAGTGCCTTTTGGGGTGTCCGGGGAGGCTCCGAGTGCCTTTGTGGGCGGCCGGGGAGGCTCCGAGTGCCTTTCGGGGAGGCCGGGGAGGCTCCGAGTGCCTTTCGGGGCAGCCGTGCTGCCTCCCAGTGCCTTTCGGGGCAGCCGGGGAGGCTCCGAGTGCCTTTCGGAGCGGCCGGGCAGGCTCTGAGTGCCTTTGGGGGTGGCCGGGGAGGCTCCGAGTGCCTTTCGGGGCGGTCGGGAGGCTCCGAGTGCCTTTGTGGGCGTCCAGGCAGGCTCCGAGTGCCTTTTGGTGCGGCCGGGGAGGCTCCGAGTGCCTTTGGGGGTGGCCTGGGAGGCTCCGAGTGCCTTTCAGGGTGGCCGGGGAGGCTCCGAGTGCCTTTCGGGGCGGCCAGGGAGGCTCCGAGTGCCTTTCGGGGCGGTCGGGGAGGTTCCGAGTGGCTTTTGGGACGGCAGAGCTGGCACCGAGTGCCTTTCGGGGTGGCCGGGGAGGCTCCGAGTGCCATTCGGGGTGGCCGGGAAGGCTCCGAGTGCCTTTGTGGGCCGCCCGGGTGGCTCCGAGTGCCTTTGTGGGCGGCCGGGGAGGCTCGGAGTGCCTTTCGGGGCGTCCGGGGAGGCTCCGAGTGCCTTTCGGTGCAGCCGGGGAGGCTCCGAGTGCCTTTCGGGGCGTCCGGGGAGGCTCTGAGTGCCTTTCGGGGCATCCGGGAAGGCTCCGAGTGCCTTTCGGGGTGGCCGAGTAGGCTCCGAGTGCCTTTCGGGGTGGCCGGGCTGCCTCCGAGTACCCTTGGGGGCGGCCGGGGAGGCTCCGAGTGCCTTTCGGGGCATCTGGGGAGGCTCCGAGTGCCTTTCGGGGGGCCGGCGACGCTCTGAGTGCCTTTAGGGGTGGCCGGGCAGGCTCCGAGTGCCTTTTGCGGCGGCCGGGGAGGCTCCGAGTGCCTTTCGGGGCGGCCGGGGAGTCTCCGAGTGCCTTTTGAGGCGGCCGGGCAGGCTCCGAGTGCCTTTTGGGGCGGCCGGGCAGGCTCCGAGTGCCTTTCGGGGTGGCCGGGCCGCGTCTGAGTGCCTTTCGGGGCGGCCGGGGAGGCTCCGAGTGCCTTTCGGGGAGGCCGGGCTGCCTCCGAGTGCCTTTCGGGGCGGAGGGGAAGGCTCCGAGTGCCTTTCGGGGAGGCCGGGGAGGCTCCGAGTGCCTTTCGGGGTGTCCTGGGAGGCTCCGAGTGCCTTTCGGGGCGGCCGGGGAGGCTCCGAGTGCCTTTCGGGGAGGCTGGGCCGCCTACGAGTGCCTTTCGGGGCAGCCGGGGAGGCTCCGAGTGCCTTTCGGGGAGGCCGGGCTGGCTCCGAGTGCCTTTTGGGATGGCCGAGCCGGCTCCGAGTGCCTTTCGGTGCAGCCGGGGAGGCTCCGAGTGCCTTTCGGGGCGTCCGGGGAGGCTCTGAGTGCCTTTCGGGGCATCCGGGAAGGCTCCGAGTGCCTTTCGGGGTGGCCGAGGAGGCTCCGAGTGCCTTTCGGTGCAGCCGGGGAGGCTCCGAGTGCCTTTCGGGGCGTCCGGGGAGGCTCTGAGTGCCTTTCGGGGCATCTGGGGAGGCTCCGAGTGCCTTTCGGGGGGCCGGCGACGCTCTGAGTGCCTTTGGGGGTGGCCGGGCAGGCTCCGAGTGCCTTTGTGGGCAGCCGGGGAGACTCCGAGTGCCTTTTGCGGCGGCCGGGGAGGCTCCGAGTGCCTTTTGGGGCGGCCGGGGAGTCTCCGAGTGCCTTTTGAGGCGGCCGGGCAGGCTCCGAGTGCCTTTTGGGGCGGCCGGGCAGGCTCCGAGTGCCTTTCGGGGTGGCCGGGCCGCGTCTGAGTGCCTTTCGGGGCGGCCGGGGAGGCTCCGAGTGCCTTTGTGGGAGGTCGGGCAGGTTCCGAGTGCCTTTCGGGGCGGCCGGGGAGGCTCCGAGTGCCTTTCGGGGCGGCCGGGGAGGCTCCGAGTGCCTTTCGGGGCGGCCGTGGAGGCTCCGAGTGCCTTTCGGGGCATCCGATGATGTTCCGAGTGCCTTTCTAGGAGGCTGGGAAGGCTCCGAGTGCCTTTGGAGGCGGCCAGGGAGGCTCCGAGTGCATTTGTGGAAGGTCAGGGAGGCTCCGAGTGCCTTTCGGGGCGGCCGGGCAGGCTCCGAGTGCCTTTCGGGGCAGCCGGGGAGGCTCCGAGTGCCTTTCGGGGAGGCCGGGCCGCCTCCGAGTGCCTTTCGGGGCGGCTGGGGCCGCCTCCGAGTGGCTTTCCGGGTGGCCGGGCCGGCTTCAAGTACCTTTCGGGGGGGCAGGCCAAGGCTCCGAGTGCCTTTGTGGGTGGCCGGGGAGGCTCTGAGTGCCTTTCGGGGCGGCCAGTGAGGCTCCGAGTGCATTTCGGGGTGGCCGGGCCGCCTCCGAGTGCCTTTCGGGGTGGCTGGTCCGCCTCCGAGTGCCTTTCGGGGCGACCGGGCCGGCTCAAAGTGCCTTTTGGTGCAACCGGGCCACCTCCGAGTGCCTTTCGGGGTGGCCGGGGAGTCTCCGAGTGCCTTTCGAGGCGGCCGGGCAGGCTCCGAGTGCCTTTTGGGGCGGCCGGGCAGGCTCCGAGTGCCTTTCGGGGTGGCCGGACCGCGTCTGAGTGCCTTTCGGGGCGGCCGGGGAGGCTCCGAGTGCCTTTGTGGGAGGTCGGGCAGGTTCCGAGTGCCTTTCGGGGCGGCCGGGGAGGCTCCGAATGCCTTTCGGGGCATCCGATGATGTTCCGAGTGCCTTTCTAGGAGGCTGGGAAGGCTCCGAGTGCCTTTCGGGGCGGCCGGGGAGGCTCCGAGTGCATTTGTGGAAGGTCGGGGAGGCTCCGAGTGCCTTTCGGGGCAGCCGGGCAGGCTCCGAGTGCCTTTCGGGGCAGCCGGGGAGGCTCCGAGTGCCTTTCGGGGAGGCCGGGCCGCCTCCGAGTGCCTTTCGGGGCGGCTGGGGCCGCCTCCGAGTGGCTTTCCGGGTGGCCGGGCCGGCTTCAAGTACCTTTCGGGGGGGCAGGCCAAGGCTCCGAGTGCCTTTGTGGGTGGCCGGGGAGGCTCTGAGTGCCTTTCGGGGCGGCCAGTGAGGCTCCGAGTGCATTTCGGGGTGGCCGGGCCGCCTCCGAGTGCCTTTCGGGGTGGCCGGTCCGCCTCCGAGTGCCTTTCGGGGCGGCCGGGGAGGCTCCGAGTGCCTTTGTGGGAGGTCGGGCAGGTTCCGAGTGCCTTTCGGGGCGGCCGGGGAGGCTCCGAATGCCTTTCGGGGCATCCGATGATGTTCCGAGTGCCTTTCTAGGAGGCTGGGAAGGCTCCGACTGCCTTTCGGGGTGGCCGGCCAAGGCTCCGAGTGCATTTGTGGAAGGTCGGGGAGGCTCCGAGTGCCTTTCGGGGCAGCCGGGCAGGCTCCGAGTGCCTTTCGGGGCAGCCGGGGAGGCTCCGAGTGCCTTTCGGGGAGGCCGGGCCGCCTCCG
Source organism: Struthio camelus (assembly GCF_040807025.1). Classification (NCBI taxonomy): domain Eukaryota; kingdom Metazoa; phylum Chordata; class Aves; order Struthioniformes; family Struthionidae; genus Struthio; species Struthio camelus. Next base: position 271,031 of record NW_027182695.1, read on the forward strand.
AGTGCCTTTCGGGGCGGCTGGGGCCGCCTCCGAGTGGCTTTCCGGGTGGCCGGGCCGGCTTCAAGTACCTTTCGGGGGGGCAGGCCAAGGCTCCGAGTGCCTTTGTGGGTGGCCGGGGAGGCTCTGAGTGCCTTTCGGGGCGGCCAGTGAGGCTCCGAGTGCATTTCGGGGTGGCCGGGCCGCCTCCGAGTGCCTTTCGGGGTGGCTGGTCCGCCTCCGAGTGCCTTTCGGGGCGACCGGGCCGGCTCAAAGTGCCTTTTGGTGCAACCGGGCCACCTCCGAGTGCCTTTCGGGGAGGCCGGGGAGGCTCCGAGTGCCTTTGTGGGCGGTCAGGTTGCCTCCGAGTGCCTTTGTGGGCGGCCGGGGAGGCTCCGAGTGCCTTTGTGGGCGGCGGGGAGGCTCCGAGTGCCTTTGTGGGTGGCCGGACTGCCTCCGAGTGCCTTTCGAGGCAGCTGGGCCCGTCCCAGTGCCTTTCCGGGAGGCCGGGCCGCCACAGAGTGCCTTTTGGTGCGGCCGGGGAGGCTCCGAGTGCCTTTTGGGGCGTCCGGGCAGGCTCCGAGTACCTTTCAGGGTGGCCGGGCCACCTCCGAGTGCCTTTCGGGGCGACCGTGGAGGCTCCGAATGCCTTTTTGAGCGGCCTGCGAGGCTCCGAGTGCCTTTTGGGGCGACTGGGGAGGCTCCGAGTGCCTTTCGGGGAGGCCGGGGGGGCTCCGAGTGCCTTTCGGGGAGGCCGGGGAGGCTCCAAGTGCCTTTGTGGGTGGCCGAGCCGCCTCCGAGTGCCTTTGTGGGCGTCCGGGCAGGCTCCGAGTGCCTTTCGGTGTGACTGGGGAGGCTCCGAGTGCCTTTCGTGGCGGCCTGGGAGGTTCCGAGTGCCTATCAGGGCATCCGGGGAGGCTCTGAGTGCCTTTCGGGGAGGCTGGGGAGGCTCCGAGTGCCTTTTGGGGTGGCCAGGGAGGTTCCGAGTGCCCTTGGGGGCGGCCTGGGAGGCTCCGAGTGCCTTTCGGGGGGCCGTGGACGCTCTGAGTGCCTTTGGGGGTTGCCGGCCCCTCTCCGAGTGCCTTTTGGGGCGTCCGGGGAGGCTCCGAGTGCCTTTCGTGGCGGCCGGGCTGCCTCCGAGTGCCTTTCGGGGAGGCCGGGGAGGCTCCGAGTGCCTTTCGTGTCGGCCGGGCCGCCTCCGAGTGCCTTTCGGGGTGGCTGGGCAGGCTCCGAGTGCCTTTCGGGGTGTCGGGGGAGGCTCCGAGTGCCTTTCGGGGGGAGCGGGCCGCATCCTAGTGCCTTTCGGGGCGGCCGGGGAGGCTCCGAGTGCCTTTCGGGGCAGCCTGGCCAGCTCCGAGTGCCTTTCGGGGCGGTCGTGCAGGCTCCGAGTGCCTTTGGAGGCGACCGGGTCGCCTACGAGTGCCTTTCGGGGCGGAGGGGAAGGCTCCGAGTGCCTTTCGGGGAGGCCGGGGAGGCTCCGAGTGCCTTTGTGGGCGGCCGGGGAGGCTCCGAGTGGCTTTCGGGGCGGCCGGGCAGGCTCCGAGTGCCTTTCGAGGCGGCCGGGGAGGCTCCGACTGCCTTTCGGGGCGGCCGGGGAGGCTCCGAGTGCCTTTGGGGGCGGCCGTTCCCCCTTAAAGTGCATTTCGGGGCTGCTGGACTGGCTCCGACTGCCTTTCGGGGCGGCCGAGTAGGCTCCGAGAGCCTTTTGGGGTGGTCGGGCAGGCTCCGAGTGTCTTTCGGGGCGGTCGTGCAGGCTCCGAGTGCCTTTGGAGGCGGCCGGGTCGCCTATGAGTGCCTTTCGGGGCGGAGGGGAAGGCTCCGAGTGCCTTTCGGGGAAGCCGGGGAGGCTCCGAGTGCCTTTGTGGGAGGCCGGGGAGGCTCCGAGTGCCTTTCGGGGAGGCCGGGTCTCCTCCGAGTGCCTTTCGGGGTGGCCTGGGAGGCTCCGAGTGCCTTTCGGGGAGGCCGGGGAGGCTCCGAGTGCCTTTCGGGGAGGCCGGGCCGCCTCCGAGTGCCTTTCGGGGCGGAGGGGAAGGCTCCGAGTGCCTTTCGGGGAGGCCGGGGAGGCTCCGAGTGCCTTTCGGGGTGTCCTGGGAGGCTCCGAGTGCCTTTCGGGGCGGCCGGGGAGGCTCCGAGTGCCTTTCGGGGAGGCTGGGCCGCCTACGAGTGCCTTTCGGGGCAGCCGGGGAGGCTCCGAGTGCCTTTCGGGGAGGCCGGGCTGGCTCCGAGTGCCTTTTGGGATGGCCGAGCCGACTCCGAGTGCCTTTCGGGGTGGCCTGGGAGGCTCCGAGTGCCTTTCGGCGCGGCCGGGGAGGCTCCGAGTGCCTTTCGGGGAGGCCGGGCCGCCTCCGAGTGCCTTTCGGGGAGGCCGGGCCGCCTCCGAGTGCCTTTCGGGGCGGCCGGGGAGGCTCCGAGTACCTTTCGGGACGGCCGGGGAGGCTCCGAGTGCCTTTCGGGGCGTCCGGGCAGGCTCCGAGTGCCTTTCGGGGCGTCCGGGGAGGCTCCGAGTGCCTTTTGGGGCGGCCGGGGAGGCTCCGAGTGCCTTTCGGTGCGGCCGTTCCCCCATAAAGTGCATTTCGAGGCGGCCGGGGAGGCTCCGACTGCCTTTCGGGGAGGCCGGTACGCCTCAGAGTGCCTTTCGGGGCGGCCGGGCCCGCTCCGAGTGCCTTTTGTGGCGGCCGGGGAGGCTCTCAGTGCCTTTCGGGGAGGCCGGTGAGGCTCCGAGTGCCTTTCGGGGCGGCCGGGGAGGCTCCGAGTGCCTTTGGTGGCGGCCGTGCAGGCTCCGAGTGCCTTTCGGGGAGGCCGGGGAGGCTCCGAGTGCCTTTCGGGGAGGCCGGGCTGGCTCCGAGTGCCTTTCGGGGAGGCCGGGCCGCCTCCGAGTGCCTTTCGGGGCGGAGGGGAAGGCTCCGAGTGCCTTTTGGGGCAGCCGGGGAGGCTCCGAGTGCCTTTGTGGGTGGCCGGGGAGGCTCCGAGTACCTTTCGGGACGGCCGTGATGCCTCCGAGTGCCTTTCGGGGTGGCCGGGCCGGCTCTGAGTGCCTTTTGGGGCGGCCGGGGAGGCTCCGAGTGCCTTTTGGGGCGGCCGGGGAGGTTCCGAGTGCCTTTCGGGTTGGTCGGGGAGGCTCCGAGTGCCTTTTGGGGTGGCCGGGGAGGCTCCGAGTGGCTTTCGGGGCGGCCGGGCAGGCTCCGAGTGCCTTTCGGGGCGGCCGGGGAGGCTCCGAGTGCCTTTCGGGGCGGCCGTTCCCCCTTAAAGTGCATTTCGGGGCTGCTGGGGTGGCTCCAACTGCCTTTCGGGGCAGCCGAGTAGGCTCCGAGAGCCTTTTGGGGTGGTCGGGCAGGCTCCGAGTGTCTTTCGGGGTGGTCGTGCAGGCTCCGAGTGGCTTTCGGGGAGGCCGGGCCGCCTCCGAGTGCCTTTCGGGGCGGAGGGGAAGGCTCCGAGTGCCTTTCGAGGCAGCCGGGGAGGCTCTGAGTGCCTTTCGGGGCGGTCGGTCAGGCTCCGAGTGCCTTTCGAGGCGGCCGGGGAGGCTCCGAGTGCCTTTCGGGGAGACCGGACCGCCTCCTAGTGCCTTTCGGGGCAGCCGGGGAGGCTCCGAGTACCTTTCGGGACGGCCGGGGAGGCTCCGAGTGCCTTTCGGGGCGGCCGGGGAGGCTCCGAGTGCCTTTCGGGGCGGTCGTGCAGGCTCCGAGTGCCTTTCGGGGCGGTCGGGGAGGCTCCGAGTGCCTTTCGGGGAGGCCGTTCCCCCATAAAGTGCATTTCGGGGCTGCTGGGCTGGCTCCGACTGCCTTTCGGGGCGGCCGGGGAGGCTCCGAGTGCCTTTTGGGGCGGCCAGGAAGGCTCCGAGTGCCTTTTGGGGCGGCCGGGGAGGCTCTGAGTGCCTTTCGGGGAGGCTGGTGAGGCTCCGAGTGCCTTTCGGGGCGGCCGGGGAGGCTCCGAGTGCCTTTCGGGGCGGCCGGGCCGCCTCCGAGTGCCATTTGGGGAGGCCAGGGAGGCTCCGAGTGCCTTTCGTGGCGGCCGGGCCGCCTCCGAGTGCCTTTCGGGGTGGTCGGGCCACCTCCGAGTGCCTTTCGGGGGGGCCGGGGAGGCTCCGAGTGCCTTTTTGGGACGGGCGAGCCGGCACCGAGTGCCTTTCGGGGTGGCCGGGGCACCTCCGAGTGCCATTCGGGGGGGCCGGGGAGGCTCCGAGTGCCTTTCGGGGCAGCCGGGCCAGCTCCGAGTGCCTTTCGGGGCGGTCGTGCAGGCTCCGAGTGCCTTTGGAGGCGACCGGGTCGCCTACGAGTGTCTTTCGGGGCGGTCGTGCAGGCTCCGAGTGCCTTTCGGGGAGGCCGGGGAGGCTCCGAGTGCCTTTGTGGGCGGCCGGGCCGCCTCCGAGTGCCTTTCGGGGCGTCCAGGCAGGCTCCGAGTGCCTTTCGGGGTGGCCGGGCCGCCTCCGAGTGCCTTTCGGGGCGGCCGGGGAGGCTCCGAGTGCCTTTCGGGGTGGCCTGGGAGGCTCCGAGTGCCTTTGGGGGCGGCCGGGGAGGCTCCGAGTGCCTTTCGGGGAGGCCGGGCCGCCTCCGAGTGCCTTTCGGGGCGGAGGGGAAGGCTCCGAATGCCTTTCGGGACGGACGAGCCGGCTCCGAGTGCCTTTCGGGGCGGCCGGGCCGCCTCCGAGTGCCTTTCGGGGCGGCCGGGGAGGCTCCGAGTGCCTTTCGGGGTGGCCTGGGAGGCTCCGAGTGCCTTTGGGGGCGGCCGGGGAGGCTCCGAGTGCCTTTTGGGGCGGCCGGGCCGCCTCCGAGTGCCTTTCGGGGCGGCCGGGGAGGTTCCGAGTGCCTTTCGGGGTGGTCGGGGAGGCTCTGAGTGCCTTTTGGGGTGGCCGGGGAGGCTCCGAGTGGCTTTCGGGGCGGCCGGGCAGGCTCCGAGTGCCTTTCGGGGCAGCCGGGGAGGCTCCGACTGCCTTTTGGGGTGGCCGGGGAGTCTCCGAGTGGCTTTCGGGGCGGCCTGGCAGGCTCCGAGTGCCTTTTGAGGCGGCCGGGGAGGCTCCGACTGCCTTTCGGGGCGGCCGGGGAGGCTCCGAGTGCCTTTGTGGGCGGCCGTTCCCCCTTAAAGTGCATTTTGGGGCTGCTGGACTGGCTCCGACTGCCTTTCGGGGCGGCCGAGTAGGCTCCGAGAGTCTTTTGGGGTGGTCGGGCAGGCTCCGAGTGTCTTTCGGGGCGGTCGTGCAGGCTCCGAGTGCCTTTGGAGGCGGCTGGGTCGCCTATGAGTGCCTTTCGGGGCGGAGGGGAAGGCTCCGAGTGCCTTTCGGGGCGGCCGGGGAGGCTCCGAGTACCTTTCGGGACGGCCGGGGAGGCTCCGAGTGCCTTTCGGGGCGTCCGGGCAGGCTCCGAGTGCCTTTCGGGGCGTCCGGGGAGGCTCCGAGTGCCTTTCGGGGCGGCCGGGGAGGCTCCGAGTGCCTTTCAGTGCGGCCGTTCCCCCATAAAGTGCATTTCGAGGCGGCCGGGGAGGCTCCGACTGCCTTTCGGGGAGGCCGGTACGCCTCAGAGTGCCTTTCGGGGCGGCCGGGCCCGCTCCGAGTGCCTTTTGTGGCGGCCGGGGAGGCTCTCAGTGCCTTTCGGGGAGGCCGGTGAGGCTCCGAGTGCCTTTCGGGGCGGCCGGGGAGGCTCCGAGTGCCTTTGGTGGCGGCCGTGCAGGCTCCGAGTGCCTTTCGGGGAGGCCGGGGAGGCTCCGAGTGCCTTTCGGGGAGGCCGGGCTGGCTCCGAGTGCCTTTCGGGGAGGCCGGGCCGCCTCCGAGTGCCTTTCGGGGCGGAGGGGAAGGCTCCGAGTGCCTTTTGGGGCAGCCGGGGAGGCTCCGAGTGCCTTTGTGGGTGGCCGGGGAGGCTCCGAGTACCTTTCGGGACGGCCGTGATGCCTCCGAGTGCCTTTCGGGGTGGCCGGGCCGGCTCTGAGTGCCTTTTGGGGCGGCCGGGGAGGCTCCGAGTGCCTTTTGGGGCGGCCGGGGAGGTTCCGAGTGCCTTTCGGGTTGGTCGGGGAGGCTCCGAGTGCCTTTTGGGGTGGCCGGGGAGGCTCCGAGTGGCTTTCGGGGCGGCCGGGCAGGCTCCGAGTGCCTTTCGGGGCGGCCGGGGAGGCTCCGAGTGCCTTTCGGGGCGGCCGTTCCCCCTTAAAGTGCATTTCGGGGCTGCTGGGGTGGCTCCAACTGCCTTTCGGGGCAGCCGAGTAGGCTCCGAGAGCCTTTTGGGGTGGTCGGGCAGGCTCCGAGTGTCTTTCGGGGTGGTCGTGCAGGCTCCGAGTGGCTTTCGGGGAGGCCGGGCCGCCTCCGAGTGCCTTTCGGGGCGGAGGGGAAGGCTCCGAGTGCCTTTCGAGGCAGCCGGGGAGGCTCTGAGTGCCTTTCGGGGCGGTCGGTCAGGCTCCGAGTGCCTTTCGAGGCGGCCGGGGAGGCTCCGAGTGCCTTTCGGGGAGACCGGACCGCCTCCTAGTGCCTTTCGGGGCGGCCGGGGAGGCTCCGAGTACCTTTCGGGACGGCCGGGGAGGCTCCGAGTGCCTTTCGGGGCGGCCGGGGAGGCTCCGAGTGCCTTTCGGGGCGGTCGTGCAGGCTCCGAGTGCCTTTCGGGGCGGTCGGGGAGGCTCCGAGTGCCTTTCGGGGAGGCCGTTCCCCCATAAAGTGCATTTCGGGGCTGCTGGGCTGGCTCCGACTGCCTTTCGGGGCGGCCGGGGAGGCTCCGAGTGCCTTTTGGGGCGGCCAGGAAGGCTCCGAGTGCCTTTTGGGGCGGCCGGGGAGGCTCTGAGTGCCTTTCGGGGAGGCTGGTGAGGCTCCGAGTGCCTTTCGGGGCGGCCGGGGAGGCTCCGAGTGCCTTTCGGGGCGGCCGGGCCGCCTCCGAGTGCCATTTGGGGAGGCCGGGGAGGCTCCGAGTGCCTTTCGTGGCGGCCGGGCCGCCTCCGAGTGCCTTTCGGGGTGGTCGGGCCACCTCCGAGTGCCTTTCGGGGGGGCCGGGGAGGCTCCGAGTGCCTTTTTGGGACGGGCGAGCCGGCACCGAGTGCCTTTCGGGGTGGCCGGGCCACCTCCGAGTGCCATTCGGGGGGGCCGGGGAGGCTCCGAGTGCCTTTCGGGGCAGCCGGGCCAGCTCCGAGTGCCTTTCGGGGCGGTCGTGCAGGCTCCGAGTGCCTTTGGAGGCGACCGGGTCGCCTACGAGTGTCTTTCGGGGCGGTCGTGCAGGCTCCGAGTGCCTTTCGGGGAGGCCGGGGAGGCTCCGAGTGCCTTTGTGGGCGGCCGGGCCGCCTCCGAGTGCCTTTCGGGGCGTCCAGGCAGGCTCCGAGTGCCTTTCGGGGTGGCCGTGCCGCCTCCGAGTGCCTTTCGGGGCGGCCGGGGAGGCTCCGAGTGCCTTTCGGGGTGGCCTGGGAGGCTCCGAGTGCCTTTGGGGGCGGCCGGGGAGGCTCCGAGTGCCTTTCGGGGAGGCCGGGCCGCCTCCGAGTGCCTTTCGGGGCGGAGGGGAAGGCTCCGAATGCCTTTCGGGACGGACGAGCCGGCTCCGAGTGCCTTTCGGGGAGGCCGGGCCGCCTCCGAGTGCCTTTCGGGGCGGCCGGGGAGGCTCCGAGTGCCTTTCGGGGTGGCCTGGGAGGCTCCGAGTGCCTTTGGGGGCGGCCGGGGAGGCTCCGAGTGCCTTTTGGGGCGGCCGGGCCGCCTCCGAGTGCCTTTCGGGGCGGCCGGGGAGGTTCCGAGTGCCTTTCGGGGTGGTCGGGGAGGCTCTGAGTGCCTTTTGGGGTGGCCGGGGAGGCTCCGAGTGGCTTTCGGGGCGGCCGGGCAGGCTCCGAGTGCCTTTCGGGGCAGCCGGGGAGGCTCCGACTGCCTTTTGGGGTGGCCGGGGAGTCTCCGAGTGGCTTTCGGGGCGGCCTGGCAGGCTCCGAGTGCCTTTTGAGGCGGCCGGGGAGGCTCCGACTGCCTTTCGGGGCGGCCGGGGAGGCTCCGAGTGCCTTTGTGGGCGGCCGTTCCCCCTTAAAGTGCATTTTGGGGCTGCTGGACTGGCTCCGACTGCCTTTCGGGGCGGCCGAGTAGGCTCCGAGAGTCTTTTGGGGTGGTCGGGCAGGCTCCGAGTGTCTTTCGGGGCGGTCGTGCAGGCTCCGAGTGCCTTTGGAGGCGGCTGGGTCGCCTATGAGTGCCTTTCGGGGCGGAGGGGAAGGCTCCGAGTGCCTTTCGGGGAGGCCGGGGAGGCTCCGAGTGCCTTTTGGGGCGGCCGGGGAGGCTCCGAGTGCCTTTCGGGGTGTCCTGGGAGGCTCCGAGTGCCTTTCGGGGCGGCCGGGCCGCCTCCGAGTGCCTTTCGGGGCGGAGGGGAAGGCTCCGAGTGCCTTTCGGGGAGGCCGGGGAGGCTCCGAGTGCCTTTCGGGGTGTCCTGGGAGGCTCCGAGTGCCTTTCGGGGCGGCCGGGGAGGCTCCGAGTTCCTTTCGGGGAGGCTGGGCCGCCTACGAGTGCCTTTCGGGGCAGCCGGGGAGGCTCCGAGTGCCTTTCGGGGAGGCCGGGCTGGCTCCGAGTGCCTTTTGGGATGGCCGAGCCGGCTCCGAGTGCCTTTCGGGGTGGCCTGGGAGGCTCCGAGTGCCTTTCGAGGCGGTCGGGGAGGCTCCGAGTGCCTTTCGGGGAGGCCGGGCCGCCTCCGAGTGCCTTTCGGGGAGGCCGGGCCGCCTCCGAGTGCCTTTCGGGGAGGCCGGGGAGGCTCCGAGTACCTTTCGGGACGGCCGGGGAGGCTCCGAGTGCCTTTCGGGGCGTCCGGGCAGGCTCCGAGTGCCTTTCGGGGAGGCTGGTGAGGCTCCGAGTGCCTTTCGGGGCGGCCGGGGAGGCTCCGAGTGCCTTTGGGGGCGGCCGTGCAGGCTCCGAGTGCCATTCGGGGAGGCCGGGGAGGCTCCGAGTGCCTTTCGGGGAGGCCGGGATGGCTCCGAGTGCCTTTGTGGGAGGCCGGGCCGCCTCCGAGTGCCTTTCGGGGCGGAGGGAAAGGCTCCGAGTGCCTTTTGGGGCAGCCGGTGAGGCTCCGAGTGCCTTTGTGGGTGGCCGGGGAGGCTCCGAGTACCTTTCGGGACGGCCGTGATGCCTCCGAGTGCCTTTCGGGGTGGCCTGGGAGGCTCCGAGTGCCTTTCGAGGCGGCCGGGGAGGCTCCGAGTGCCTTTTGGGGCGTCCGGGGAGGTTCCGAGTGCCTTTCGGGGTGGTCGGGGAGGCTCCGAGTGCCTTTTGGGGTGGCCGGGGAGGCTCCGAGTGGCTTTCGGAGCGGCCGGGCAGGCTCCGAGTGCCTTTCGGGGCGGCCGGGGAGGCTCCGACTGCCTTTCGGGGCGGCCGGGGAGGCTCCGAGTGCCTTTCGGGGCGGCCGTTCCCCCTTAAAGTGCATTTCGGGGCTGCTGGGGTGGCTCCAACTGCCTTTCGGGGCAGCCGAGTAGGCTCCGAGAGCCTTTTGGGGTGGTCGGGCAGGCTCCGAGTGTCTTTCGGGGTGGTCGTGCAGGCTCCGAGTGCCTTTGGAGGCGGCCGGGTCGCCTACGAGTGCCTTTCGGGGCGGAGGGGAAGGCTCCGAGTGCCTTTCGGGGAGGCCGGGGAGGCTCCGAGTGCCTTTTGGGGCGGCCGGGGAGGCTCCGAGTGCCTTTCGGGGCGGCCGGGGAGGCTCCGAGTGCCTTTCGGGGTGGCCTGGGAGGCTCCGAGTGCCTTTCGGGGTGGCAGGAGAGGCTCCGAGTGCCTTTCGGGGAGGCCGGGCCGCCTCCGAGTGCCTTTCGGGGCGGAGGGGAAGGCTCCGAGTGCCTTTCGGGGCAGCCGGGGAGGCTCCGAGTGCCTTTCATGGCGGTCGTGCAGGCTCCGAGTGCCTTTCGAGGCGGTCGGGGAGGCTCCGAGTGCCTTTCGGGGAGACCGGGCCGCCTCCGAGTGCCTTTCGGGGAGGCCGGGCCGCCTCCGAGTGCCTTTCGGGGCGGCCGGGGAGGCTCCGAGTACCTTTCGGGACGGCCGGGGGGGCTCCGAGTGCCTTTCGGGGCGGCCGGGGAGGCTCCGAGTGGCTTTCGGGGCGGCCGGGGAGGCTCCGAGTGCCTTTCGGGGCGGCCGGGCCGCCTCCGAGTGCCTTTCGGGGCGGCCGTGGAGGCTCCGAGTGCCTTTCGGGGAGGCCGTTCCCCCATAAAGTGCCTTTCGGGGCAGCCGGGGAGGCTCCGAGTGCCTTTCGGGGCGGCCGGGCCCGCTCCGAGTGCCTTTTGGGGCGGCCGGGGAGGCTCTGAGTGCCTTTCGGGGAGGCTGGTGAGGCTCCGAGTGCCTTTGGGGGCGGCCGGGGAGGCTCCAAGTGCCTTTCGGGGCGGCCGTGCAGGCTCCGAGTGCCATTTGGGGAGGCCGGGGAGGCTCCGAGTGCCTTTCGGCGCGGCCGGGCCGCCTCTGAGAGCCTTTCAGCGCGGCTGGTCCGCCTCCGAGTGCCTTTCGGGGAGGCCGGGCCGCCTCCGAGTGCCTTTCGGGGAGGCCGGGGAGGCTCCGAGTGCCTTTCGGGGGTGGCCTGGGAGGCTCCGAGCGCCTTTCGAGGCGGCCGGGGAGGCTCCGAGTGCCTTTCAGTGAGGCCGGGCCGCCTCCGAGTGCCTTTCAGGGCGGCCGGGCAGGCTCTGAGTGCCTTTCGGGGCGGCCGTGGAGGCTCCGAGTACCTTTCGGGACGGCCGTGATGCCTCCGAGTGCCTTTCGGGGCGGCCGGGCCGGCTCCGAGTGCCTTTCGGGGCGGCCGGGGAGGTTCCGAGTGCCTTTCGGGTTGGTCGGGGAGGCTCCGAGTGCCTTTTGGGGCGGCCGGGGAGGCTCCGAGTGCCTTTCGGGGCGGCCGGGCAGGCTCCAAGTGCCTTTCGGGGCAGCCGGGGAGGCTCCGACTGCCTTTCGGGGCGGCCGGGGAGGCTCCGAGTGCCTTTGTGGGCGGCCGTTCCCCCTTAAAGTGCATTTCGGGGCTGCTTGCCTGGCTCCGACTGCCTTTCGGGGCGGCCGAGTTAGCTCCGAGAGCCTTTTGGGGTGGTCGGGCAGGCTCCGAGTGTCTTTGGAGGCGGTCGTGCAGGCTCCGAGTGCCTTTGGTGGCGGCCGGGTCTCCTACGAGTGCCTTTCGGGGCGGAGGGGAAGGCTCCGAGTGCCTTTCGGGGTGGCCGGGGAGGCTCCGAGTGCCTTTGGGGGCGTCCGGGGAGGCTCCGAGTGCCTTTCGGGGAGGCCAGGCCGCCTCCGAGTGCCTTTCGGGGCGGAGGGGAAGGCTCCGAGTGCCTTTCGGGGCAGCCGGGGAGGCTCCGAGTGCCTTTCGGGGCGGCCGGGCTGGCTCCGAGTGCCTTTTGGGATGGCCGAGCCGGCTCCGAGTGCCTTTCGGGGGTGGCCTGGGAGGCTCCGAGTGCCTTTGTGGGCGGCCGGGGAGGCTCCGAGTGCCTTTCAGGGAGGCCGGACCGCCTCCGAGTGCCTTTCGGGGAGGCCGGGCCGCCTCCGAGTGCCTTTCGGGGTGGCCGGGGAGGCTCCGAGTACCTTTCGGGACGGCCGGGGAGGCTCCGAGTGCCTTTCGGGGCGTCCGGGGAGGCTCCGACTGCCTTTCGGGGCGGCCAGGGAGGCTCCGAGCGCCTTTCGGGGCGGCCGGGGAGGCTCCGAGTGCCTTTCGGGGCGGCCGGGCCTCCTCCGAGTGCCTTTCGGGGCGGCCGGGCAGGCTCCGAGTGCCTTTCGGGGCGGCTAGGAAGGCTCCGAGTGCCTTTCGGGGCAGCCGGGGAGGCTCCAAGTGCCTTTCGGGGAGGGCCGTGATGCCTCCGAGTGCCTTTCGGGGCGTCCGGGGAGGCTCCGAGTGCCTTTGTGGGCCGCCCGGGTGGCTCCGAGTGCCTTTGTGGGCGTCCGGGGAGGCTCCGAGTGCCTTTCGGTGCAGCCGGGGAGGCTCCGAGTGCCTTTCGGGGCGTCCGGGGAGGCTCTGAGTGCCTTTCGGGGCATCCGGGAAGGCTCCGAGTGCCTTTCGGTGCGGCCGTTCCCTCATAAAGTGCATTTCGGGGCTGCTGGGCTGGCTCAGACTGCCTTTCGGGGCGTCCGGGCGGGCTCCGAATGCCTTTTGGGGCGGCCGGGGAGGCTCTGAGTGCCTTTCGGGGAGGCTGGTGAGGCTCCGAGTGCCTTTCGGGGCGGCCGGGGAGGCTCCGAGTGCCTTTCGGGGCGGCCGTGCAGGCTCCGAGTGCCTTTGTGGGCGGCCGGGCCGCCTCTGAGAGCCTTTCAGCGCGGCTGGTCCGCCTCCGAGTGCCTTTGTGGGAGGCCGGGCCGCCTCCGAGTGCCTTTCGGGGCGGCCGGGGAGGCTCCGAGTGCCTTTCGGGGTGGCCTGGGAGGCTCCGAGTGCCTTTGGAGGCGGCCGGGGAGGCTCCGAGTGCCTTTCGGGGAGGCCGGGCCGCCTCCGAGTGCCTTTCGGGGCGGCCGGGCAGGCTCTGAGTGCCTTTCGGGGCGGCCGTGGAGGCTCCGAGTACCTTTCGGGACGGCCGTGATGCCTCCGAGTGCCTTTGTGGGCGGCGGGGCCGGCTCCGAGTGCCTTTCGGGGTGGCCGGGGAGGCTCCGAGTGCCTTTGTGGGCGGCCGTTCCCCCTTAAAGTGCATTTCGGGGCTGCTGGGCTGGCTCCGACTGCCTTTCGGGGCGGCCGAGTAAGCTCCGAGAGCCTTTTGGGGTGGTCGGGCAGGCTCCGAGTGTCTTTCGGGGCGGTCGTGCAGGCTCCGAGTGCCTTTGGAGGCGGCCGGGTCGCCTATGAGTGCCTTTCGGGGCGGAGGGGAAGGCTCCGAGTGCCTTTCGGGGAGGCCGGGGAGGCTCCGAGTGCCTTTCGGGGCGGCCGGGCCGCCTCCGAGTGCCTTTCGGGGCGGCCGGGGAGGCTCCGAGTGCCTTTCGGGGTGGCCTGGGAGGCTCCGAGTGCCTTTCGAGGCGGCCTGGGAGGCTCCGAGTGCCTTTCGGGGAGGCCGGGCCGCCTCCGAGTGCCTTTCGGGGCGGAGGGGAAGGCTCCGAGTGCCTTTCGGGGCAGCCGGGGAGGCTCCGAGTGCCTTTCGGGGAGGCCGAGCCGGCTCCGAGTGCCTTTCGGGGTGGCCTGGGAGGCTCCGAGTGCCTTTCGGGACGGCCGGGGAGGCTCCGAGTGCCTTTCGGGGCGGCCGTGCAGGCTCCGAGTGCCATTCGGGGCGGCCGGGCCGCCTCTGAGAGCCTTTCAGCGCGGCTGGTCCGCCTCCGAGTGCCTTTCGGGGAGGCTGGTGAGGCTCCGAGTGCCTTTCGGGGCGGCCGGGGAGGCTCCGAGTGCCTTTGGGGGCGGCCGTGCAGGCTCCGAGTGCCATTCGGGGAGGCCGGGGAGGCTCCGAGTGCCTTTCGGGGAGGCCGGGATGGCTCCGAGTGCCTTTGTGGGAGGCCGGGCCGCCTCCGAGTGCCTTTCGGGGCGGAGGGAAAGGCTCCGAGTGCCTTTTGGGGCAGCCGGTGAGGCTCCGAGTGCCTTTGTGGGTGGCCGGGGAGGCTCCGAGTACCTTTCGGGACGGCCGTGATGCCTCCGAGTGCCTTTCGGGGTGGCCTGGGAGGCTCCGAGTGCCTTTCGAGGCGGCCGGGGAGGCTCCGAGTGCCTTTTGGGGCGTCCGGGGAGGTTCCGAGTGCCTTTCGGGGTGGTCGGGGAGGCTCCGAGTGCCTTTTGGGGTGGCCGGGGAGGCTCCGAGTGGCTTTCGGAGCGGCCGGGCAGGCTCCGAGTGCCTTTCGGGGCGGCCGGGGAGGCTCCGACTGCCTTTCGGGGCGGCCGGGGAGGCTCCGAGTGCCTTTCGGGGCGGCCGTTCCCCCTTAAAGTGCATTTCGGGGCTGCTGGGGTGGCTCCAACTGCCTTTCGGGGCAGCCGAGTAGGCTCCGAGAGCCTTTTGGGGTGGTCGGGCAGGCTCCGAGTGTCTTTCGGGGTGGTCGTGCAGGCTCCGAGTGCCTTTGGAGGCGGCCGGGTCGCCTACGAGTGCCTTTCGGGGCGGAGGGGAAGGCTCCGAGTGCCTTTCGGGGAGGCCGGGGAGGCTCCGAGTGCCTTTTGGGGCGGCCGGGGAGGCTCCGAGTGCCTTTCGGGGCGGCCGGGGAGGCTCCGAGTGCCTTTCGGGGTGGCCTGGGAGGCTCCGAGTGCCTTTCGGGGTGGCAGGAGAGGCTCCGAGTGCCTTTCGGGGAGGCCGGGCCGCCTCCGAGTGCCTTTCGGGGCGGAGGGGAAGGCTCCGAGTGCCTTTCGAGGCGGTCGGGGAGGCTCCGAGTGCCTTTCGGGGAGACCGGGCCGCCTCCGAGTGCCTTTCGGGGAGGCCGGGCCGCCTCCGAGTGCCTTTCGGGGCGGCCGGGGAGGCTCCGAGTACCTTTCGGGACGGCCGGGGGGGCTCCGAGTGCCTTTCGGGGCGGCCGGGGAGGCTCCGAGTGGCTTTCGGGGCGGCCGGGGAGGCTCCGAGTGCCTTTCGGGGCGGCCGGGCCGCCTCCGAGTGCCTTTCGGGGCGGCCGTGGAGGCTCCGAGTGCCTTTCGGGGAGGCCGTTCCCCCATAAAGTGCCTTTCGGGGCAGCCGGGGAGGCTCCGAGTGCCTTTCGGGGCGGCCGGGCCCGCTCCGAGTGCCTTTTGGGGCGGCCGGGGAGGCTCTGAGTGCCTTTCGGGGAGGCTGGTGAGGCTCCGAGTGCCTTTGGGGGCGGCCGGGGAGGCTCCGAGTGCCTTTCGGGGCGGCCGTGCAGGCTCCGAGTGCCATTTGGGGAGGCCGGGGAGGCTCCGAGTGCCTTTCGGCGCGGCCGGGCCGCCTCTGAGAGCCTTTCAGCGCGGCTGGTCCGCCTCCGAGTGCCTTTCGGGGAGGCCGGGCCGCCTCCGAGTGCCTTTCGGGGAGGCCGGGGAGGCTCCGAGTGCCTTTCGGGGGTGGCCTGGGAGGCTCCGAGCGCCTTTCGAGGCGGCCGGGGAGGCTCCGAGTGCCTTTCAGTGAGGCCGGGCCGCCTCCGAGTGCCTTTCGGGGCGGCCGGGCAGGCTCTGAGTGCCTTTCGGGGCGGCCGTGGAGGCTCCGAGTACCTTTCGGGACGGCCGTGATGCCTCCGAGTGCCTTTCGGGGCAGCCGGGCCGGCTCCGAGTGCCTTTCGGGGCGGCCGGGGAGGTTCCGAGTGCCTTTTGGGTTGGTCGGGGAGGCTCCGAGTGCCTTTTGGGGCGGCCGGGGAGGCTCCGAGTGCCTTTCGGGGCGGCCGGGCAGGCTCCAAGTGCCTTTCGGGGCAGCCGGGGAGGCTCCGACTGCCTTTCGGGGCGGCCGGGGAGGCTCCGAGTGCCTTTGTGGGCGGCCGTTCCCCCTTAAAGTGCATTTCGGGGCTGCTTGCCTGGCTCCGACTGCCTTTCGGGGCGGCCGAGTTAGCTCCGAGAGCCTTTTGGGGTGGTCGGGCAGGCTCCGAGTGTCTTTGGAGGCGGTCGTGCAGGCTCCGAGTGCCTTTGGTGGCGGCCGGGTCTCCTACGAGTGCCTTTCGGGGCGGAGGGGAAGGCTCCGAGTGCCTTTCGGGGTGGCCGGGGAGGCTCCGAGTGCCTTTGGGGGCGTCCGGGGAGGCTCCGAGTGCCTTTCGGGGAGGCCAGGCCGCCTCCGAGTGCCTTTCGGGGCGGAGGGGAAGGCTCCGAGTGCCTTTCGGGGAGGCCGGGCTGGCTCCGAGTGCCTTTTGGGATGGCCGAGCCGGCTCCGAGTGCCTTTCGGGGGTGGCCTGGGAGGCTCCGAGTGCCTTTGTGGGCGGCCGGGGAGGCTCCGAGTGCCTTTCAGGGAGGCCGGACCGCCTCCGAGTGCCTTTCGGGGAGGCCGGGCCGCCTCCGAGTGCCTTTCGGGGTGGCCGGGGAGGCTCCGAGTACCTTTCGGGACGGCCGGGGAGGCTCCGAGTGCCTTTCGGGGCGTCCGGGGAGGCTCCGACTGCCTTTCGGGGCGGCCAGGGAGGCTCCGAGCGCCTTTCGGGGCGGCCGGGGAGGCTCCGAGTGCCTTTCGGGGCGGCCGGGCCTCCTCCGAGTGCCTTTCGGGGCGGCCGGGCAGGCTCCGAGTGCCTTTCGGGGCGGCTAGGAAGGCTCCGAGTGCCTTTCGGGGCAGCCGGGGAGGCTCCAAGTGCCTTTCGGGGAGGGCCGTGATGCCTCCGAGTGCCTTTCGGGGCGTCCGGGGAGGCTCCGAGTGCCTTTGTGGGCCGCCCGGGTGGCACCGAGTGCCTTTGTGGGCGTCCGGGGAGGCTCCGAGTGCCTTTCGGTGCAGCCGGGGAGGCTCCGAGTGCCTTTCGGGGCGTCCGGGGAGGCTCTGAGTGCCTTTCGGGGCATCCGGGAAGGCTCCGAGTGCCTTTCGGTGCGGCCGTTCCCTCATAAAGTGCATTTCGGGGCTGCTGGGCTGGCTCAGACTGCCTTTCGGGGCGGCCGGGCGGGCTCCGAATGCCTTTTGGGGCGGCCGGGGAGGCTCTGAGTGCCTTTCGGGGAGGCTGGTGAGGCTCCGAGTGCCTTTCGGGGCGGCCGGGGAGGCTCCGAGTGCCTTTCGGGGCGGCCGTGCAGGCTCCGAGTGCCTTTGTGGGCGGCCGGGCCGCCTCTGAGAGCCTTTCAGCGCGGCTGGTCCGCCTCCGAGTGCCTTTGTGGGAGGCCGGGCCGCCTCCGAGTGCCTTTCGGGGCGGCCGGGGAGGCTCCGAGTGCCTTTCGGGGTGGCCTGGGAGGCTCCGAGTGCCTTTGGAGGCGGCCGGGGAGGCTCCGAGTGCCTTTCGGGGAGGCCGGGCCGCCTCCGAGTGCCTTTCGGGGCGGCCGGGCAGGCTCTGAGTGCCTTTCGGGGCGGCCGTGGAGGCTCCGAGTACCTTTCGGGACGGCCGTGATGCCTCCGAGTGCCTTTCGGGGCGGCCGGGGAGGCTCCGAGTGCCTTTCGGGGCGGCCGGGGAGGCTCCGAGTGCCTTTCGGGGCGGCCGTGGAGGCTCCGAGTACCTTTCGGGACGGCCGTGATGCCTCCGAGTGCCTTTCGGGGCGGCCGGGGAGGCTCCGAGTACCTTTCGGGACGGCCGTGATGCCTCCGAGTGCCTTTCGGGGCGGCCGGGGAGGTTCCGAGTGCCTTTCGGGTTGGTCGGGGAGGCTCCGAGTGCCTTTTGGGGTGGCCGGGGAGGCTCCGAGTGCCTTTCGGGGCAGCCAGGCAGGCTCCGAGTGCCATTCGGGGGGGCCGGGGAGGCTCCGACTGCCTTTCGGGGCGGCCGGGGAGGCTCCGAGTGCCTTTGTGGGCGGCCGTTCCCCCTTAAAGTGCATTTCGGGGCTGCTGGGCTGGCTCCGACTGCCTTTCGGGGCGGCCGAGTAAGCTCCGAGAGCCTTTTGGGGTGGTCGGGCAGGCTCCGAGTGTCTTTCGGGGCGGTCGTGCAGGCTCCGAGTGCCTTTGGAGGCGGCCGGGTCGCCTACGAGTGCCTTTCGGGGCGGAGGGGAAGGCTCCGAGTGCCTTTCGGGGAGGCCGGGGAGGCTCCGAGTGCCTTTGTGGGCGGCCGGGCCGCCTCCGAGTGCCTTTCGGGGCGGCCGGGGAGGCTCCGAGTGCCTTTCGGGGTGGCCTGGGAGGCTCCGAGTGCCTTTCGAGGCGGCCGGGGAGGCTCCGAGTGCCTTTCGGGGAGGCCGGGCCGCCTCCGAGTGCCTTTCGGGGCGGAGGGGAAGGCTCAGAGTGCCTTTCGGGGCGGCCGAGTAGGCTCCGAGTGCCTTTTGGGGAGGCCGAGCCGGCTCCGAGTGTCTTTCGGGGCGGTCGTGCAGGCTCCGAGTGCCTTTGGAGACGGCCGGGTCTCCTCCGAGTGCCTTTCGGGGCGGCCGAGTAGGCTCCGAGAGCCTTTTGGGGTGGTCGGGCAGGCTCCGAGTGTCTTTCGGGGCGGTTGTGCAGGCTCCGAGTGCCTTTCGAGGCGGCCGGGTCTCCTCCGAGTGCCTTTCGGGGTGGCCGGGAAGGCTCCGAGTGCCTTTCGGGGAGGCCAGGCCGCCTCCGAGTACCTTTCGGGGTGGCCGGGCCGCCTCCGAGTGCCTTTCGGGGTGGTCGGGGAGGCTACGAGTGCCTTTCAGGGTGGCCGGGGAGGCTCCGAGTGCCTTTTGGGGCGGCCGGGCCACCTCCGAGTGCCTTTTGGGGAGGCCGGGCAGGCTCCGAGTGGCTTTGTGGGCGGCCAGGGAGGCTCCGAGTGCCTTTTGGGGCGGCCGGGCCGCCTCCGAGTGCCTTTCGGGGTGGCCGGGGAGGCTCCGAGTGCCTTTCGGTGCAGCCGGGGAGGCTCCGAGTGCCTTTCGGGGCGTCCGGGGAGGCTCTGAGTGCCTTTCGGGGCATCCGGGAAGGCTCCGAGTGCCTTTCGGTGCGGCCGTTCCCTCATAAAGTGCATTTCGGGGCTGCTGGGCTGGCTCAGACTGCCTTTCGGGGCGGCCGGGCGGGCTCCGAATGCCTTTTGGGGCGGCCGGGGAGGCTCTGAGTGCCTTTCGGGGAGGCTGGTGAGGCTCCGAGTGCCTTTCGGGGCGGCCGGGGAGGCTCCGAGTGCCTTTCGGGGCGGCCGTGCAGGCTCCGAGTGCCTTTCGGGGCGGCCGGGCCACCTCTGAGAGCCTTTCAGCGCGGCTGGTCCGCCTCCGAGTGCCTTTGTGGGAGGCCGGGCCGCCTCCGAGTGCCTTTCGGGGCGGCCGGGGAGGCTCCGAGTGCCTTTCGGGGTGGCCTGGGAGGCTCCGAGTGCCTTTGGAGGCGGCCGGGGAGGCTCCGAGTGCCTTTCGGGGCGGCCGGGCCGCCTCCGAGTGCCTTTCGGGGAGGCCGGGCAGGCTCTGAGTGCCTTTCGGGGCGGCCGTGGAGGCTCCGAGTACCTTTCGGGACGGCCGTGATGCCTCCGAGTGCCTTTCGGGGTGGCCGGGGAGGCTCCGAGTGCCTTTCGGGGCGGCCGGGGAGGCTCCGAGTGCCTTTGTGGGCGGCCGTTCCCCCTTAAAGTGCATTTCGGGGCTGCTGGGCTGGCTCCGACTGCCTTTCGGGGCGGCCGAGTAAGCTCCGAGAGCCTTTTGGGGTGGTCGGGCAGGCTCCGAGTGTCTTTCGGGGCGGTCGTGCAGGCTCCGAGTGCCTTTGGAGGCGGCCGGGTCGCCTATGAGTGCCTTTCGGGGCGGAGGGGAAGGCTCCGAGTGCCTTTCGGGGAGGCCGGGGAGGCTCCGAGTGCCTTTCGGGGCGGCCGGGCCGCCTCCGAGTGCCTTTCGGGGCGGCCGGGGAGGCTCCGAGTGCCTTTCGGGGTGGCCTGGGAGGCTCCGAGTGCCTTTCGAGGCGGCCTGGGAGGCTCCGAGTGCCTTTCGGGGAGGCCGGGCCGCCTCCGAGTGCCTTTCGGGGCGGAGGGGAAGGCTCCGAGTGCCTTTCGGGGCAGCCGGGGAGGCTCCGAGTGCCTTTCGGGGAGGCCGAGCCGGCTCCGAGTGCCTTTCGGGGTGGCCTGGGAGGCTCCGAGTGCCTTTCGGGACGGCCGGGGAGGCTCCGAGTGCCTTTCGGGGCGGCCGTGCAGGCTCCGAGTGCCATTCGGGGCGGCCGGGCCGCCTCTGAGAGCCTTTCAGCGCGGCTGGTCCGCCTCCGAGTGCCTTTCGGGTAGGCCGGGCCGCCTCCGAGTGCCTTTCGGGGCGGCCGGGGAGGCTCCGAGTGCCTTTCGGGGTGGCCTGGGAGGCTCCGAGTGCCTTTCGAGGCGTCCGGGGAGGCTCCGAGTGCCTTTCGGGGAGGCCAGGCCGCCTCCGAGTGCCTTTCGGGGAGGCCGGGCAGGCTCTGAGTGCCTTTCGGGGCGGCCGTGGAGGCTCCGAGTACCTTTCGGGACGGCCGTGATGCCTCCGAGTGCCTTTCGGGGCGGCGGGGCCGGCTCCGAGTGCCTTTCGGGGCGGCCGGGGAGGTTCCGAGTGCCTTTCGGGTTGGTCGGGGAGGCTCCGAGTGCCTTTTGGGGTGGCCGGGGAGGCTCCGAGTGCCTTTCGGGGCAGCCAGGCAGGCTCCGAGTGCCATTCGGGGGGGCCGGGGAGGCTCCGACTGCCTTTCGGGGCGGCCGGGGAGGCTCCGAGTGCCTTTGTGGGCGGCCGTTCCCCCTTAAAGTGCATTTCGGGGCTGCTGGGCTGGCTCCGACTGCCTTTCGGGGCGGCCGAGTAAGCTCCGAGAGCCTTTTGGGGTGGTCGGGCAGGCTCCGAGTGTCTTTCGGGGCGGTCGTGCAGGCTCCGAGTGCCTTTGGAGGCGGCCGGGTCGCCTACGAGTGCCTTTCGGGGCGGAGGGGAAGGCTCCGAGTGCCTTTCGGGGAGGCCGGGGAGGCTCCGAGTGCCTTTGTGGGCGGCCGGGCCGCCTCCGAGTGCCTTTCGGGGCGGCCGGGGAGGCTCCGAGTGCCTTTCGGGGTGGCCTGGGAGGCTCCGAGTGCCTTTCGAGGCGGCCGGGGAGGCTCCGAGTGCCTTTCGGGGAGGCCGGGCCGCCTCCGAGTGCCTTTCGGGGCGGAGGGGAAGGCTCAGAGTGCCTTTCGGGGCGGCCGAGTAGGCTCCGAGTGCCTTTTGGGGAGGCCGAGCCGGCTCCGAGTGTCTTTCGGGGCGGTCGTGCAGGCTCCGAGTGCCTTTGGAGACGGCCGGGTCTCCTCCGAGTGCCTTTCGGGGCGGCCGAGTAGGCTCCGAGAGCCTTTTGGGGTGGTCGGGCAGGCTCCGAGTGTCTTTCGGGGCGGTTGTGCAGGCTCCGAGTGCCTTTCGAGGCGGCCGGGTCTCCTCCGAGTGCCTTTCGGGGTGGCCGGGAAGGCTCCGAGTGCCTTTCGGGGAGGCCAGGCCGCCTCCGAGTACCTTTCGGGGTGGCCGGGCCGCCTCCGAGTGCCTTTCGGGGTGGTCGGGGAGGCTACGAGTGCCTTTCAGGGTGGCCGGGGAGGCTCCGAGTGCCTTTTGGGGCGGCCGGGCCACCTCCGAGTGCCTTTTGGGGAGGCCGGGCAGGCTCCGAGTGGCTTTGTGGGCGGCCAGGGAGGCTCCGATTGCCTTTGTGGGCGGCCGGGCCCCCTACGAGTGCCTTTTGGGGTGTCCGGGGAGGCTCCGAGTGCCTTTGTGGGCGGCCGGGGAGGCTCCGAGTGCCTTTCGGGGAGGCCGGGGAGGCTCCGAGTGCCTTTCGGGGCGGCCGTGCTGCCTCCCAGTGCCTTTCGGGGCAGCCGGGGAGGCTCCGAGTGCCTTTCGGAGCGGCCGGGCAGGCTCTGAGTGCCTTTCGGGGTGGCCGGGGAGGCTCCGAGTGCCTTTCGGGGCGGTCGGGAGGCTCCGAGTGCCTTTGTGGGCGTCCAGGCAGGCTCCGAGTGCCTTTGGGGGCGGCCGGGGAGGCTCCGAGTGCCTTTCGGGGCGGCCTGGGAGGCTCCGAGTGCCTTTCAGGGTGGCCGGGGAGGCTCCGAGTGCCTTTCGGGGTGGCCAGGGAGGCTCCGAGTGCCTTTCGGGGCGGTCGGGGAGGTTCCGAGTGGCTTTTGGGACGGCAGAGCTGGCACCGAGTGCCTTTCGGGGCGGCCAGGGAGGCTCCGAGTGCCTTTCGGGGCGGTCGGGGAGGTTCCGAGTGGCTTTTGGGACGGCAGAGCTGGCACCGAGTGCCTTTCGGGGCGTCCGGGGAGGCTCTGAGTGCCTTTCGGGGCATCCGGGAAGGCTCCGAGTGCCTTTCGGTGCGGCCGTTCCCTCATAAAGTGCATTTCGGGGCTGCTGGGCTGGCTCAGACTGCCTTTCGGGGCGGCCGGGCGGGCTCCGAATGCCTTTTGGGGCGGCCGGGGAGGCTCTGAGTGCCTTTCGGGGAGGCTGGTGAGGCTCCGAGTGCCTTTCGGGGCGGCCGGGGAGGCTCCGAGTGCCTTTCGGGGCGGCCGGGCCGCCTCTGAGAGCCTTTCAGCGCGGCTGGTCCGCCTCCGAGTGCCTTTGTGGGAGGCCGGGCCGCCTCCGAGTGCCTTTCGGGGCGGCCGGGGAGGCTCCGAGTGCCTTTCGGGGTGGCCTGGGAGGCTCCGAGTGCCTTTGGAGGCGGCCGGGGAGGCTCCGAGTGCCTTTCGGGGAGGCCGGGCCGCCTCCGAGTGCCTTTCGGGGCGGCCGGGCAGGCTCTGAGTGCCTTTCGGGGCGGCCGTGGAGGCTCCGAGTACCTTTCGGGACGGCCGTGATGCCTCCGAGTGCCTTTCGGGGCGGCCGGGGAGGTTCCGAGTGCCTTTCGGGGTGGTCGGGGAGGCTCCGAGTGCCTTTTGGGGTGGCCGGGGAGGCTCCGAGTGGCTTTCGGGGCAGCCAGGCAGGCTCCGAGTGCCTTTCGGGGCAGCCGGGGAGGCTCCAACTGCCTTTCGGGGCGGCCGGGGAGGCTCCGAGTGCCTTTGTGGGCGGCCGTTCCCCCTTAAAGTGCATTTCGGGGCTGCTGGGCTGGCTCCGACTGCCTTTCGGGGCGGCCGAGTAAGCTCCGAGAGCCTTTTGGGGTGGTCGGGCAGGCTCCGAGTGTCTTTCGGGGCGGTCGTGCAGGCTCCGAGTGCCTTTGGAGGCGGCCGGGTCGCCTATGAGTGCCTTTCGGGGCGGAGGGGAAGGCTCCGAGTGCCTTTCGGGGAGGCCGGGGAGGCTCCGAGTGCCTTTCGGGGCGTCCGGGGAGGCTCCGAGTGCCTTTCGGTGCAGCCGGGGAGGCTCCGAGTGCCTTTCGGGGCGTCCGGGGAGGCTCTGAGTGCCTTTCGGGGCATCCGGGAAGGCTCCGAGTGCCTTTCGGTGCGGCCGTTCCCTCATAAAGTGCATTTCGGGGCTGCTGGGCTGGCTCAGACTGCCTTTCGGGGCGGCCGGGCGGGCTCCGAATGCCTTTTGGGGCGGCCGGGGAGGCTCTGAGTGCCTTTCGGGGAGGCTGGTGAGGCTCCGAGTGCCTTTCGGGGCGGCCGGGGAGGCTCCGAGTGCCTTTCGGGGCGGCCGTGCAGGCTCCGAGTGCCTTTGTGGGCGGCCGGGCCGCCTCTGAGAGCCTTTCAGCGCGGCTGGTCCGCCTCCGAGTGCCTTTGTGGGAGGCCGGGCCGCCTCCGAGTGCCTTTCGGGGCGGCCGGGGAGGCTCCGAGTGCCTTTCGGGGTGGCCTGGGAGGCTCCGAGTGCCTTTGGAGGCGGCCGGGGAGGCTCCGAGTGCCTTTCGGGGAGGCCGGGCCGCCTCCGAGTGCCTTTCGGGGCGGCCGGGCAGGCTCTGAGTGCCTTTCGGGGCGGCCGTGGAGGCTCCGAGTACCTTTCGGGACGGCCGTGATGCCTCCGAGTGCCTTTGTGGGCGGCGGGGCCGGCTCCGAGTGCCTTTCGGGGTGGCCGGGGAGGTTCCGAGTGCCTTTCGGGTTGGTCGGGGAGGCTCCGAGTGCCTTTTGGGGTGGCCGGGGAGGCTCCGAGTGCCTTTCGGGGCAGCCAGGCAGGCTCCGAGTGCCATTCGGGGGGGCCGGGGAGGCTCCGACTGCCTTTCGGGGCGGCCGGGGAGGCTCCGAGTGCCTTTGTGGGCGGCCGTTCCCCCTTAAAGTGCATTTCGGGGCTGCTGGGCTGGCTCCGACTGCCTTTCGGGGCGGCCGAGTAAGCTCGGAGAGCCTTTTGGGGTGGTCGGGCAGGCTCCGAGTGTCTTTCGGGGCGGTCGTGCAGGCTCCGAGTGCCTTTGGAGGCGGCCGGGTCGCCTACGAGTGCCTTTCGGGGCGGAGGGGAAGGCTCCGAGTGCCTTTCGGGGAGGCCGGGGAGGCTCCGAGTGCCTTTGTGGGCGGCCGGGCCGCCTCCGAGTGCCTTTCGGGGCGGCCGGGGAGGCTCCGAGTGCCTTTCGGGGTGGCCTGGGAGGCTCCGAGTGCCTTTCGAGGCGGCCTGGGAGGCTCCGAGTGCCTTTCGGGGAGGCCGGGCCGCCTCCGAGTGCCTTTCGGGGCGGAGGGGAAGGCTCAGAGTGCCTTTCGGGGCGGCCGAGTAGGCTCCGAGTGCCTTTTGGGGAGGCCGAGCCGGCTCCGAGTGTCTTTCGGGGCGGTCGTGCAGGCTCCGAGTGCCTTTGGAGACGGCCGGGTCTCCTCCGAGTGCCTTTCGGGGCGGCCGAGTAGGCTCCGAGAGCCTTTTGGGGTGGTCGGGCAGGCTCCGAGTGTCTTTCGGGGCGGTTGTGCAGGCTCCGAGTGCCTTTCGAGGCGGCCGGGTCTCCTCCGAGTGCCTTTCGGGGTGGCCGGGAAGGCTCCGAGTGCCTTTCGGGGAGGCCAGGCCGCCTCCGAGTACCTTTCGGGGTGGCCGGGCCGCCTCCGAGTGCCTTTCGGGGTGGTCGGGGAGGCTACGAGTGCCTTTCAGGGTGGCCGGGGAGGCTCCGAGTGCCTTTTGGGGCGGCCGGGCCACCTCCGAGTGCCTTTTGGGGAGGCCGGGCAGGCTCCGAGTGGCTTTGTGGGCGGCCAGGGAGGCTCCGAGTGCCTTTTGGGGCGGCCGGGCCGCCTCCGAGTGCCTTTCGGGGTGGCCGGGGAGGCTCCGAGTGCCTTTCGGGGTGGCCGGGGAGGCTCCGAGTTCCTTTCGGGGCGGCCGGGGAGGCTCCGAGTGCCTTTCGGGGCGGCCTGGGAGGCTCCGATTGCCTTTGTGGGCGGCCGGGCCCCCTCCGAGTGCCTTTTGGGGTGTCCGGGGAGGCTCCGAGTGCCTTTGTGGGCGGCCGGGGAGGCTCCGAGTGCCTTTCGGGGAGGCCGGGGAGGCTCCGAGTGCCTTTCGGGGCGGCCGTGCTGCCTCCCAGTGCCTTTCGGGGCAGCCGGGGAGGCTCCGAGTGCCTTTCGGAGCGGCCGGGCAGGCTCCGAGTGCCTTTCGGGGTGGCCGGGCCGCCTCCGAGTGCCTTTCGGGGCGGTCGGGAGGCTCCGAGTGCCTTTGTGGGCGTCCAGGCAGGCTCCGAGTGCCTTTGGGGGCGGCCGGGGAGGCTCCGAGTGCCTTTCGGGGCGGCCTGGGAGGCTCCGAGTGCCTTTCAGGGTGGCCGGGGAGGCTCCGAGTGCCTTTCGGGGCGGCCAGGGAGGCTCCGAGTGCCTTTCGGGGCGGTCGGGGAGGTTCCGAGTGGCTTTTGGGACGGCAGAGCTGGCACCGAGTGCATTTCGGGGCGGCCGGGGAGGCTCCGAGTGCCATTCGGGGTGGCCGGGGAGGCTCCGAGTGCCTTTGTGGGCCGCCCGGGTGGCTCCGAGTGCCTTTGTGGGCGGCCGGGGAGGCTCGGAGTGCCTTTCGGGGCATCCGGGGAGGCTCCGAGTGCCTTTCGGTGCAGCCGGGGAGGCTCCGAGTGCCTTTCGGGGCGTCCGGGGAGGCTCTGAGTGCCTTTTGGGGCATCCGGGAAGGCTCCGAGTGCCTTTCGGGGTGGCCGAGGAGGCTCCGAGTGCCTTTCGGGGCGGCCGGGGAGGCTCCGAGTGCCCTTGGGGGCGGCCGGGGAGGCTCCGAGTGCCTTTCGGGGGGCCGGCGACGCTCTGAGTGCCTTTGGGGGTGGCCGGGCAGGCTCCGAGTGCCTTTGTGGGCAGCCGGGGAGACTCCGAGTGCCTTTTGGGGCGGCCGGGGAGGCTCCGAGTGCCTTTTGGGGCGGCCGGGGAGTCTCCGAGTGCCTTTCGAGGCGGCCGGGCAGGCTCCGAGTGCCTTTTGGGGCGGCCGGGCAGGCTCCGAGTGCCTTTCGGGGCGGCCGGGGAGGCTCCGAGTGCATTTGTGGAAGGTCGGGGAGGCTCCGAGTGCCTTTCGGGGCAGCCGGGCAGGCTCCGAGTGCCTTTCGGGGCAGCCGGGGAGGCTCCGAGTGCCTTTCAGGGAGGCCGGGCCGCCTCCGAGTGCCTTTCGGGGCGGCTGGGGCCGCCTCCGAGTGGCTTTCCGGGTGGCCGGGCCGGCTTCAAGTACCTTTCGGGGGGGCAGGCCAAGGCTCCGAGTGCCTTTGTGGGTGGCTGGGGAGGCTCTGAGTGCCTTTCGGGGCGGCCAGTGAGGCTCCGAGTGCATTTCGGGGTGGCCGGGCCGCCTCCGAGTGCCTTTCGGGGTGGCTGGTCCGCCTCCGAGTGCCTTTCGGGGCGACCGGGCCGGCTCAAAGTGCCTTTTGGTGCAACCGGGCCACCTCCGAGTGCCTTTCGGGGTGGCCGGGGAGTCTCCGAGTGCCTTTCGAGGCGGCCGGGCAGGCTCCGAGTGCCTTTTGGGGCGGCCGGGCAGGCTCCGAGTGCCTTTCGGGGTGGCCGGGCCGCGTCTGAGTGCCTTTCGGGGCGGCCGGGGAGGCTCCGAGTGCCTTTGTGGGAGGTCGGGCAGGTTCCGAGTGCCTTTCGGGGCGGCCGGGGAGGCTCCGAGTGCCTTTCGGGGCGGCCGGGGAGGCTCCGAGTGCCTTTCGGGGCATCCGATGATGTTCCGAGTGCCTTTCTAGGAGGCTGGGAAGGCTCCGAGTGCCTTTCGGGGTGGCCGGGGAGGCTCCGAGTGCATTTGTGGAAGGTCGGGGAGGCTCCGAGTGCCTTTCGGGGCAGCCGGGCAGGCTCCGAGTGCCTTTCGGGGCAGCCGGGGAGGCTCCGAGTGCCTTTCGGGGAGGCCGGGCCGCCTCCGAGTGCCTTTCGGGGCGGCTGGGGCCGCCTCCGAGTGGCTTTCCGGGTGGCCGGGCCGGCTTCAAGTACCTTTCGGGGGGGCAGGCCAAGGCTCCGAGTGCCTTTGTGGGTGGCCGGGGAGGCTCTGTGTGCCTTTCGGGGCGTCCGGGGAGGCTCCGAGTGCCTTTCGGGGTGGCCGGGCCGCCTCCGAGTGCCTTTCGGGGTGGCTGGTCCGCCTCCGAGTGCCTTTCGGGGCGACCGGGCCGGCTCAAAGTGCCTTTTGGTGCAACCGGGCCACCTCCGAGTGCCTTTCGGGGAGGCCGGGGAGGCTCCGAGTGCCTTTGTGGGCGGTCAGGTTGCCTCCGAGTGCCTTTGTGGGCGGCCGGGGAGGCTCCGAGTGCCTTTGTGGGCGGCGGGAAGGCTCCGAGTGCCTTTGTGGGTGGCCGGACTGCCTCCGAGTGCCTTTCGAGGCAGCTGGGCCCGTCCCAGTGCCTTTCCGGGAGGCCGGGCCGCCACAGAGTGCCTTTTGGTGCGGCCGGGGAGGCTCCGAGTGCCTTTTGGGGCGTCCGGGCAGGCTCCGAGTGCCTTTCAGGGTGGCCGGGCCGCCTCCGAGTGCCTTTCGGGGCTGCTGGGGTGGCTCCAACTGCCTTTTTGAGCGGCCTGCGAGGCTCCGAGTGCCTTTCGGGGCGTCCGGGCAGGCTCCGAGTGCCTTTCGGGGAGGCCGGGGGGGCTCCGAGTGCCTTTCGGGGAGGCCGGGGAGGCTCCAAGTGCCTTTGTGGGTGGCCGAGCCGCCTCCGAGTGCCTTTGTGGGCGTCCGGGCAGGCTCCGAGTGCCTTTCGGTGCGACTGGGGAGGCTCCGAGTGCCTTTCGTGGCGGCCAGGGAGGTTCCGAGTGCCTATCAGGGCATCCGGGGAGGCTCTGAGTGCCTTTCGGGGAGGCTGGGGAGGCTCCGAGTGCCTTTTGGGGTGGCCGGGGAGGTTCCGAGTGCCCTTGGGGGCGGCCTGGGAGGCTCCGAGTGCCTTTCGGGGGGCCGTGGACGCTCTGAGTGCCTTTGGGGGTTGCCGGCCCCTCTCCGAGTGCCTTTTGGGGCGTCCGGGGAGGCTCCGAGTGCCTTTCGTGTCGGCCGGGCTGCCTCCGAGTGCCTTTCGGGGAGGCCGGGGAGGCTCCGAGTGCCTTTCGGGGTGGCTCGGCAGGCTCCGAGTGCCTTTCGGGGTGGCTGGGCAGGCTCCGAGTGCCTTTCGGGGTGTCGGGGGAGGCTCCGAGTGCCTTTCGGGGGGAGCGGGCCGGCTCCGAGTGCTTTTCGGGGTGGCCGGGCCGCATCCTAGTGCCTTTCGGGGCGGCCGGGGAGGCTCCGAGTGCCTTTCGGGGCAGCCTGGCCAGCTCCGAGTGCCTTTCGGGGCGGTCGTGCAGGCTCCGAGTGCCTTTGGAGGCGACCGGGTCGCCTACGAGTGCCTTTCGGGGCGGAGGGGAAGGCTCCGAGTGCCTTTCGGGGCAGCCGGGGAGGCTCCGAGTGCCTTTCATGGCGGTCGTGCAGGCTCCGAGTGCCTTTCGAGGCGGTCGGGGAGGCTCCGAGTGCCTTTCGGGGAGACCGGGCCGCCTCCGAGTGCCTTTCGGGGAGGCCGGGCCGCCTTCGAGTGCCTTTCGGGGCGGCCGGGGAGGCTCCGAGTACCTTTCGGGACGGCCGGGGGGGCTCCGAGTGCCTTTCGGGGCGGCCGGGGAGGCTCCCAGTGGCTTTCGGGGCGGCCGGGGAGGCTCCGAGTGCCTTTCGGGGCGGCCGGGCCGCCTCCGAGTGCCTTTCGGGGCGGCCGTGGAGGCTCCGAGTGCCTTTCGGGGAGGCCGTTCCCCCATAAAGTGCCTTTCGGGGCAGCCGGGGAGGCTCCGAGTGCCTTTCGGGGCAGCCGGGGAGGCTCCGAGTGCCTTTCGGGGCGGCCGGGCCCGCTCCGAGTGCCTTTTGGGGCGGCCGGGGAGGCTCTGAGTGCCTTTCGGGGAGGCTGGTGAGGCTCCGAGTGCCTTTGGGGGCGGCCGGGGAGGCTCCGAGTGCCTTTCGGGGCGGCCGTGCAGGCTCCGAGTGCCATTTGGGGAGGCCGGGGAGGCTCCGAGTGCCTTTCGGCGCGGCCGGGCCGCCTCTGAGAGCCTTTCAGCGCGGCTGGTCCGCCTCCGAGTGCCTTTCGGGGAGGCCGGGCCGCCTCCGAGTGCCTTTCGGGGAGGCCGGGGAGGCTCCGAGTGCCTTTCGGGGGTGGCCTGGGAGGCTCCGAGCGCCTTTCAGTGAGGCCGGGCCGCCTCCGAGTGCCTTTCGGGGCGGCCGGGCAGGCTCTGAGTGCCTTTCGGGGCGGCCGTGGAGGCTCCGAGTACCTTTCGGGACGGCCGTGATGCCTCCGAGTGCCTTTCGGGGCGGCCGGGCCGGCTCCGAGTGCCTTTCGGGGCGGCCGGGGAGGTTCCGAGTGCCTTTTGGGTTGGTCGGGGAGGCTCCGAGTGCCTTTTGGGGCGGCCGGGGAGGCTCCGAGTGCCTTTCGGGGCGGCCGGGCAGGCTCCAAGTGCCTTTCGGGGCAGCCGGGGAGGCTCCGACTGCCTTTCGGGGCGGCCGGGGAGGCTCCGAGTGCCTTTGTGGGCGGCCGTTCCCCCTTAAAGTGCATTTCGGGGCTGCTTGCCTGGCTCCGACTGCCTTTCGGGGCGGCCGAGTTAGCTCCGAGAGCCTTTTGGGGTGGTCGGGCAGGCTCCGAGTGTCTTTGGAGGCGGTCGTGCAGGCTCCGAGTGCCTTTGGTGGCGGCCGGGTCTCCTACGAGTGCCTTTCGGGGCGGAGGGGAAGGCTCCGAGTGCCTTTCGGGGTGGCCGGGGAGGCTCCGAGTGCCTTTGGGGGCGTCCGGGGAGGCTCCGAGTGCCTTTCGGGGAGGCCAGGCCGCCTCCGAGTGCCTTTCGGGGCGGAGGGGAAGGCTCCGAGTGCCTTTCGGGGCAGCCGGGGAGGCTCCGAGTGCCTTTCGGGGAGGCCGGGCTGGCTCCGAGTGCCTTTTGGGATGGCCGAGCCGGCTCCGAGTGCCTTTCGGGGGTGGCCTGGGAGGCTCCGAGTGCCTTTGTGGGCGGCCGGGGAGGCTCCGAGTGCCTTTCAGGGAGGCCGGACCGCCTCCGAGTGCCTTTCGGGGAGGCCGGGCCGCCTCCGAGTGCCTTTCGGGGTGGCCGGGGAGGCTCCGAGTACCTTTCGGGACGGCCGGGGAGGCTCCGAGTGCCTTTCGGGGCGTCCGGGGAGGCTCCGACTGCCTTTCGGGGCGGCCAGGGAGGCTCCGAGCGCCTTTCGGGGCGGCCGGGGAGGCTCCGAGTGCCTTTCGGGGCGGCCGGGCCTCCTCCGAGTGCCTTTCGGGGCGGCCGGGCAGGCTCCGAGTGCCTTTCGGGGCGGCTAGGAAGGCTCCGAGTGCCTTTCGGGGCAGCCGGGGAGGCTCCAAGTGCCTTTCGGGGAGGGCCGTGATGCCTCCGAGTGCCTTTCGGGGCGTCCGGGGAGGCTCCGAGTGCCTTTGTGGGCCGCCCGGGTGGCTCCGAGTGCCTTTGTGGGCGTCCGGGGAGGCTCCGAGTGCCTTTCGGTGCAGCCGGGGAGGCTCCGAGTGCCTTTCGGGGCGTCCGGGGAGGCTCTGAGTGCCTTTCGGGGCATCCGGGAAGGCTCCGAGTGCCTTTCGGTGCGGCCGTTCCCTCATAAAGTGCATTTCGGGGCTGCTGGGCTGGCTCAGACTGCCTTTCGGGGCGGCCGGGCGGGCTCCGAATGCCTTTTGGGGCGGCCGGGGAGGCTCTGAGTGCCTTTCGGGGAGGCTGGTGAGGCTCCGAGTGCCTTTCGGGGCGGCCGGGGAGGCTCCGAGTGCCTTTCGGGGCGGCCGTGCAGGCTCCGAGTGCCTTTCGGGGCGGCCGGGCCGCCTCTGAGAGCCTTTCAGCGCGGCTGGTCCGCCTCCGAGTGCCTTTGTGGGAGGCCGGGCCGCCTCCGAGTGCCTTTCGGGGCGGCCGGGGAGGCTCCGAGTGCCTTTCGGGGTGGCCTGGGAGGCTCCGAGTGCCTTTGGAGGCGGCCGGGGAGGCTCCGAGTGCCTTTCGGGGAGGCCGGGCCGCCTCCGAGTGCCTTTCGGAGCGGCCGGGCAGGCTCTGAGTGCCTTTCGGGGCGGCCGTGGAGGCTCCGAGTACCTTTCGGGACGGCCATGATGCCTCCGAGTGCCTTTCGGGGCGGCCGGGGAGGCTCCGAGTGCCTTTCGGGGCGGCCGGGGAGGCTCCGAGTGCCTTTGTGGGCGGCCGTTCCCCCTTAAAGTGCATTTCGGGGCTGCTGGGCTGGCTCCGACTGCCTTTCGGGGCGGCCGAGTAAGCTCCGAGAGCCTTTTGGGGTGGTCGGGCAGGCTCCGAGTGTCTTTCGGGGCGGTCGTGCAGGCTCCGAGTGCCTTTGGAGGCGGCCGGGTCGCCTACGAGTGCCTTTCGGGGCGGAGGGGAAGGCTCCGAGTGCCTTTCGGGGAGGCCGGGGAGGCTCCGAGTGCCTTTGTGGGCGGCCGGGCCGCCTCCGAGTGCCTTTCGGGGCGGCCGGGGAGGCTCCGAGTGCCTTTCGGGGTGGCCTGGGAGGCTCCGAGTGCCTTTCGAGGCGGCCGGGGAGGCTCCGAGTGCCTTTCGGGGAGGCCGGGCCGCCTCCGAGTGCCTTTCGGGGCGGAGGGGAAGGCTCAGAGTGCCTTTCGGGGCGGCCGAGTAGGCTCCGAGTGCCTTTTGGGGAGGCCGAGCCGGCTCCGAGTGTCTTTCGGGGCGGTCGTGCAGGCTCCGAGTGCCTTTGGAGACGGCCGGGTCTCCTCCGAGTGCCTTTCGGGGCGGCCGAGTAGGCTCCGAGAGCCTTTTGGGGTGGTCGGGCAGGCTCCGAGTGTCTTTCGGGGCGGTTGTGCAGGCTCCGAGTGCCTTTCGAGGCGGCCGGGTCTCCTCCGAGTGCCTTTCGGGGTGGCCGGGAAGGCTCCGAGTGCCTTTCGGGGAGGCCAGGCCGCCTCCGAGTACCTTTCGGGGTGGCCGGGCCGCCTCCGAGTGCCTTTCGGGGTGGTCGGGGAGGCTACGAGTGCCTTTCAGGGTGGCCGGGGAGGCTCCGAGTGCCTTTTGGGGCGGCCGGGCCACCTCCGAGTGCCTTTTGGGGAGGCCGGGCAGGCTCCGAGTGGCTTTGTGGGCGGCCAGGGAGGCTCCGATTGCCTTTGTGGGCGGCCGGGCCCCCTCCGAGTGCCTTTTGGGGTGTCCGGGGAGGCTCCGAGTGCCTTTGTGGGCGGCCGGGGAGGCTCCGAGTGCCTTTCGGGGAGGCCGGGGAGGCTCCGAGTGCCTTTCGGGGCGGCCGTGCTGCCTCCCAGTGCCTTTCGGGGCAGCCGGGGAGGCTCCGAGTGCCTTTCGGAGCGGCCGGGCAGGCTCTGAGTGCCTTTCGGGGTGGCCGGGCCGCCTCCGAGTGCCTTTCGGGGCGGTCGGGAGGCTCCGAGTGCCTTTGTGGGCGTCCAGGCAGGCTCCGAGTGCCTTTGGGGGCGGCCGGGGAGGCTCCGAGTGCCTTTCGGGGCGGCCTGGGAGGCTCCGAGTGCCTTTCAGGGTGGCCGGGGAGGCTCCGAGTGCCTTTCGGGGCGGCCAGGGAGGCTCCGAGTGCCTTTCGGGGCGGTCGGGGAGGTTCCGAGTGGCTTTTGGGACGGCAGAGCTGGCACCGAGTGCCTTTCGGGGCGGCCAGGGAGGCTCCGAGTGCCTTTCGGGGCGGTCGGGGAGGTTCCGAGTGGCTTTTGGGACGGCAGAGCTGGCACCGAGTGCCTTTCGGGGCGGCCGGGGAGGCTCCGAGTGCCATTCGGGGTGGCCGGGGAGGCTCCGAGTGCCTTTGTGGGCCGCCCGGGTGGCTCCGAGTGCCTTTGTGGGCGTCCGGGGAGGCTCCGAGTGCCTTTCGGTGCAGCCGGGGAGGCTCCGAGTGCCTTTCGGGGCGTCCGGGGAGGCTCTGAGTGCCTTTCGGGGCATCCGGGAAGGCTCCGAGTGCCTTTCGGTGCGGCCGTTCCCTCATAAAGTGCATTTCGGGGCTGCTGGGCTGGCTCAGACTGCCTTTCGGGGCGGCCGGGCGGGCTCCGAATGCCTTTTGGGGCGGCCGGGGAGGCTCTGAGTGCCTTTCGGGGAGGCTGGTGAGGCTCCGAGTGCCTTTCGGGGCGGCCGGGGAGGCTCCGAGTGCCTTTCGGGGCGGCCGTGCAGGCTCCGAGTGCCTTTCGGGGCGGCCGGGCCGCCTCTGAGAGCCTTTCAGCGCGGCTGGTCCGCCTCCGAGTGCCTTTGTGGGAGGCCGGGCCGCCTCCGAGTGCCTTTCGGGGCGGCCGGGGAGGCTCCGAGTGCCTTTCGGGGTGGCCTGGGAGGCTCCGAGTGCCTTTGGAGGCGGCCGGGGAGGCTCCGAGTGCCTTTCGGGGAGGCCGGGCCGCCTCCGAGTGCCTTTCGGAGCGGCCGGGCAGGCTCTGAGTGCCTTTCGGGGCGGCCGTGGAGGCTCCGAGTACCTTTCGGGACGGCCATGATGCCTCCGAGTGCCTTTCGGGGCGGCCGGGGAGGCTCCGAGTGCCTTTCGGGGCGGCCGGGGAGGCTCCGAGTGCCTTTGTGGGCGGCCGTTCCCCCTTAAAGTGCATTTCGGGGCTGCTGGGCTGGCTCCGACTGCCTTTCGGGGCGGCCGAGTAAGCTCCGAGAGCCTTTTGGGGTGGTCGGGCAGGCTCCGAGTGTCTTTCGGGGCGGTCGTGCAGGCTCCGAGTGCCTTTGGAGGCGGCCGGGTCGCCTATGAGTGCCTTTCGGGGCGGAGGGGAAGGCTCCGAGTGCCTTTCGGGGAGGCCGGGGAGGCTCCGAGTGCCTTTCGGGGCGGCCGGGGAGGCTCCGAGTGCCTTTCGGGGTGGCCTGGGAGGCTCCGAGTGCCTTTCGAGGCGGCCTGGGAGGCTCCGAGTGCCTTTCGGGGAGGCCGGGCCGCCTCCGAGTGCCTTTCGGGGCGGAGGGGAAGGCTCCGAGTGCCTTTCGGGGCAGCCGGGGAGGCTCCGAGTGCCTTTCGGGGAGGCCGAGCCGGCTCCGAGTGCCTTTCGGGGTGGCCTGGGAGGCTCCGAGTGCCTTTCGGGACGGCCGGGGAGGCTCCGAGTGCCTTTCGGGGCGGCCGTGCAGGCTCCGAGTGCCATTCGGGGCGGCCGGGCCGCCTCTGAGAGCCTTTCAGCGCGGCTGGTCCGCCTCCGAGTGCCTTTCGGGTAGGCCGGGCCGCCTCCGAGTGCCTTTCGGGGCGGCCGGGGAGGCTCCGAGTGCCTTTCGGGGTGGCCTGGGAGGCTCCGAGTGCCTTTCGAGGCGTCCGGGGAGGCTCCGAGTGCCTTTCGGGGAGGCCGGGCCGCCTCCGAGTGCCTTTCGGGGCGGCCGGGCAGGCTCTGAGTGCCTTTCGGGGCGGCCGTGGAGGCTCCGAGTACCTTTCGGGACGGCCGTGATGCCTCCGAGTGCCTTTGTGGGCGGCGGGGCCGGCTCCGAGTGCCTTTCGGGGTGGCCGGGGAGGTTCCGAGTGCCTTTCGGGTTGGTCGGGGAGGCTCCGAGTGCCTTTTGGGGTGGCCGGGGAGGCTCCGAGTGCCTTTCGGGGCAGCCAGGCAGGCTCCGAGTGCCATTCGGGGGGGCCGGGGAGGCTCCGACTGCCTTTCGGGGCGGCCGGGGAGGCTCCGAGTGCCTTTGTGGGCGGCCGTTCCCCCTTAAAGTGCATTTCGGGGCTGCTTGCCTGGCTCCGACTGCCTTTCGGGGCGGCCGAGTAAGCTCCGAGAGCCTTTTGGGGTGGTCGGGCAGGCTCCGAGTGTCTTTCGGGGCGGTCGTGCAGGCTCCGAGTGCCTTTGGAGGCGGCCGGGTCGCCTACGAGTGCCTTTCGGGGCGGAGGGGAAGGCTCCGAGTGCCTTTCGGGGAGGCCGGGGAGGCTCCGAGTGCCTTTGTGGGCGGCCGGGCCGCCTCCCAGTGCCTTTCGGGGCGGCCGGGGAGGCTCCGAGTGCCTTTCGGGGTGGCCTGGGAGGCTCCGAGTGCCTTTCGAGGCGGCCTGGGAGGCTCCGAGTGCCTTTCGGGGAGGCCGGGCCGCCTCCGAGTGCCTTTCGGGG
This sequence comes from Struthio camelus, assembly GCF_040807025.1. NCBI lineage: Eukaryota > Metazoa > Chordata > Aves > Struthioniformes > Struthionidae > Struthio > Struthio camelus. Next base: position 305,369 of record NW_027182695.1, read on the forward strand.
CGGAGGGGAAGGCTCAGAGTGCCTTTCGGGGCGGCCGAGTAGGCTCCGAGTGCCTTTTGGGGAGGCCGAGCCGGCTCCGAGTGTCTTTCGGGGCGGTCGTGCAGGCTCCGAGTGCCTTTGGAGACGGCCGGGTCTCCTCCGAGTGCCTTTCGGGGCGGCCGAGTAGGCTCCGAGAGCCTTTTGGGGTGGTCGGACAGGCTCCGAGTGTCTTTCGGGGCGGTTGTGCAGGCTCCGAGTGCCTTTCGAGGCGGCCGGGTCTCCTCCGAGTGCCTTTCGGGGTGGCCGGGAAGGCTCCGAGTGCCTTTCGGGGAGGCCAGGCCGCCTCCGAGTACCTTTCGGGGTGGCCGGGCCGCCTCCGAGTGCCTTTCGGGGTGGTCGGGGAGGCTACGAGTGCCTTTCAGGGTGGCCGGGGAGGCTCCGAGTGCCTTTTGGGGCGGCCGGGCCACCTCCGAGTGCCTTTTGGGGAGGCCGGGCAGGCTCCGAGTGGCTTTGTGGGCGGCCAGGGAGGCTCCGAGTGCCTTTTGGGGCGGCCGGGCCGCCTCCGAGTGCCTTTCGGGGTGGCCGGGGAGGCTCCGAGTGCCTTTCGGGGTGGCCGGGGAGGCTCCGAGTTCCTTTCGGGGCGGCCGGGGAGGCTCCGAGTGCCTTTCGGGGCGGCCTGGGAGGCTCCGATTGCCTTTGTGGGCGGCCGGGCCCCCTCCGAGTGCCTTTTGGGGTGTCCGGGGAGGCTCCGAGTGCCTTTGTGGGCGGCCGGGGAGGCTCCGAGTGCCTTTCAGGGAGGCCGGGGAGGCTCCGAGTGCCTTTCGGGGCGGCCGTGCTGCCTCCCAGTGCCTTTCGGGGCAGCCGGGGAGGCTCCGAGTGCCTTTCGGAGCGGCCGGGCAGGCTCCGAGTGCCTTTCGGGGTGGCCGGGCCGCCTCCGAGTGCCTTTCGGGGCGGTCGGGAGGCTCCGAGTGCCTTTGTGGGCGTCCAGGCAGGCTCCGAGTGCCTTTGGGGGCGGCCGGGGAGGCTCCGAGTGCCTTTCGGGGCGGCCTGGGAGGCTCCGAGTGCCTTTCAGGGTGGCCGGGGAGGCTCCGAGTGCCTTTCGGGGCGGCCAGGGAGGCTCCGAGTGCCTTTCGGGGCGGTCGGGGAGGTTCCGAGTGGCTTTTGGGACGGCAGAGCTGGCACCGAGTGCATTTCGGGGCGGCCGGGGAGGCTCCGAGTGCCATTCGGGGTGGCCGGGGAGGCTCCGAGTGCCTTTGTGGGCCGCCCGGGTGGCTCCGAGTGCCTTTGTGGGCGGCCGGGGAGGCTCGGAGTGCCTTTCGGGGCGTCCGGGGAGGCTCCGAGTGCCTTTCGGTGCAGCCGGGGAGGCTCCGAGTGCCTTTCGGGGCGTCCGGGGAGGCTCTGAGTGCCTTTTGGGGCATCCGGGAAGGCTCCGAGTGCCTTTCGGGGTGGCCGAGGAGGCTCCGAGTGCCTTTCGGGGCGGCCGGGGAGGCTCCGAGTGCCCTTGGGGGCGGCCGGGGAGGCTCCGAGTGCCTTTCGGGGGGCCGGCGACGCTCTGAGTGCCTTTGGGGGTGGCCGGGCAGGCTCCGAGTGCCTTTGTGGGCAGCCGGGGAGACTCCGAGTGCCTTTTGGGGCGGCCGGGGAGGCTCCGAGTGCCTTTTGGGGCGGCCGGGGAGTCTCCGAGTGCCTTTCGAGGCGGCCGGGCAGGCTCCGAGTGCCTTTTGGGGCGGCCGGGCAGGCTCCGAGTGCCTTTCGGGGTGGCCGGGCCGCGTCTGAGTGCCTTTCGGGGCGGCCGGGGAGGCTCCGAGTGCCTTTGTGGGAGGTCGGGCAGGTTCCGAGTGCCTTTCGGGGCGGCCGGGGAGGCTCCGAGTGCCTTTCGGGGCGGCCGGGGAGGCTCCGAGTGCCTTTCGGGGCATCCGATGATGTTCCGAGTGCCTTTCTAGGAGGCTGGGAAGGCTCCGAGTGCCTTTCGGGGCGGCCTGGGAGGCTCCGAGTGCCTTTCAGGGTGGCCGGGGAGGCTCCGAGTGCCTTTCGGGGCGGCCAGGGAGGCTCCGAGTGCCTTTCGGGGCGGTCGGGGAGGTTCCGAGTGGCTTTTGGGACGGCAGAGCTGGCACCGAGTGCCTTTCGGGGCGGCCGGGGAGGCTCCGAGTGCCATTCGGGGTGGCCGGGGAGGCTCCGAGTGCCTTTGTGGGCCGCCCGGGTGGCTCCGAGTGCCTTTGTGGGCGGCCGGGGAGGCTCGGAGTGCCTTTCGGGGCGTCCGGGGAGGCTCCGAGTGCCTTTCGGTGCAGCCGGGGAGGCTCCGAGTGCCTTTCGGGGCGTCCGGGGAGGCTCTGAGTGCCTTTTGGGGCATCCGGGAAGGCTCCGAGTGCCTTTCGGGGTGGCCGAGGAGGCTCCGAGTGCCTTTCGGGGCGGCCGGGGAGGCTCCGAGTGCCCTTGGGGGCGGCCGGGGAGGCTCCGAGTGCCTTTCGGGGGGCCGGCGACGCTCTGAGTGCCTTTGGGGGTGGCCGGGCAGGCTCCGAGTGCCTTTGTGGGCAGCCGGGGAGACTCCGAGTGCCTTTTGGGGCGGCCGGGGAGGCTCCGAGTGCCTTTTGGGGCGGCCGGGGAGTCTCCGAGTGCCTTTCGAGGCGGCCGGGCAGGCTCCGAGTGCCTTTTGGGGCGGCCGGGCAGGCTCCGAGTGCCTTTCGGGGCGGCCGGGGAGGCTCCGAGTGCATTTGTGGAAGGTCGGGGAGGCTCCGAGTGCCTTTCGGGGCAGCCGGGCAGGCTCCGAGTGCCTTTCGGGGCAGCCGGGGAGGCTCCGAGTGCCTTTCAGGGAGGCCGGGCCGCCTCCGAGTGCCTTTCGGGGCGGCTGGGGCCGCCTCCGAGTGGCTTTCCGGGTGGCCGGGCCGGCTTCAAGTACCTTTCGGGGGGGCAGGCCAAGGCTCCGAGTGCCTTTGTGGGTGGCTGGGGAGGCTCTGAGTGCCTTTCGGGGCGGCCAGTGAGGCTCCGAGTGCATTTCGGGGTGGCCGGGCCGCCTCCGAGTGCCTTTCGGGGTGGCTGGTCCGCCTCCGAGTGCCTTTCGGCGCGGCCGGGCCGCCTCTGAGAGCCTTTCAGCGCGGCTGGTCCGCCTCCGAGTGCCTTTCGGGGAGGCCGGGCCGCCTCCGAGTGCCTTTCGGGGAGGCCGGGGAGGCTCCGAGTGCCTTTCGGGGGTGGCCTGGGAGGCTCCGAGCGCCTTTCGAGGCGGCCGGGGAGGCTCCGAGTGCCTTTCAGTGAGGCCGGGCCGCCTCCGAGTGCCTTTCGGGGCGGCCGGGCAGGCTCTGAGTGCCTTTCGGGGCGGCCGTGGAGGCTCCGAGTACCTTTCGGGACGGCCGTGATGCCTCCGAGTGCCTTTCGGGGCGGCCGGGCCGGCTCCGAGTGCCTTTCGGGGCGGCCGGGGAGGTTCCGAGTGCCTTTTGGGTTGGTCGGGGAGGCTCCGAGTGCCTTTTGGGGCGGCCGGGGAGGCTCCGAGTGCCTTTCGGGGCGGCCGGGCAGGCTCCAAGTGCCTTTCGGGGCAGCCGGGGAGGCTCCGACTGCCTTTCGGGGCGGCCGGGGAGGCTCCGAGTGCCTTTGTGGGCGGCCGTTCCCCCTTAAAGTGCATTTCGGGGCTGCTTGCCTGGCTCCGACTGCCTTTCGGGGCGGCCGAGTTAGCTCCGAGAGCCTTTTGGGGTGGTCGGGCAGGCTCCGAGTGTCTTTGGAGGCGGTCGTGCAGGCTCCGAGTGCCTTTGGTGGCGGCCGGGTCTCCTACGAGTGCCTTTCGGGGCGGAGGGGAAGGCTCCGAGTGCCTTTCGGGGTGGCCGGGGAGGCTCCGAGTGCCTTTGGGGGCGTCCGGGGAGGCTCCGAGTGCCTTTCGGGGAGGCCAGGCCGCCTCCGAGTGCCTTTCGGGGCGGAGGGGAAGGCTCCGAGTGCCTTTCGGGGCAGCCGGGGAGGCTCCGAGTGCCTTTCGGGGAGGCCGGGCTGGCTCCGAGTGCCTTTTGGGATGGCCGAGCCGGCTCCGAGTGCCTTTCGGGGGTGGCCTGGGAGGCTCCGAGTGCCTTTGTGGGCGGCCGGGGAGGCTCCGAGTGCCTTTCAGGGAGGCCGGACCGCCTCCGAGTGCCTTTCGGGGAGGCCGGGCCGCCTCCGAGTGCCTTTCGGGGTGGCCAGGGAGGCTCCGAGTACCTTTCGGGACGGCCGGGGAGGCTCCGAGTGCCTTTCGGGGCGTCCGGGGAGGCTCCGACTGCCTTTCGGGGCGGCCAGGGAGGCTCCGAGCGCCTTTCGGGGCGGCCGGGGAGGCTCCGAGTGCCTTTCGGGGCGGCCGGGCCTCCTCCGAGTGCCTTTCGGGGCGGCCGGGCAGGCTCCGAGTGCCTTTCGGGGCGGCTAGGAAGGCTCCGAGTGCCTTTCGGGGCAGCCGGGGAGGCTCCAAGTGCCTTTCGGGGAGGGCCGTGATGCCTCCGAGTGCCTTTCGGGGCGTCCGGGGAGGCTCCGAGTGCCTTTGTGGGCCGCCCGGGTGGCTCCGAGTGCCTTTGTGGGCGTCCGGGGAGGCTCCGAGTGCCTTTCGGTGCAGCCGGGGAGGCTCCGAGTGCCTTTCGGGGCGTCCGGGGAGGCTCTGAGTGCCTTTCGGGGCATCCGGGAAGGCTCCGAGTGCCTTTCGGTGCGGCCGTTCCCTCATAAAGTGCATTTCGGGGCTGCTGGGCTGGCTCAGACTGCCTTTCGGGGCGGCCGGGCGGGCTCCGAATGCCTTTTGGGGCGGCCGGGGAGGCTCTGAGTGCCTTTCGGGGAGGCTGGTGAGGCTCCGAGTGCCTTTCGGGGCGGCCGGGGAGGCTCCGAGTGCCTTTCGGGGCGGCCGTGCAGGCTCCGAGTGCCTTTCGGGGCGGCCGGGCCGCCTCTGAGAGCCTTTCAGCGCGGCTGGTCCGCCTCCGAGTGCCTTTGTGGGAGGCCGGGCCGCCTCCGAGTGCCTTTCGGGGCGGCCGGGGAGGCTCCGAGTGCCTTTCGGGGTGGCCTGGGAGGCTCCGAGTGCCTTTGGAGGCGGCCGGGGAGGCTCCGAGTGCCTTTCGGGGAGGCCGGGCCGCCTCCGAGTGCCTTTCGGAGCGGCCGGGCAGGCTCTGAGTGCCTTTCGGGGCGGCCGTGGAGGCTCCGAGTACCTTTCGGGACGGCCATGATGCCTCCGAGTGCCTTTCGGGGCGGCCGGGGAGGCTCCGAGTGCCTTTCGGGGCGGCCGGGGAGGCTCCGAGTGCCTTTGTGGGCGGCCGTTCCCCCTTAAAGTGCATTTCGGGGCTGCTGGGCTGGCTCCGACTGCCTTTCGGGGCGGCCGAGTAAGCTCCGAGAGCCTTTTGGGGTGGTCGGGCAGGCTCCGAGTGTCTTTCGGGGCGGTCGTGCAGGCTCCGAGTGCCTTTGGAGGCGGCCGGGTCGCCTATGAGTGCCTTTCGGGGCGGAGGGGAAGGCTCCGAGTGCCTTTCGGGGAGGCCGGGGAGGCTCCGAGTGCCTTTCGGGGCGGCCGGGCCGCCTCCGAGTGCCTTTCGGGGCGGCCGGGGAGGCTCCGAGTGCCTTTCGGGGTGGCCTGGGAGGCTCCGAGTGCCTTTCGAGGCGGCCTGGGAGGCTCCGAGTGCCTTTCGGGGAGGCCGGGCCGCCTCCGAGTGCCTTTCGGGGCGGAGGGGAAGGCTCCGAGTGCCTTTCGGGGCAGCCGGGGAGGCTCCGAGTGCCTTTCGGGGAGGCCGAGCCGGCTCCGAGTGCCTTTCGGGGTGGCCTGGGAGGCTCCGAGTGCCTTTCGGGACGGCCGGGGAGGCTCCGAGTGCCTTTCGGGGCGGCCGTGCAGGCTCCGAGTGCCATTTGGGGCGGCCGGGCCGCCTCTGAGAGCCTTTCAGCGCGGCTGGTCCGCCTCCGAGTGCCTTTCGGGTAGGCCGGGCCGCCTCCGAGTGCCTTTCGGGGCGGCCGGGGAGGCTCCGAGTGCCTTTCGGGGTGGCCTGGGAGGCTCCGAGTGCCTTTCGAGGCGTCCGGGGAGGCTCCGAGTGCCTTTCGGGGAGGCCGGGCCGCCTCCGAGTGCCTTTCGGGGAGGCCGGGCAGGCTCTGAGTGCCTTTCGGGGCGGCCGTGGAGGCTCCGAGTACCTTTCGGGACGGCCGTGATGCCTCCGAGTGCCTTTCGGGGCGGCGGGGCCGGCTCCGAGTGCCTTTCGGGGTGGCCGGGGAGGTTCCGAGTGCCTTTCGGGTTGGTCGGGGAGGCTCCGAGTGCCTTTTGGGGTGGCCGGGGAGGCTCCGAGTGCCTTTCGGGGCAGCCAGGCAGGCTCCGAGTGCCATTCGGGGGGGCCGGGGAGGCTCCGACTGCCTTTCGGGGCGGCCGGGGAGGCTCCGAGTGCCTTTGTGGGCGGCCGTTCCCCCTTAAAGTGCATTTCGGGGCTGCTGAGCTGGCTCCGACTGCCTTTCGGGGCGGCCGAGTAAGCTCCGAGAGCCTTTTGGGGTGGTCGGGCAGGCTCCGAGTGTCTTTCGGGGCGGTCGTGCAGGCTCCGAGTGCCTTTGGAGGCGGCCGGGTCGCCTACGAGTGCCTTTCGGGGCGGAGGGGAAGGCTCCGAGTGCCTTTCGGGGAGGCCGGGGAGGCTCCGAGTGCCTTTGTGGGCGGCCGGGCCGCCTCCGAGTGCCTTTCGGGGCGGCCGGGGAGGCTCCGAGTGCCTTTCGGGGTGGCCTGGGAGGCTCCGAGTGCCTTTCGAGGCGGCCGGGGAGGCTCCGAGTGCCTTTCGGGGAGGCCGGGCCGCCTCCGAGTGCCTTTCGGGGCGGAGGGGAAGGCTCAGAGTGCCTTTCGGGGCGGCCGAGTAGGCTCCGAGTGCCTTTTGGGGAGGCCGAGCCGGCTCCGAGTGTCTTTCGGGGCGGTCGTGCAGGCTCCGAGTGCCTTTGGAGACGGCCGGGTCTCCTCCGAGTGCCTTTCGGGGCGGCCGAGTAGGCTCCGAGAGCCTTTTGGGGTGGTCGGGCAGGCTCCGAGTGTCTTTCGGGGCGGTTGTGCAGGCTCCGAGTGCCTTTCGAGGCGGCCGGGTCTCCTCCGAGTGCCTTTCGGGGTGGCCGGGAAGGCTCCGAGTGCCTTTCGGGGAGGCCAGGCCGCCTCCGAGTACCTTTCGGGGTGGCCGGGCCGCCTCCGAGTGCCTTTCGGGGTGGTCGGGGAGGCTACGAGTGCCTTTCAGGGTGGCCGGGGAGGCTCCGAGTGCCTTTTGGGGCGGCCGGGCCACCTCCGAGTGCCTTTTGGGGAGGCCGGGCAGGCTCCGAGTGGCTTTGTGGGCGGCCAGGGAGGCTCCGATTGCCTTTGTGGGCGGCCGGGCCCCCTCCGAGTGCCTTTTGGGGTGTCCGGGGAGGCTCCGAGTGCCTTTGTGGGCGGCCGGGGAGGCTCCGAGTGCCTTTCGGGGAGGCCGGGGAGGCTCCGAGTGCCTTTCGGGGCGGCCGTGCTGCCTCCCAGTGCCTTTCGGGGCAGCCGGGGAGGCTCCGAGTGCCTTTCGGAGCGGCCGGGCAGGCTCTGAGTGCCTTTCGGGGTGGCCGGGCCGCCTCCGAGTGCCTTTCGGGGCGGTCGGGAGGCTCCGAGTGCCTTTGTGGGCGTCCAGGCAGGCTCCGAGTGCCTTTGGGGGCGGCCGGGGAGGCTCCGAGTGCCTTTCGGGGCGGCCTGGGAGGCTCCGAGTGCCTTTCAGGGTGGCCGGGGAGGCTCCGAGTGCCTTTCGGGGCGGCCAGGGAGGCTCCGAGTGCCTTTCGGGGCGGTCGGGGAGGTTCCGAGTGGCTTTTGGGACGGCAGAGCTGGCACCGAGTGCCTTTCGGGGCGGCCAGGGAGGCTCCGAGTGCCTTTCGGGGCGGTCGGGGAGGTTCCGAGTGGCTTTTGGGACGGCAGAGCTGGCACCGAGTGCCTTTCGGGGCGGCCGGGGAGGCTCCGAGTGCCATTCGGGGTGGCCGGGGAGGCTCCGAGTGCCTTTGTGGGCCGCCCGGGTGGCTCCGAGTGCCTTTGTGGGCGTCCGGGGAGGCTCCGAGTGCCTTTCGGTGCAGCCGGGGAGGCTCCGAGTGCCTTTCGGGGCGTCCGGGGAGGCTCTGAGTGCCTTTCGGGGCATCCGGGAAGGCTCCGAGTGCCTTTCGGTGCGGCCGTTCCCTCATAAAGTGCATTTCGGGGCTGCTGGGCTGGCTCAGACTGCCTTTCGGGGCGGCCGGGCGGGCTCCGAATGCCTTTTGGGGCGGCCGGGGAGGCTCTGAGTGCCTTTCGGGGAGGCTGGTGAGGCTCCGAGTGCCTTTCGGGGCGGCCGGGGAGGCTCCGAGTGCCTTTCGGGGCGGCCGTGCAGGCTCCGAGTGCCTTTCGGGGCGGCCGGGCCGCCTCTGAGAGCCTTTCAGCGCGGCTGGTCCGCCTCCGAGTGCCTTTGTGGGAGGCCGGGCCGCCTCCGAGTGCCTTTCGGGGCGGCCGGGGAGGCTCCGAGTGCCTTTCGGGGTGGCCTGGGAGGCTCCGAGTGCCTTTGGAGGCGGCCGGGGAGGCTCCGAGTGCCTTTCGGGGAGGCCGGGCCGCCTCCGAGTGCCTTTCGGAGCGGCCGGGCAGGCTCTGAGTGCCTTTCGGGGCGGCCGTGGAGGCTCCGAGTACCTTTCGGGACGGCCATGATGCCTCCGAGTGCCTTTCGGGGCGGCCGGGGAGGCTCCGAGTGCCTTTCGGGGCGGCCGGGGAGGCTCCGAGTGCCTTTGTGGGCGGCCGTTCCCCCTTAAAGTGCATTTCGGGGCTGCTGGGCTGGCTCCGACTGCCTTTCGGGGCGGCCGAGTAAGCTCCGAGAGCCTTTTGGGGTGGTCGGGCAGGCTCCGAGTGTCTTTCGGGGCGGTCGTGCAGGCTCCGAGTGCCTTTGGAGGCGGCCGGGTCGCCTATGAGTGCCTTTCGGGGCGGAGGGGAAGGCTCCGAGTGCCTTTCGGGGAGGCCGGGGAGGCTCCGAGTGCCTTTCGGGGCGGCCGGGCCGCCTCCGAGTGCCTTTCGGGGCGGCCGGGGAGGCTCCGAGTGCCTTTCGGGGTGGCCTGGGAGGCTCCGAGTGCCTTTCGAGGCGGCCTGGGAGGCTCCGAGTGCCTTTCGGGGAGGCCGGGCCGCCTCCGAGTGCCTTTCGGGGCGGAGGGGAAGGCTCCGAGTGCCTTTCGGGGCAGCCGGGGAGGCTCCGAGTGCCTTTCGGGGAGGCCGAGCCGGCTCCGAGTGCCTTTCGGGGTGGCCTGGGAGGCTCCGAGTGCCTTTCGGGACGGCCGGGGAGGCTCCGAGTGCCTTTCGGGGCGGCCGTGCAGGCTCCGAGTGCCATTCGGGGCGGCCGGGCCGCCTCTGAGAGCCTTTCAGCGCGGCTGGTCCGCCTCCGAGTGCCTTTCGGGTAGGCCGGGCCGCCTCCGAGTGCCTTTCGGGGCGGCCGGGGAGGCTCCGAGTGCCTTTCGGGGTGGCCTGGGAGGCTCCGAGTGCCTTTCGAGGCGTCCGGGGAGGCTCCGAGTGCCTTTCGGGGAGGCCGGGCCGCCTCCGAGTGCCTTTCGGGGAGGCCGGGCAGGCTCTGAGTGCCTTTCGGGGCGGCCGTGGAGGCTCCGAGTACCTTTCGGGACGGCCGTGATGCCTCCGAGTGCCTTTCGGGGCGGCCGGGCCGGCTCTGAGTGCCTTTCGGGGTGGCCGGGGAGGTTCCGAGTGCCTTTCGGGTTGGTCGGGGAGGCTCCGAGTGCCTTTTGGGGTGGCCGGGGAGGCTCCGAGTGCCTTTCGGGGCAGCCAGGCAGGCTCCGAGTGCCATTCGGGGGGGCCGGGGAGGCTCCGACTGCCTTTCGGGGCGGCCGGGGAGGCTCCGAGTGCCTTTGTGGGCGGCCGTTCCCCCTTAAAGTGCATTTCGGGGCTGCTGGGCTGGCTCCGACTGCCTTTCGGGGCGGCCGAGTAAGCTCCGAGAGCCTTTTGGGGTGGTCGGGCAGGCTCCGAGTGTCTTTCGGGGCGGTCGTGCAGGCTCCGAGTGCCTTTGGAGGCGGCCGGGTCGCCTACGAGTGCCTTTCGGGGCGGAGGGGAAGGCTCCGAGTGCCTTTCGGGGCGGCCGGGGAGGCTCCGAGTGCCTTTGTGGGCGGCCGGGCCGCCTCCGAGTGCCTTTCGGGGCGGCCGGGGAGGCTCCGAGTGCCTTTCGGGGTGGCCTGGGAGGCTCCGAGTGCCTTTCGAGGCGGCCGGGGAGGCTCCGAGTGCCTTTCGGGGAGGCCGGGCCGCCTCCGAGTGCCTTTCGGGGCGGAGGGGAAGGCTCAGAGTGCCTTTCGGGGCGGCCGAGTAGGCTCCGAGTGCCTTTTGGGGAGGCCGAGCCGGCTCCGAGTGTCTTTCGGGGCGGTCGTGCAGGCTCCGAGTGCCTTTGGAGACGGCCGGGTCTCCTCCGAGTGCCTTTCGGGGCGGCCGAGTAGGCTCCGAGAGCCTTTTGGGGTGGTCGGGCAGGCTCCGAGTGTCTTTCGGGGCGGTTGTGCAGGCTCCGAGTGCCTTTCGAGGCGGCCGGGTCTCCTCCGAGTGCCTTTCGGGGTGGCCGGGAAGGCTCCGAGTGCCTTTCGGGGAGGCCAGGCCGCCTCCGAGTACCTTTCGGGGTGGCCGGGCCGCCTCCGAGTGCCTTTCGGGGTGGTCGGGGAGGCTACGAGTGCCTTTCAGGGTGGCCGGGGAGGCTCCGAGTGCCTTTTGGGGCGGCCGGGCCACCTCCGAGTGCCTTTTGGGGAGGCCGGGCAGGCTCCGAGTGGCTTTGTGGGCGGCCAGGGAGGCTCCGATTGCCTTTGTGGGCGGCCGGGCCCCCTCCGAGTGCCTTTTGGGGTGTCCGGGGAGGCTCCGAGTGCCTTTGTGGGCGGCCGGGGAGGCTCCGAGTGCCTTTCGGGGAGGCCGGGGAGGCTCCGAGTGCCTTTCGGGGCGGCCGTGCTGCCTCCCAGTGCCTTTCGGGGCAGCCGGGGAGGCTCCGAGTGCCTTTCGGAGCGGCCGGGCAGGCTCTGAGTGCCTTTCGGGGTGGCCGGGCCGCCTCCGAGTGCCTTTCGGGGCGGTCGGGAGGCTCCGAGTGCCTTTGTGGGCGTCCAGGCAGGCTCCGAGTGCCTTTGGGGGCGGCCGGGGAGGCTCCGAGTGCCTTTCGGGGCGGCCTGGGAGGCTCCGAGTGCCTTTCAGGGTGGCCGGGGAGGCTCCGAGTGCCTTTCGGGGCGGCCAGGGAGGCTCCGAGTGCCTTTCGGGGCGGTCGGGGAGGTTCCGAGTGGCTTTTGGGACGGCAGAGCTGGCACCGAGTGCCTTTCGGGGCGGCCAGGGAGGCTCCGAGTGCCTTTCGGGGCGGTCGGGGAGGTTCCGAGTGGCTTTTGGGACGGCAGAGCTGGCACCGAGTGCCTTTCGGGGCGGCCGGGGAGGCTCCGAGTGCCATTCGGGGTGGCCGGGGAGGCTCCGAGTGCCTTTGTGGGCCGCCCGGGTGGCTCCGAGTGCCTTTGTGGGCGTCCGGGGAGGCTCCGAGTGCCTTTCGGTGCAGCCGGGGAGGCTCCGAGTGCCTTTCGGGGCGTCCGGGGAGGCTCTGAGTGCCTTTCGGGGCATCCGGGAAGGCTCCGAGTGCCTTTCGGTGCGGCCGTTCCCTCATAAAGTGCATTTCGGGGCTGCTGGGCTGGCTCAGACTGCCTTTCGGGGCGGCCGGGCGGGCTCCGAATGCCTTTTGGGGCGGCCGGGGAGGCTCTGAGTGCCTTTCGGGGAGGCTGGTGAGGCTCCGAGTGCCTTTCGGGGCGGCCGGGGAGGCTCCGAGTGCCTTTCGGGGCGGCCGTGCAGGCTCCGAGTGCCTTTCGGGGCGGCCGGGCCGCCTCTGAGAGCCTTTCAGCGCGGCTGGTCCGCCTCCGAGTGCCTTTGTGGGAGGCCGGGCCGCCTCCGAGTGCCTTTCGGGGCGGCCGGGGAGGCTCCGAGTGCCTTTCGGGGTGGCCTGGGAGGCTCCGAGTGCCTTTGGAGGCGGCCGGGGAGGCTCCGAGTGCCTTTCGGGGAGGCCGGGCCGCCTCCGAGTGCCTTTCGGGGCGGCCGGGCAGGCTCTGAGTGCCTTTCGGGGCGGCCGTGGAGGCTCCGAGTACCTTTCGGGACGGCCGTGATGCCTCCGAGTGCCTTTCGGGGCGGCCGGGGAGGTTCCGAGTGCCTTTCGGGGTGGTCGGGGAGGCTCCGAGTGCCTTTTGGGGTGGCCGGGGAGGCTCCGAGTGCCTTTCGGGGCAGCCAGGCAGGCTCCGAGTGCCATTCGGGGGGGCCGGGGAGGCTCCGACTGCCTTTCGGGGCGGCCGGGGAGGCTCCGAGTGCCTTTGTGGGCGGCCGTTCCCCCTTAAAGTGCATTTCGGGGCTGCTGGGCTGGCTCCGACTGCCTTTCGGGGCGGCCGAGTAAGCTCCGAGAGCCTTTTGGGGTGGTCGGGCAGGCTCCGAGTGTCTTTCGGGGCGGTCGTGCAGGCTCCGAGTGCCTTTGGAGGCGGCCGGGTCGCCTATGAGTGCCTTTCGGGGCGGAGGGGAAGGCTCCGAGTGCCTTTCGGGGAGGCCGGGCTGGCTCCGAGTGCCTTTCGGGGCGTCCGGGGAGGCTCCGAGTGCCTTTCGGTGCAGCCGGGGAGGCTCCGAGTGCCTTTCGGGGCGTCCGGGGAGGCTCTGAGTGGCTTTCGGGGCATCCGGGAAGGCTCCGAGTGCCTTTCGGTGCGGCCGTTCCCTCATAAAGTGCATTTCGGGGCTGCTGGGCTGGCTCAGACTGCCTTTCGGGGCGGCCGGGCGGGCTCCGAATGCCTTTTGGGGCGGCCGGGGAGGCTCTGAGTGCCTTTCGGGGAGGCTGGTGAGGCTCCGAGTGCCTTTCGGGGCGGCCGGGGAGGCTCCGAGTGCCTTTCGGGGCGGCCGTGCAGGCTCCGAGTGCCTTTCGGGGCGGCCGGGCCGCCTCTGAGAGCCTTTCAGCGCGGCTGGTCCGCCTCCGAGTGCCTTTGTGGGAGGCCGGGCCGCCTCCGAGTGCCTTTCGGGGCGGCCGGGGAGGCTCCGAGTGCCTTTCGGGGTGGCCTGGGAGGCTCCGAGTGCCTTTGGAGGCGGCCGGGGAGGCTCCGAGTGCCTTTCGGGGAGGCCGGGCCGCCTCCGAGTGCCTTTCGGGGCGGCCGGGCAGGCTCTGAGTGCCTTTCGGGGCGGCCGTGGAGGCTCCGAGTACCTTTCGGGACGGCCGTGATGCCTCCGAGTGCCTTTGTGGGCGGCGGGGCCGGCTCCGAGTGCCTTTCGGGGTGGCCGGGGAGGTTCCGAGTGCCTTTCGGGTTGGTCGGGGAGGCTCCGAGTGCCTTTTGGGGTGGCCGGGGAGGCTCCGAGTGCCTTTCGGGGCAGCCAGGCAGGCTCCGAGTGCCATTCGGGGGGGCCGGGGAGGCTCCGACTGCCTTTCGGGGCGGCCGGGGAGGCTCCGAGTGCCTTTGTGGGCGGCCGTTCCCCCTTAAAGTGCATTTCGGGGCTGCTTGCCTGGCTCCGACTGCCTTTCGGGGCGGCCGAGTAAGCTCCGAGAGCCTTTTGGGGTGGTCGGGCAGGCTCCGAGTGTCTTTCGGGGCGGTCGTGCAGGCTCCGAGTGCCTTTGGAGGCGGCCGGGTCGCCTACGAGTGCCTTTCGGGGCGGAGGGGAAGGCTCCGAGTGCCTTTCGGGGAGGCCGGGGAGGCTCCGAGTGCCTTTGTGGGCGGCCGGGCCGCCTCCGAGTGCCTTTCGGGGCGGCCGGGGAGGCTCCGAGTGCCTTTCGGGGTGGCCTGGGAGGCTCCGAGTGCCTTTCGAGGCGGCCGGGGAGGCTCCGAGTGCCTTTCGGGGAGGCCGGGCCGCCTCCGAGTGCCTTTCGGGGCGGAGGGGAAGGCTCAGAGTGCCTTTCGGGGCGGCCGAGTAGGCTCCGAGTGCCTTTTGGGGAGGCCGAGCCGGCTCCGAGTGTCTTTCGGGGCGGTCGTGCAGGCTCCGAGTGCCTTTGGAGACGGCCGGGTCTCCTCCGAGTGCCTTTCGGGGCGGCCGAGTAGGCTCCGAGAGCCTTTTGGGGTGGTCGGACAGGCTCCGAGTGTCTTTCGGGGCGGTTGTGCAGGCTCCGAGTGCCTTTCGAGGCGGCCGGGTCTCCTCCGAGTGCCTTTCGGGGTGGCCGGGAAGGCTCCGAGTGCCTTTCGGGGAGGCCAGGCCGCCTCCGAGTACCTTTCGGGGTGGCCGGGCCGCCTCCGAGTGCCTTTCGGGGTGGTCGGGGAGGCTACGAGTGCCTTTCAGGGTGGCCGGGGAGGCTCCGAGTGCCTTTTGGGGCGGCCGGGCCACCTCCGAGTGCCTTTTGGGGAGGCCGGGCAGGCTCCGAGTGGCTTTGTGGGCGGCCAGGGAGGCTCCGAGTGCCTTTTGGGGCGGCCGGGCCGCCTCCGAGTGCCTTTCGGGGTGGCCGGGGAGGCTCCGAGTGCCTTTCGGGGTGGCCGGGGAGGCTCCGAGTTCCTTTCGGGGCGGCCGGGGAGGCTCCGAGTGCCTTTCGGGGCGGCCTGGGAGGCTCCGATTGCCTTTGTGGGCGGCCGGGCCCCCTCCGAGTGCCTTTTGGGGTGTCCGGGGAGGCTCCGAGTGCCTTTGTGGGCGGCCGGGGAGGCTCCGAGTGCCTTTCAGGGAGGCCGGGGAGGCTCCGAGTGCCTTTCGGGGCGGCCGTGCTGCCTCCCAGTGCCTTTCGGGGCAGCCGGGGAGGCTCCGAGTGCCTTTCGGAGCGGCCGGGCAGGCTCTGAGTGCCTTTCGGGGTGGCCGGGCCGCCTCCGAGTGCCTTTCGGGGCGGTCGGGAGGCTCCGAGTGCCTTTGTGGGCGTCCAGGCAGGCTCCGAGTGCCTTTGGGGGCGGCCGGGGAGGCTCCGAGTGCCTTTCGGGGCGGCCTGGGAGGCTCCGAGTGCCTTTCAGGGTGGCCGGGGAGGCTCCGAGTGCCTTTCGGGGCGGCCAGGGAGGCTCCGAGTGCCTTTCGGGGCGGTCGGGGAGGTTCCGAGTGGCTTTTGGGACGGCAGAGCTGGCACCGAGTGCATTTCGGGGCGGCCGGGGAGGCTCCGAGTGCCATTCGGGGTGGCCGGGGAGGCTCCGAGTGCCTTTGTGGGCCGCCCGGGTGGCTCCGAGTGCCTTTGTGGGCGGCCGGGGAGGCTCGGAGTGCCTTTCGGGGCGTCCGGGGAGGCTCCGAGTGCCTTTCGGTGCAGCCGGGGAGGCTCCGAGTGCCTTTCGGGGCGTCCGGGGAGGCTCTGAGTGCCTTTTGGGGCATCCGGGAAGGCTCCGAGTGCCTTTCGGGGTGGCCGAGGAGGCTCCGAGTGCCTTTCGGGGCGGCCGGGGAGGCTCCGAGTGCCCTTGGGGGCGGCCGGGGAGGCTCCGAGTGCCTTTCGGGGGGCCGGCGACGCTCTGAGTGCCTTTGGGGGTGGCCGGGCAGGCTCCGAGTGCCTTTGTGGGCAGCCGGGGAGACTCCGAGTGCCTTTTGGGGCGGCCGGGGAGGCTCCGAGTGCCTTTTGGGGCGGCCGGGGAGTCTCCGAGTGCCTTTCGAGGCGGCCGGGCAGGCTCCGAGTGCCTTTTGGGGCGGCCGGGCAGGCTCCGAGTGCCTTTCGGGGTGGCCGGGCCGCGTCTGAGTGCCTTTCGGGGCGGCCGGGGAGGCTCCGAGTGCCTTTGTGGGAGGTCGGGCAGGTTCCGAGTGCCTTTCGGGGCGGCCGGGGAGGCTCCGAGTGCCTTTCGGGGCGGCCGGGGAGGCTCCGAGTGCCTTTCGGGGCATCCGATGATGTTCCGAGTGCCTTTCTAGGAGGCTGGGAAGGCTCCGAGTGCCTTTCGGGGCGGCCTGGGAGGCTCCGAGTGCCTTTCAGGGTGGCCGGGGAGGCTCCGAGTGCCTTTCGGGGCGGCCAGGGAGGCTCCGAGTGCCTTTCGGGGCGGTCGGGGAGGTTCCGAGTGGCTTTTGGGACGGCAGAGCTGGCACCGAGTGCCTTTCGGGGCGGCCGGGGAGGCTCCGAGTGCCATTCGGGGTGGCCGGGGAGGCTCCGAGTGCCTTTGTGGGCCGCCCGGGTGGCTCCGAGTGCCTTTGTGGGCGGCCGGGGAGGCTCGGAGTGCCTTTCGGGGCGTCCGGGGAGGCTCCGAGTGCCTTTCGGTGCAGCCGGGGAGGCTCCGAGTGCCTTTCGGGGCGTCCGGGGAGGCTCTGAGTGCCTTTTGGGGCATCCGGGAAGGCTCCGAGTGCCTTTCGGGGTGGCCGAGGAGGCTCCGAGTGCCTTTCGGGGCGGCCGGGGAGGCTCCGAGTGCCCTTGGGGGCGGCCGGGGAGGCTCCGAGTGCCTTTCGGGGGGCCGGCGACGCTCTGAGTGCCTTTGGGGGTGGCCGGGCAGGCTCCGAGTGCCTTTGTGGGCAGCCGGGGAGACTCCGAGTGCCTTTTGGGGCGGCCGGGGAGGCTCCGAGTGCCTTTTGGGGCGGCCGGGGAGTCTCCGAGTGCCTTTCGAGGCGGCCGGGCAGGCTCCGAGTGCCTTTTGGGGCGGCCGGGCAGGCTCCGAGTGCCTTTCGGGGCGGCCGGGGAGGCTCCGAGTGCATTTGTGGAAGGTCGGGGAGGCTCCGAGTGCCTTTCGGGGCAGCCGGGCAGGCTCCGAGTGCCTTTCGGGGCAGCCGGGGAGGCTCCGAGTGCCTTTCAGGGAGGCCGGGCCGCCTCCGAGTGCCTTTCGCGGCGGCTGGGGCCGCCTCCGAGTGGCTTTCCGGGTGGCCGGGCCGGCTTCAAGTACCTTTCGGGGGGGCAGGCCAAGGCTCCGAGTGCCTTTGTGGGTGGCTGGGGAGGCTCTGAGTGCCTTTCGGGGCGGCCAGTGAGGCTCCGAGTGCATTTCGGGGTGGCCGGGCCGCCTCCGAGTGCCTTTCGGGGTGGCTGGTCCGCCTCCGAGTGCCTTTCGGGGCGACCGGGCCGGCTCAAAGTGCCTTTTGGTGCAACCGGGCCACCTCCGAGTGCCTTTCGGGGTGGCCGGGGAGTCTCCGAGTGCCTTTCGAGGCGGCCGGGCAGGCTCCGAGTGCCTTTTGGGGTGGCCGGGCAGGCTCCGAGTGCCTTTCGGGGTGGCCGGGCCGCGTCTGAGTGCCTTTCGGGGCGGCCGGGGAGGCTCCGAGTGCCTTTGTGGGAGGTCGGGCAGGTTCCGAGTGCCTTTCGGGGCGTCCGGGGAGGCTCCGAGTGCCTTTCGGGGCGGCCGGGGAGGCTCCGAGTGCCTTTCGGGGCATCCGATGATGTTCCGAGTGCCTTTCTAGGAGGCTGGGAAGGCTCCGAGTGCCTTTCGGGGTGGCCGGGGAGGCTCCGAGTGCATTTGTGGAAGGTCGGGGAGGCTCCGAGTGCCTTTCGGGGCAGCCGGGCAGGCTCCGAGTGCCTTTCGGGGCAGCCGGGGAGGCTCCGAGTGCCTTTCGGGGAGGCCGGGCCGCCTCCGAGTGCCTTTCGGGGCGGCTGGGGCCGCCTCCGAGTGGCTTTCCGGGTGGCCGGGCCGGCTTCAAGTACCTTTCGGGGGGGCAGGCCAAGGCTCCGAGTGCCTTTGTGGGTGGCCGGGGAGGCTCTGTGTGCCTTTCGGGGCGTCCGGGGAGGCTCCGAGTGCCTTTCGGGGTGGCCGGGCCGCCTCCGAGTGCCTTTCGGGGTGGCTGGTCCGCCTCCGAGTGCCTTTCGGGGCGACCGGGCCGGCTCAAAGTGCCTTTTGGTGCAACCGGGCCACCTCCGAGTGCCTTTCGGGGAGGCCGGGGAGGCTCCGAGTGCCTTTGTGGGCGGTCAGGTTGCCTCCGAGTGCCTTTGTGGGCGGCCGGGGAGGCTCCGAGTGCCTTTGTGGGCGGCGGGGAGGCTCCGAGTGCCTTTGTGGGTGGCCGGACTGCCTCCGAGTGCCTTTCGAGGCAGCTGGGCCCGTCCCAGTGCCTTTCCGGGAGGCCGGGCCGCCACAGAGTGCCTTTTGGTGCGGCCGGGGAGGCTCCGAGTGCCTTTTGGGGCGTCCGGGCAGGCTCCGAGTGCCTTTCAGGGTGGCCGGGCCGCCTCCGAGTGCCTTTCGGGGCTGCTGGGGTGGCTCCAACTGCCTTTTTGAGCGGCCTGCGAGGCTCCGAGTGCCTTTCGGGGCGTCCGGGCAGGCTCCGAGTGCCTTTCGGGGAGGCCGGGGAGGCTCCAAGTGCCTTTGTGGGTGGCCGAGCCGCCTCCGAGTGCCTTTGTGGGCGTCCGGGCAGGCTCCGAGTGCCTTTCGGTGCGACTGGGGAGGCTCCGAGTGCCTTTCGTGGCGGCCTGGGAGGTTCCGAGTGCCTATCAGGGCATCCGGGGAGGCTCTGAGTGCCTTTCGGGGAGGCTGGGGAGGCTCCGAGTGCCTTTTGGGGTGGCCGGGGAGGTTCCGAGTGCCCTTGGGGGCGGCCTGGGAGGCTCCGAGTGCCTTTCGGGGGGCCGTGGACGCTCTGAGTGCCTTTGGGGGTTGCCGGCCCCTCTCCGAGTGCCTTTTGGGGCGTCCGGGGAGGCTCCGAGTGCCTTTCGTGTCGGCCGGGCTGCCTCCGAGTGCCTTTCGGGGAGGCCGGGGAGGCTCCGAGTGCCTTTCGGGGTGGCTCGGCAGGCTCCGAGTGCCTTTCGGGGTGGCTGGGCAGGCTCCGAGTGCCTTTCGGGGTGTCGGGGGAGGCTCCGAGTGCCTTTCGGGGGGAGCGGGCCGGCTCCGAGTGCTTTTCGGGGTGGCCGGGCCGCATCCTAGTGCCTTTCGGGGCGGCCGGGGAGGCTCCGAGTGCCTTTCGGGGCAGCCTGGCCAGCTCCGAGTGCCTTTCGGGGCGGTCGTGCAGGCTCCGAGTGCCTTTGGAGGCGACCGGGTCGCCTACGAGTGCCTTTCGGGGCGGAGGGGAAGGCTCCGAGTGCCTTGCGGGGAGGCCGGGGAGGCTCCGAGTGCCTTTGTGGGCGGCCGGGGAGGCTCCGAGTGCCTTTCGGGGCGGCCGGGGAGGCTCCGAGTGCCTTTCGGGGTGGCCTGGGAGGCTCCGAGTGCCTTTGGGGGCGGCCGGGGAGGCTCCGAGTGCCTTTCGGGGAGGCCGGGCCGCCTCCGAGTGCCTTTGTGGGCGGAGGGGAAGGCTCCGAATGCCTTTCGGGACGGACGAGCCAGCTCCGAGTGCCTTTCGGGGCGGCCGGGCCGCCTCCGAGTGCTTTTCGGGGCGGCCGGGGAGGCTCCGAGTGCCTTTCGGGGTGGCCTGGGAGGCTCCGAGTGCCTTTCGAGGCGGCCGGGGAGGCTCCAAGTGCCTTTCGGGGAGGCCGGGCCGCCTCCGAGTGCCTATCGGGGAGGCCGGGCCGCCTCCGAGTGCCTTTCGGGGCAGCCGGGGAGGCTCCGAGTACCTTTCGGGACGGCCGTGATGCCTCCGAGTGCCTTTCGGGGCGGCCGGGGAGGCTCCGAGTGCCTTTTGGGGCGGCCGGGCCGCCTCCGAGTGCCTTTCGGGGCGGCCGGGGAGGTTCCGAGTGCCTTTCGGGTGGTCGGGGAGGCTCCGAGTGCCTTTTGGGGTGGCCGGGGAGGCTCCGAGTGCCTTTCGGGGCAGCCGGGGAGGCTCCGAGTGCCTTTGTGGGCGGCCGTTCCCCCTTAAAGTGCATTTCGGGGCTGCTGGACTGGCTCCGACTGCCTTTCGGGGCGGCCGAGTAGGCTCTGAGAGCCTTTTGGGGTGGTCGGGCAGGCTCCGAGTGTCTTTCGGGGCGGTCGTGCAGGCTCCGAGTGCCTTTGGAGGCGGCCGGGTCGCCTATGAGTGCCTTTCGGGGCGGAGGGGAAGGCTCCGAGTGCCTTTCGGGGAGGCCGGGGAGGCTCCGAGTGCCTTTTGGGGCGGCCGGGGAGGCTCCGAGTGCCTTTCGGGGTTTCCTGGGAGGCTCCGAGTGCCTTTCGGGGCGGCCGGGGAGGCTCTGAGTGCCTTTCGGGGAGGCTGGGCCGCCTCCGAGTGCCTTTCGGGGCAGCCGGGCAGGGTCCGAGTGCCTTTCGGGGAGGCCGGGCTGGCTCCGAGTGCCTTTTGGGATGGCCGAGCCGGCTCCGAGTGCCTTTCGGGGTGGCCTGGGAGGCTCCGAGTGCCTTTCGAGGCGGTCGGGGAGGCTCCGAGTGCCTTTCGGGGTGGCCGAGGAGGCTCCGAGTGCCTTTCGGGGTGGCCGGGCTGCCTCCGAGTGCCTTTCGGGGAGGCCGGGGAGGCTCCGAGTGCCTTTCGGGGGGCCGTGGACGCTCTGAGTGCCTTTGGGGGTTGCCGGCCCCTCTCCGAGTGCCTTTTGGGGCGTCCGGGGAGGCTCCGAGTGCCTTTCGTGGCGGCCGGGCTGCCTCCGAGTGCCTTTCGGGGAGGCCGGGGAGGCTCCGAGTGCCTTTCGGGGTGGCTCGGCAGGCTCCGAGTGCCTTTCGGGGTGGCTGGGCAGGCTCCGAGTGCCTTTCGGGGTGTCGGGGGAGGCTCCGAGTGCCTTTCGGGGGGAGCGGGCCGGCTCCGAGTGCTTTTCGGGGTGGCCGGGCCGCATCCTAGTGCCTTTCGGGGCATCCGGGAAGGCTCCGAGTGCCTTTCGGGGTGGCCGAGGAGGCTCCGAGTGCCTTTCGGGGTGGCCGGGCTGCCTCCGAGTGCCCTTGGGGGCGGCCGGGGAGGCTCCGAGTGCCTTTCGGGGCATCTGGGGAGGCTCCGAGTGCCTTTCGGGGGGCCGGCGACGCTCTGAGTGCCTTTGGGGGTGGCCGGGCAGGCTCCGAGTGCCTTTGTGGGCAGCCGGGGAGACTCCGAGTGCCTTTGGGGGCGGCTAGGAAGGCTCCGAGTGCCTTTTGGGGCGGCCGGGGAGTCTCCGAGTGCCTTTCGAGGCGGCCGGGCAGGCTCCGAGTGCCTTTTGGGGCGGCCGGGGAGGCTCCGAGTGCCTTTCGGGGTGGCCGGGCCGCGTCTGAGTGCCTTTCGGGGCGGCCGGGGAGGCTCCGAGTGCCTTTGTGGGAGGTCGGGCAGGTTCCGAGTGCCTTTCGGGGCGTCCGGGGAGGCTCCGAGTGCCTTTCGGGGCGGCCGGCGAGGCTCCGAGTGCCTTTCGGGGCGGCCGTGGAGGCTCCGAGTGCCTTTCGGGGCATCCGATGATGTTCCGAATGCCTTTCTAGGAGGCTGGGAAGGCTCCGAGTGCCTTTCGGGGCGGCCGGGGAGGCTCCGAGTGCATTTGTGGAAGGTCGGGGAGGCTCCGAGTGCCTTTCGGGGCAGCCGGGCAGGCTCCGAGTGGCTTTCGGGGCGGCCGGGGAGGCTCCGAGTGCCTTTCGGGGAGGCCGGGCCGCCTCCGAGTGCCTTTCGGGGCGGCTGGGGCCGCCTCCGAGTGGCTTTCCGGGTGGCCGGGCCGGCTTCAAGTACCTTTCGGGGGGGCAGGCCAAGGCTCCGAGTGCCTTTGTGGGTGGCCGGGGAGGCTCTGAGTGCCTTTCGGGGCGGCCAGTGAGGCTCCGAGTGCATTTTGGGGTGGCCGGGCCGCCTCCGAGTACCTTTGGAGGCGGCCGGGGAGGCTCCGAGTGCCTTTCGGGGAGGCCGGGCCGCCTCCGAGTGCATTTCGGGGCGGCCGGGGAGGCTCCGAGTGCCTTTCGGGGTGGCCGGGGAGGCACCGAGTGCCTTTCGTGGCGGCCAGGGAGGCTCCGAGTGCCTTTGGGGGCGGCCGGGGAGGCTCCGAGTGCCTTTCGGGGAGGCCGGACCACCTCCGAGTGCCTTTTGGTGCGGCCGGGGAGGCTCCGAGTGCCTTTCGGGGTGGCTGGTCCGCCTCCGAGTGCCTTTCGGGGCGACCGGGCCGGCTCAAAGTGCCTTTTGGTGCAACCGGGCCACCTCCGAGTGCCTTTCGGGGAGGCCGGGGAGGCTCCGAGTGCCTTTGTGGGCGGTCAGGTTGCCTCCGAGTGCCTTTGTGGGCGGCCGGGGAGGCTCCGAGTGCCTTTGTGGGCGGCGGGGAGGCTCCGAGTGCCTTTGTGGGTGGCCGGACTGCCTCCGAGTGCCTTTCGAGGCAGCTGGGCCCGTCCCAGTGCCTTTCCGGGAGGCCGGGCCGCCACAGAGTGCCTTTTGGTGCGGCCGGGGAGGCTCCGAGTGCCTTTTGGGGCGTCCGGGCAGGCTCCGAGTACCTTTCAGGGTGGCCGGGCCGCCTCCGAGTGCCTTTCGGGGCGACCGTGGAGGCTCCGAATGCCTTTTTGAGCGGCCTGCGAGGCTCCGAGTGCCTTTCGGGGCGTCCGGGCAGGCTCCGAGTGCCTTTCGGGGAGGCCGGGGGGGCTCCGAGTGCCTTTCGGGGAGGCCGGGGAGGCTCCAAGTGCCTTTGTGGGTGGCCGAGCCGCCTCCGAGTGCCTTTGTGGGCGTCCGGGCAGGCTCCGAGTGCCTTTCGGTGCGACTGGGGAGGCTCCGAGTGCCTTTCGTGGCGGCCTGGGAGGTTCCGAGTGCCTATCAGGGCATCCGGGGAGGCTCTGAGTGCCTTTCGGGGAGGCTGGGGAGGCTCCGAGTGCCTTTTGGGGCGGCCGGGGAGGTTCCGAGTGCCCTTGGGGGCGGCCGGGGAGGCTCCGAGTGCCTTTCGGGGGGCCGTGGACGCTCTGAGTGCCTTTGGGGGTTGCCGGCCCCTCTCCGAGTGCCTTTTGGGGCGTCCGGGGAGGCTCCGAGTGCCTTTCGTGGCGGCCGGGCTGCCTCCGAGTGCCTTTCGGGGAGGCCGGGGAGGCTCCGAGTGCCTTTCGAGGCGGCCGGGGAGGCTCCGAGTGCCTTTCGGGGCGGCTGGGCAGGCTCCGAGTGCCTTTCGGGGTGTCGGGGGAGGCTCCGAGTGCCTTTCGGGGGGAGCGGGCCGGCTCTGAGTGCTTTTCGGGGTGGCCGGGCCGCATCCTAGTGCCTTTCGGGGCGGCCGGGGAGGCTCCGAGTGCCTTTTGGGGTGGCCGGGCCACCTCTGAGTACCATCGGGGCGGCCGGGCAGGCTCCGAGTGGCTTTCGTGGTGGCCGGGGAGGCTCCGAGTGCCTTTCGGGGCAGCCGGGCCAGCTCCGAGTGCCTTTCGGGGCGGTCGTGCAGGCTCCGAGTGCCTTTGGAGGCGACCGGGTCGCCTACGAGTGCCTTTCGGGGCGGAGGGGAAGGCTCCGAGTGCCTTTCGGGGAGGCCGGGGAGCCTCCGAGTGCCTTTGTGGGCGGCCGGGCCGCCTCCGAGTGCCTTTCGGGGCGGCCGGGGAGGCTCCGAGTGTCTTTCGGGGTGTCCTGGGAGGCTCCGAGTGCCTTTGGGGGCGGCCGGGGAGGCTCCGAGTGCCTTTCGGGGAGGCCGGGCCGCCTCCGAGTGCCTTTGTGGGCGGAGGGGAAGGCTCCGAATGCCTTTCGGGACGGACGAGCCGGCTCCGAGTGCCTTTCGGGGCGGCCGGGCCGCCTCCAAGTGCTTTTCGGGGCGGGCGGGGAGGCTCCGAGTGCCTTTCGGGGTGGCCTGGGAGGCTCCGAGTGCCTTTCGGGGCGTCCGGGGAAGCTCCGAGTGCCTTTCGGGGAGGCCGGGCCGCCTCCGAGTGCCTTTCGGGGAGGCCGGGCCGCCTCCAAGTGCCTTTCGGGGCAGCCGGGGAGGCTCCGAGTACCTTTCGGGACGGCCGTGATGCCTCTGAGTGCCTTTCGGGGCGGCCGGGGAAGCTCCGAGTGCCTTTTGGGGCGGCCGGGCCGCCTCCGAGTGCCTTTCGGGGCGGCCGGGGAGGTTCCGAGTGCCTTTCGGGCTGGTCGGGGAGGCTCCGAGTGCCTTTTGGGGTGGCCGGGGAGGCTCCGAGTGGCTTTCGGGGCGGCCGGGCAGGCTCCGAGTGCCTTTCGGGTTGGTCGGGGAGGCTCCGACTGCCTTTCGGGGCGGCCGGGGAGGCTCCGAGTGCCTTTGTGGGCGGCCGTTCCCCCTTAAAGTGCATTTCGGGGCTGCTGGACTGGCTCCGACTGCCTTTCGGGGCGGCCGAGTAGGCTCTGAGAGCCTTTTGGGGTGGTCGGGCAGGCTCCGAGTGTCTTTCGGGGCGGTCGTGCAGGCTCCGAGTGCCTTTGGAGGCGGCCGGGTCGCCTATGAGTGCCTTTCGGGGCGGAGGGGAAGGCTCCGAGTGCCTTTCGGGGAGGCCGGGGAGGCTCCGAGTGCCTTTTGGGGCGGCCGGGGAGGCTCTGAGTGCCTTTCGGGGCGTCCGGGGAGGCTCCGAGTGCCTTTCGGGGTGTCCTGGGAGGCTCCGAGTGCCTTTCGGGGCAGCCGGGGAGGCTCCGAGTGCCTTTCGGGGAGGCTGGGCCGCCTCCGAGTGCCTTTCGGGGCAGCCGGGCAGGCTCCGAGTGCCTTTCGGGGAGGCCGGGCTGGCTCCGAGTGCCTTTTGGGATGGCCGAGCCGGCTCCGAGTGCCTTTCGGGGTGGCCTGGGAGGCTCCGAGTGCCTTTCGGGGAGGCCGGGCCGCCTCCGAGTGCCTTTCAGGGAGGCCGGGCAGGCTCCGAGTGCCTTTCGGGGCGGCCGGGGAGGCTCCGAGTGCCTTTCGGGGTGGCCTGGGAGGCTCCGAGTGCCTTTCGGGGCGGCCGGGGAGGCTCTGAGTGCCTTTCGGGGAGGCTGGGCCGCCTCCGAGTGCCTTTCGGGGCAGCCGGGGAGGCTCCGAGTGCCTTTCGGGGAGGCCGGGCTGGCTCCGAGTGCCTTTTGGGATGGCCGAGCCGACTCCGAGTGCCTTTCGGGGTGGCCTGGGAGGCTCCGAGTGCCTTTCGAGGCGGTCGGTGAGGCTCCGAGTGCCTTTCGGGGAGGCCGGGCCGCCTCCGAGTGCCTTTCGGGGAGGCCGGGCCGGCTCCGAGTGCCTTTCGGGGCGGCCGGGGAGGCTCCGAGTACCTTTCGAGACGGCTGGGGAGGCTCCGAGTGCCTTTCGGGGCGGCCGGGCCGCCTCCGAGTGCCTTTCGGGGCGTCCGGGGAGGCTCCGAGTGCCTTTCGGGGCGGCCGGGGAGGCTCCGAGTGCCTTTCGGTGCGGCCGTTCCCCCATAAAGTGCATTTCGAGGCGGCCGGGGAGGCTCCGACTGCCTTTCGGGGAGGCCGGTACGCCTCCGAGTGCCTTTCGGGGCGGCCGGGCCCGCTCCGAGTGCCTTTTTTGGCGGCCGGGGAGGCTCTGAGTGCCTTTCGGGGAGGCTGGTGAGGCTCTGAGTGCCTTTCGGGGCGGCCGGGGAGGCTCCGAGTGCCTTTGGGGGCGGCCGTGCAGGCTCCGAGTGCCATTCGGGGAGGCCGGGGAGGCTCCGAGTGCCTTTCGGGGTGGCCGGGCTGGCTCCGAGTGCCTTTCGGGGAGGCCGGGCCGCCTCCGAGTGCCTTTCGGGGCGGAGGGGAAGGCTCCGAGTGCCTTTTGGGGCAGCCGGTGAGGCTCCGAGTGCCTTTGTGGGTGGCCGGGGAGGCTCCGAGTACCTTTCGGGACGGCCGTGATGCCTCCGAGTGCCTTTCGGGGTGGCCGGACCGGCTCTGAGTGCCTTTTGGGGCGGCCGTGGAGGCTCCGAGTGCCTTTCGGGGTGGCCGGGGAGGCTCCGAGTGCCTTTCGGGGTGGCCTGGGAGGCTCCGAGTGCCTTTCGGGGCGGCCGGAGAGGCTCCGAGTGCCTTTGGGGGAGGCCGGGCAGGCTCCGAATGCCTTTCGGGGCGGAGGGGAAGGCTCCGAGTGCCTTTCGGGGCAGCCGGGGAGGCTCCGAGTGCCTTTCGGGGAGGCCGGGCTGGCTCCGAGTGCCTTTTGGGATGGCCGAGCCGGCTCCGAGTGCCTTTCGGGGCGGCCGGGGAGGCTCCGAGTGCCTTTCGAGGCGGTCGGGGAGGCTCCGAGTGCCTTTCGGGGAGACCGTTCCGCCTCCGAGTGCCTTTCGGGGTGGCCGGGCCGCCTCCGAGTGCCTTTCGGGGCGGCCGGGGAGGCTCCGAGTACCTTTCGGGGTGGCCGGGGAGGCTCCGAGTGCCTTTCGGGGCGGCCGGGGAGGCTCCGAGTGGCTTTCGGGGCGGCCGGGGAGGCTCCGAGTGCCTTTCGGGGTGGCCGGGCCGCCTCCGAGTGCCTTTCGGGGCGGCCGTGGAGGCTCCGAGTGCCTTTCGGGGAGGCCGTTCCCCCATAAAGTGCATTTCGGGGCTGTTGGGCTGGCTCCGAGTGCCTTTCGGGGCGGCCGGGGAGGCTCCGAGTGCCTTTCGGGGCGGCCGGGCCCGCTCCGAGTGCCTTTCGGTGTGGCCGGGGAGGCTCCGAGTGCCTTTCGGGGCGGCCGTGCAGGCTCCGAGTGCCTTTCGGGGGTGGCCGGGGAGGCTCCGAGTGCCTTTCGGGGCGGCCGGGCCGCCTCTGAGAGCCTTTCAGCGCGGCTGGTCCGCCTCCGAGTGCCTTTCGGGGAGGCCGGGCCGCCTCCGAGTGCCTTTCGGGGAGGCCGGGGAGACTCCGAGTGCCTTTCGGGGGTGGCCGGGGAGGCTCCGAGTTCCTTTCGAGGCGGCCGGGGAGGCTCCGAGTGCCTTTCGGGGAGGCCGGGCCGCCTCCGAGTGCCTTTCGGGGTGGCCGGGCCGCCTCCGAGTGCCTTTCGTGGCGGCCGGGGAGACTCCGAGTACCTTTCGGGACGGCCGTGATGCCTCCGAGTGCCTTTCGGGGCGGCCGGGCCGGCTCCGAGTGCCTTTCGGGACGGCCGGGGAGGTTCCGAGTGCCTTTCGGGGCGGCCGGGCTGGCTCCGAGTGCCTTTCGGGGTGGCCTGGGAGGCTCCGAGTGCCTTTCGGGATGGCCGGGGAGGCTCCGAGTGCCTTTCAGGGAGGCTGGGCCGCCTCCGAGTGCCTTTCGGGGCGGAGGGGAAGGCTCCGAGTGCCTTTTTGGGCAGCTGGGGAGGCTCCGAGTGCCTTTCGGGGCGGCCGGGGAGGCTCCGAGTGCCTTTCGGTGCGGCCGTTCCCCCATAAAGTGCATTTCGAGGCGGCCGGGGAGGCTCCGACTGCCTTTCGGGGAGGCCGGTACGCCTCCGAGTGCCTTTCGGGGCGGCCGGGCCCGCTCCGAGTGCCTTTTGTGGCGGCCGGGGAGGCTCCGAGTGCCTTTCGGGGAGGCTGGTGAGGCTCCGAGTGCCTTTCGGGGCGGCCGGGGAGGCTCCGAGTGCCTTTGGGGGCCGCCGTGCAGGCTCTGAGTGCCATTCGGGGAGGCCGGGGAGGCTCCGAGTGCCTTTCGGGGAGGCCGGGCCGCCTCCGAGTGCCTTTCGGGGAGGCCGAGCCGCCTCCGAGTGCCTTTCGGGGCGGAGGGGAAGGCTCCGAGTGCCTTTTGGGGCAGCCGGTGAGGCTCCGAGTGCCTTTGTGGGTGGCCGGGGAGGCTCCGAGTACCTTTCGGGACGGCCGTGATGCCTCCGAGTGCCTTTCGGGGTGGCCGGGGAGGCTCCGAGTGCCTTTCGGGGCGTCCGGGGAGGCTCCGAGTGCCTTTTGGGGCGGCCGGGGAGGTTCCGAGTGCCTTTCGGGGTGGTCGGGGAGGCTCCGAGTGCCTTTTGGGGTGGCCGGGGAGGCTCCGAGTGGCTTTCGGGGCGGCCGGGCAGGCTCCGAGTGCCTTTCGGGGTGGCCGGGCAGGCTCCGAGTGCCTTTCGGGGCGTCCGGGGAGGCTCCGAGTGCCTTTGTGGGCGGCCGTTCCCCCTTAAAGTGCATTTCGGGGCTGCTGGGCTGGCTCCGACTGCCTTTCGGGGCGGCCGAGTAGGCTCCGAGAGCCTTTTGGGGTGGTCGGGCAGGCTCCGAGTGTCTTTCGGGGTGGTCGTGCAGGCTCCGAGTGCCTTTGGAGGCGGCCGGGCCGCCTACGAGTGCCTTTCGGGGCGGAGGGGAAGGCTCCGAGTGCCTTTCGGGGAGGCCGGGGAGGCTCCGAGTGCCTTTTGGGGCGGCCGGGGAGGCTCCGAGTGCCTTTTGGGGAGGCCAGGCCGCCTCCGAGTGCCTTTCGGGGCGGAGGGGAAGGCTCCGAGTGCCTTTCGGGGCAGCCGGGGAGGCTCCGAGTGCCTTTCGGGGAGGCCGGGGAGGCTCCGAGTGCCTTTTGGGATGGCCGAGCCGGCTCCGAGTGCCTTTCGAGGCGGTCGGGGAGGCTCCGAGTGCCTTTCGGGGCAGCCGGGGAGGCTCCGAGTGCCTTTCGGGGAGGCCGGGCCGCCTCCGAGTGCCTTTCGGGGCGGCCGGGGAGGCTCCGAGTACCTTTCGGGACGGCCGGGGAGGCTCCGAGTGCCTTTCGGGGCGGCCGGGGAGGCTCCGAGTGCCTTTCGGGGCGGCCGGGGAGGCTCCGAGTGCCTTTCGGGGTGGCCGGGCCGCCTCCGAGTGCCTTTCGGGGCGGCCGTGGAGGCTCCGAGTGCCTTTCGGGGAGGCCGTTCCCCCATAAAGTGCATTTCGGGGCTGCTGGGCTGGCTCCGAGTGCCTTTCGGGGCGGCCGGGGAGGCTCCGAGTGCCTTTCGGGGCGGCCGGGGAGGCTCCGAGTGCCTTTCGGAGCGGCCGTGCAGGCTCCGAGTGCCATTTGGGGAGGCCGGGGACGCTCCGAGTGCCTTTCGGGGCGGCCGGGCCGCCTCTGAGAGCCTTTCAGCGCGGCTGGTCCGCCTCCGAGTGCCTTTCGGGGAGGCCGGGCCGCCTCCGAGTGCCTTTCGGGGCGGCCGGGGAGGCTCCGAGTGCCTTTCGGGGGTGGCCTGGGAGGCTCCGAGTGCCTTTCGAGGCGGCCGGGGAGGCTCCGAGTGCCTTTCGGGGAGGCCGGGCCGCCTCCGAGTGCCTTTCGGGGCGGCCGGGGAGGCTCCGAGTGCCTTTCGGGGTGGCCGTGGAGGCTCCGAGTACCTTTCGGGACGGCCGTGATGCCTCCGAGTGCCTTTCGGGGCGGCCGGGCCGGCTCCGAGTGCCTTTCGGGGCGGCCGGGGAGGTTCCGAGTGCCTTTCGGGTTGGTCGGGGAGGCTCCGAGTGCCTTTTGGGGTGGCCGGGGAGGCTCCGAGTGCCTTTCGGGGCGGCCGGGCAGGCTCCAAGTGCCTTTCGGGGCAGCCGGGGAGGCTCCGACTGCCTTTCGGGGCGGCCGGGGAGGCTCCGAGTGCCTTTGTGGGCGGCCGTTCCCCCTTAAAGTGCATTTCGGGGCTGCTTGCCTGGCTCCGACTGCCTTTCGGGGCGGCCGAGTTAGCTCCGAGAGCCTTTTGGGGTGGTCGGGCAGGCTCCGAGTGTCTTTGGAGGCGGTCGTGCAGGCTCCGAGTGCCTTTGGTGGCGGCCGGGTCGCCTACGAGTGCCTTTCGGGGCGGAGGGGAAGGCTCCGAGTGCCTTTCGGGGTGGCCTGGGAGGCTCCGAGTGCCTTTGGGGGCGGCCGGGGAGGCTCCGAGTGCCTTTCGGGGAGGCCAGGCCGCCTCCGAGTGCCTTTCGGGGCGGAGGGGAAGGC
The DNA here is from genome assembly GCF_040807025.1 of Struthio camelus. Lineage (NCBI taxonomy): Eukaryota > Metazoa > Chordata > Aves > Struthioniformes > Struthionidae > Struthio > Struthio camelus. The sequence continues at coordinate 334,456 of NW_027182695.1, forward strand.
TCCGAGTGCCTTTCGGGGCAGCCGTGGAGGCTCCGAGTGCCTTTCGGGGAGGCCGGGCTGGCTCCGAGTGCCTTTTGGGATGGCCGAGCCGGCTCCGAGTGCCTTTCGGGGGTGGCCTGGGAGGCTCCGAGTGCCTTTCGAGGCGGCCGGGGAGGCTCCGAGTGCCTTTCAGGGAGGCCGGACCGCCTCCGAGTGCCTTTCGGGGAGGCCGGGCCGCCTCCGAGTGCCTTTCGGGGTGGCCGGGGAGGCTCCGAGTACCTTTCGGGACGGCCGGGGAGGCTCCGAGTGCCTTTCGGGGCGTCCGGGGAGGCTCCGACTGCCTTTCGGGGCGTCCGGGGAGGCTCCGAGTGCCTTTCGGGGCGGCCGGGCCTCCTCCGAGTGCCTTTCGGGGCGGCCGGGCAGGCTCCGAGTGCCTTTCGGGGCGGCTAGGAAGGCTCCGAGTGCCTTTCGGGGCAGCCGGGGAGGCTCCAAGTGCCTTTCGGGGCGGCCGTGATGCCTCCGAGTGCCTTTCGGGGCGTCCGGGGAGGCTCCGAGTGCCTTTGTGGGCCGCCCGGGTGGCTCCGAGTGCCTTTGTGGGCGTCCGGGGAGGCTCCGAGTGCCTTTCGGTGCAGCCGGGGAGGCTCCGAGTGCCTTTCGGGGCGTCCGGGGAGGCTCTGAGTGCCTTTCGGGGCATCCGGGAAGGCTCCGAGTGCCTTTCGGTGCGGCCGTTCAATCATAAAGTGCATTTCGGGGCTGCTGGGCTGGCTCAGACTGCCTTTCGGGGCGGCCGGGCGGGCTCCGAATGCCTTTTGGGGCGACCGGGGAGGCTCTGAGTGCCTTTCGGGGAGGCTGGTGAGGCTCCGAGTGCCTTTCGGGGCGGCCGGGGAGGCTCCGAGTGCCTTTCGGGGCGGCCGTGCAGGCTCCGAGTGCCTTTCGGGGCGGCCGGGCCGCCTCTGAGAGCCTTTCAGCGCGGCTGGTCCGCCTCCGAGTGCCTTTCGGGGCAGCCGGGCCGCCTCCGAGTGCCTTTCGGGGCGGCCGGGCAGGCTCCGAGTGGCTTTCGTGGTGGCCGGGGAGGCTCCGAGTGCCTTTCGGGGCAGCCGGGCCAGCTCCGAGTGCCTTTCGGGGCGGTCGTGCAGGCTCCGAGTGCCTTTGGAGGCGACCGGGTCGCCTACGAGTGCCTTTCGGGGCGGAGGGGAAGGCTCCGAGTGCCTTTCGGGGAGGCCGGGGAGCCTCCGAGTGCCTTTGTGGGCGGCCGGGCCGCCTCCGAGTGCCTTTCGGGGCGGCCGGGGAGGCTCCGAGTGTCTTTCGGGGTGTCCTGGGAGGCTCCGAGTGCCTTTGGGGGCGGCCGGGGAGGCTCCGAGTGCCTTTCGGGGAGGCCGGGCCGCCTCCGAGTGCCTTTGTGGGCGGAGGGGAAGGCTCCGAATGCCTTTCGGGACGGACGAGCCGGCTCCGAGTGCCTTTCGGGGAGGCCGGGCCGCCTCCGAGTGCCTTTCGGGGAGGCCGGGGAGACTCCGAGTGCCTTTCGGGGGTGGCCGGGGAGGCTCCGAGTTCCTTTCGAGGCGGCCGGGGAGGCTCCGAGTGCCTTTCGGGGAGGCCGGGCCGCCTCCGAGTGCCTTTCGGGGTGGCCGGGCCGCCTCCGAGTGCCTTTCGTGGCGGCCGGGGAGACTCCGAGTACCTTTCGGGACGGCCGTGATGCCTCCGAGTGCCTTTCGGGGCGGCCGGGCCGGCTCCGAGTGCCTTTCGGGACGGCCGGGGAGGTTCCGAGTGCCTTTCGGGGCGGCCGGGCTGGCTCCGAGTGCCTTTCGGGGTGGCCTGGGAGGCTCCGAGTGCCTTTCGGGATGGCCGGGGAGGCTCCGAGTGCCTTTCAGGGAGGCTGGGCCGCCTCCGAGTGCCTTTCGGGGCGGAGGGGAAGGCTCCGAGTGCCTTTTTGGGCAGCTGGGGAGGCTCCGAGTGCCTTTCGGGGCGGCCGGGGAGGCTCCGAGTGCCTTTCGGTGCGGCCGTTCCCCCATAAAGTGCATTTCGAGGCGGCCGGGGAGGCTCCGACTGCCTTTCGGGGAGGCCGGTACGCCTCCGAGTGCCTTTCGGGGCGGCCGGGCCCGCTCCGAGTGCCTTTTGTGGCGGCCGGGGAGGCTCCGAGTGCCTTTCGGGGAGGCTGGTGAGGCTCCGAGTGCCTTTCGGGGCGGCCGGGGAGGCTCCGAGTGCCTTTGGGGGCCGCCGTGCAGGCTCTGAGTGCCATTCGGGGAGGCCGGGGAGGCTCCGAGTGCCTTTCGGGGAGGCCGGGCCGCCTCCGAGTGCCTTTCGGGGAGGCCGAGCCGCCTCCGAGTGCCTTTCGGGGCGGAGGGGAAGGCTCCGAGTGCCTTTTGGGGCAGCCGGTGAGGCTCCGAGTGCCTTTGTGGGTGGCCGGGGAGGCTCCGAGTACCTTTCGGGACGGCCGTGATGCCTCCGAGTGCCTTTCGGGGTGGCCGGGGAGGCTCCGAGTGCCTTTCGGGGCGTCCGGGGAGGCTCCGAGTGCCTTTTGGGGCGGCCGGGGAGGTTCCGAGTGCCTTTCGGGGTGGTCGGGGAGGCTCCGAGTGCCTTTTGGGGTGGCCGGGGAGGCTCCGAGTGGCTTTCGGGGCGGCCGGGCAGGCTCCGAGTGCCTTTCGGGGTGGCCGGGCAGGCTCCGAGTGCCTTTCGGGGCGTCCGGGGAGGCTCCGAGTGCCTTTGTGGGCGGCCGTTCCCCCTTAAAGTGCATTTCGGGGCTGCTGGGCTGGCTCCGACTGCCTTTCGGGGCGGCCGAGTAGGCTCCGAGAGCCTTTTGGGGTGGTCGGGCAGGCTCCGAGTGTCTTTCGGGGTGGTCGTGCAGGCTCCGAGTGCCTTTGGAGGCGGCCGGGCCGCCTACGAGTGCCTTTCGGGGCGGAGGGGAAGGCTCCGAGTGCCTTTCGGGGAGGCCGGGGAGGCTCCGAGTGCCTTTTGGGGCGGCCGGGGAGGCTCCGAGTGCCTTTTGGGGAGGCCAGGCCGCCTCCGAGTGCCTTTCGGGGCGGAGGGGAAGGCTCCGAGTGCCTTTCGGGGCAGCCGGGGAGGCTCCGAGTGCCTTTCGGGGAGGCCGGGGAGGCTCCGAGTGCCTTTTGGGATGGCCGAGCCGGCTCCGAGTGCCTTTCGAGGCGGTCGGGGAGGCTCCGAGTGCCTTTCGGGGCAGCCGGGGAGGCTCCGAGTGCCTTTCGGGGAGGCCGGGCCGCCTCCGAGTGCCTTTCGGGGCGGCCGGGGAGGCTCCGAGTACCTTTCGGGACGGCCGGGGAGGCTCCGAGTGCCTTTCGGGGCGGCCGGGGAGGCTCCGAGTGCCTTTCGGGGCGGCCGGGGAGGCTCCGAGTGCCTTTCGGGGTGGCCGGGCCGCCTCCGAGTGCCTTTCGGGGCGGCCGTGGAGGCTCCGAGTGCCTTTCGGGGAGGCCGTTCCCCCATAAAGTGCATTTCGGGGCTGCTGGGCTGGCTCCGAGTGCCTTTCGGGGCGGCCGGGGAGGCTCCGAGTGCCTTTCGGGGCGGCCGGGGAGGCTCCGAGTGCCTTTCGGAGCGGCCGTGCAGGCTCCGAGTGCCATTTGGGGAGGCCGGGGACGCTCCGAGTGCCTTTCGGGGCGGCCGGGCCGCCTCTGAGAGCCTTTCAGCGCGGCTGGTCCGCCTCCGAGTGCCTTTCGGGGAGGCCGGGCCGCCTCCGAGTGCCTTTCGGGGCGGCCGGGGAGGCTCCGAGTGCCTTTCGGGGGTGGCCTGGGAGGCTCCGAGTGCCTTTCGAGGCGGCCGGGGAGGCTCCGAGTGCCTTTCGGGGAGGCCGGGCCGCCTCCGAGTGCCTTTCGGGGCGGCCGGGGAGGCTCCGAGTGCCTTTCGGGGTGGCCGTGGAGGCTCCGAGTACCTTTCGGGACGGCCGTGATGCCTCCGAGTGCCTTTCGGGGCGGCCGGGCCGGCTCCGAGTGCCTTTCGGGGCGGCCGGGGAGGTTCCGAGTGCCTTTCGGGTTGGTCGGGGAGGCTCCGAGTGCCTTTTGGGGTGGCCGGGGAGGCTCCGAGTGCCTTTCGGGGCGGCCGGGCAGGCTCCAAGTGCCTTTCGGGGCAGCCGGGGAGGCTCCGACTGCCTTTCGGGGCGGCCGGGGAGGCTCCGAGTGCCTTTGTGGGCGGCCGTTCCCCCTTAAAGTGCATTTCGGGGCTGCTTGCCTGGCTCCGACTGCCTTTCGGGGCGGCCGAGTTAGCTCCGAGAGCCTTTTGGGGTGGTCGGGCAGGCTCCGAGTGTCTTTGGAGGCGGTCGTGCAGGCTCCGAGTGCCTTTGGTGGCGGCCGGGTCGCCTACGAGTGCCTTTCGGGGCGGAGGGGAAGGCTCCGAGTGCCTTTCGGGGTGGCCTGGGAGGCTCCGAGTGCCTTTGGGGGCGGCCGGGGAGGCTCCGAGTGCCTTTCGGGGAGGCCAGGCCGCCTCCGAGTGCCTTTCGGGGCGGAGGGGAAGGCTCCGAGTGCCTTTCGGGGCAGCCGTGGAGGCTCCGAGTGCCTTTCGGGGAGGCCGGGCTGGCTCCGAGTGCCTTTTGGGATGGCCGAGCCGGCTCCGAGTGCCTTTCGGGGGTGGCCTGGGAGGCTCCGAGTGCCTTTCGAGGCGGCCGGGGAGGCTCCGAGTGCCTTTCAGGGAGGCCGGACCGCCTCCGAGTGCCTTTCGGGGAGGCCGGGCCGCCTCCGAGTGCCTTTCGGGGTGGCCGGGGAGGCTCCGAGTACCTTTCGGGACGGCCGGGGAGGCTCCGAGTGCCTTTCGGGGCGTCCGGGGAGGCTCCGACTGCCTTTCGGGGCGTCCGGGGAGGCTCCGAGTGCCTTTCGGGGCGGCCGGGCCTCCTCCGAGTGCCTTTCGGGGCGGCCGGGCAGGCTCCGAGTGCCTTTCGGGGCGGCTAGGAAGGCTCCGAGTGCCTTTCGGGGCAGCCGGGGAGGCTCCAAGTGCCTTTCGGGGCGGCCGTGATGCCTCCGAGTGCCTTTCGGGGCGTCCGGGGAGGCTCCGAGTGCCTTTGTGGGCCGCCCGGGTGGCTCCGAGTGCCTTTGTGGGCGTCCGGGGAGGCTCCGAGTGCCTTTCGGTGCAGCCGGGGAGGCTCCGAGTGCCTTTCGGGGCGTCCGGGGAGGCTCTGAGTGCCTTTCGGGGCATCCGGGAAGGCTCCGAGTGCCTTTCGGTGCGGCCGTTCAATCATAAAGTGCATTTCGGGGCTGCTGGGCTGGCTCAGACTGCCTTTCGGGGCGGCCGGGCGGGCTCCGAATGCCTTTTGGGGCGACCGGGGAGGCTCTGAGTGCCTTTCGGGGAGGCTGGTGAGGCTCCGAGTGCCTTTCGGGGCGGCCGGGGAGGCTCCGAGTGCCTTTCGGGGCGGCCGTGCAGGCTCCGAGTGCCTTTCGGGGCGGCCGGGCCGCCTCTGAGAGCCTTTCAGCGCGGCTGGTCCGCCTCCGAGTGCCTTTCGGGGCAGCCGGGCCGCCTCCGAGTGCCTTTCGGGGCGGCCGGGCAGGCTCCGAGTGGCTTTCGTGGTGGCCGGGGAGGCTCCGAGTGCCTTTCGGGGCAGCCGGGCCAGCTCCGAGTGCCTTTCGGGGCGGTCGTGCAGGCTCCGAGTGCCTTTGGAGGCGACCGGGTCGCCTACGAGTGCCTTTCGGGGCGGAGGGGAAGGCTCCGAGTGCCTTTCGGGGAGGCCGGGGAGCCTCCGAGTGCCTTTGTGGGCGGCCGGGCCGCCTCCGAGTGCCTTTCGGGGCGGCCGGGGAGGCTCCGAGTGTCTTTCGGGGTGTCCTGGGAGGCTCCGAGTGCCTTTGGGGGCGGCCGGGGAGGCTCCGAGTGCCTTTCGGGGAGGCCGGGCCGCCTCCGAGTGCCTTTGTGGGCGGAGGGGAAGGCTCCGAATGCCTTTCGGGACGGACGAGCCGGCTCCGAGTGCCTTTCGGGGAGGCCGGGCCGCCTCCGAGTGCCTTTCGGGGAGGCCGGGGAGACTCCGAGTGCCTTTCGGGGGTGGCCGGGGAGGCTCCGAGTTCCTTTCGAGGCGGCCGGGGAGGCTCCGAGTGCCTTTCGGGGAGGCCGGGCCGCCTCCGAGTGCCTTTCGGGGTGGCCGGGCCGCCTCCGAGTGCCTTTCGTGGCGGCCGGGGAGACTCCGAGTACCTTTCGGGACGGCCGTGATGCCTCCGAGTGCCTTTCGGGGCGGCCGGGCCGGCTCCGAGTGCCTTTCGGGACGGCCGGGGAGGTTCCGAGTGCCTTTCGGGGCGGCCGGGCTGGCTCCGAGTGCCTTTCGGGGTGGCCTGGGAGGCTCCGAGTGCCTTTCGGGATGGCCGGGGAGGCTCCGAGTGCCTTTCAGGGAGGCTGGGCCGCCTCCGAGTGCCTTTCGGGGCGGAGGGGAAGGCTCCGAGTGCCTTTTTGGGCAGCTGGGGAGGCTCCGAGTGCCTTTCGGGGCGGCCGGGGAGGCTCCGAGTGCCTTTCGGTGCGGCCGTTCCCCCATAAAGTGCATTTCGAGGCGGCCGGGGAGGCTCCGACTGCCTTTCGGGGAGGCCGGTACGCCTCCGAGTGCCTTTCGGGGCGGCCGGGGAGGCTCCGAGTGCCTTTCGGGGAGGCCGGGCTGGCTCCGAGTGCCTTTTGGGATGGCCGAGCCGACTCCGAGTGCCTTTCGGGGTGGCCTGGGAGGCTCCGAGTGCCTTTCGAGGCGGTCGGTGAGGCTCCGAGTGCCTTTCGGGGAGGCCGGGCCGCCTCCGAGTGCCTTTCGGGGAGGCCGGGCCGGCTCCGAGTGCCTTTCGGGGCGGCCGGGGAGGCTCCGAGTACCTTTCGAGACGGCTGGGGAGGCTCCGAGTGCCTTTCGGGGCGGCCGGGCCGCCTCCGAGTGCCTTTCGGGGCGTCCGGGGAGGCTCCGAGTGCCTTTCGGGGCGGCCGGGGAGGCTCCGAGTGCCTTTCGGTGCGGCCGTTCCCCCATAAAGTGCATTTCGAGGCGGCCGGGGAGGCTCCGACTGCCTTTCGGGGAGGCCGGTACGCCTCCGAGTGCCTTTCGGGGCGGCCGGGCCCGCTCCGAGTGCCTTTTTTGGCGGCCGGGGAGGCTCTGAGTGCCTTTCGGGGAGGCTGGTGAGGCTCTGAGTGCCTTTCGGGGCGGCCGGGGAGGCTCCGAGTGCCTTTGGGGGCGGCCGTGCAGGCTCCGAGTGCCATTCGGGGAGGCCGGGGAGGCTCCGAGTGCCTTTCGGGGTGGCCGGGCTGGCTCCGAGTGCCTTTCGGGGAGGCCGGGCCGCCTCCGAGTGCCTTTCGGGGCGGAGGGGAAGGCTCCGAGTGCCTTTTGGGGCAGCCGGTGAGGCTCCGAGTGCCTTTGTGGGTGGCCGGGGAGGCTCCGAGTACCTTTCGGGACGGCCGTGATGCCTCCGAGTGCCTTTCGGGGTGGCCGGACCGGCTCTGAGTGCCTTTTGGGGCGGCCGTGGAGGCTCCGAGTGCCTTTCGGGGTGGCCGGGGAGGCTCCGAGTGCCTTTCGGGGTGGCCTGGGAGGCTCCGAGTGCCTTTCGGGGCGGCCGGAGAGGCTCCGAGTGCCTTTGGGGGAGGCCGGGCAGGCTCCGAATGCCTTTCGGGGCGGAGGGGAAGGCTCCGAGTGCCTTTCGGGGCAGCCGGGGAGGCTCCGAGTGCCTTTCGGGGAGGCCGGGCTGGCTCCGAGTGCCTTTTGGGATGGCCGAGCCGGCTCCGAGTGCCTTTCGGGGCGGCCGGGGAGGCTCCGAGTGCCTTTCGAGGCGGTCGGGGAGGCTCCGAGTGCCTTTCGGGGAGACCGTTCCGCCTCCGAGTGCCTTTCGGGGTGGCCGGGCCGCCTCCGAGTGCCTTTCGGGGCGGCCGGGGAGGCTCCGAGTACCTTTCGGGGTGGCCGGGGAGGCTCCGAGTGCCTTTCGGGGCGGCCGGGGAGGCTCCGAGTGGCTTTCGGGGCGGCCGGGGAGGCTCCGAGTGCCTTTCGGGGTGGCCGGGCCGCCTCCGAGTGCCTTTCGGGGCGGCCGTGGAGGCTCCGAGTGCCTTTCGGGGAGGCCGTTCCCCCATAAAGTGCATTTCGGGGCTGTTGGGCTGGCTCCGAGTGCCTTTCGGGGCGGCCGGGGAGGCTCCGAGTGCCTTTCGGGGCGGCCGGGCCCGCTCCGAGTGCCTTTCGGTGTGGCCGGGGAGGCTCCGAGTGCCTTTCGGGGCGGCCGTGCAGGCTCCGAGTGCCTTTCGGGGGTGGCCGGGGAGGCTCCGAGTGCCTTTCGGGGCGGCCGGGCCGCCTCTGAGAGCCTTTCAGCGCGGCTGGTCCGCCTCCGAGTGCCTTTCGGGGAGGCCGGGCCGCCTCCGAGTGCCTTTCGGGGAGGCCGGGGAGACTCCGAGTGCCTTTCGGGGGTGGCCGGGGAGGCTCCGAGTTCCTTTCGAGGCGGCCGGGGAGGCTCCGAGTGCCTTTCGGGGAGGCCGGGCCGCCTCCGAGTGCCTTTCGGGGTGGCCGGGCCGCCTCCGAGTGCCTTTCGTGGCGGCCGGGGAGACTCCGAGTACCTTTCGGGACGGCCGTGATGCCTCCGAGTGCCTTTCGGGGCGGCCGGGCCGGCTCCGAGTGCCTTTCGGGACGGCCGGGGAGGTTCCGAGTGCCTTTCGGGGCGGCCGGGCTGGCTCCGAGTGCCTTTCGGGGTGGCCTGGGAGGCTCCGAGTGCCTTTCGGGATGGCCGGGGAGGCTCCGAGTGCCTTTCAGGGAGGCTGGGCCGCCTCCGAGTGCCTTTCGGGGCGGAGGGGAAGGCTCCGAGTGCCTTTTTGGGCAGCTGGGGAGGCTCCGAGTGCCTTTCGGGGCGGCCGGGGAGGCTCCGAGTGCCTTTCGGTGCGGCCGTTCCCCCATAAAGTGCATTTCGAGGCGGCCGGGGAGGCTCCGACTGCCTTTCGGGGAGGCCGGTACGCCTCCGAGTGCCTTTCGGGGCGGCCGGGCCCGCTCCGAGTGCCTTTTGTGGCGGCCGGGGAGGCTCCGAGTGCCTTTCGGGGAGGCTGGTGAGGCTCCGAGTGCCTTTCGGGGCGGCCGGGGAGGCTCCGAGTGCCTTTGGGGGCCGCCGTGCAGGCTCTGAGTGCCATTCGGGGAGGCCGGGGAGGCTCCGAGTGCCTTTCGGGGAGGCCGGGCCGCCTCCGAGTGCCTTTCGGGGAGGCCGAGCCGCCTCCGAGTGCCTTTCGGGGCGGAGGGGAAGGCTCCGAGTGCCTTTTGGGGCAGCCGGTGAGGCTCCGAGTGCCTTTGTGGGTGGCCGGGGAGGCTCCGAGTACCTTTCGGGACGGCCGTGATGCCTCCGAGTGCCTTTCGGGGTGGCCGGGGAGGCTCCGAGTGCCTTTCGGGGCGTCCGGGGAGGCTCCGAGTGCCTTTTGGGGCGGCCGGGGAGGTTCCGAGTGCCTTTCGGGGTGGTCGGGGAGGCTCCGAGTGCCTTTTGGGGTGGCCGGGGAGGCTCCGAGTGGCTTTCGGGGCGGCCGGGCAGGCTCCGAGTGCCTTTCGGGGTGGCCGGGCAGGCTCCGAGTGCCTTTCGGGGCGTCCGGGGAGGCTCCGAGTGCCTTTGTGGGCGGCCGTTCCCCCTTAAAGTGCATTTCGGGGCTGCTGGGCTGGCTCCGACTGCCTTTCGGGGCGGCCGAGTAGGCTCCGAGAGCCTTTTGGGGTGGTCGGGCAGGCTCCGAGTGTCTTTCGGGGTGGTCGTGCAGGCTCCGAGTGCCTTTGGAGGCGGCCGGGCCGCCTACGAGTGCCTTTCGGGGCGGAGGGGAAGGCTCCGAGTGCCTTTCGGGGAGGCCGGGGAGGCTCCGAGTGCCTTTTGGGGCGGCCGGGGAGGCTCCGAGTGCCTTTTGGGGAGGCCAGGCCGCCTCCGAGTGCCTTTCGGGGCGGAGGGGAAGGCTCCGAGTGCCTTTCGGGGCAGCCGGGGAGGCTCCGAGTGCCTTTCGGGGAGGCCGGGGAGGCTCCGAGTGCCTTTTGGGATGGCCGAGCCGGCTCCGAGTGCCTTTCGAGGCGGTCGGGGAGGCTCCGAGTGCCTTTCGGGGCAGCCGGGGAGGCTCCGAGTGCCTTTCGGGGAGGCCGGGCCGCCTCCGAGTGCCTTTCGGGGCGGCCGGGGAGGCTCCGAGTACCTTTCGGGACGGCCGGGGAGGCTCCGAGTGCCTTTCGGGGCGGCCGGGGAGGCTCCGAGTGCCTTTCGGGGCGGCCGGGGAGGCTCCGAGTGCCTTTCGGGGTGGCCGGGCCGCCTCCGAGTGCCTTTCGGGGCGGCCGTGGAGGCTCCGAGTGCCTTTCGGGGAGGCCGTTCCCCCATAAAGTGCATTTCGGGGCTGCTGGGCTGGCTCCGAGTGCCTTTCGGGGCGGCCGGGGAGGCTCCGAGTGCCTTTCGGGGCGGCCGGGGAGGCTCCGAGTGCCTTTCGGAGCGGCCGTGCAGGCTCCGAGTGCCATTTGGGGAGGCCGGGGACGCTCCGAGTGCCTTTCGGGGCGGCCGGGCCGCCTCTGAGAGCCTTTCAGCGCGGCTGGTCCGCCTCCGAGTGCCTTTCGGGGAGGCCGGGCCGCCTCCGAGTGCCTTTCGGGGCGGCCGGGGAGGCTCCGAGTGCCTTTCGGGGGTGGCCTGGGAGGCTCCGAGTGCCTTTCGAGGCGGCCGGGGAGGCTCCGAGTGCCTTTCGGGGAGGCCGGGCCGCCTCCGAGTGCCTTTCGGGGCGGCCGGGGAGGCTCCGAGTGCCTTTCGGGGTGGCCGTGGAGGCTCCGAGTACCTTTCGGGACGGCCGTGATGCCTCCGAGTGCCTTTCGGGGCGGCCGGGCCGGCTCCGAGTGCCTTTCGGGGCGGCCGGGGAGGTTCCGAGTGCCTTTCGGGTTGGTCGGGGAGGCTCCGAGTGCCTTTTGGGGTGGCCGGGGAGGCTCCGAGTGCCTTTCGGGGCGGCCGGGCAGGCTCCAAGTGCCTTTCGGGGCAGCCGGGGAGGCTCCGACTGCCTTTCGGGGCGGCCGGGGAGGCTCCGAGTGCCTTTGTGGGCGGCCGTTCCCCCTTAAAGTGCATTTCGGGGCTGCTTGCCTGGCTCCGACTGCCTTTCGGGGCGGCCGAGTTAGCTCCGAGAGCCTTTTGGGGTGGTCGGGCAGGCTCCGAGTGTCTTTGGAGGCGGTCGTGCAGGCTCCGAGTGCCTTTGGTGGCGGCCGGGTCGCCTACGAGTGCCTTTCGGGGCGGAGGGGAAGGCTCCGAGTGCCTTTCGGGGTGGCCTGGGAGGCTCCGAGTGCCTTTGGGGGCGGCCGGGGAGGCTCCGAGTGCCTTTCGGGGAGGCCAGGCCGCCTCCGAGTGCCTTTCGGGGCGGAGGGGAAGGCTCCGAGTGCCTTTCGGGGCAGCCGTGGAGGCTCCGAGTGCCTTTCGGGGAGGCCGGGCTGGCTCCGAGTGCCTTTTGGGATGGCCGAGCCGGCTCCGAGTGCCTTTCGGGGGTGGCCTGGGAGGCTCCGAGTGCCTTTCGAGGCGGCCGGGGAGGCTCCGAGTGCCTTTCAGGGAGGCCGGACCGCCTCCGAGTGCCTTTCGGGGAGGCCGGGCCGCCTCCGAGTGCCTTTCGGGGTGGCCGGGGAGGCTCCGAGTACCTTTCGGGACGGCCGGGGAGGCTCCGAGTGCCTTTCGGGGCGTCCGGGGAGGCTCCGACTGCCTTTCGGGGCGTCCGGGGAGGCTCCGAGTGCCTTTCGGGGCGGCCGGGCCTCCTCCGAGTGCCTTTCGGGGCGGCCGGGCAGGCTCCGAGTGCCTTTCGGGGCGGCTAGGAAGGCTCCGAGTGCCTTTCGGGGCAGCCGGGGAGGCTCCAAGTGCCTTTCGGGGCGGCCGTGATGCCTCCGAGTGCCTTTCGGGGCGTCCGGGGAGGCTCCGAGTGCCTTTGTGGGCCGCCCGGGTGGCTCCGAGTGCCTTTGTGGGCGTCCGGGGAGGCTCCGAGTGCCTTTCGGTGCAGCCGGGGAGGCTCCGAGTGCCTTTCGGGGCGTCCGGGGAGGCTCTGAGTGCCTTTCGGGGCATCCGGGAAGGCTCCGAGTGCCTTTCGGTGCGGCCGTTCAATCATAAAGTGCATTTCGGGGCTGCTGGGCTGGCTCAGACTGCCTTTCGGGGCGGCCGGGCGGGCTCCGAATGCCTTTTGGGGCGACCGGGGAGGCTCTGAGTGCCTTTCGGGGAGGCTGGTGAGGCTCCGAGTGCCTTTCGGGGCGGCCGGGGAGGCTCCGAGTGCCTTTCGGGGCGGCCGTGCAGGCTCCGAGTGCCTTTCGGGGCGGCCGGGCCGCCTCTGAGAGCCTTTCAGCGCGGCTGGTCCGCCTCCGAGTGCCTTTCGGGGCAGCCGGGCCGCCTCCGAGTGCCTTTCGGGGCGGCCGGGGAGGCTCCGAGTGCCTTTCGGGGTGGCCTGGGAGGCTCCGAGTGCCTTTCGAGGCGGCCGGGGAGGCTCCGAGTGCCTTTCGGGGAGGCCGGGCCGCCTCCGAGTGCCTTTCGGGGAGGCCGGGCAGGCTCTGAGTGCCTTTCGGGGCGGCCGTGGAGGCTCCGAGTACCTTTCGGGACGGCCGTGATGCCTCCGAGTGCCTTTCGGGGCGGCCGGGGAGGCTCCGAGTGCCTTTCGGGGCGGCCGGGGAGGTTCCGAGTGCCTTTCGGGGTGGTCGGGGAGGCTCCGAGTGCCTTTTGGGGTGGCCGGGGAGGCTCCGAGTGCCTTTCGGGGCAGCCAGGCAGGCTCCGAGTGCCATTCGGGGGGGCCGGGGAGGCTCCGACTGCCTTTCGGGGCGGCCGGGGAGGCTCCGAGTGCCTTTGTGGGCGGCCGTTCCCCCTTAAAGTGCATTTCGGGGCTGCTGGGCTGGCTCCGACTGCCTTTCGGGGCGGCCGAGTAAGCTCCGAGAGCCTTTTGGGGTGGTCGGGCAGGCTCCGAGTGTCTTTCGGGGCGGTCGTGCAGGCTCCGAGTGCCTTTGGAGGCGGCCGGGTCGCCTATGAGTGCCTTTCGGGGCGGAGGGGAAGGCTCCGAGTGCCTTTCGGGGAGGCCGGGGAGGCTCCGAGTGCCTTTCGGGGCGGCCGGGCCGCCTCCGAGTGCCTTTCGGGGCGGCCGGGGAGGCTCCGAGTGCCTTTCGGGGTGGCCTGGGAGGCTCCGAGTGCCTTTCGAGGCGGCCTGGGAGGCTCCGAGTGCCTTTCGGGGAGGCCGGGCCACCTCCGAGTGCCTTTCGGGGCGGAGGGGAAGGCTCAGAGTGCCTTTCGGGGCAGCCGGGGAGGCTCCGAGTGCCTTTTGGGGAGGCCGAGCCGGCTCCGAGTGCCTTTCGGGGCGGCCGTGCAGGCTCCGAGTGCCATTCGGGGCGGCCGGGCCGCCTCTGAGAGCCTTTCAGCGCGGCTGGTCCGCCTCCGAGTGCCTTTCGGGGCGGCCGGGGAGGCTCCGAGTGCCTTTCGGGGCGGCCGGGGAGGCTCCGAGTGCCTTTCGGGGTGGCCTGGGAGGCTCCGAGTGCCTTTCGGGGCGGCCGGGCCGCCTCTGAGAGCCTTTCAGCGCGGCTGGTCCGCCTCCGAGTGCCTTTCGGGGAGGCCGGGCCGCCTCCGAGTGCCTTTCGGGGAGGCCGGGGAGACTCCGAGTGCCTTTCGGGGGTGGCCGGGGAGGCTCCGAGTTCCTTTCGAGGCGGCCGGGGAGGCTCCGAGTGCCTTTCGGGGAGGCCGGGCCGCCTCCGAGTGCCTTTCGGGGTGGCCGGGCCGCCTCCGAGTGCCTTTCGTGGCGGCCGGGGAGACTCCGAGTACCTTTCGGGACGGCCGTGATGCCTCCGAGTGCCTTTCGGGGCGGCCGGGCCGGCTCCGAGTGCCTTTCGGGACGGCCGGGGAGGTTCCGAGTGCCTTTCGGGGCGGCCGGGCTGGCTCCGAGTGCCTTTTGGGGTGGCCTGGGAGGCTCCGAGTGCCTTTCGGGATGGCCGGGGAGGCTCCGAGTGCCTTTCAGGGAGGCTGGGCCGCCTCCGAGTGCCTTTCGGGGCGGAGGGGAAGGCTCCGAGTGCCTTTTTGGGCAGCCGGGGAGGCTCCGAGTGCCTTTCGGGGCGGCCGGGGAGGCTCCGAGTGCCTTTCGGGGCGGCCGGGGAGGCTCCGAGTGCCTTTCGGTGCGGCCGTTCCCCCATAAAGTGCATTTCGAGGCGGCCGGGGAGGCTCCGACTGCCTTTCGGGGAGGCCGGTACGCCTCCGAGTGCCTTTCGGGGCGGCCGGGCCCGCTCCGAGTGCCTTTTGTGGCGGCCGGGGAGGCTCCGAGTGCCTTTCGGGGAGGCTGGTGAGGCTCCGAGTGCCTTTCGGGGCGGCCGGGGAGGCTCCGAGTGCCTTTGGGGGCCGCCGTGCAGGCTCTGAGTGCCATTCGGGGAGGCCGGGGAGGCTCCGAGTGCCTTTCGGGGAGGCCGGGCCGCCTCCGAGTGCCTTTCGGGGAGGCCGAGCCGCCTCCGAGTGCCTTTCGGGGCGGAGGGGAAGGCTCCGAGTGCCTTTTGGGGCAGCCGGTGAGGCTCCGAGTGCCTTTGTGGGTGGCCGGGGAGGCTCCGAGTACCTTTCGGGACGGCCGTGATGCCTCCGAGTGCCTTTCGGGGTGGCCGGGGAGGCTCCGAGTGCCTTTCGGGGCGGCCGGGGAGGCTCCGAGTGCCTTTTGGGGCGGCCGGGGAGGTTCCGAGTGCCTTTCGGGGTGGTCGGGGAGGCTCCGAGTGCCTTTTGGGGTGGCCGGGGAGGCTCCGAGTGGCTTTCGGGGCGGCCGGGCAGGCTCCGAGTGCCTTTCGGGGTGGCCGGGCAGGCTCCGAGTGCCTTTCGGGGCGTCCGGGGAGGCTCCGAGTGCCTTTGTGGGCGGCCGTTCCCCCTTAAAGTGCATTTCGGGGCTGCTGGGCTGGCTCCGACTGCCTTTCGGGGCGGCCGAGTAGGCTCCGAGAGCCTTTTGGGGTGGTCGGGCAGGCTCCGAGTGTCTTTCGGGGTGGTCGTGCAGGCTCCGAGTGCCTTTGGAGGCGGCCGGGCCGCCTACGAGTGCCTTTCGGGGCGGAGGGGAAGGCTCCGAGTGCCTTTCGGGGAGGCCGGGGAGGCTCCGAGTGCCTTTTGGGGCGGCCGGGGAGGCTCCGAGTGCCTTTTGGGGAGGCCAGGCCGCCTCCGAGTGCCTTTCGGGGCGGAGGGGAAGGCTCCGAGTGCCTTTCGGGGCAGCCGGGGAGGCTCCGAGTGCCTTTCGGGGAGGCCGGGGAGGCTCCGAGTGCCTTTTGGGATGGCCGAGCCGGCTCCGAGTGCCTTTCGAGGCGGTCGGGGAGGCTCCGAGTGCCTTTCGGGGCAGCCGGGGAGGCTCCGAGTGCCTTTCGGGGAGGCCGGGCCGCCTCCGAGTGCCTTTCGGGGCGGCCGGGGAGGCTCCGAGTACCTTTCGGGACGGCCGGGGAGGCTCCGAGTGCCTTTCGGGGCGGCCGGGGAGGCTCCGAGTGCCTTTCGGGGCGGCCGGGGAGGCTCCGAGTGCCTTTCGGGGTGGCCGGGCCGCCTCCGAGTGCCTTTCGGGGCGGCCGTGGAGGCTCCGAGTGCCTTTCGGGGAGGCCGTTCCCCCATAAAGTGCATTTCGGGGCTGCTGGGCTGGCTCCGAGTGCCTTTCGGGGCGGCCGGGGAGGCTCCGAGTGCCTTTCGGGGCGGCCGGGGAGGCTCCGAGTGCCTTTCGGAGCGGCCGTGCAGGCTCCGAGTGCCATTTGGGGAGGCCGGGGACGCTCCGAGTGCCTTTCGGGGCGGCCGGGCCGCCTCTGAGAGCCTTTCAGCGCGGCTGGTCCGCCTCCGAGTGCCTTTCGGGGAGGCCGGGCCGCCTCCGAGTGCCTTTCGGGGCGGCCGGGGAGGCTCCGAGTGCCTTTCGGGGGTGGCCTGGGAGGCTCCGAGTGCCTTTCGAGGCGGCCGGGGAGGCTCCGAGTGCCTTTCGGGGAGGCCGGGCCGCCTCCGAGTGCCTTTCGGGGCGGCCGGGGAGGCTCCGAGTGCCTTTCGGGGTGGCCGTGGAGGCTCCGAGTACCTTTCGGGACGGCCGTGATGCCTCCGAGTGCCTTTCGGGGCGGCCGGGCCGGCTCCGAGTGCCTTTCGGGGCGGCCGGGGAGGTTCCGAGTGCCTTTCGGGTTGGTCGGGGAGGCTCCGAGTGCCTTTTGGGGTGGCCGGGGAGGCTCCGAGTGCCTTTCGGGGCGGCCGGGCAGGCTCCAAGTGCCTTTCGGGGCAGCCGGGGAGGCTCCGACTGCCTTTCGGGGCGGCCGGGGAGGCTCCGAGTGCCTTTGTGGGCGGCCGTTCCCCCTTAAAGTGCATTTCGGGGCTGCTTGCCTGGCTCCGACTGCCTTTCGGGGCGGCCGAGTTAGCTCCGAGAGCCTTTTGGGGTGGTCGGGCAGGCTCCGAGTGTCTTTCGAGGCGGTCGTGCAGGCTCCGAGTGCCTTTGGTGGCGGCCGGGTCGCCTACGAGTGCCTTTCGGGGCGGAGGGGAAGGCTCCGAGTGCCTTTCGGGGTGGCCTGGGAGGCTCCGAGTGCCTTTGGGGGCGGCCGGGGAGGCTCCGAGTGCCTTTCGGGGAGGCCAGGCCGCCTCCGAGTGCCTTTCGGGGCGGAGGGGAAGGCTCCGAGTGCCTTTCGGGGCAGCCGTGGAGGCTCCGAGTGCCTTTCGGGGAGGCCGGGCTGGCTCCGAGTGCCTTTTGGGATGGCCGAGCCGGCTCCGAGTGCCTTTCGGGGGTGGCCTGGGAGGCTCCGAGTGCCTTTCGAGGCGGCCGGGGAGGCTCCGAGTGCCTTTCAGGGAGGCCGGACCGCCTCCGAGTGCCTTTCGGGGAGGCCGGGCCGCCTCCGAGTGCCTTTCGGGGTGGCCGGGGAGGCTCCGAGTACCTTTCGGGACGGCCGGGGAGGCTCCGAGTGCCTTTCGGGGCGTCCGGGGAGGCTCCGACTGCCTTTCGGGGCGTCCGGGGAGGCTCCGAGTGCCTTTCGGGGCGGCCGGGCCTCCTCCGAGTGCCTTTCGGGGCGGCCGGGCAGGCTCCGAGTGCCTTTCGGGGCGGCTAGGAAGGCTCCGAGTGCCTTTCGGGGCAGCCGGGGAGGCTCCGAGTGCCTTTCGGGGCGGCCGTGATGCCTCCGAGTGCCTTTCGGGGCGTCCGGGGAGGCTCCGAGTGCCTTTGTGGGCCGCCCGGGTGGCTCCGAGTGCCTTTGTGGGCGTCCGGGGAGGCTCCGAGTGCCTTTCGGTGCAGCCGGGGAGGCTCCGAGTGCCTTTCGGGGCGTCCGGGGAGGCTCTGAGTGCCTTTCGGGGCATCCGGGAAGGCTCCGAGTGCCTTTCGGTGCGGCCGTTCAATCATAAAGTGCATTTCGGGGCTGCTGGGCTGGCTCAGACTGCCTTTCGGGGCGGCCGGGCGGGCTCCGAATGCCTTTTGGGGCGACCGGGGAGGCTCTGAGTGCCTTTCGGGGAGGCTGGTGAGGCTCCGAGTGCCTTTCGGGGCGGCCGGGGAGGCTCCGAGTGCCTTTCGGGGCGGCCGTGCAGGCTCCGAGTGCCTTTCGGGGCGGCCGGGCCGCCTCTGAGAGCCTTTCAGCGCGGCTGGTCCGCCTCCGAGTGCCTTTCGGGGCAGCCGGGCCGCCTCCGAGTGCCTTTCGGGGCGGCCGGGGAGGCTCCGAGTGCCTTTCGGGGTGGCCTGGGAGGCTCCGAGTGCCTTTCGAGGCGGCCGGGGAGGCTCCGAGTGCCTTTCGGGGAGGCCGGGCCGCCTCCGAGTGCCTTTCGGGGAGGCCGGGCAGGCTCTGAGTGCCTTTCGGGGCGGCCGTGGAGGCTCCGAGTACCTTTCGGGACGGCCGTGATGCCTCCGAGTGCCTTTCGGGGCGGCCGGGGAGGCTCCGAGTGCCTTTCGGGGCGGCCGGGGAGGTTCCGAGTGCCTTTCGGGGTGGTCGGGGAGGCTCCGAGTGCCTTTTGGGGTGGCCGGGGAGGCTCCGAGTGCCTTTCGGGGCAGCCAGGCAGGCTCCGAGTGCCATTCGGGGGGGCCGGGGAGGCTCCGACTGCCTTTCGGGGCGGCCGGGGAGGCTCCGAGTGCCTTTGTGGGCGGCCGTTCCCCCTTAAAGTGCATTTCGGGGCTGCTGGGCTGGCTCCGACTGCCTTTCGGGGCGGCCGAGTAAGCTCCGAGAGCCTTTTGGGGTGGTCGGGCAGGCTCCGAGTGTCTTTCGGGGCGGTCGTGCAGGCTCCGAGTGCCTTTGGAGGCGGCCGGGTCGCCTATGAGTGCCTTTCGGGGCGGAGGGGAAGGCTCCGAGTGCCTTTCGGGGAGGCCGGGGAGGCTCCGAGTGCCTTTCGGGGCGGCCGGGCCGCCTCCGAGTGCCTTTCGGGGCGGCCGGGGAGGCTCCGAGTGCCTTTCGGGGTGGCCTGGGAGGCTCCGAGTGCCTTTCGAGGCGGCCTGGGAGGCTCCGAGTGCCTTTCGGGGAGGCCGGGCCGCCTCCGAGTGCCTTTCGGGGCGGAGGGGAAGGCTCAGAGTGCCTTTCGGGGCAGCCGGGGAGGCTCCGAGTGCCTTTTGGGGAGGCCGAGCCGGCTCCGAGTGCCTTTCGGGGCGGCCGTGCAGGCTCCGAGTGCCATTCGGGGCGGCCGGGCCGCCTCTGAGAGCCTTTCAGCGCGGCTGGTCCGCCTCCGAGTGCCTTTCGGGGCGGCCGGGGAGGCTCCGAGTGCCTTTCGGGGCGGCCGGGGAGGCTCCGAGTGCCTTTCGGGGTGGCCTGGGAGGCTCCGAGTGCCTTTCGGGGCGGCCGGGCCGCCTCTGAGAGCCTTTCAGCGCGGCTGGTCCGCCTCCGAGTGCCTTTCGGGGAGGCCGGGCCGCCTCCGAGTGCCTTTCGGGGAGGCCGGGGAGACTCCGAGTGCCTTTCGGGGGTGGCCGGGGAGGCTCCGAGTTCCTTTCGAGGCGGCCGGGGAGGCTCCGAGTGCCTTTCGGGGAGGCCGGGCCGCCTCCGAGTGCCTTTCGGGGTGGCCGGGCCGCCTCCGAGTGCCTTTCGTGGCGGCCGGGGAGACTCCGAGTACCTTTCGGGACGGCCGTGATGCCTCCGAGTGCCTTTCGGGGCGGCCGGGCCGGCTCCGAGTGCCTTTCGGGACGGCCGGGGAGGTTCCGAGTGCCTTTCGGGGCGGCCGGGCTGGCTCCGAGTGCCTTTTGGGGTGGCCTGGGAGGCTCCGAGTGCCTTTCGGGATGGCCGGGGAGGCTCCGAGTGCCTTTCAGGGAGGCTGGGCCGCCTCCGAGTGCCTTTCGGGGCGGAGGGGAAGGCTCCGAGTGCCTTTTTGGGCAGCCGGGGAGGCTCCGAGTGCCTTTCGGGGCGGCCGGGGAGGCTCCGAGTGCCTTTCGGGGCGGCCGGGGAGGCTCCGAGTGCCTTTCGGTGCGGCCGTTCCCCCATAAAGTGCATTTCGAGGCGGCCGGGGAGGCTCCGACTGCCTTTCGGGGAGGCCGGTACGCCTCCGAGTGCCTTTCGGGGCGGCCGGGCCCGCTCCGAGTGCCTTTTGTGGCGGCCGGGGAGGCTCCGAGTGCCTTTCGGGGAGGCTGGTGAGGCTCCGAGTGCCTTTCGGGGCGGCCGGGGAGGCTCCGAGTGCCTTTGGGGGCCGCCGTGCAGGCTCTGAGTGCCATTCGGGGAGGCCGGGGAGGCTCCGAGTGCCTTTCGGGGAGGCCGGGCCGCCTCCGAGTGCCTTTCGGGGAGGCCGAGCCGCCTCCGAGTGCCTTTCGGGGCGGAGGGGAAGGCTCCGAGTGCCTTTTGGGGCAGCCGGTGAGGCTCCGAGTGCCTTTGTGGGTGGCCGGGGAGGCTCCGAGTACCTTTCGGGACGGCCGTGATGCCTCCGAGTGCCTTTCGGGGTGGCCGGGGAGGCTCCGAGTGCCTTTCGGGGCGGCCGGGGAGGCTCCGAGTGCCTTTTGGGGCGGCCGGGGAGGTTCCGAGTGCCTTTCGGGGTGGTCGGGGAGGCTCCGAGTGCCTTTTGGGGTGGCCGGGGAGGCTCCGAGTGGCTTTCGGGGCGGCCGGGCAGGCTCCGAGTGCCTTTCGGGGTGGCCGGGCAGGCTCCGAGTGCCTTTCGGGGCGTCCGGGGAGGCTCCGAGTGCCTTTGTGGGCGGCCGTTCCCCCTTAAAGTGCATTTCGGGGCTGCTGGGCTGGCTCCGACTGCCTTTCGGGGCGGCCGAGTAGGCTCCGAGAGCCTTTTGGGGTGGTCGGGCAGGCTCCGAGTGTCTTTCGGGGTGGTCGTGCAGGCTCCGAGTGCCTTTGGAGGCGGCCGGGCCGCCTACGAGTGCCTTTCGGGGCGGAGGGGAAGGCTCCGAGTGCCTTTCGGGGAGGCCGGGGAGGCTCCGAGTGCCTTTTGGGGCGGCCGGGGAGGCTCCGAGTGCCTTTTGGGGAGGCCAGACCGCCTCCGAGTGCCTTTCGGGGCGGAGGGGAAGGCTCCGAGTGCCTTTCGGGGCAGCCGGGGAGGCTCCGAGTGCCTTTCGGGGAGGCCGGGGAGGCTCCGAGTGCCTTTTGGGATGGCCAAGCCGGCTCCGAGTGCCTTTCGGGGAGGCCGTTCCCCCATAAAGTGCATTTCGGGGCTGCTGGGCTGGCTCCGAGTGCCTTTCGGGGCGGCCGGGGAGGCTCCGAGTGCCTTTCGGGGCGGCCGGGGAGGCTCCGAGTGCCTTTCGGAGCGGCCGTGCAGGCTCCGAGTGCCATTTGGGGAGGCCGGGGACGCTCCGAGTGCCTTTCGGGGCGGCCGGGCCGCCTCTGAGAGCCTTTCAGGGAGGCCGGACCGCCTCCGAGTGCCTTTCGGGGAGGCCGGGCCGCCTCCGAGTGCCTTTCGGGGCGGCCGGGGAGGCTCCGAGTGCCTTTCGGGGGTGGCCTGGGAGGCTCCGAGTGCCTTTCGAGGCGGCCGGGGAGGCTCCGAGTGCCTTTCGGGGAGGCCGGGCCGCCTCCGAGTGCCTTTCGGGGCGGCCGGGGAGGCTCCGAGTGCCTTTCGGGGTGGCCGTGGAGGCTCCGAGTACCTTTCGGGACGGCCGTGATGCCTCCGAGTGCCTTTCGGGGCGGCCGGGCCGGCTCCGAGTGCCTTTCGGGGCGGCCGGGGAGGTTCCGAGTGCCTTTCGGGTTGGTCGGGGAGGCTCCGAGTGCCTTTTGGGGTGGCCGGGGAGGCTCCGAGTGCCTTTCGGGGCGGCCGGGCAGGCTCCAAGTGCCTTTCGGGGCAGCCGGGGAGGCTCCGACTGCCTTTCGGGGCGGCCGGGGAGGCTCCGAGTGCCTTTGTGGGCGGCCGTTCCCCCTTAAAGTGCATTTCGGGGCTGCTTGCCTGGCTCCGACTGCCTTTCGGGGCGGCCGAGTTAGCTCCGAGAGCCTTTTGGGGTGGTCGGGCAGGCTCCGAGTGTCTTTGGAGGCGGTCGTGCAGGCTCCGAGTGCCTTTGGTGGCGGCCGGGTCGCCTACGAGTGCCTTTCGGGGCGGAGGGGAAGGCTCCGAGTGCCTTTCGGGGTGGCCTGGGAGGCTCCGAGTGCCTTTGGGGGCGGCCGGGGAGGCTCCGAGTGCCTTTCGGGGAGGCCAGGCCGCCTCCGAGTGCCTTTCGGGGCGGAGGGGAAGGCTCCGAGTGCCTTTCGGGGCAGCCGTGGAGGCTCCGAGTGCCTTTCGGGGAGGCCGGGCTGGCTCCGAGTGCCTTTTGGGATGGCCGAGCCGGCTCCGAGTGCCTTTCGGGGGTGGCCTGGGAGGCTCCGAGTGCCTTTCGAGGCGGCCGGGGAGGCTCCGAGTGCCTTTCAGGGAGGCCGGACCGCCTCCGAGTGCCTTTCGGGGAGGCCGGGCCGCCTCCGAGTGCCTTTCGGGGTGGCCGGGGAGGCTCCGAGTACCTTTCGGGACGGCCGGGGAGGCTCCGAGTGCCTTTCGGGGCGTCCGGGGAGGCTCCGACTGCCTTTCGGGGCGTCCGGGGAGGCTCCGAGTGCCTTTCGGGGCGGCCGGGCCTCCTCCGAGTGCCTTTCGGGGCGGCCGGGCAGGCTCCGAGTGCCTTTCGGGGCGGCTAGGAAGGCTCCGAGTGCCTTTCGGGGCAGCCGGGGAGGCTCCAAGTGCCTTTTGGGGCGGCCGTGATGCCTCCGAGTGCCTTTCGGGGCGTCCGGGGAGGCTCCGAGTGCCTTTGTGGGCCGCCCGGGTGGCTCCGAGTGCCTTTGTGGGCGTCCGGGGAGGCTCCGAGTGCCTTTCGGTGCAGCCGGGGAGGCTCCGAGTGCCTTTCGGGGCGTCCGGGGAGGCTCTGAGTGCCTTTCGGGGCATCCGGGAAGGCTCCGAGTGCCTTTCGGTGCGGCCGTTCAATCATAAAGTGCATTTCGGGGCTGCTGGGCTGGCTCAGACTGCCTTTCGGGGCGGCCGGGCGGGCTCCGAATGCCTTTTGGGGCGACCGGGGAGGCTCTGAGTGCCTTTCGGGGAGGCTGGTGAGGCTCCGAGTGCCTTTCGGGGCGGCCGGGGAGGCTCCGAGTGCCTTTCGGGGCGGCCGTGCAGGCTCCGAGTGCCTTTCGGGGCGGCCGGGCCGCCTCTGAGAGCCTTTCAGCGCGGCTGGTCCGCCTCCGAGTGCCTTTCGGGGCAGCCGGGCCGCCTCCGAGTGCCTTTCGGGGCGGCCGGGGAGGCTCCGAGTGCCTTTCGGGGTGGCCTGGGAGGCTCCGAGTGCCTTTCGAGGCGGCCGGGGAGGCTCCGAGTGCCTTTCGGGGAGGCCGGGCCGCCTCCGAGTGCCTTTCGGGGAGGCCGGGCAGGCTCTGAGTGCCTTTCGGGGCGGCCGTGGAGGCTCCGAGTACCTTTCGGGACGGCCGTGATGCCTCCGAGTGCCTTTCGGGGCGGCCGGGGAGGCTCCGAGTGCCTTTCGGGGCGGCCGGGGAGGTTCCGAGTGCCTTTCGGGGTGGTCGGGGAGGCTCCGAGTGCCTTTTGGGGTGGCCGGGGAGGCTCCGAGTGCCTTTCGGGGCAGCCAGGCAGGCTCCGAGTGCCATTCGGGGGGGCCGGGGAGGCTCCGACTGCCTTTCGGGGCGGCCGGGGAGGCTCCGAGTGCCTTTGTGGGCGGCCGTTCCCCCTTAAAGTGCATTTCGGGGCTGCTGGGCTGGCTCCGACTGCCTTTCGGGGCGGCCGAGTAAGCTCCGAGAGCCTTTTGGGGTGGTCGGGCAGGCTCCGAGTGTCTTTCGGGGCGGTCGTGCAGGCTCCGAGTGCCTTTGGAGGCGGCCGGGTCGCCTATGAGTGCCTTTCGGGGCGGAGGGGAAGGCTCCGAGTGCCTTTCGGGGAGGCCGGGGAGGCTCCGAGTGCCTTTCGGGGCGGCCGGGCCGCCTCCGAGTGCCTTTCGGGGCGGCCGGGGAGGCTCCGAGTGCCTTTCGGGGTGGCCTGGGAGGCTCCGAGTGCCTTTCGAGGCGGCCTGGGAGGCTCCGAGTGCCTTTCGGGGAGGCCGGGCCGCCTCCGAGTGCCTTTCGGGGCGGAGGGGAAGGCTCAGAGTGCCTTTCGGGGCAGCCGGGGAGGCTCCGAGTGCCTTTTGGGGAGGCCGAGCCGGCTCCGAGTGCCTTTCGGGGCGGCCGTGCAGGCTCCGAGTGCCATTCGGGGCGGCCGGGCCGCCTCTGAGAGCCTTTCAGCGCGGCTGGTCCGCCTCCGAGTGCCTTTCGGGGCGGCCGGGGAGGCTCCGAGTACCTTTCGGGGCGGCCGGGGAGGCTCCGAGTGCCTTTCGGGGTGGCCTGGGAGGCTCCGAGTGCCTTTCGGGGCGGCCGGGCCGCCTCTGAGAGCCTTTCAGCGCGGCTGGTCCGCCTCCGAGTGCCTTTCGGGGAGGCCGGGCCGCCTCCGAGTGCCTTTCGGGGAGGCCGGGGAGACTCCGAGTGCCTTTCGGGGGTGGCCGGGGAGGCTCCGAGTTCCTTTCGAGGCGGCCGGGGAGGCTCCGAGTGCCTTTCGGGGAGGCCGGGCCGCCTCCGAGTGCCTTTCGGGGTGGCCGGGCCGCCTCCGAGTGCCTTTCGTGGCGGCCGGGGAGACTCCGAGTACCTTTCGGGACGGCCGTGATGCCTCCGAGTGCCTTTCGGGGCGGCCGGGCCGGCTCCGAGTGCCTTTCGGGACGGCCGGGGAGGTTCCGAGTGCCTTTCGGGGCGGCCGGGCTGGCTCCGAGTGCCTTTCGGGGTGGCCTGGGAGGCTCCGAGTGCCTTTCGGGATGGCCGGGGAGGCTCCGAGTGCCTTTCGGGGAGGCTGGGCCGCCTCCGAGTGCCTTTCGGGGCGGAGGGGAAGGCTCCGAGTGCCTTTTTGGGCAGCCGGGGAGGCTCCGAGTGCCTTTCGGGGCGGCCGGGGAGGCTCCGAGTGCCTTTCGGGGCGGCCGGGGAGGCTCCGAGTGCCTTTCGGTGCGGCCGTTCCCCCATAAAGTGCATTTCGAGGCGGCCGGGGAGGCTCCGACTGCCTTTCGGGGAGGCCGGTACGCCTCCGAGTGCCTTTCGGGGCGGCCGGGCCCGCTCCGAGTGCCTTTTGTGGCGGCCGGGGAGGCTCCGAGTGCCTTTCGGGGAGGCTGGTGAGGCTCCGAGTGCCTTTCGGGGCGGCCGGGGAGGCTCCGAGTGCCTTTGGGGGCCGCCGTGCAGGCTCTGAGTGCCATTCGGGGCGTCCGGGGAGGCTCCGAGTGCCTTTCGGGGAGGCCGGGCCGCCTCCGAGTGCCTTTCGGGGAGGCCGAGCCGCCTCCGAGTGCCTTTCGGGGCGGAGGGGAAGGCTCCGAGTGCCTTTTGGGGCAGCCGGTGAGGCTCCGAGTGCCTTTGTGGGTGGCCGGGGAGGCTCCGAGTACCTTTCGGGACGGCCGTGATGCCTCCGAGTGCCTTTCGGGGTGGCCGGGGAGGCTCCGAGTGCCTTTCGGGGCGTCCGGGGAGGCTCCGAGTGCCTTTTGGGGCGGCCGGGGAGGTTCCGAGTGCCTTTCGGGGTGGTCGGGGAGGCTCCGAGTGCCTTTTGGGGTGGCCGGGGAGGCTCCGAGTGGCTTTCGGGGCGGCCGGGCAGGCTCCGAGTGCCTTTCGGGGTGGCCGGGCAGGCTCCGAGTGCCTTTCGGGGCGTCCGGGGAGGCTCCGAGTGCCTTTGTGGGCGGCCGTTCCCCCTTAAAGTGCATTTCGGGGCTGCTGGGCTGGCTCCGACTGCCTTTCGGGGCGGCCGAGTAGGCTCCGAGAGCCTTTTGGGGTGGTCGGGCAGGCTCCGAGTGTCTTTCGGGGTGGTCGTGCAGGCTCCGAGTGCCTTTGGAGGCGGCCGGGCCGCCTACGAGTGCCTTTCGGGGCGGAGGGGAAGGCTCCGAGTGCCTTTCGGGGAGGCCGGGGAGGCTCCGAGTGCCTTTTGGGGCGGCCGGGGAGGCTCCGAGTGCCTTTTGGGGAGGCCAGGCCGCCTCCGAGTGCCTTTCGGGGCGGAGGGGAAGGCTCCGAGTGCCTTTCGGGGCAGCCGGGGAGGCTCCGAGTGCCTTTCGGGGAGGCCGGGGAGGCTCCGAGTGCCTTTTGGGATGGCCGAGCCGGCTCCGAGTGCCTTTCGAGACGGTCGGGGAGGCTCCGAGTGCCTTTCGGGGCAGCCGGGGAGGCTCCGAGTGCCTTTCGGGGAGGCCGGGCCGCCTCCGAGTGCCTTTCGGGGCGGCCGGGGAGGCTCCGAGTACCTTTCGGGACGGCCGGGGAGGCTCCGAGTGCCTTTCGGGGCGGCCGGGGAGGCTCCGAGTGCCTTTCGGGGCGGCCGGGGAGGCTCCGAGTGCCTTTCGGGGTGGCCGGGCCGCCTCCGAGTGCCTTTCGGGGCGGCCGTGGAGGCTCCGAGTGCCTTTCGGGGAGGCCGTTCCCCCATAAAGTGCATTTCGGGGCTGCTGGGCTGGCTCCGAGTGCCTTTCGGGGCGGCCGGGGAGGCTCCGAGTGCCTTTCG
The DNA here is from genome assembly GCF_040807025.1 of Struthio camelus. NCBI lineage: Eukaryota > Metazoa > Chordata > Aves > Struthioniformes > Struthionidae > Struthio > Struthio camelus. Next base: position 360,093 of record NW_027182695.1, read on the forward strand.
GGGCGGCCGGGGAGGCTCCGAGTGCCTTTCGGAGCGGCCGTGCAGGCTCCGAGTGCCATTTGGGGAGGCCGGGGACGCTCCGAGTGCCTTTCGGGGCGGCCGGGCCGCCTCTGAGAGCCTTTCAGCGCGGCTGGTCCGCCTCCGAGTGCCTTTCGGGGAGGCCGGGCCGCCTCCGAGTGCCTTTCGGGGCGGCCGGGGAGGCTCCGAGTGCCTTTCGGGGGTGGCCTGGGAGGCTCCGAGTGCCTTTCGAGGCGGCCGGGGAGGCTCCGAGTGCCTTTCGGGGAGGCCGGGCCGCCTCCGAGTGCCTTTCGGGGCGGCCGGGGAGGCTCCGAGTGCCTTTCGGGGTGGCCGTGGAGGCTCCGAGTACCTTTCGGGACGGCCGTGATGCCTCCGAGTGCCTTTCGGGGCGGCCGGGCCGGCTCCGAGTGCCTTTCGGGGCGGCCGGGGAGGTTCCGAGTGCCTTTCGGGTTGGTCGGGGAGGCTCCGAGTGCCTTTTGGGGTGGCCGGGGAGGCTCCGAGTGCCTTTCGGGGCGGCCGGGCAGGCTCCAAGTGCCTTTCGGGGCAGCCGGGGAGGCTCCGACTGCCTTTCGGGGCGGCCGGGGAGGCTCCGAGTGCCTTTTTGGGCGGCCGTTCCCCCTTAAAGTGCATTTCGGGGCTGCTTGCCTGGCTCCGACTGCCTTTCGGGGCGGCCGAGTTAGCTCCGAGAGCCTTTTGGGGTGGTCGGGCAGGCTCCGAGTGTCTTTGGAGGCGGTCGTGCAGGCTCCGAGTGCCTTTGGTGGCGGCCGGGTCGCCTACGAGTGCCTTTCGGGGCGGAGGGGAAGGCTCCGAGTGCCTTTCGGGGTGGCCTGGGAGGCTCCGAGTGCCTTTGGGGGCGGCCGGGGAGGCTCCGAGTGCCTTTCGGGGAGGCCAGGCCGCCTCCGAGTGCCTTTCGGGGCGGAGGGGAAGGCTCCGAGTGCCTTTCGGGGCAGCCGTGGAGGCTCCGAGTGCCTTTCGGGGAGGCCGGGCTGGCTCCGAGTGCCTTTTGGGATGGCCGAGCCGGCTCCGAGTGCCTTTCGGGGGTGGCCTGGGAGGCTCCGAGTGCCTTTCGAGGCGGCCGGGGAGGCTCCGAGTGCCTTTCAGGGAGGCCGGACCGCCTCCGAGTGCCTTTCGGGGAGGCCGGGCCGCCTCCGAGTGCCTTTCGGGGTGGCCAGGGAGGCTCCGAGTACCTTTCGGGACGGCCGGGGAGGCTCCGAGTGCCTTTCGGGGCGTCCGGGGAGGCTCCGACTGCCTTTCGGGGCGTCCGGGGAGGCTCCGAGTGCCTTTCGGGGCGGCCGGGCCTCCTCCGAGTGCCTTTCGGGGCGGCCGGGCAGGCTCCGAGTGCCTTTCGGGGCGGCTAGGAAGGCTCCGAGTGCCTTTCGGGGCAGCCGGGGAGGCTCCAAGTGCCTTTTGGGGCGGCCGTGATGCCTCCGAGTGCCTTTCGGGGCGTCCGGGGAGGCTCCGAGTGCCTTTGTGGGCCGCCCGGGTGGCTCCGAGTGCCTTTGTGGGCGTCCGGGGAGGCTCCGAGTGCCTTTCGGTGCAGCCGGGGAGGCTCCGAGTGCCTTTCGGGGCGTCCGGGGAGGCTCTGAGTGCCTTTCGGGGCATCCGGGAAGGCTCCGAGTGCCTTTCGGTGCGGCCGTTCAATCATAAAGTGCATTTCGGGGCTGCTGGGCTGGCTCAGACTGCCTTTCGGGGCGGCCGGGCGGGCTCCGAATGCCTTTTGGGGCGGCCGGGGAGGCTCTGAGTGCCTTTCGGGGAGGCTGGTGAGGCTCCGAGTGCCTTTCGGGGCGGCCGGGGAGGCTCCGAGTGCCTTTCGGGGCGGCCGTGCAGGCTCCGAGTGCCTTTCGGGGCGGCCGGGCCGCCTCTGAGAGCCTTTCAGCGCGGCTGGTCCGCCTCCGAGTGCCTTTCGGGGCAGCCGGGCCGCCTCCGAGTGCCTTTCGGGGCGGCCGGGGAGGCTCCGAGTGCCTTTCGGGGTGGCCTGGGAGGCTCCGAGTGCCTTTCGAGGCGGCCGGGGAGGCTCCGAGTGCCTTTCGGGGAGGCCGGGCCGCCTCCGAGTGCCTTTCGGGGAGGCCGGGCAGGCTCTGAGTGCCTTTCGGGGCGGCCGTGGAGGCTCCGAGTACCTTTCGGGACGGCCGTGATGCCTCCGAGTGCCTTTCGGGGCGGCCGGGGAGGCTCCGAGTGCCTTTCGGGGCGGCCGGGGAGGTTCCGAGTGCCTTTCGGGGTGGTCGGGGAGGCTCCGAGTGCCTTTTGGGGTGGCCGGGGAGGCTCCGAGTGCCTTTCGGGGCAGCCAGGCAGGCTCCGAGTGCCATTCGGGGGGGCCGGGGAGGCTCCGACTGCCTTTCGGGGCGGCCGGGGAGGCTCCGAGTGCCTTTGTGGGCGGCCGTTCCCCCTTAAAGTGCATTTCGGGGCTGCTGGGCTGGCTCCGACTGCCTTTCGGGGCGGCCGAGTAAGCTCCGAGAGCCTTTTGGGGTGGTCGGGCAGGCTCCGAGTGTCTTTCGGGGCGGTCGTGCAGGCTCCGAGTGCCTTTGGAGGCGGCCGGGTCGCCTATGAGTGCCTTTCGGGGCGGAGGGGAAGGCTCCGAGTGCCTTTCGGGGAGGCCGGGGAGGCTCCGAGTGCCTTTCGGGGCGGCCGGGCCGCCTCCGAGTGGCTTTCGGGGCGGCCGGGGAGGCTCCGAGTGCCTTTCGGGGTGGCCTGGGAGGCTCCGAGTGCCTTTCGAGGCGGCCGGGGAGGCTCCGAGTGCCTTTCGGGGAGGCCGGGCCGCCTCCGAGTGCCTTTCGGGGCGGAGGGGAAGGCTCAGAGTGCCTTTCGGGGCAGCCGGGGAGGCTCCGAGTGCCTTTTGGGGAGGCCGAGCCGGCTCCGAGTGCCTTTCGGGGCGGCCGTGCAGGCTCCGAGTGCCATTCGGGGCGGCCGGGCCGCCTCTGAGAGCCTTTCAGCGCGGCTGGTCCGCCTCCGAGTGCCTTTCGGGGCGGCCGGGGAGGCTCCGAGTGCCTTTCGGGGCGGCCGGGGAGGCTCCGAGTGCCTTTCGGGGTGGCCTGGGAGGCTCCGAGTGCCTTTCGAGGCGGCCGGGGAGGCTCCGAGTGCCTTTCGGGGAGGCCGGGCCGCCTCCGAGTGCCTTTCGGGGAGGCCGGGCAGGCTCTGAGTGCCTTTCGGGGCGGCCGTGGAGGCTCCGAGTACCTTTCGGGGCGGCCGTGATGCCTCCGAGTGCCTTTCGGGGCGGCGGGGCCGGCTCCGAGTGCCTTTCGGGGTGGCCGGGGAGGTTCCGAGTGCCTTTCGGGTTGGTCGGGGAGGCTCCGAGTGCCTTTCGGGGTGGCCTGGGAGGCTCCGAGTGCCTTTCGGGGCGGCCGGAGAGGCTCCGAGTGCCTTTGGGGGAGGCCGGGCAGGCTCCGAATGCCTTTCGGGGCGGAGGGGAAGGCTCCGAGTGCCTTTCGGGGCAGCCGGGGAGGCTCCGAGTGCCTTTCGGGGAGGCCGGGCTGGCTCCGAGTGCCTTTTGGGATGGCCGAGCCGGCTCCGAGTGCCTTTCGGGGCGGCCGGGGAGGCTCCGAGTGCCTTTCGAGGCGGTCGGGGAGGCTCCGAGTGCCTTTCGGGGAGACCGTTCCGCCTCCGAGTGCCTTTCGGGGTGGCCGGGCCGCCTCCGAGTGCCTTTCGGGGCGGCCGGGGAGGCTCCGAGTACCTTTCGGGGTGGCCGGGGAGGCTCCGAGTGCCTTTCGGGGCGGCCGGGGAGGCTCCGAGTGGCTTTCGGGGCGGCCGGGGAGGCTCCGAGTGCCTTTCGGGGTGGCCGGGCCGCCTCCGAGTGCCTTTCGGGGCGGCCGTGGAGGCTCCGAGTGCCTTTCGGGGAGGCCGTTCCCCCATAAAGTGCATTTCGGGGCTGTTGGGCTGGCTCCGAGTGCCTTTCGGGGCGGCCGGGGAGGCTCCGAGTGCCTTTCGGGGCGGCCGGGCCCGCTCCGAGTGCCTTTCGGTGTGGCCGGGGAGGCTCCGAGTGCCTTTCGGGGAGGCTGGTGAGGCTCCGAGTGCCTTTGGGGGCGGCCGGGGAGGCTCCGAGTGCCTTTCGGGGCGGCCGTGCAGGCTCCGAGTGCCTTTCGGGGGTGGCCGGGGAGGCTCCGAGTGCCTTTCGGGGCGGCCGGGCCGCCTCTGAGAGCCTTTCAGCGCGGCTGGTCCGCCTCCGAGTGCCTTTCGGGGAGGCCGGGCCGCCTCCGAGTGCCTTTCGGGGAGGCCGGGGAGACTCCGAGTGCCTTTCGGGGGTGGCCGGGGAGGCTCCGAGTTCCTTTCGAGGCGGCCGGGGAGGCTCCGAGTGCCTTTCGGGGAGGCCGGGCCGCCTCCGAGTGCCTTTCGGGGTGGCCGGGCCGCCTCCGAGTGCCTTTCGTGGCGGCCGGGGAGACTCCGAGTACCTTTCGGGACGGCCGTGATGCCTCCGAGTGCCTTTCGGGGCGGCCGGGCCGGCTCCGAGTGCCTTTCGGGACGGCCGGGGAGGTTCCGAGTGCCTTTCGGGGCGTCCGGGGAGGCTCCGAGTGCCTTTCGGGGTGGCCTGGGAGGCTCCGAGTGCCTTTCGGGATGGCCGGGGAGGCTCCGAGTGCCTTTCGGGGAGGCTGGGCCGCCTCCGAGTGCCTTTCGGGGCGGAGGGGAAGGCTCCGAGTGCCTTTTTGGGCAGCCGGGGAGGCTCCGAGTGCCTTTCGGGGCGGCCGGGGAGGCTCCGAGTGCCTTTCGGGGCGGCCGGGGAGGCTCCGAGTGCCTTTCGGTGCGGCCGTTCCCCCATAAAGTGCATTTCGAGGCGGCCGGGGAGGCTCCGACTGCCTTTCGGGGAGGCCGGTACGCCTCCGAGTGCCTTTCGGGGCGGCCGGGCCCGCTCCGAGTGCCTTTTGTGGCAGCCGGGGAGGCTCCGAGTGCCTTTCGGGGAGGCTGGTGAGGCTCCGAGTGCCTTTCGGGGCGGCCGGGGAGGCTCCGAGTGCCTTTGGGGGCCGCCGTGCAGGCTCTGAGTGCCATTCGGGGAGGCCGGGGAGGCTCCGAGTGCCTTTCGGGGAGGCCGGGCTGGCTCCGAGTGCCTTTCGGGGAGGCCGAGCCGCCTCCGAGTGCCTTTCGGGGCGGAGGGGAAGGCTCCGAGTGCCTTTTGGGGCAGCCGGTGAGGCTCCGAGTGCCTTTGTGGGTGGCCGGGGAGGCTCCGAGTACCTTTCGGGACGGCCGTGATGCCTCCGAGTGCCTTTCGGGGTGGCCGGGGAGGCTCCGAGTGCCTTTCGGGGCGTCCGGGGAGGCTCCGAGTGCCTTTTGGGGCGGCCGGGGAGGTTCCGAGTGCCTTTCGGGGTGGTCGGGGAGGCTCCGAGTGCCTTTTGGGGTGGCCGGGGAGGCTCCGAGTGGCTTTCGGGGCGGCCGGGCAGGCTCCGAGTGCCTTTCGGGGTGGCCGGGCAGGCTCCGAGTGCCTTTCGGGGCGTCCGGGGAGGCTCCGAGTGCCTTTGTGGGCGGCCGTTCCCCCTTAAAGTGCATTTCGGGGCTGCTGGGCTGGCTCCGACTGCCTTTCGGGGCGGCCGAGTAGGCTCCGAGAGCCTTTTGGGGTGGTCGGGCAGGCTCCGAGTGTCTTTCGGGGTGGTCGTGCAGGCTCCGAGTGCCTTTGGAGGCGGCCGGGCCGCCTACGAGTGCCTTTCGGGGCGGAGGGGAAGGCTCCGAGTGCCTTTCGGGGAGGCCGGGGAGGCTCCGAGTGCCTTTTGGGGCGGCCGTGCAGGCTCCGAGTGCCTTTTGGGGAGGCCAGGCCGCCTCCGAGTGCCTTTCGGGGCGGAGGGGAAGGCTCCGAGTGCCTTTCGGGGCAGCCGGGGAGGCTCCGAGTGCCTTTCGGGGAGGCCGGGGAGGCTCCGAGTGCCTTTTGGGATGGCCGAGCCGGCTCCGAGTGCCTTTCGAGGCGGTCGGGGAGGCTCCGAGTGCCTTTCGGGGCAGCCGGGGAGGCTCCGAGTGCCTTTCGGGGAGGCCGGGCCGCCTCCGAGTGCCTTTCGGGGCGGCCGGGGAGGCTCCGAGTACCTTTCGGGACGGCCGGGGAGGCTCCGAGTGCCTTTCGGGGCGGCCGGGGAGGCTCCGAGTGCCTTTCGGGGTGGCCGGGCCGCCTCCGAGTGCCTTTCGGGGCGGCCGTGGAGGCTCCGAGTGCCTTTCGGGGAGGCCGTTCCCCCATAAAGTGCATTTCGGGGCTGCTGGGCTGGCTCCGACTGCCTTTCGGGGCGGCCGGGGAGGCTCCGAGTGCCTTTCGGGGCGGCCGGGGAGGCTCCGAGTGCCTTTCGGAGCGGCCGTGCAGGCTCCGAGTGCCATTTGGGGAGGCCGGGGACGCTCCGAGTGCCTTTCGGGGCGGCCGGGCCGCCTCTGAGAGCCTTTCAGCGCGGCTGGTCCGCCTCCGAGTGCCTTTCGGGGAGGCCGGGCCGCCTCCGAGTGCCTTTCGGGGCGGCCGGGGAGGCTCCGAGTGCCTTTCGGGGGTGGCCTGGGAGGCTCCGAGTGCCTTTCGAGGCGGCCGGGGAGGCTCCGAGTGCCTTTCGGGGAGGCCGGGCCGCCTCCGAGTGCCTTTCGGGGCGGCCGGGGAGGCTCCGAGTGCCTTTCGGGGTGGCCGTGGAGGCTCCGAGTACCTTTCGGGACGGCCGTGATGCCTCCGAGTGCCTTTCGGGGCGGCCGGGCCGGCTCCGAGTGCCTTTCGGGGCGGCCGGGGAGGTTCCGAGTGCCTTTCGGGTTGGTCGGGGAGGCTCCGAGTGCCTTTTGGGGTGGCCGGGGAGGCTCCGAGTGCCTTTCGAGGCGGCCGGGGAGGCTCTGAGTGCCTTTCGGGGAGGCCGGGCCGCCTCCGAGTGCCTTTCGGGGCGGCCGGGGAGGCTCCGAGTGCCTTTCGGGGTGGCCGTGGAGGCTCCGAGTACCTTTCGGGACGGCCGTGATGCCTCCGAGTGCCTTTCGGGGCGGCCGGGCCGGCTCCGAGTGCCTTTCGGGGCGGCCGGGGAGGTTCCGAGTGCCTTTCGGGTTGGTCGGGGAGGCTCCGAGTGCCTTTTGGGGTGGCCGGGGAGGCTCCGAGTGCCTTTCGGGGCGGCCGGGCAGGCTCCAAGTGCCTTTCGGGGCGGCCGGGGAGGCTCCGAGTGCCTTTGTGGGCGGCCGTTCCCCCTTAAAGTGCATTTCGGGGCTGCTTGCCTGGCTCCGACTGCCTTTCGGGGCGGCCGAGTTAGCTCCGAGAGCCTTTTGGGGTGGTCGGGCAGGCTCCGAGTGCCTTTCGAGGCGGCCGGGGAGGCTCCGAGTGCCTTTCGGGGAGGCCGGGCCGCCTCCGAGTGCCTTTCGGGGAGGCCGGGCAGGCTCTGAGTGCCTTTCGGGGCGGCCGTGGAGGCTCCGAGTACCTTTCGGGACGGCCGTGATGCCTCCGAGTGCCTTTCGGGGCGGCCGGGGAGGCTCCGAGTGCCTTTCGGGGCGGCCGGGGAGGTTCCGAGTGCCTTTCGGGGTGGTCGGGGAGGCTCCGAGTGCCTTTTGGGGTGGCCGGGGAGGCTCCGAGTGCCTTTCGGGGCAGCCAGGCAGGCTCCGAGTGCCATTCGGGGGGGCCGGGGAGGCTCCGACTGCCTTTCGGGGCGGCCGGGGAGGCTCCGAGTGCCTTTGTGGGCGGCCGTTCCCCCTTAAAGTGCATTTCGGGGCTGCTGGGCTGGCTCCGACTGCCTTTCGGGGCGGCCGAGTAAGCTCCGAGAGCCTTTTGGGGTGGTCGGGCAGGCTCCGAGTGTCTTTCGGGGCGGTCGTGCAGGCTCCGAGTGCCTTTGGAGGCGGCCGGGTCGCCTATGAGTGCCTTTCGGGGCGGAGGGGAAGGCTCCGAGTGCCTTTCGGGGAGGCCGGGGAGGCTCCGAGTGCCTTTCGGGGCGGCCGGGCCGCCTCCGAGTGGCTTTCGGGGCGGCCGGGGAGGCTCCGAGTGCCTTTCGGGGTGGCCTGGGAGGCTCCGAGTGCCTTTCGAGGCGGCCGGGGAGGCTCCGAGTGCCTTTCGGGGAGGCCGGGCCGCCTCCGAGTGCCTTTCGGGGCGGAGGGGAAGGCTCAGAGTGCCTTTCGGGGCAGCCGGGGAGGCTCCGAGTGCCTTTTGGGGAGGCCGAGCCGGCTCCGAGTGCCTTTCGGGGCGGCCGTGCAGGCTCCGAGTGCCATTCGGGGCGGCCGGGCCGCCTCTGAGAGCCTTTCAGCGCGGCTGGTCCGCCTCCGAGTGCCTTTCGGGGCGGCCGGGGAGGCTCCGAGTGCCTTTCGGGGCGGCCGGGGAGGCTCCGAGTGCCTTTCGGGGTGGCCTGGGAGGCTCCGAGTGCCTTTCGAGGCGGCCGGGGAGGCTCCGAGTGCCTTTCGGGGAGGCCGGGCCGCCTCCGAGTGCCTTTCGGGGAGGCCGGGCAGGCTCTGAGTGCCTTTCGGGGCGGCCGTGGAGGCTCCGAGTACCTTTCGGGGCGGCCGTGATGCCTCCGAGTGCCTTTCGGGGCGGCGGGGCCGGCTCCGAGTGCCTTTCGGGGTGGCCGGGGAGGTTCCGAGTGCCTTTCGGGTTGGTCGGGGAGGCTCCGAGTGCCTTTCGGGGTGGCCTGGGAGGCTCCGAGTGCCTTTCGGGGCGGCCGGAGAGGCTCCGAGTGCCTTTGGGGGAGGCCGGGCAGGCTCCGAATGCCTTTCGGGGCGGAGGGGAAGGCTCCGAGTGCCTTTCGGGGCAGCCGGGGAGGCTCCGAGTGCCTTTCGGGGAGGCCGGGCTGGCTCCGAGTGCCTTTTGGGATGGCCGAGCCGGCTCCGAGTGCCTTTCGGGGCGGCCGGGGAGGCTCCGAGTGCCTTTCGAGGCGGTCGGGGAGGCTCCGAGTGCCTTTCGGGGAGACCGTTCCGCCTCCGAGTGCCTTTCGGGGTGGCCGGGCCGCCTCCGAGTGCCTTTCGGGGCGGCCGGGGAGGCTCCGAGTACCTTTCGGGGTGGCCGGGGAGGCTCCGAGTGCCTTTCGGGGCGGCCGGGGAGGCTCCGAGTGGCTTTCGGGGCGGCCGGGGAGGCTCCGAGTGCCTTTCGGGGTGGCCGGGCCGCCTCCGAGTGCCTTTCGGGGCGGCCGTGGAGGCTCCGAGTGCCTTTCGGGGAGGCCGTTCCCCCATAAAGTGCATTTCGGGGCTGTTGGGCTGGCTCCGAGTGCCTTTCGGGGCGGCCGGGGAGGCTCCGAGTGCCTTTCGGGGCGGCCGGGCCCGCTCCGAGTGCCTTTCGGTGTGGCCGGGGAGGCTCCGAGTGCCTTTCGGGGAGGCTGGTGAGGCTCCGAGTGCCTTTGGGGGCGGCCGGGGAGGCTCCGAGTGCCTTTCGGGGCGGCCGTGCAGGCTCCGAGTGCCTTTCGGGGGTGGCCGGGGAGGCTCCGAGTGCCTTTCGGGGCGGCCGGGCCGCCTCTGAGAGCCTTTCAGCGCGGCTGGTCCGCCTCCGAGTGCCTTTCGGGGAGGCCGGGCCGCCTCCGAGTGCCTTTCGGGGAGGCCGGGGAGACTCCGAGTGCCTTTCGGGGGTGGCCGGGGAGGCTCCGAGTTCCTTTCGAGGCGGCCGGGGAGGCTCCGAGTGCCTTTCGGGGAGGCCGGGCCGCCTCCGAGTGCCTTTCGGGGTGGCCGGGCCGCCTCCGAGTGCCTTTCGTGGCGGCCGGGGAGACTCCGAGTACCTTTCGGGACGGCCGTGATGCCTCCGAGTGCCTTTCGGGGCGGCCGGGCCGGCTCCGAGTGCCTTTCGGGACGGCCGGGGAGGTTCCGAGTGCCTTTCGGGGCGTCCGGGGAGGCTCCGAGTGCCTTTCGGGGTGGCCTGGGAGGCTCCGAGTGCCTTTCGGGATGGCCGGGGAGGCTCCGAGTGCCTTTCGGGGAGGCTGGGCCGCCTCCGAGTGCCTTTCGGGGCGGAGGGGAAGGCTCCGAGTGCCTTTTTGGGCAGCCGGGGAGGCTCCGAGTGCCTTTCGGGGCGGCCGGGGAGGCTCCGAGTGCCTTTCGGGGCGGCCGGGGAGGCTCCGAGTGCCTTTCGGTGCGGCCGTTCCCCCATAAAGTGCATTTCGAGGCGGCCGGGGAGGCTCCGACTGCCTTTCGGGGAGGCCGGTACGCCTCCGAGTGCCTTTCGGGGCGGCCGGGCCCGCTCCGAGTGCCTTTTGTGGCAGCCGGGGAGGCTCCGAGTGCCTTTCGGGGAGGCTGGTGAGGCTCCGAGTGCCTTTCGGGGCGGCCGGGGAGGCTCCGAGTGCCTTTGGGGGCCGCCGTGCAGGCTCTGAGTGCCATTCGGGGAGGCCGGGGAGGCTCCGAGTGCCTTTCGGGGAGGCCGGGCTGGCTCCGAGTGCCTTTCGGGGAGGCCGAGCCGCCTCCGAGTGCCTTTCGGGGCGGAGGGGAAGGCTCCGAGTGCCTTTTGGGGCAGCCGGTGAGGCTCCGAGTGCCTTTGTGGGTGGCCGGGGAGGCTCCGAGTACCTTTCGGGACGGCCGTGATGCCTCCGAGTGCCTTTCGGGGTGGCCGGGGAGGCTCCGAGTGCCTTTCGGGGCGTCCGGGGAGGCTCCGAGTGCCTTTTGGGGCGGCCGGGGAGGTTCCGAGTGCCTTTCGGGGTGGTCGGGGAGGCTCCGAGTGCCTTTTGGGGTGGCCGGGGAGGCTCCGAGTGGCTTTCGGGGCGGCCGGGCAGGCTCCGAGTGCCTTTCGGGGTGGCCGGGCAGGCTCCGAGTGCCTTTCGGGGCGTCCGGGGAGGCTCCGAGTGCCTTTGTGGGCGGCCGTTCCCCCTTAAAGTGCATTTCGGGGCTGCTGGGCTGGCTCCGACTGCCTTTCGGGGCGGCCGAGTAGGCTCCGAGAGCCTTTTGGGGTGGTCGGGCAGGCTCCGAGTGTCTTTCGGGGTGGTCGTGCAGGCTCCGAGTGCCTTTGGAGGCGGCCGGGCCGCCTACGAGTGCCTTTCGGGGCGGAGGGGAAGGCTCCGAGTGCCTTTCGGGGAGGCCGGGGAGGCTCCGAGTGCCTTTTGGGGCGGCCGTGCAGGCTCCGAGTGCCTTTTGGGGAGGCCAGGCCGCCTCCGAGTGCCTTTCGGGGCGGAGGGGAAGGCTCCGAGTGCCTTTCGGGGCAGCCGGGGAGGCTCCGAGTGCCTTTCGGGGAGGCCGGGGAGGCTCCGAGTGCCTTTTGGGATGGCCGAGCCGGCTCCGAGTGCCTTTCGAGGCGGTCGGGGAGGCTCCGAGTGCCTTTCGGGGCAGCCGGGGAGGCTCCGAGTGCCTTTCGGGGAGGCCGGGCCGCCTCCGAGTGCCTTTCGGGGCGGCCGGGGAGGCTCCGAGTACCTTTCGGGACGGCCGGGGAGGCTCCGAGTGCCTTTCGGGGCGGCCGGGGAGGCTCCGAGTGCCTTTCGGGGTGGCCGGGCCGCCTCCGAGTGCCTTTCGGGGCGGCCGTGGAGGCTCCGAGTGCCTTTCGGGGAGGCCGTTCCCCCATAAAGTGCATTTCGGGGCTGCTGGGCTGGCTCCGACTGCCTTTCGGGGCGGCCGGGGAGGCTCCGAGTGCCTTTCGGGGCGGCCGGGGAGGCTCCGAGTGCCTTTCGGAGCGGCCGTGCAGGCTCCGAGTGCCATTTGGGGAGGCCGGGGACGCTCCGAGTGCCTTTCGGGGCGGCCGGGCCGCCTCTGAGAGCCTTTCAGCGCGGCTGGTCCGCCTCCGAGTGCCTTTCGGGGAGGCCGGGCCGCCTCCGAGTGCCTTTCGGGGCGGCCGGGGAGGCTCCGAGTGCCTTTCGGGGGTGGCCTGGGAGGCTCCGAGTGCCTTTCGAGGCGGCCGGGGAGGCTCCGAGTGCCTTTCGGGGAGGCCGGGCCGCCTCCGAGTGCCTTTCGGGGCGGCCGGGGAGGCTCCGAGTGCCTTTCGGGGTGGCCGTGGAGGCTCCGAGTACCTTTCGGGACGGCCGTGATGCCTCCGAGTGCCTTTCGGGGCGGCCGGGCCGGCTCCGAGTGCCTTTCGGGGCGGCCGGGGAGGTTCCGAGTGCCTTTCGGGTTGGTCGGGGAGGCTCCGAGTGCCTTTTGGGGTGGCCGGGGAGGCTCCGAGTGCCTTTCGAGGCGGCCGGGGAGGCTCTGAGTGCCTTTCGGGGAGGCCGGGCCGCCTCCGAGTGCCTTTCGGGGCGGCCGGGGAGGCTCCGAGTGCCTTTCGGGGTGGCCGTGGAGGCTCCGAGTACCTTTCGGGACGGCCGTGATGCCTCCGAGTGCCTTTCGGGGCGGCCGGGCCGGCTCCGAGTGCCTTTCGGGGCGGCCGGGGAGGTTCCGAGTGCCTTTCGGGTTGGTCGGGGAGGCTCCGAGTGCCTTTTGGGGTGGCCGGGGAGGCTCCGAGTGCCTTTCGGGGCGGCCGGGCAGGCTCCAAGTGCCTTTCGGGGCGGCCGGGGAGGCTCCGAGTGCCTTTGTGGGCGGCCGTTCCCCCTTAAAGTGCATTTCGGGGCTGCTTGCCTGGCTCCGACTGCCTTTCGGGGCGGCCGAGTTAGCTCCGAGAGCCTTTTGGGGTGGTCGGGCAGGCTCCGAGTGTCTTTCGAGGCGGTCGTGCAGGCTCCGAGTGCCTTTGGTGGCGGCCGGGTCGCCTACGAGTGCCTTTCGGGGCGGAGGGGAAGGCTCCGAGTGCCTTTCGGGGTGGCCTGGGAGGCTCCGAGTGCCTTTGGGGGCGGCCGGGGAGGCTCCGAGTGCCTTTCGGGGAGGCCAGGCCGCCTCCGAGTGCCTTTCGGGGCGGAGGGGAAGGCTCCGAGTGCCTTTCGGGGCAGCCGTGGAGGCTCCGAGTGCCTTTCGGGGAGGCCGGGCTGGCTCCGAGTGCCTTTTGGGATGGCCGAGCCGGCTCCGAGTGCCTTTCGGGGGTGGCCTGGGAGGCTCCGAGTGCCTTTCGAGGCGGCCGGGGAGGCTCCGAGTGCCTTTCAGGGAGGCCGGACCGCCTCCGAGTGCCTTTCGGGGAGGCCGGGCCGCCTCCGAGTGCCTTTCGGGGTGGCCGGGGAGGCTCCGAGTACCTTTCGGGACGGCCGGGGAGGCTCCGAGTGCCTTTCGGGGCGTCCGGGGAGGCTCCGACTGCCTTTCGGGGCGTCCGGGGAGGCTCCGAGTGCCTTTCGGGGCGGCCGGGCCTCCTCCGAGTGCCTTTCGGGGCGGCCGGGCAGGCTCCGAGTGCCTTTCGGGGCGGCTAGGAAGGCTCCGAGTGCCTTTCGGGGCAGCCGGGGAGGCTCCAAGTGCCTTTCGGGGCGGCCGTGATGCCTCCGAGTGCCTTTCGGGGCGTCCGGGGAGGCTCCGAGTGCCTTTGTGGGCCGCCCGGGTGGCTCCGAGTGCCTTTGTGGGCGTCCGGGGAGGCTCCGAGTGCCTTTCGGTGCAGCCGGGGAGGCTCCGAGTGCCTTTCGGGGCGTCCGGGGAGGCTCTGAGTGCCTTTCGGGGCATCCGGGAAGGCTCCGAGTGCCTTTCGGTGCGGCCGTTCAATCATAAAGTGCATTTCGGGGCTGCTGGGCTGGCTCAGACTGCCTTTCGGGGCGGCCGGGCGGGCTCCGAATGCCTTTTGGGGCGGCCGGGGAGGCTCTGAGTGCCTTTCGGGGAGGCTGGTGAGGCTCCGAGTGCCTTTCGGGGCGGCCGGGGAGGCTCCGAGTGCCTTTCGGGGAGGCCGGGCCGCCTCCGAGTGCCTTTCGGGGAGGCCGGGCAGGCTCTGAGTGCCTTTCGGGGCGGCCGTGGAGGCTCCGAGTACCTTTCGGGACGGCCGTGATGCCTCCGAGTGCCTTTCGGGGCGGCCGGGGAGGCTCCGAGTGCCTTTCGGGGCGGCCGGGGAGGTTCCGAGTGCCTTTCGGGGTGGTCGAGGAGGCTCCGAGTGCCTTTTGGGGTGGCCGGGGAGGCTCCGAGTGCCTTTCGGGGCAGCCAGGCAGGCTCCGAGTGCCATTCGGGGGGGCCGGGGAGGCTCCGACTGCCTTTCGGGGCGGCCGGGGAGGCTCCGAGTGCCTTTGTGGGCGGCCGTTCCCCCTTAAAGTGCATTTCGGGGCTGCTGGGCTGGCTCCGACTGCCTTTCGGGGCGGCCGAGTAAGCTCCGAGAGCCTTTTGGGGTGGTCGGGCAGGCTCCGAGTGTCTTTCGGGGCGGTCGTGCAGGCTCCGAGTGCCTTTGGAGGCGGCCGGGTCGCCTATGAGTGCCTTTCGGGGCGGAGGGGAAGGCTCCGAGTGCCTTTCGGGGAGGCCGGGGAGGCTCCGAGTGCCTTTCGGGGCGGCCGGGCCGCCTCCGAGTGCCTTTCGGGGCGTCCGGGGAGGCTCCGAGTGCCTTTCGGGGTGGCCTGGGAGGCTCCGAGTGCCTTTCGAGGCGGCCTGGGAGGCTCCGAGTGCCTTTCGGGGAGGCCGGGCCGCCTCCGAGTGCCTTTCGGGGCGGAGGGGAAGGCTCAGAGTGCCTTTCGGGGCAGCCGGGGAGGCTCCGAGTGCCTTTTGGGGAGGCCGAGCCGGCTCCGAGTGCCTTTCGGGGCGGCCGTGCAGGCTCCGAGTGCCATTCGGGGCGGCCGGGCCGCCTCTGAGAGCCTTTCAGCGCGGCTGGTCCGCCTCCGAGTGCCTTTCGGGGCGGCCGGGGAGGCTCCGAGTGCCTTTCGGGGCGGCCGGGGAGGCTCCGAGTGCCTTTCGGGGTGGCCTGGGAGGCTCCGAGTGCCTTTCGAGGCGGCCGGGGAGGCTCCGAGTGCCTTTCGGGGAGGCCGGGCCGCCTCCGAGTGCCTTTCGGGGAGGCCGGGCAGGCTCTGAGTGCCTTTCGGGGCGGCCGTGGAGGCTCCGAGTACCTTTCGGGGCGGCCGTGATGCCTCCGAGTGCCTTTCGGGGCGGCGGGGCCGGCTCCGAGTGCCTTTCGGGGTGGCCGGGGAGGTTCCGAGTGCCTTTCGGGTTGGTCGGGGAGGCTCCGAGTGCCTTTTGGGGTGGCCGGGGAGGCTCCGAGTGCCTTTCGGGGCAGCCAGGCAGGCTCCGAGTGCCATTCGGGGGGGCCGGGGAGGCTCCGACTGCCTTTCGGGGCGGCCGGGGAGGCTCCGAGTGCCTTTGTGGGCGGCCGTTCCCCCTTAAAGTGCATTTCGGGGCTGCTGGGCTGGCTCCGACTGCCTTTCGGGGCGGCCGAGTAAGCTCCGAGAGCCTTTTGGGGTGGTCGGGCAGGCTCCGAGTGTCTTTCGGGGCGGTCGTGCAGGCTCCGAGTGCCTTTGGAGGCGGCCGGGTCGCCTACGAGTGCCTTTCGGGGCGGAGGGGAAGGCTCCGAGTGCCTTTCGGGGAGGCCGGCTAGGCTCCGAGTGCCTTTGTGGGCGGCCGGGCCGCCTCCGAGTGCCTTTCGGGGCGGCCGGGGAGGCTCCGAGTGCCTTTCGGGGTGGCCTGGGAGGCTCCGAGTGCCTTTCGAGGCGGCCGGGGAGGCTCCGAGTGCCTTTCGGGGAGGCCGGGCCGCCTCCGAGTGCCTTTCGGGGCGGAGGGGAAGGCTCAGAGTGCCTTTCGGGGCGGCCGAATAGGCTCCGAGTGCCTTTTGGGGAGGCCGAGCCGGCTCCGAGTGTCTTTCGGGGCGGTCGTGCAGGCTCCGAGTGCCTTTGGAGACGGCCGGGTCTCCTCCGAGTGCCTTTCGGGGCGGCCGAGTAGGCTCCGAGAGCCTTTTGGGGTGGTCG
The DNA here is from genome assembly GCF_040807025.1 of Struthio camelus. Classification (NCBI taxonomy): domain Eukaryota; kingdom Metazoa; phylum Chordata; class Aves; order Struthioniformes; family Struthionidae; genus Struthio; species Struthio camelus. The sequence continues at coordinate 375,611 of NW_027182695.1, forward strand.
GGCAGGCTCCGAGTGTCTTTCGGGGCGGTTGTGCAGGCTCCGAGTGCCTTTCGAGGCGGCCGGGTCTCCTCCGAGTGCCTTTCGGGGTGGCCGGGAAGGCTCCGAGTGCCTTTCGGGGAGGCCAGGCCGCCTCCGAGTACCTTTCGGGGTGGCCGGGCCGCCTCCGAGTGCCTTTCGGGGTGGTCGGGGAGGCTACGAGTGCCTTTCAGGGTGGCCGGGGAGGCTCCGAGTGCCTTTTGGGGCGGCCGGGCCACCTCCGAGTGCCTTTTGGGGAGGCCGGGCAGGCTCCGAGTGGCTTTGTGGGCGGCCAGGGAGGCTCCGAGTGCCTTTTGGGGCGGCCGGGCCGCCTCCGAGTGCCTTTCGGGGTGGCCGGGGAGGCTCCGAGTGCCTTTCGGGGTGGCCGGGGAGGCTCCGAGTTCCTTTCGGGGCGGCCGGGGAGGCTCCGAGTGCCTTTCGGGGCGGCCTGGGAGGCTCCGATTGCCTTTGTGGGCGGCCGGGCCCCCTCCGAGTGCCTTTTGGGGTGTCCGGGGAGGCTCCGAGTGCCTTTGTGGGCGGCCGGGGAGGCTCCGAGTGCCTTTCGGGGAGGCCGGGGAGGCTCCGAGTGCCTTTCGGGGCGGCCGTGCTGCCTCCCAGTGCCTTTCGGGGCAGCCGGGGAGGCTCCGAGTGCCTTTCGGAGCGGCCGGGCAGGCTCTGAGTGCCTTTCGGGGTGGCCGGGCCGCCTCCGAGTGCCTTTCCTGGATGCCGGGGAGGCTCCGAGTGCCTTTCGGGGCGGCCTGGGAGGCTCCGAGTGCCTTTCAGGGTGGCCGGGGAGGCTCCGAGTGCCTTTCGGGGCGGTCGGGGAGGTTCCGAGTGGCTTTTGGGACGGCAGAGCTGGCACCGAGTGCCTTTCGGGGCGGCCGGGGAGGCTCCGAGTGCCATTCGGGGTGGCCGGGGAGGCTCTGAGTGCCTTTGTGGGCCGCCCGGGTGGCTCCGAGTGCCTTTGTGGGCGTCCGGGGAGGCTCCGAGTGCCTTTCGGTGCAGCCGGGGAGGCTCCGAGTGCCTTTCGGGGCGTCCGGGGAGGCTCTGAGTGCCTTTCGGGGCATCCGGGAAGGCTCCGAGTGCCTTTCGGTGCGGCCGTTCAATCATAAAGTGCATTTCGGGGCTGCTGGGCTGGCTCAGACTGCCTTTCGGGGCGGCCGGGCGGGCTCCGAATGCCTTTTGGGGCGGCCGGGGAGGCTCTGAGTGCCTTTCGGGGAGGCTGGTGAGGCTCCGAGTGCCTTTCGGGGCGGCCGGGGAGGCTCCGAGTGCCTTTCGGGGCGGCCGTGCAGGCTCCGAGTGCCTTTCGGGGCGGCCGGGCCGCCTCTGAGAGCCTTTCAGCGCGGCTGGTCCGCCTCCGAGTGCCTTTCGGGGCAGCCGGGCCGCCTCCGAGTGCCTTTCGGGGCGGCCGGGGAGGCTCCGAGTGCCTTTCGGGGTGGCCTGGGAGGCTCCGAGTGCCTTTGGAGGCGGCCGGGGAGGCTCCGAGTGCCTTTCGGGGAGGCCGGGCCGCCTCCGAGTGCCTTTCGGGGAGGCCGGGCAGGCTCTGAGTGCCTTTCGGGGCGGCCGTGGAGGCTCCGAGTACCTTTCGGGACGGCCGTGATGCCTCCGAGTGCCTTTCGGGGCGGCCGGGGAGGCTCCGAGTGCCTTTCGGGGCGGCCGGGGAGGTTCCGAGTGCCTTTCGGGGTGGTCGGGGAGGCTCCGAGTGCCTTTTGGGGTGGCCGGGGAGGCTCCGAGTGCCTTTCGGGGCAGCCAGGCAGGCTCCGAGTGCCATTCGGGGGGGCCGGGGAGGCTCCGACTGCCTTTCGGGGCGGCCGGGGAGGCTCCGAGTGCCTTTGTGGGCGGCCGTTCCCCCTTAAAGTGCATTTCGGGGCTGCTGGGCTGGCTCCGACTGCCTTTCGGGGCGGCCGAGTAAGCTCCGAGAGCCTTTTGGGGTGGTCGGGCAGGCTCCGAGTGTCTTTCGGGGCGGTCGTGCAGGCTCCGAGTGCCTTTGGAGGCGGCCGGGTCGCCTATGAGTGCCTTTCGGGGCGGAGGGGAAGGCTCCGAGTGCCTTTCGGGGAGGCCGGGGAGGCTCCGAGTGCCTTTCGGGGCGGCCGGGCCGCCTCCGAGTGCCTTTCGGGGCGTCCGGGGAGGCTCCGAGTGCCTTTCGGGGTGGCCTGGGAGGCTCCGAGTGCCTTTCGAGGCGGCCTGGGAGGCTCCGAGTGCCTTTCGGGGAGGCCGGGCCGCCTCCGAGTGCCTTTCGGGGCGGAGGGGAAGGCTCAGAGTGCCTTTCGGGGCAGCCGGGGAGGCTCCGAGTGCCTTTTGGGGAGGCCGAGCCGGCTCCGAGTGCCTTTCGGGGCGGCTGTGCAGGCTCCGAGTGCCATTCGGGGCGGCCGGGCCGCCTCTGAGAGCCTTTCAGCGCGGCTGGTCCGCCTCCGAGTGCCTTTCGGGGCGGCCGGGGAGGCTCCGAGTGCCTTTCGGGGCGGCCGGGGAGGCTCCGAGTGCCTTTCGGGGTGGCCTGGGAGGCTCCGAGTGCCTTTCGAGGCGGCCGGGGAGGCTCCGAGTGCCTTTCGGGGAGGCCGGGCCGCCTCCGAGTGCCTTTCGGGGAGGCCGGGCAGGCTCTGAGTGCCTTTCGGGGCGGCCGTGGAGGCTCCGAGTACCTTTCGGGGCGGCCGTGATGCCTCCGAGTGCCTTTCGGGGCGGCGGGGCCGGCTCCGAGTGCCTTTCGGGGTGGCCGGGGAGGTTCCGAGTGCCTTTCGGGTTGGTCGGGGAGGCTCCGAGTGCCTTTTGGGGTGGCCGGGGAGGCTCCGAGTGCCTTTCGGGGCAGCCAGGCAGGCTCCGAGTGCCATTCGGGGGGGCCGGGGAGGCTCCGACTGCCTTTCGGGGCGGCCGGGGAGGCTCCGAGTGCCTTTGTGGGCGGCCGTTCCCCCTTAAAGTGCATTTCGGGGCTGCTGGGCTGGCTCCGACTGCCTTTCGGGGCGGCCGAGTAAGCTCCGAGAGCCTTTTGGGGTGGTCGGGCAGGCTCCGAGTGTCTTTCGGGGCGGTCGTGCAGGCTCCGAGTGCCTTTGGAGGCGGCCGGGTCGCCTACGAGTGCCTTTCGGGGCGGAGGGGAAGGCTCCGAGTGCCTTTCGGGGAGGCCGGCTAGGCTCCGAGTGCCTTTGTGGGCGGCCGGGCCGCCTCCGAGTGCCTTTCGGGGCGGCCGGGGAGGCTCCGAGTGCCTTTCGGGGTGGCCTGGGAGGCTCCGAGTGCCTTTCGAGGCGGCCGGGGAGGCTCCGAGTGCCTTTCGGGGAGGCCGGGCCGCCTCCGAGTGCCTTTCGGGGCGGAGGGGAAGGCTCAGAGTGCCTTTCGGGGCGGCCGAATAGGCTCCGAGTGCCTTTTGGGGAGGCCGAGCCGGCTCCGAGTGTCTTTCGGGGCGGTCGTGCAGGCTCCGAGTGCCTTTGGAGACGGCCGGGTCTCCTCCGAGTGCCTTTCGGGGCGGCCGAGTAGGCTCCGAGAGCCTTTTGGGGTGGTCGGGCAGGCTCCGAGTGTCTTTCGGGGCGGTTGTGCAGGCTCCGAGTGCCTTTCGAGGCGGCCGGGTCTCCTCCGAGTGCCTTTCGGGGTGGCCGGGAAGGCTCCGAGTGCCTTTCGGGGAGGCCAGGCCGCCTCCGAGTACCTTTCGGGGTGGCCGGGCCGCCTCCGAGTGCCTTTCGGGGTGGTCGGGGAGGCTACGAGTGCCTTTCAGGGTGGCCGGGGAGGCTCCGAGTGCCTTTTGGGGCGGCCGGGCCACCTCCGAGTGCCTTTTGGGGAGGCCGGGCAGGCTCCGAGTGGCTTTGTGGGCGGCCAGGGAGGCTCCGAGTGCCTTTTGGGGCGGCCGGGCCGCCTCCGAGTGCCTTTCGGGGTGGCCGGGGAGGCTCCGAGTGCCTTTCGGGGTGGCCGGGGAGGCTCCGAGTTCCTTTCGGGGCGGCCGGGGAGGCTCCGAGTGCCTTTCGGGGCGGCCTGGGAGGCTCCGATTGCCTTTGTGGGCGGCCGGGCCCCCTCCGAGTGCCTTTTGGGGTGTCCGGGGAGGCTCCGAGTGCCTTTGTGGGCGGCCGGGGAGGCTCCGAGTGCCTTTCGGGGAGGCCGGGGAGGCTCCGAGTGCCTTTCGGGGCGGCCGTGCTGCCTCCCAGTGCCTTTCGGGGCAGCCGGGGAGGCTCCGAGTGCCTTTCGGAGCGGCCGGGCAGGCTCTGAGTGCCTTTCGGGGTGGCCGGGCCGCCTCCGAGTGCCTTTCCTGGAGGCCGGGGAGGCTCCGAGTGCCTTTCGGGGCGGCCTGGGAGGCTCCGAGTGCCTTTCAGGGTGGCCGGGGAGGCTCCGAGTGCCTTTCGGGGCGGTCGGGGAGGTTCCGAGTGGCTTTTGGGACGGCAGAGCTGGCACCGAGTGCCTTTCGGGGAGGCCGGGGAGGCTCCGAGTGCCATTCGGGGTGGCCGGGGAGGCTCCGAGTGCCTTTGTGGGCCGCCCGGGTGGCTCCGAGTGCCTTTGTGGGCGTCCGGGGAGGCTCCGAGTGCCTTTTGGTGCAGCCGGGGAGGCTCCGAGTGCCTTTCGGGGCGTCCGGGGAGGCTCTGAGTGCCTTTCGGGGCATCCGGGAAGGCTCCGAGTGCCTTTCGGTGCGGCCGTTCCCTCATAAAGTGCATTTCGGGGCTGCTGGGCTGGCTCAGACTGCCTTTCGGGGCGGCCGGGCGGGCTCCGAATGCCTTTTGGGGCGGCTGGGGAGGCTCTGAGTGCCTTTCGGGGAGGCTGGTGAGGCTCCGAGTGCCTTTCGGGGCGGCCGGGGAGGCTCCGAGTGCCTTTCGGGGCGGCCGTGCAGGCTCCGAGTGCCTTTCGGGGCGGCCGGGCCGCCTCTGAGAGCCTTTCAGCGCGGCTGGTCCGCCTCCGAGTGCCTTTCGGGGCAGCCGGGCCGCCTCCGAGTGCCTTTCGGGGCGGCCGGGGAGGCTCCGAGTGCCTTTCGGGGTGGCCTGGGAGGCTCCGAGTGCCTTTGGAGGCGGCCGGGGAGGCTCCGAGTGCCTTTCGGGGAGGCCGGGCCGCCTCCGAATGCCTTTCGGGGCGGCCGGGCAGGCTCTGAGTGCCTTTCGGGGCGGCCGTGGAGGCTCCGAGTACCTTTCGGGACGGCCGTGATGCCTCCGAGTGCCTTTCGGGGCGGCCGGGGAGGCTCCGAGTGCCTTTCGGGGCGGCCGGGGAGGTTCCGAGTGCCTTTCGGGGTGGTCGGGGAGGCTCCGAGTGCCTTTTGGGGTGGCCGGGGAGGCTCCGAGTGGCTTTCGGGGCAGCCAGGCAGGCTCCGAGTGCCTTTCGGGGCAGCCGGGGAGGCTCCGACTGCCTTTCGGGGCGGCCGGGGAGGCTCCGAGTGCCTTTGTGGGCGGCCGTTCCCCCTTAAAGTGCATTTCGGGGCTGCTTGCCTGGCTCCGACTGCCTTTCGGGGCGGCCGAGTAAGCTCCGAGAGCCTTTTGGGGTGGTCGGGCAGGCTCCGAGTGTCTTTCGGGACGGTCGTGCAGGCTCCGAGTGCCTTTGGAGGCGGCCGGGTCGCCTATGAGTGCCTTTCGGGGCGGAGGGGAAGGCTCCGAGTGCCTTTCGGGGAGGCCGGGGAGGCTCCGAGTGCCTTTCGGGGCGGCCGGGCCGCCTCCGAGTGCCTTTCGGGGCGGCCGGGGAGGCTCCGAGTGCCTTTCGGGGTGGCCTGGGAGGCTCCGAGTGCCTTTCGAGGCGGCCGGGGAGGCTCCGAGTGCCTTTCGGGGAGGCCGGGCCGCCTCCGAGTGCCTTTCGGGGCGGAGGGGAAGGCTCAGAGTGCCTTTCGGGGCAGCCGGGGAGGCTCCGAGTGCCTTTTGGGGAGGCCGAGCCGGCTCCGAGTGCCTTTCGGGGCGGCCGTGCAGGCTCCGAGTGCCATTCGGGGCGGCCGGGCCGCCTCTGAGAGCCTTTCAGCGCGGCTGGTCCGCCTCCGAGTGCCTTTCGGGGCGGCCGGGGAGGCTCCGAGTGCCTTTCGGGGCGGCCGGGGAGGCTCCGAGTGCCTTTCGGGGTGGCCTGGGAGGCTCCGAGTGCCTTTCGAGGCGGCCGGGGAGGCTCCGAGTGCCTTTCGGGGAGGCCGGGCCGCCTCCGAGTGCCTTTCGGGGAGGCCGGGCAGGCTCTGAGTGCCTTTCGGGGCGGCCGTGGAGGCTCCGAGTACCTTTCGGGGCGGCCGTGATGCCTCCGAGTGCCTTTCGGGGCGGCGGGGCCGGCTCCGAGTGCCTTTCGGGGTGGCCGGGGAGGTTCCGAGTGCCTTTCGGGTTGGTCGGGGAGGCTCCGAGTGCCTTTTGGGGTGGCCGGGGAGGCTCCGAGTGCCTTTCGGGGCAGCCAGGCAGGCTCCGAGTGCCATTCGGGGGGGCCGGGGAGGCTCCGACTGCCTTTCGGGGCGGCCGGGGAGGCTCCGAGTGCCTTTGTGGGCGGCCGTTCCCCCTTAAAGTGCATTTCGGGGCTGCTGGGCTGGCTCCGACTGCCTTTCGGGGCGGCCGAGTAAGCTCCGAGAGCCTTTTGGGGTGGTCGGGCAGGCTCCGAGTGTCTTTCGGGGCGGTCGTGCAGGCTCCGAGTGCCTTTGGAGGCGGCCGGGTCGCCTACGAGTGCCTTTCGGGGCGGAGGGGAAGGCTCCGAGTGCCTTTCGGGGAGGCCGGCTAGGCTCCGAGTGCCTTTGTGGGCGGCCGGGCCGCCTCCGAGTGCCTTTCGGGGCGGCCGGGGAGGCTCCGAGTGCCTTTCGGGGTGGCCTGGGAGGCTCCGAGTGCCTTTCGAGGCGGCCGGGGAGGCTCCGAGTGCCTTTCGGGGAGGCCGGGCCGCCTCCGAGTGCCTTTCGGGGCGGAGGGGAAGGCTCAGAGTGCCTTTCGGGGCGGCCGAATAGGCTCCGAGTGCCTTTTGGGGAGGCCGAGCCGGCTCCGAGTGTCTTTCGGGGCGGTCGTGCAGGCTCCGAGTGCCTTTGGAGACGGCCGGGTCTCCTCCGAGTGCCTTTCGGGGCGGCCGAGTAGGCTCCGAGAGCCTTTTGGGGTGGTCGGGCAGGCTCCGAGTGTCTTTCGGGGCGGTTGTGCAGGCTCCGAGTGCCTTTCGAGGCGGCCGGGTCTCCTCCGAGTGCCTTTCGGGGTGGCCGGGAAGGCTCCGAGTGCCTTTCGGGGAGGCCAGGCCGCCTCCGAGTACCTTTCGGGGTGGCCGGGCCGCCTCCGAGTGCCTTTCGGGGTGGTCGGGGAGGCTACGAGTGCCTTTCAGGGTGGCCGGGGAGGCTCCGAGTGCCTTTTGGGGCGGCCGGGCCACCTCCGAGTGCCTTTTGGGGAGGCCGGGCAGGCTCCGAGTGGCTTTGTGGGCGGCCAGGGAGGCTCCGAGTGCCTTTTGGGGCGGCCGGGCCGCCTCCGAGTGCCTTTCGGGGTGGCCGGGGAGGCTCCGAGTGCCTTTCGGGGTGGCCGGGGAGGCTCCGAGTTCCTTTCGGGGCGGCCGGGGAGGCTCCGAGTGCCTTTCGGGGCGGCCTGGGAGGCTCCGATTGCCTTTGTGGGCGGCCGGGCCCCCTCCGAGTGCCTTTTGGGGTGTCCGGGGAGGCTCCGAGTGCCTTTGTGGGCGGCCGGGGAGGCTCCGAGTGCCTTTCGGGGAGGCCGGGGAGGCTCCGAGTGCCTTTCGGGGCGGCCGTGCTGCCTCCCAGTGCCTTTCGGGGCAGCCGGGGAGGCTCCGAGTGCCTTTCGGAGCGGCCGGGCAGGCTCTGAGTGCCTTTCGGGGTGGCCGGGCCGCCTCCGAGTGCCTTTCCTGGATGCCGGGGAGGCTCCGAGTGCCTTTCGGGGCGGCCTGGGAGGCTCCGAGTGCCTTTCAGGGTGGCCGGGGAGGCTCCGAGTGCCTTTCGGGGCGGTCGGGGAGGTTCCGAGTGGCTTTTGGGACGGCAGAGCTGGCACCGAGTGCCTTTCGGGGCGGCCGGGGAGGCTCCGAGTGCCATTCGGGGTGGCCGGGGAGGCTCTGAGTGCCTTTGTGGGCCGCCCGGGTGGCTCCGAGTGCCTTTGTGGGCGTCCGGGGAGGCTCCGAGTGCCTTTCGGTGCAGCCGGGGAGGCTCCGAGTGCCTTTCGGGGCGTCCGGGGAGGCTCTGAGTGCCTTTCGGGGCATCCGGGAAGGCTCCGAGTGCCTTTCGGTGCGGCCGTTCAATCATAAAGTGCATTTCGGGGCTGCTGGGCTGGCTCAGACTGCCTTTCGGGGCGGCCGGGCGGGCTCCGAATGCCTTTTGGGGCGGCCGGGGAGGCTCTGAGTGCCTTTCGGGGAGGCTGGTGAGGCTCCGAGTGCCTTTCGGGGCGGCCGGGGAGGCTCCGAGTGCCTTTCGGGGCGGCCGTGCAGGCTCCGAGTGCCTTTCGGGGCGGCCGGGCCGCCTCTGAGAGCCTTTCAGCGCGGCTGGTCCGCCTCCGAGTGCCTTTCGGGGCAGCCGGGCCGCCTCCGAGTGCCTTTCGGGGCGGCCGGGGAGGCTCCGAGTGCCTTTCGGGGTGGCCTGGGAGGCTCCGAGTGCCTTTGGAGGCGGCCGGGGAGGCTCCGAGTGCCTTTCGGGGAGGCCGGGCCGCCTCCGAGTGCCTTTCGGGGAGGCCGGGCAGGCTCTGAGTGCCTTTCGGGGCGGCCGTGGAGGCTCCGAGTACCTTTCGGGACGGCCGTGATGCCTCCGAGTGCCTTTCGGGGCGGCCGGGGAGGCTCCGAGTGCCTTTCGGGGCGGCCGGGGAGGTTCCGAGTGCCTTTCGGGGTGGTCGGGGAGGCTCCGAGTGCCTTTTGGGGTGGCCGGGGAGGCTCCGAGTGCCTTTCGGGGCAGCCAGGCAGGCTCCGAGTGCCATTCGGGGGGGCCGGGGAGGCTCCGACTGCCTTTCGGGGCGGCCGGGGAGGCTCCGAGTGCCTTTGTGGGCGGCCGTTCCCCCTTAAAGTGCATTTCGGGGCTGCTGGGCTGGCTCCGACTGCCTTTCGGGGCGGCCGAGTAAGCTCCGAGAGCCTTTTGGGGTGGTCGGGCAGGCTCCGAGTGTCTTTCGGGGCGGTCGTGCAGGCTCCGAGTGCCTTTGGAGGCGGCCGGGTCGCCTATGAGTGCCTTTCGGGGCGGAGGGGAAGGCTCCGAGTGCCTTTCGGGGAGGCCGGGGAGGCTCCGAGTGCCTTTCGGGGCGGCCGGGCCGCCTCCGAGTGCCTTTCGGGGCGGAGGGGAAGGCTCAGAGTGCCTTTCGGGGCAGCCGGGAAGGCTCCGAGTGCCTTTCGGGGAGGCCGGGGAGGCTCCGAGTGCCTTTCGGGGTGGCCTGGGAGGCTCCGAGTGCCTTTCGAGGCGGCCTGGGAGGCTCCGAGTGCCTTTCGGGGAGGCCGGGCCGCCTCCGAGTGCCTTTCGGGGCGGAGGGGAAGGCTCAGAGTGCCTTTCGGGGCAGCCGGGGAGGCTCCGAGTGCCTTTTGGGGAGGCCGAGCCGGCTCCGAGTGCCTTTCGGGGCGGCCGTGCAGGCTCCGAGTGCCATTCGGGGCGGCCGGGCCGCCTCTGAGAGCCTTTCAGCGCGGCTGGTCCGCCTCCGAGTGCCTTTCGGGGCGGCCGGGGAGGCTCCGAGTGCCTTTCGGGGCGGCCGGGGAGGCTCCGAGTGCCTTTCGGGGTGGCCTGGGAGGCTCCGAGTGCCTTTCGAGGCGGCCGGGGAGGCTCCGAGTGCCTTTCGGGGAGGCCGGGCCGCCTCCGAGTGCCTTTCGGGGAGGCCGGGCAGGCTCTGAGTGCCTTTCGGGGCGGCCGTGGAGGCTCCGAGTACCTTTCGGGGCGGCCGTGATGCCTCCGAGTGCCTTTCGGGGCGGCGGGGCCGGCTCCGAGTGCCTTTCGGGGTGGCCGGGGAGGTTCCGAGTGCCTTTCGGGTTGGTCGGGGAGGCTCCGAGTGCCTTTTGGGGTGGCCGGGGAGGCTCCGAGTGCCTTTCGGGGCAGCCAGGCAGGCTCCGAGTGCCATTCGGGGGGGCCGGGGAGGCTCCGACTGCCTTTCGGGGCGGCCGGGGAGGCTCCGAGTGCCTTTGTGGGCGGCCGTTCCCCCTTAAAGTGCATTTCGGGGCTGCTGGGCTGGCTCCGACTGCCTTTCGGGGCGGCCGAGTAAGCTCCGAGAGCCTTTTGGGGTGGTCGGGCAGGCTCCGAGTGTCTTTCGGGGCGGTCGTGCAGGCTCCGAGTGCCTTTGGAGGCGGCCGGGTCGCCTACGAGTGCCTTTCGGGGCGGAGGGGAAGGCTCCGAGTGCCTTTCGGGGAGGCCGGCTAGGCTCCGAGTGCCTTTGTGGGCGGCCGGGCCGCCTCCGAGTGCCTTTCGGGGCGGCCGGGGAGGCTCCGAGTGCCTTTCGGGGTGGCCTGGGAGGCTCCGAGTGCCTTTCGAGGCGGCCGGGGAGGCTCCGAGTGCCTTTCGGGGAGGCCGGGCCGCCTCCGAGTGCCTTTCGGGGCGGAGGGGAAGGCTCAGAGTGCCTTTCGGGGCGGCCGAATAGGCTCCGAGTGCCTTTTGGGGAGGCCGAGCCGGCTCCGAGTGTCTTTCGGGGCGGTCGTGCAGGCTCCGAGTGCCTTTGGAGACGGCCGGGTCTCCTCCGAGTGCCTTTCGGGGCGGCCGAGTAGGCTCCGAGAGCCTTTTGGGGTGGTCGGGCAGGCTCCGAGTGTCTTTCGGGGCGGTTGTGCAGGCTCCGAGTGCCTTTCGAGGCGGCCGGGTCTCCTCCGAGTGCCTTTCGGGGTGGCCGGGAAGGCTCCGAGTGCCTTTCGGGGAGGCCAGGCCGCCTCCGAGTACCTTTCGGGGTGGCCGGGCCGCCTCCGAGTGCCTTTCGGGGTGGTCGGGGAGGCTACGAGTGCCTTTCAGGGTGGCCGGGGAGGCTCCGAGTGCCTTTTGGGGCGGCCGGGCCACCTCCGAGTGCCTTTTGGGGAGGCCGGGCAGGCTCCGAGTGGCTTTGTGGGCGGCCAGGGAGGCTCCGAGTGCCTTTTGGGGCGGCCGGGCCGCCTCCGAGTGCCTTTCGGGGTGGCCGGGGAGGCTCCGAGTGCCTTTCGGGGTGGCCGGGGAGGCTCCGAGTTCCTTTCGGGGCGGCCGGGGAGGCTCCGAGTGCCTTTCGGGGCGGCCTGGGAGGCTCCGATTGCCTTTGTGGGCGGCCGGGCCCCCTCCGAGTGCCTTTTGGGGTGTCCGGGGAGGCTCCGAGTGCCTTTGTGGGCGGCCGGGGAGGCTCCGAGTGCCTTTCGGGGAGGCCGGGGAGGCTCCGAGTGCCTTTCGGGGCGGCCGTGCTGCCTCCCAGTGCCTTTCGGGGCAGCCGGGGAGGCTCCGAGTGCCTTTCGGAGCGGCCGGGCAGGCTCTGAGTGCCTTTCGGGGTGGCCGGGCCGCCTCCGAGTGCCTTTCCTGGAGGCCGGGGAGGCTCCGAGTGCCTTTCGGGGCGGCCTGGGAGGCTCCGAGTGCCTTTCAGGGTGGCCGGGGAGGCTCCGAGTGCCTTTCGGGGCGGTCGGGGAGGTTCCGAGTGGCTTTTGGGACGGCAGAGCTGGCACCGAGTGCCTTTCGGGGAGGCCGGGGAGGCTCCGAGTGCCATTCGGGGTGGCCGGGGAGGCTCCGAGTGCCTTTGTGGGCCGCCCGGGTGGCTCCGAGTGCCTTTGTGGGCGTCCGGGGAGGCTCCGAGTGCCTTTTGGTGCAGCCGGGGAGGCTCCGAGTGCCTTTCGGGGCGTCCGGGGAGGCTCTGAGTGCCTTTCGGGGCATCCGGGAAGGCTCCGAGTGCCTTTCGGTGCGGCCGTTCCCTCATAAAGTGCATTTCGGGGCTGCTGGGCTGGCTCAGACTGCCTTTCGGGGCGGCCGGGCGGGCTCCGAATGCCTTTTGGGGCGGCTGGGGAGGCTCTGAGTGCCTTTCGGGGAGGCTGGTGAGGCTCCGAGTGCCTTTCGGGGCGGCCGGGGAGGCTCCGAGTGCCTTTCGGGGCGGCCGTGCAGGCTCCGAGTGCCTTTCGGGGCGGCCGGGCCGCCTCTGAGAGCCTTTCAGCGCGGCTGGTCCGCCTCCGAGTGCCTTTCGGGGCAGCCGGGCCGCCTCCGAGTGCCTTTCGGGGCGGCCGGGGAGGCTCCGAGTGCCTTTCGGGGTGGCCTGGGAGGCTCCGAGTGCCTTTGGAGGCGGCCGGGGAGGCTCCGAGTGCCTTTCGGGGAGGCCGGGCCGCCTCCGAATGCCTTTCGGGGCGGCCGGGCAGGCTCTGAGTGCCTTTCGGGGCGGCCGTGGAGGCTCCGAGTACCTTTCGGGACGGCCGTGATGCCTCCGAGTGCCTTTCGGGGCGGCCGGGGAGGCTCCGAGTGCCTTTCGGGGCGGCCGGGGAGGTTCCGAGTGCCTTTCGGGGTGGTCGGGGAGGCTCCGAGTGCCTTTTGGGGTGGCCGGGGAGGCTCCGAGTGGCTTTCGGGGCAGCCAGGCAGGCTCCGAGTGCCTTTCGGGGCAGCCGGGGAGGCTCCGACTGCCTTTCGGGGCGGCCGGGGAGGCTCCGAGTGCCTTTGTGGGCGGCCGTTCCCCCTTAAAGTGCATTTCGGGGCTGCTGGGCTGGCTCCGACTGCCTTTCGGGGCGGCCGAGTAAGCTCCGAGAGCCTTTTGGGGTGGTCGGGCAGGCTCCGAGTGTCTTTCGGGACGGTCGTGCAGGCTCCGAGTGCCTTTGGAGGCGGCCGGGTCGCCTATGAGTGCCTTTCGGGGCGGAGGGGAAGGCTCCGAGTGCCTTTCGGGGAGGCCGGGGAGGCTCCGAGTGCCTTTCGGGGCGGCCGGGCCGCCTCCGAGTGCCTTTCGGGGCGGCCGGGGAGGCTCCGAGTGCCTTTCGGGGTGGCCTGGGAGGCTCCGAGTGCCTTTCGAGGCGGCCGGGGAGGCTCCGAGTGCCTTTCGGGGAGGCCGGGCCGCCTCCGAGTGCCTTTCGGGGCGGAGGGGAAGGCTCCGAGTGCCTTTCGGGGCAGCCGGGGAGGCTCCGAGTGCCTTTCGGGGAGGCCGAGCCGGCTCCGAGTGCCTTTCGGGGTGGCCTGGGAGGCTCCGAGTGCCTTTCGGGACGGCCGGGGAGGCTCCGAGTGCCTTTCGGGGCGGCCGTGCAGGCTCCGAGTGCCATTCGGGGCGGCCGGGCCGCCTCTGAGAGCCTTTCAGCGCGGCTGGTCCGCCTCCGAGTGCCTTTCGGGTAGGCCGGGCCGCCTCCGAGTGCCTTTCGGGGCGGCCGGGGAGGCTCCGAGTGCCTTTCGGGGTGGCCTGGGAGGCTCCGAGTGCCTTTCGAGGCGGCCGGGGAGGCTCCGAGTGCCTTTCGGGGAGGCCGGGCCGCCTCCGAGTGCCTTTCGGGGCGGCCGTGGAGGCTCCGAGTACCTTTCGGGACGGCCGTGATGCCTCCGAGTGCCTTTCGGGGCGGCGGGGCCGGCTCCGAGTGCCTTTCGGGGTGGCCGGGGAGGTTCCGAGTGCCTTTCGGGTTGGTCGGGGAGGCTCCGAGTGCCTTTTGGGGTGGCCGGGGAGGCTCCGAGTGCCTTTCGGGGCAGCCAGGCAGGCTCCGAGTGCCTTTCGGGGGGGGCGGGGAGGCTCCGACTGCCTTTCGGGGCGGCCGGGGAGGCTCCGAGTGCCTTTGTGGGCGGCCGTTCCCCCTTAAAGTGCATTTCGGGGCTGCTGGGCTGGCTCCGACTGCCTTTCGGGGCGGCCGAGTAAGCTCCGAGAGCCTTTTGGGGTGGTCGGGCAGGCTCCGAGTGTCTTTCGGGGCGGTCGTGCAGGCTCCGAGTGCCTTTGGAGGCGGCCGGGTCGCCTACGAGTGCCTTTCGGGGCGGCCGGGAAGGCTCCGAGTGCCTTTCGGGGCGGCCGGGGAGGCTCCGAGTGCCTTTCGGGGTGGCCTGGGAGGCTCCGAGTGCCTTTCGAGGCGGCCTGGGAGGCTCCGAGTGCCTTTCAGGGAGGCCGGGCCGCCTCCGAGTGCCTTTCGGGGCGGAGGGGAAGGCTCAGAGTGCCTTTCGGGGCGGCCGAGTAGGCTCCGAGTGCCTTTTGGGGAGGCCGAGCCGGCTCCAAGTGTCTTTCGGGGCGGTCGTGCAGGCTCCGAGTGCCTTTGGAGACGGCCGGGTCTCCTCCGAGTGCCTTTCGGGGCGGCCGAGTAGGCTCCGAGAGCCTTTTGGGGTGGTCGGGCAGGCTCCGAGTGTCTTTCGGGGCGGTTGTGCAGGCTCCGAGTGCCTTTCGAGGCAGCCTGGGAGGCTCCGAGTGCCTTTCGGGGTGGCCGGGAAGGCTCCGAGTGCCTTTCGGGGAGGCCAGGCCGCCTCCGAGTACCTTTCGGGGTGGCCGGGCCGCCTCCGAGTGCCTTTCGGGGTGGTCGGGGAGGCTACGAGTGCCTTTCAGGGTGGCCGGGGAGGCTCCGAGTGCCTTTTGGGGCGGCCGGGCCACCTCCGAGTGCCTTTTGGGGAGGCCGGGCAGGCTCCGAGTGGCTTTGTGGGCGGCCAGGGAGGCTCCGAGTGCCTTTTGGGGCGGCCGGGCAGGCTCCGAGTGCCTTTCGGGGCAGCCGGGGAGGCTCCGAGTGCCTTTCGGGGTGGCCGGGGAGGCTCCGAGTTCCTTTCGGGGCGGCCGGGGAGGCTCCGAGTGCCTTTCGGGGCGGCCTGGGAGGCTCCGATTGCCTTTGTGGGCGGCCGGGCCCCCTCCGAGTGCCTTTTGGGGTGTCCGGGGAGGCTCCGAGTGCCTTTGTGGGCGGCCGGGGAGGCTCCGAGTGCCTTTCGGGGAGGCCGGGGAGGCTCCGAGTGCCTTTCGGGGCGGCCGTGCTGCCTCCCAGTGCCTTTCGGGGCAGCCGGGGAGGCTCCGAGTGCCTTTCGGAGCGGCCGGGCAGGCTCTGAGTGCCTTTCGGGGTGGCCGGGCCGCCTCCGAGTGCCTTTCGGGGCGGTCGGGAGGCTCCGAGTGCCTTTGTGGGCGTCCAGGCAGGCTCCGAGTGCCTTTGGGGGCGGCCGGGGAGGCTCCGAGTGCCTTTCGGGGCGGCCTGGGAGGCTCCGAGTGCCTTTCAGGGTGGCCGGGGAGGCTCCGAGTGCCTTTCGGGGCGGCCAGGGAGGCTCCGAGTGCCTTTCGGGGCGGTCGGGGAGGTTCCGAGTGGCTTTTGGGACGGCAGAGCTGGCACCGAGTGCCTTTCGGGGCGGCCGGGGAGGCTCCGAGTGCCATTCGGGGTGGCCGGGGAGGCTCCGAGTGCCTTTGTGGGCCGCCCGGGTGGCTCCGAGTGCCTTTGTGGGCGGCCGGGGAGGCTCGGAGTGCCTTTCGGGGCGTCCGGGGAGGCTCCGAGTGCCTTTCGGGGCAGCCGGGGAGGCTCCGAGTGCCTTTCGGGGCGTCCGGGGAGGCTCTGAGTGCCTTTTGGGGCATCCGGGAAGGCTCCGAGTGCCTTTCGGGGTGGCCGAGGAGGCTCCGAGTGCCTTTCGGGGTGGCCGGGCTGCCTCCGAGTGCCCTTGGGGGCGGCCGGGGAGGCTCCGAGTGCCTTTCGGGGGGCCGGCGACGCTCTGAGTGCCTTTGGGGGTGGCCGGGCAGGCTCCGAGTGCCTTTGTGGGCAGCCGGGGAGACTCCGAGTGCCTTTTGGGGCGGCCGGGGAGGCTCCGAGTGCCTTTTGGGGCGGCCGGGGAGTCTCCGAGTGCCTTTCGAGGCGGCCGGGCAGGCTCCGAGTGCCTTTTGGGGCGGCCGGGCAGGCTCCGAGTGCCTTTCGGGGTGGCCGGGCCGCGTCTGAGTGCCTTTCGGGGCGGCCGGGGAGGCTCCGAGTGCCTTTGTGGGAGGTCGGGCAGGTTCCGAGTGCCTTTCGGGGCGTCCGGGGAGGCTCCGAGTGCCTTTCGGGGCGGCCGGGGAGGCTCCGAGTGCCTTTCGGGGCATCCGATGATGTTCCGAGTGCCTTTCTAGGAGGCTGGGAAGGCTCCGAGTGCCTTTGGAGGCGGCCAGGGAGGCTCCGAGTGCATTTGTGGAAGGTCGGGGAGGCTCCGAGTGCCTTTCGGGGCAGCCGGGCAGGCTCCGAGTGCCTTTCGGGGCAGCCGGGGAGGCTCCGAGTGCCTTTCGGGGAGGCCGGGCCGCCTCCGAGTGCCTTTCGGGGCGGCTGGGGCCGCCTCCGAGTGGCTTTCCGGGTGGCCGGGCCGGCTTCAAGTACCTTTCGGGGGGGCAGGCCAAGGCTCCGAGTGCCTTTGTGGGTGGCCGGGGAGGCTCTGAGTGCCTTTCGGGGCGGCCAGTGAGGCTCCGAGTGCATTTCGGGGTGGCCGGGCCGCCTCCGAGTGCCTTTCGGGGTGGCTGGTCCGCCTCCGAGTGCCTTTCGGGGCGACCGGGCCGGCTCAAAGTGCCTTTTGGTGCAACCGGGCCACCTCCGAGTGCCTTTCGGGGTGGCCGGGGAGTCTCCGAGTGCCTTTCGAGGCGGCCGGGCAGGCTCCGAGTGCCTTTTGGGGCGGCCGGGGAGGCTCCGAGTGCCTTTCGGGGTGGCCGGGCCGCGTCTGAGTGCCTTTCGGGGCGGCCGGGGAGGCTCCGAGTGCCTTTGTGGGAGGTCGGGCAGGTTCCGAGTGCCTTTCGGGGCGGCCGGGGAGGCTCCGAGTGCCTTTCGGGGCGGCCGGCGAGGCTCCGAGTGCCTTTCGGGGCGGCCGTGGAGGCTCCGAGTGCCTTTCGGGGCATCCGATGATGTTCCGAGTGCCTTTCTAGGAGGCTGGGAAGGCTCCGAGTGCCTTTCGGGGCGGCCGGGGAGGCTCCGAGTGCATTTGTGGAAGGTCGGGGAGGCTCCGAGTGCCTTTCGGGGCAGCCGGGCAGGCTCCGAGTGCCTTTCGGGGCAGCCGGGGAGGCTCCGAGTGCCTTTCGGGGAGGCCGGGCCGCCTCCGAGTGCCTTTCGGGGCGGCTGGGGCCGCCTCCGAGTGGCTTTCCGGGTGGCCGGGCCGGCTTCAAGTACCTTTCGGGGGGGCAGGCCAAGGCTCCGAGTGCCTTTGTGGGTGGCCGGGGAGGCTCTGTGTGCCTTTCGGGGCGGCCAGTGAGGCTCCGAGTGCCTTTCGGGGTGGCCGGGCCGCCTCCGAGTGCCTTTCGGGGTGGCTGGTCCGCCTCCGAGTGCCTTTCGGGGCGACCGGGCCGGCTCAAAGTGCCTTTTGGTGCAACCGGGCCACCTCCGAGTGCCTTTCGGGGAGGCCGGGGAGGCTCCGAGTGCCTTTGTGGGCGGTCAGGTTGCCTCCGAGTGCCTTTGTGGGCGGCCGGGGAGGCTCCGAGTGCCTTTGTGGGCGGCGGGGAGGCTCCGAGTGCCTTTGTGGGTGGCCGGACTGCCTCCGAGTGCCTTTCGAGGCAGCTGGGCCCGTCCCAGTGCCTTTCCGGGAGGCCGGGCCGCCACAGAGTGCCTTTTGGTGCGGCCGGGGAGGCTCCGAGTGCCTTTTGGGGCGTCCGGGCAGGCTCCGAGTGCCTTTCAGGGTGGCCGGGCCGCCTCCGAGTGCCTTTCGGGGCGGAGGGGAAGGCTCCGAATGCCTTTTTGAGCGGCCTGCGAGGCTCCGAGTGCCTTTCGGGGCGTCCGGGCAGGCTCCGAGTGCCTTTCGGGGAGGCCGGGGGGGCTCCGAGTGCCTTTCGGGGAGGCCGGGGAGGCTCCAAGTGCCTTTGTGGGTGGCCGAGCCGCCTCCGAGTGCCTTTGTGGGCGTCCGGGCAGGCTCCGAGTGCCTTTCGGTGCGACTGGGGAGGCTCCGAGTGCCTTTCGTGGCGGCCTGGGAGGTTCCGAGTGCCTATCAGGGCATCCGGGGAGGCTCTGAGTGCCTTTCGGGGAGGCTGGGGAGGCTCCGAGTGCCTTTTGGGGTGGCCGGGGAGGTTCCGAGTGCCCTTGGGGGCGGCCTGGGAGGCTCCGAGTGCCTTTCGGGGGGCCGTGGACGCTCTGAGTGCCTTTGGGGGTTGCCGGCCCCTCTCCGAGTGCCTTTTGGGGCGTCCGGGGAGGCTCCGAGTGCCTTTCGTGTCGGCCGGGCTGCCTCCGAGTGCCTTTCGGGGAGGCCGGGGAGGCTCCGAGTGCCTTTCGGGGTGGCTCGGCAGGCTCCGAGTGCCTTTCGGGGTGGCTGGGCAGGCTCCGAGTGCCTTTCGGGGTGTCGGGGGAGGCTCCGAGTGCCTTTCGGGGGGAGCGGGCCGGCTCCGAGTGCTTTTCGGGGTGGCCGGGCCGCATCCTAGTGCCTTTCGGGGCGGCCGGGGAGGCTCCGAGTGCCTTTCGGGGCAGCCTGGCCAGCTCCGAGTGCCTTTCGGGGCGGTCGTGCAGGCTCCGAGTGCCTTTGGAGGCGACCGGGTCGCCTACGAGTGCCTTTCGGGGCGGAGGGGAAGGCTCCGAGTGCCTTGCGGGGAGGCCGGGGAGGCTCCGAGTGCCTTTGTGGGCGGCCGGGCCGCCTCCGAGTGCCTTTCGGGGCGGCCGGGGAGGCTCCGAGTGCCTTTCGGGGTGGCCTGGGAGGCTCCGAGTGCCTTTTGGGGCGGCCGGGGAGGCTCCGAGTGCCTTTCGGGGAGGCCGGGCCGCCTCCGAGTGCCTTTGTGGGCGGAGGGGAAGGCTCCGAATGCCTTTCGGGACGGACGAGCCAGCTCCGAGTGCCTTTCGGGGCGGCCGGGCCGCCTCCGAGTGCTTTTCGGGGCGGCCGGGGAGGCTCCGAGTGCCTTTCGGGGTGGCCTGGGAGGCTCCGAGTGCCTTTCGAGGCGTCCGGGGAGGCTCCGAGTGCCTTTCGGGGAGGCCGGGCCGCCTCCGAGTGCCTATCGGGGAGGCCGGGCCGCCTCCGAGTGCCTTTCGGGGCAGCCGGGGAGGCTCCGAGTACCTTTCGGGACGGCCGTGATGCCTCCGAGTGCCTTTCGGGGCGGCCGGGGAGGCTCCGAGTGCCTTTTGGGGCGGCCGGGCCGCCTCCGAGTGCCTTTCGGGGCGGCCGGGGAGGTTCCGAGTGCCTTTCGGGTGGTCGGGGAGGCTCCGAGTGCCTTTCGGGGCAGCCGGGGAGGCTCCGACTGCCTTTCGGGGCGGCCGTGCAGGCTCCGAGTGCCTTTCGGGGCGGCCGGGCCGCCTCTGAGAGCCTTTCAGCGCGGCTGGTCCGCCTCCGAGTGCCTTTCGGGGCAGCCGGGCCGCCTCCGAGTGCCTTTCGGGGCGGCCGGGGAGGCTCCGAGTGCCTTTCGGGGTGGCCTGGGAGGCTCCGAGTGCCTTTCGAGGCGGCCGGGGAGGCTCCGAGTGCCTTTCGGGGAGGCCGGGCCGCCTCCGAGTGCCTTTCGGGGAGGCCGGGCAGGCTCTGAGTGCCTTTCGGGGCGGCCGTGGAGGCTCCGAGTACCTTTCGGGACGGCCGTGATGCCTCCGAGTGCCTTTCGGGGCGGCCGGGGAGGCTCCGAGTGCCTTTCGGGGCGGCCGGGGAGGTTCCGAGTGCCTTTCGGGGTGGTCGGGGAGGCTCCGAGTGCCTTTTGGGGTGGCCGGGGAGGCTCCGAGTGCCTTTCGGGGCAGCCAGGCAGGCTCCGAGTGCCATTCGGGGGGGCCGGGGAGGCTCCGACTGCCTTTCGGGGCGGCCGGGGAGGCTCCGAGTGCCTTTGTGGGCGGCCGTTCCCCCTTAAAGTGCATTTCGGGGCTGCTGGGCTGGCTCCGACTGCCTTTCGGGGCGGCCGAGTAAGCTCCGAGAGCCTTTTGGGGTGGTCGGGCAGGCTCCGAGTGTCTTTCGGGGCGGTCGTGCAGGCTCCGAGTGCCTTTGGAGGCGGCCGGGTCGCCTACGAGTGCCTTTCGGGGCGGAGGGGAAGGCTCCGAGTGCCTTTCGGGGAGGCCGGCTAGGCTCCGAGTGCCTTTGTGGGCGGCCGGGCCGCCTCCGAGTGCCTTTCGGGGCGGCCGGGGAGGCTCCGAGTGCCTTTCGGGGTGGCCTGGGAGGCTCCGAGTGCCTTTCGAGGCGGCCGGGGAGGCTCCGAGTGCCTTTCGGGGAGGCCGGGCCGCCTCCGAGTGCCTTTCGGGGCGGAGGGGAAGGCTCAGAGTGCCTTTCGGGGCGGCCGAATAGGCTCCGAGTGCCTTTTGGGGAGGCCGAGCCGGCTCCGAGTGTCTTTCGGGGCGGTCGTGCAGGCTCCGAGTGCCTTTGGAGACGGCCGGGTCTCCTCCGAGTGCCTTTCGGGGCGGCCGAGTAGGCTCCGAGAGCCTTTTGGGGTGGTCGGGCAGGCTCCGAGTGTCTTTCGGGGCGGTTGTGCAGGCTCCGAGTGCCTTTCGAGGCGGCCGGGTCTCCTCCGAGTGCCTTTCGGGGTGGCCGGGAAGGCTCCGAGTGCCTTTCGGGGAGGCCAGGCCGCCTCCGAGTACCTTTCGGGGTGGCCGGGCCGCCTCCGAGTGCCTTTCGGGGTGGTCGGGGAGGCTACGAGTGCCTTTCAGGGTGGCCGGGGAGGCTCCGAGTGCCTTTTGGGGCGGCCGGGCCACCTCCGAGTGCCTTTTGGGGAGGCCGGGCAGGCTCCGAGTGGCTTTGTGGGCGGCCAGGGAGGCTCCGAGTGCCTTTTGGGGCGGCCGGGCCGCCTCCGAGTGCCTTTCGGGGTGGCCGGGGAGGCTCCGAGTGCCTTTCGGGGTGGCCGGGGAGGCTCCGAGTTCCTTTCGGGGCGGCCGGGGAGGCTCCGAGTGCCTTTCGGGGCGGCCTGGGAGGCTCCGATTGCCTTTGTGGGCGGCCGGGCCCCCTCCGAGTGCCTTTTGGGGTGTCCGGGGAGGCTCCGAGTGCCTTTGTGAGCGGCCGGGGAGGCTCCGAGTGCCTTTCGGGGAGGCCGGGGAGGCTCCGAGTGCCTTTCGGGGCGGCCGTGCTGCCTCCCAGTGCCTTTCGGGGCAGCCGGGGAGGCTCCGAGTGCCTTTCGGAGCGGCCGGGCAGGCTCTGAGTGCCTTTCGGGGTGGCCGGGCCGCCTCCGAGTGCCTTTCCTGGAGGCCGGGGAGGCTCCGAGTGCCTTTCGGGGCGGCCTGGGAGGCTCCGAGTGCCTTTCAGGGTGGCCGGGGAGGCTCCGAGTGCCTTTCGGGGCGGTCGGGGAGGTTCCGAGTGGCTTTTGGGACGGCAGAGCTGGCACCGAGTGCCTTTCGGGGCGGCCGGGGAGGCTCCGAGTGCCATTCGGGGTGGCCGGGGAGGCTCCGAGTGCCTTTGTGGGCCGCCCGGGTGGCTCCGAGTGCCTTTGTGGGCGTCCGGGGAGGCTCCGAGTGCCTTTTGGTGCAGCCGGGGAGGCTCCGAGTGCCTTTCGGGGCGTCCGGGGAGGCTCTGAGTGCCTTTCGGGGCATCCGGGAAGGCTCCGAGTGCCTTTCGGTGCGGCCGTTCCCTCATAAAGTGCATTTCGGGGCTGCTGGGCTGGCTCAGACTGCCTTTCGGGGCGGCCGGGCGGGCTCCGAATGCCTTTCGGGGCGGCTGGGGAGGCTCTGAGTGCCTTTCGGGGAGGCTGGTGAGGCTCCGAGTGCCTTTCGGGGCGGCCGGGGAGGCTCCGAGTGCCTTTCGGGGCGGCCGTGCAGGCTCCGAGTGCCTTTCGGGGCGGCCGGGCCGCCTCTGAGAGCCTTTCAGCGCGGCTGGTCCGCCTCCGAGTGCCTTTCGGGGCAGCCGGGCCGCCTCCGAGTGCCTTTCGGGGCGGCCGGGGAGGCTCCGAGTGCCTTTCGGGGTGGCCTGGGAGGCTCCGAGTGCCTTTGGAGGCGGCCGGGGAGGCTCCGAGTGCCTTTCGGGGAGGCCGGGCCGCCTCCGAATGCCTTTCGGGGCGGCCGGGCAGGCTCTGAGTGCCTTTCGGGGCGGCCGTGGAGGCTCCGAGTACCTTTCGGGACGGCCGTGATGCCTCCGAGTGCCTTTCGGGGCGGCCGGGGAGGCTCCGAGTGCCTTTCGGGGCGGCCGGGGAGGTTCCGAGTGCCTTTCGGGGTGGTCGGGGAGGCTCCGAGTGCCTTTTGGGGTGGCCGGGGAGGCTCCGAGTGGCTTTCGGGGCAGCCAGGCAGGCTCCGAGTGCCTTTCGGGGCAGCCGGGGAGGCTCCGACTGCCTTTCGGGGCGGCCGGGGAGGCTCCGAGTGCCTTTGTGGGCGGCCGTTCCCCCTTAAAGTGCATTTCGGGGCTGCTTGCCTGGCTCCGACTGCCTTTCGGGGCGGCCGAGTAAGCTCCGAGAGCCTTTTGGGGTGGTCGGGCAGGCTCCGAGTGTCTTTCGGGACGGTCGTGCAGGCTCCGAGTGCCTTTGGAGGCGGCCGGGTCGCCTATGAGTGCCTTTCGGGGCGGAGGGGAAGGCTCCGAGTGCCTTTCGGGGAGGCCGGGGAGGCTCCGAGTGCCTTTCGGGGCGGCCGGGCCGCCTCCGAGTGCCTTTCGGGGCGGCCGGGGAGGCTCCGAGTGCCTTTCGGGGTGGCCTGGGAGGCTCCGAGAGCCTTTCGAGGCGGCCGGGGAGGCTCCGAGTGCCTTTGTGGGAGGCCGGGCCGCCTCCGAGTGCCTTTCGGGGCGGAGGGGAAGGCTCCGAGTGCCTTTCGGGGCAGCCGGGGAGGCTCCGAGTGCCTTTCGGGGAGGCCGAGCCGGCTCCGAGTGCCTTTCGGGGTGGCCTGGGAGGCTCCGAGTGCCTTTCGGGACGGCCGGGGAGGCTCCGAGTGCCTTTCGGGGCGGCCGTGCAGGCTCCGAGTGCCATTCGGGGCGGCCGGGCCGCCTCTGAGAGCCTTTCAGCGCGGCTGGTCCGCCTCCGAGTGCCTTTCGGGTAGGCCGGGCCGCCTCCGAGTGCCTTTCGGGGCGGCCGGGGAGGCTCCGAGTGCCTTTCGGGGTGGCCTGGGAGGCTCCGAGTGCCTTTCGAGGCGGCCGGGGAGGCTCCGAGTGCCTTTCGGGGAGGCCGGGCCGCCTCCGAGTGCCTTTCGGGGCGGCCGTGGAGGCTCCGAGTACCTTTCGGGACGGCCGTGATGCCTCCGAGTGCCTTTCGGGGCGGCGGGGCCGGCTCCGAGTGCCTTTCGGGGTGGCCGGGGAGGTTCCGAGTGCCTTTCGGGTTGGTCGGGGAGGCTCCGAGTGCCTTTTGGGGTGGCCGGGGAGGCTCCGAGTGCCTTTCGGGGCAGCCAGGCAGGCTCCGAGTGCCATTCGGGGGGGGCGGGGAGGCTCCGACTGCCTTTCGGGGCGGCCGGGGAGGCTCCGAGTGCCTTTGTGGGCGGCCGTTCCCCCTTAAAGTGCATTTCGGGGCTGCTGGGCTGGCTCCGACTGCCTTTCGGGGCGGCCGAGTAAGCTCCGAGAGCCTTTTGGGGTGGTCGGGCAGGCTCCGAGTGTCTTTCGGGGCGGTCGTGCAGGCTCCGAGTGCCTTTGGAGGCGGCCGGGTCGCCTACGAGTGCCTTTCGGGGCGGCCGGGAAGGCTCCGAGTGCCTTTCGGGGCGGCCGGGGAGGCTCCGAGTGCCTTTCGGGGTGGCCTGGGAGGCTCCGAGTGCCTTTCGAGGCGGCCTGGGAGGCTCCGAGTGCCTTTCAGGGAGGCCGGGCCGCCTCCGAGTGCCTTTCGGGGCGGAGGGGAAGGCTCAGAGTGCCTTTCGGGGCGGCCGAGTAGGCTCCGAGTGCCTTTTGGGGAGGCCGAGCCGGCTCCAAGTGTCTTTCGGGGCGGTCGTGCAGGCTCCGAGTGCCTTTGGAGACGGCCGGGTCTCCTCCGAGTGCCTTTCGGGGCGGCCGAGTAGGCTCCGAGAGCCTTTTGGGGTGGTCGGGCAGGCTCCGAGTGTCTTTCGGGGCGGTTGTGCAGGCTCCGAGTGCCTTTCGAGGCAGCCTGGGAGGCTCCGAGTGCCTTTCGGGGTGGCCGGGAAGGCTCCGAGTGCCTTTCGGGGAGGCCAGGCCGCCTCCGAGTACCTTTCGGGGTGGCCGGGCCGCCTCCGAGTGCCTTTCGGGGTGGTCGGGGAGGCTACGAGTGCCTTTCAGGGTGGCCGGGGAGGCTCCGAGTGCCTTTTGGGGCGGCCGGGCCACCTCCGAGTGCCTTTTGGGGAGGCCGGGCAGGCTCCGAGTGGCTTTGTGGGCGGCCAGGGAGGCTCCGAGTGCCTTTTGGGGCGGCCGGGCCGCCTCCGAGTGCCTTTCGGGGTGGCCGGGGAGGCTCCGAGTGCCTTTCGGGGTGGCCGGGGAGGCTCCGAGTTCCTTTCGGGGCGGCCGGGGAGGCTCCGAGTGCCTTTCGGGGCGGCCTGGGAGGCTCCGATTGCCTTTGTGGGCGGCCGGGCCCCCTCCGAGTGCCTTTTGGGGTGTCCGGGGAGGCTCCGAGTGCCTTTGTGGGCGGCCGGGGAGGCTCCGAGTGCCTTTCGGGGAGGCCGGGGAGGCTCCGAGTGCCTTTCGGGGCGGCCGTGCTGCCTCCCAGTGCCTTTCGGGGCAGCCGGGGAGGCTCCGAGTGCCTTTCGGAGCGGCCGGGCAGGCTCTGAGTGCCTTTCGGGGTGGCCGGGCCGCCTCCGAGTGCCTTTCGGGGCGGTCGGGAGGCTCCGAGTGCCTTTGTGGGCGTCCAGGCAGGCTCCGAGTGCCTTTGGGGGCGGCCGGGGAGGCTCCGAGTGCCTTTCGGGGCGGCCTGGGAGGCTCCGAGTGCCTTTCAGGGTGGCCGGGGAGGCTCCGAGTGCCTTTCGGGGCGGCCAGGGAGGCTCCGAGTGCCTTTCGGGGCGGTCGGGGAGGTTCCGAGTGGCTTTTGGGACGGCAGAGCTGGCACCGAGTGCCTTTCGGGGCGGCCGGGGAGGCTCCGAGTGCCATTCGGGGTGGCCGGGGAGGCTCCGAGTGCCTTTGTGGGCCGCCCGGGTGGCTCCGAGTGCCTTTGTGGGCGGCCGGGGAGGCTCGGAGTGCCTTTCGGGGCGTCCGGGGAGGCTCCGAGTGCCTTTCGGGGCAGCCGGGGAGGCTCCGAGTGCCTTTCGGGGCGTCCGGGGAGGCTCTGAGTGCCTTTTGGGGCATCCGGGAAGGCTCCGAGTGCCTTTCGGGGTGGCCGAGGAGGCTCCGAGTGCCTTTCGGGGTGGCCGGGCTGCCTCCGAGTGCCCTTGGGGGCGGCCGGGGAGGCTCCGAGTGCCTTTCGGGGGGCCGGCGACGCTCTGAGTGCCTTTGGGGGTGGCCGGGCAGGCTCCGAGTGCCTTTGTGGGCAGCCGGGGAGACTCCGAGTGCCTTTTGGGGCGGCCGGGGAGGCTCCGAGTGCCTTTTGGGGCGGCCGGGGAGTCTCCGAGTGCCTTTCGAGGCGGCCGGGCAGGCTCCGAGTGCCTTTTGGGGCGGCCGGGCAGGCTCCGAGTGCCTTTCGGGGTGGCCGGGCCGCGTCTGAGTGCCTTTCGGGGCGGCCGGGGAGGCTCCGAGTGCCTTTGTGGGAGGTCGGGCAGGTTCCGAGTGCCTTTCGGGGCGTCCGGGGAGGCTCCGAGTGCCTTTCGGGGCGGCCGGGGAGGCTCCGAGTGCCTTTCGGGGCATCCGATGATGTTCCGAGTGCCTTTCTAGGAGGCTGGGAAGGCTCCGAGTGCCTTTGGAGGCGGCCAGGGAGGCTCCGAGTGCATTTGTGGAAGGTCGGGGAGGCTCCGAGTGCCTTTCGGGGCAGCCGGGCAGGCTCCGAGTGCCTTTCGGGGCAGCCGGGGAGGCTCCGAGTGCCTTTCGGGGAGGCCGGGCCGCCTCCGAGTGCCTTTCGGGGCGGCTGGGGCCGCCTCCGAGTGGCTTTCCGGGTGGCCGGGCCGGCTTCAAGTACCTTTCGGGGGGGCAGGCCAAGGCTCCGAGTGCCTTTGTGGGTGGCCGGGGAGGCTCTGAGTGCCTTTCGGGGCGGCCAGTGAGGCTCCGAGTGCATTTCGGGGTGGCCGGGCCGCCTCCGAGTGCCTTTCGGGGTGGCTGGTCCGCCTCCGAGTGCCTTTCGGGGCGACCGGGCCGGCTCAAAGTGCCTTTTGGTGCAACCGGGCCACCTCCGAGTGCCTTTCGGGGTGGCCGGGGAGTCTCCGAGTGCCTTTCGAGGCGGCCGGGCAGGCTCCGAGTGCCTTTTGGGGCGGCCGGGGAGGCTCCGAGTGCCTTTCGGGGTGGCCGGGCCGCGTCTGAGTGCCTTTCGGGGCGGCCGGGGAGGCTCCGAGTGCCTTTGTGGGAGGTCGGGCAGGTTCCGAGTGCCTTTCGGGGCGGCCGGGGAGGCTCCGAGTGCCTTTCGGGGCGGCCGGCGAGGCTCCGAGTGCCTTTCGGGGCGGCCGTGGAGGCTCCGAGTGCCTTTCGGGGCATCCGATGATGTTCCGAGTGCCTTTCTAGGAGGCTGGGAAGGCTCCGAGTGCCTTTCGGGGCGGCCGGGGAGGCTCCGAGTGCATTTGTGGAAGGTCGGGGAGGCTCCGAGTGCCTTTCGGGGCAGCCGGGCAGGCTCCGAGTGCCTTTCGGGGCAGCCGGGGAGGCTCCGAGTGCCTTTCGGGGAGGCCGGGCCGCCTCCGAGTGCCTTTCGGGGCGGCTGGGGCCGCCTCCGAGTGGCTTTCCGGGTGGCCGGGCCGGCTTCAAGTACCTTTCGGGGGGGCAGGCCAAGGCTCCGAGTGCCTTTGTGGGTGGCCGGGGAGGCTCTGTGTGCCTTTCGGGGCGGCCAGTGAGGCTCCGAGTGCCTTTCGGGGTGGCCGGGCCGCCTCCGAGTGCCTTTCGGGGTGGCTGGTCCGCCTCCGAGTGCCTTTCGGGGCGACCGGGCCGGCTCAAAGTGCCTTTTGGTGCAACCGGGCCACCTCCGAGTGCCTTTCGGGGAGGCCGGGGAGGCTCCGAGTGCCTTTGTGGGCGGTCAGGTTGCCTCCGAGTGCCTTTGTGGGCGGCCGGGGAGGCTCCGAGTGCCTTTGTGGGCGGCGGGGAGGCTCCGAGTGCCTTTGTGGGTGGCCGGACTGCCTCCGAGTGCCTTTCGAGGCAGCTGGGCCCGTCCCAGTGCCTTTCCGGGAGGCCGGGCCGCCACAGAGTGCCTTTTGGTGCGGCCGGGGAGGCTCCGAGTGCCTTTTGGGGCGTCCGGGCAGGCTCCGAGTGCCTTTCAGGGTGGCCGGGCCGCCTCCGAGTGCCTTTCGGGGCGGAGGGGAAGGCTCCGAATGCCTTTTTGAGCGGCCTGCGAGGCTCCGAGTGCCTTTCGGGGCGTCCGGGCAGGCTCCGAGTGCCTTTCGGGGAGGCCGGGGGGGCTCCGAGTGCCTTTCGGGGAGGCCGGGGAGGCTCCAAGTGCCTTTGTGGGTGGCCGAGCCGCCTCCGAGTGCCTTTGTGGGCGTCCGGGCAGGCTCCGAGTGCCTTTCGGTGCGACTGGGGAGGCTCCGAGTGCCTTTCGTGGCGGCCTGGGAGGTTCCGAGTGCCTATCAGGGCATCCGGGGAGGCTCTGAGTGCCTTTCGGGGAGGCTGGGGAGGCTCCGAGTGCCTTTTGGGGTGGCCGGGGAGGTTCCGAGTGCCCTTGGGGGCGGCCTGGGAGGCTCCGAGTGCCTTTCGGGGGGCCGTGGACGCTCTGAGTGCCTTTGGGGGTTGCCGGCCCCTCTCCGAGTGCCTTTTGGGGCGTCCGGGGAGGCTCCGAGTGCCTTTCGTGTCGGCCGGGCTGCCTCCGAGTGCCTTTCGGGGAGGCCGGGGAGGCTCCGAGTGCCTTTCGGGGTGGCTCGGCAGGCTCCGAGTGCCTTTCGGGGTGGCTGGGCAGGCTCCGAGTGCCTTTCGGGGTGTCGGGGGAGGCTCCGAGTGCCTTTCGGGGGGAGCGGGCCGGCTCCGAGTGCTTTTCGGGGTGGCCGGGCCGCATCCTAGTGCCTTTCGGGGCGGCCGGGGAGGCTCCGAGTGCCTTTCGGGGCAGCCTGGCCAGCTCCGAGTGCCTTTCGGGGCGGTCGTGCAGGCTCCGAGTGCCTTTGGAGGCGACCGGGTCGCCTACGAGTGCCTTTCGGGGCGGAGGGGAAGGCTCCGAGTGCCTTGCGGGGAGGCCGGGGAGGCTCCGAGTGCCTTTGTGGGCGGCCGGGCCGCCTCCGAGTGCCTTTCGGGGCGGCCGGGGAGGCTCCGAGTGCCTTTCGGGGTGGCCTGGGAGGCTCCGAGTGCCTTTTGGGGCGGCCGGGGAGGCTCCGAGTGCCTTTCGGGGAGGCCGGGCCGCCTCCGAGTGCCTTTGTGGGCGGAGGGGAAGGCTCCGAATGCCTTTCGGGACGGACGAGCCAGCTCCGAGTGCCTTTCGGGGCGGCCGGGCCGCCTCCGAGTGCTTTTCGGGGCGGCCGGGGAGGCTCCGAGTGCCTTTCGGGGTGGCCTGGGAGGCTCCGAGTGCCTTTCGAGGCGTCCGGGGAGGCTCCGAGTGCCTTTCGGGGAGGCCGGGCCGCCTCCGAGTGCCTATCGGGGAGGCCGGGCCGCCTCCGAGTGCCTTTCGGGGCAGCCGGGGAGGCTCCGAGTACCTTTCGGGACGGCCGTGATGCCTCCGAGTGCCTTTCGGGGCGGCCGGGGAGGCTCCGAGTGCCTTTTGGGGCGGCCGGGCCGCCTCCGAGTGCCTTTCGGGGCGGCCGGGGAGGTTCCGAGTGCCTTTCGGGTGGTCGGGGAGGCTCCGAGTGCCTTTCGGGGCAGCCGGGGAGGCTCCGACTGCCTTTCGGGGCGGCCGGGGAGGCTCCGAGTGCCTTTGTGGGCGGCCGTTCCCCCTTAAAGTGCATTTCGGGGCTGCTGGACTGGCTCCGACTGCCTTTCGGGGCGGCCGAGTAGGCTCTGAGAGCCTTTTGGGGTGGTCGGGCAGGCTCCGAGTGTCTTTCGGGGCGGTCGTGCAGGCTCCGAGTGCCTTTGGAGGCGGCCGGGTCGCCTATGAGTGCCTTTCGGGGCGGAGGGGAAGGCTCCGAGTGCCTTTCGGGGAGGCCGGGGAGGCTCCGAGTGCCTTTTGGGGCGGCCGGGGAGGCTCCGAGTGCCTTTCGGGGTTTCCTGGGAGGCTCCGAGTGCCTTTTGGTGCGGCCGGGGAGGCTCCGAGTGCCTTTCGGGGAGGCTGGGCCGCCTCCGAGTGCCTTTCGGGGCAGCCGGGCAGGGTCCGAGTGCCTTTCGGGGAGGCCGGGCTGGCTCCGAGTGCCTTTTGGGATGGCCGAGCCGGCTCCGAGTGCCTTTCGGGGTGGCCTGGGAGGCTCCGAGTGCCTTTCGAGGCGGTCGGGGAGGCTCCGAGTGCCTTTCGGGGAGGCCGGCCCGCCTCCGAGTGCCTTTCGGGGAGGCCGGGCCGCCTCCGAGTGCCTTTCGGGGTGGCCGGGGAGGCTCCGAGTACCTTTCGGGACGGCCGGGGAGGCTCCGAGTGCCTTTCGGGGCGGTCGGTCAGGCTCCGAGTGCCTTTCGGGGTGTCCTGGGAGGCTCCGAGTGCCTTTTGGGGCGGCCGGGCAGGCTCCGAGTGCCTTTCGGTGCGGCCGTTCCCCCATAAAGTGCATTTCGAGGCGGCCGGGGAGGCTCCGACTGCCTTTCGGGGAGGCCGGACCGCCTCCCAGTGCCTTTCGGGGCAGCCGGGGAGGCTCCGAGTGCCTTTCGGAGCGGCCGGGCAGGCTCTGAGTGCCTTTCGGGGTGGCCGGGGAGGCTCCGAGTGCCTTTCGGGGCGGTCGGGAGGCTCCGAGTGCCTTTCGGAGCGGCCGGGCAGGCTCCGAGTGCCTTTGGGGGTGGCCGGGGAGGCTCCGAGTGCCTTTCGGGGCGGTCGGGAGGCTCCGAGTGCCTTTGTGGGCGTCCAGGCAGGCTCCGAGTGCCTTTGGGGGCGGCCGGGGAGGCTCCGAGTGCCTTTCGGGGCGGCCTGGGAGGCTCCGAGTGCCTTTCAGGGTGGCCGGGGAGGCTCCGAGTGCCTTTCGGGGCGGCCAGGGAGGCTCCGAGTGCCTTTCGGGGCGGTCGGGGAGGCTCCGAGTGGCTTTTGGGACGGCAGAGCTGGCACCGAGTGCCTTTCGGGGCGGCCGGGCCAGCTCCGAGTGCCATTCGGGGTGGCCGGGGAGGCTCCGAGTGCCTTTGTGGGCCGCCCGGGTGGCTCCGAGTGCCTTTGTGGGCGGCCGGGGAGGCTCTGAGTGCCTTTTGGGGCTCTCGGGGAGGCTCTGAGTGCCTTTCGGGGCATCCGGGAAGGCTCCGAGTGCCTTTCGGGGTGGCCGAGGAGGCTCCGAGTGCCTTTCGGGGTGGCCGGGCTGCCTCCGAGTGCCTTTCGGGGAGGCCGGGCAGGCTCCGAGTGCCTTTCGGGGGGCCGTGGACGCTCTGAGTGCCTTTGGGGGTTGCCGGCCCCTCTCCGAGTGCCTTTTGGGGCGTCCGGGGAGGCTCCGAGTGCCTTTCGTGGCGGCCGGGCTGCCTCCGAGTGCCTTTCGGGGAGGCCGGGGAGGCTCCGAGTGCCTTTCGGGGTGGCTCGGCAGGCTCCGAGTGCCTTTCGGGGTGGCTGGGCAGGCTCCGAGTGCCTTTCGGGGTGTCGGGGGAGGCTCCGAGTGCCTTTCGGGGGGAGCGGGCCGGCTCCGAGTGCTTTTCGGGGTGGCCGGGCCGCATCCTAGTGCCTTTCGGGGCATCCGGGAAGGCTCCGAGTGCCTTTCGGGGTGGCCGAGGAGGCTCCGAGTGCCTTTCGGGGTGGCCGGGCTGCCTCCGAGTGCCTTTCGGGGCGGCCGGGGAGGCTCCGAGTGCCTTTCGGGGCATCTGGGGAGGCTCCGAGTGCCTTTCGGGGGGCCGGCGACGCTCTGAGTGCCTTTCGGGGTGGCCGGGCAGGCTCCGAGTGCCTTTGTGGGCAGCCGGGGAGACTCCGAGTGCCTTTGGGGGCGGCTAGGAAGGCTCCGAGTGCCTTTTGGGGCGGCCGGGGAGGCTCCGAGTGCCTTTCGAGGCGGCCGGGCAGGCTCCGAGTGCCTTTTGGGGCGGCCGGGCAGGCTCCGAGTGCCTTTCGGGGTGGCCGGGCCGCGTCTGAGTGCCTTTCGGGGCAGCCGGGGAGGCTCCGAGTGCCTTTGTGGGAGGTCGGGCAGGTTCCGAGTGCCTTTCGGGGCGTCCGGGGAGGCTCCGAGTGCCTTTCGGGGCGGCCGGCGAGGCTCCGAGTGCCTTTCGGGGCGGCCGTGGAGGCTCCGAGTGCCTTTCGGGGCATCCGATGATGTTCCGAGTGCCTTTCTAGGAGGCTGGGAAGGCTCCGAGTGCCTTTCGGGGCGGCCGGGGAGGCTCCGAGTGCATTTGTGGAAGGTCGGGGAGGCTCCGAGTGCCTTTCGGGGCAGCCGGGCAGGCTCCGAGTGCCTTTCGGGGCAGCCGGGGAGGCTCCGAGTGCCTTTCGGGGAGGCCGGGCCGCCTCCGAGTGCCTTTCGGGGCGGCTGGGGCCGCCTCCGAGTGGCTTTCCGGGTGGCCGGGCCGGCTTCAAGTACCTTTCGGGGGGGCAGGCCAAGGCTCCGAGTGCCTTTGTGGGTGGCCGGGGAGGCTCTGAGTGCCTTTCGGGGCGGCCAGTGAGGCTCCGAGTGCATTTTGGGGTGGCCGGGCCGCCTCCGAGTACCTTTGGAGGCGGCCGGGGAGGCTCCGAGTGCCTTTCGGGGAGGCCGGGCCGCCTCCGAGTGCATTTCGGGGTGGCCGGGGAGGCTCCGAGTGCCTTTCGGGGCGGCCGGGGAGGCACCGAGTGCCTTTCGTGGCGGCCAGGGAGGCTCCGAGTGCCTTGGGGGCGGCCGGGGAGGCTCCGAGTGCCTTTCGGGGAGGCCGGACCACCTCCGAGTGCCTTTTGGTGCGGCCGGGGAGGCTCCGAGTGCCTTTCGGGGTGGCCGGGCCGGCTCCGAGTGCCTTTCGGGGTGGCTGGTCCGCCTCCGAGTGCCTTTCGGGGCGACCGGGCCGGCTCAAAGTGCCTTTTGGTGCAACCGGGCCACCTCCGAGTGCCTTTTGGGGAGGCCGGGGAGGCTCCGAGTGCCTTTGTGGGCGGTCAGGTTGCCTCCGAGTGCCTTTGTGGGCGGCCGGGGAGGCTCCGAGTGCCTTTGTGGGCGGCGGGGAGGCTCCGAGTGCCTTTGTGGGTTGCCGGACTGCCTCCGAGTGCCTTTCGAGGCAGCTGGGCCCGTCCCAGTGCCTTTCCGGGAGGCCGGGCCGCCACAGAGTGCCTTTTGGTGCGGCCGGGGAGGCTCCGAGTGCCTTTTGGGGCGTCCGGGCAGGCTCCGAGTACCTTTCAGGGTGGCCGGGCCGCCTCCGAGTGCCTTTCGGGGCGACCGTGGAGGCTCCGAATGCCTTTTTGAGCGGCCTGCGAGGCTCCGAGTGCCTTTCGGGGCGTCCGGGCAGGCTCCGAGTGCCTTTCGGGGAGGCCGGGGGGGCTCCGAGTGCCTTTCGGGGAGGCCGGGGAGGCTCCAAGTGCCTTTGTGGGTGGCCGAGCCGCCTCCGAGTGCCTTTGTGGGCGTCCGGGCAGGCTCCGAGTGCCTTTCGGGGCGTCCGGGGAGGCTCCGAGTGGCTTTCGGGGCGGCCGGGGAGGCTCCGAGTGCCTTTGTGGGCGGCCGTTCCCCCTTAAAGTGCATTTCGGGGCTGCTGGGCTGGCTCCGACTGCCTTTCGGGGCGGCCGAGTAGGCTCTGAGAGCCTTTTGGGGTGGTCGGGCAGGCTCCGAGTGTCTTTCGGGGCGGTCGTGCAGGCTCCGAGTGCCTTTGGAGGCGGCCGGGTCGCCTATGAGTGCCTTTCGGGGCGGAGGGGAAGGCTCCGAGTGCCTTTCGGGGAGGCCGGGGAGGCTCCGAGTGCCTTTTGGGGCGGCCTGGGAGGCTCTGAGTGCCTTTCGGGGCGTCCGGGGAGGCTCCGAGTGCCTTTCGGGGTGTCCTGGGAGGCTCCGAGTGCCTTTCGGGGCAGCCGGGGAGGCTCCGAGTGCCTTTCGGGGCGGCCGGGGAGGCTCCGAGTGCCTTTTGGGGCGGCCGGGCAGGCTCCGAGTGCCTTTCGGGGAGGCCGGGCTGGCTCCGAGTGCCTTTTGGGATGGCCGAGCCGGCTCCGAGTGCCTTTCGGGGTGGCCTGGGAGGCTCCGAGTGCCTTTCGGGGAGGCCGGGCCGCCTCCGAGTGCCTTTCGGGGAGGCCGGGCAGGCTCCGAGTGCCTTTCGGGGCGGCCGGGGAGGCTCCGAGTGCCTTTCGGGGAGGCCTGGGAGGCTCCGAGTGCCTTTCGGGGCGGCCGGGGAGGCTCTGAGTGCCTTTCGGGGAGGCTGGGCCGCCTCCGAGTGCCTTTCGGGGCAGCCGGGGAGGCTCCGAGTGCCTTTCGGGGAGGCCGGGCTGGCTCCGAGTGCCTTTTGGGATGGCCGAGCCGACTCCGAGTGCCTTTCGGGGTGGCCTGGGAGGCTCCGAGTGCCTTTCGAGGCGGTCGGGGAGGCTCCGAGTGCCTTTCGGGGCGGCCGGGGAGGCTCCGAGTGCCTTTCGGGGTTTCCTGGGAGGCTCCGAGTGCCTTTTGGGGCGGCCGGGGAGGCTCCGAGTACCTTTCGAGACGGCTGGGGAGGCTCCGAGTGCCTTTCGGGTCGGCCGGGCCGCCTCCGAGTGCCTTTCGGGGCGTCCGGGGAGGCTCCGAGTGCCTTTCGGGGCGGCCGGGGAGGCTCCGAGTGCCTTTCGGTGCGGCCGTTCCCCCATAAAGTGCATTTCGAGGCGGCCGGGGAGGCTCCGACTGCCTTTCGGGGAGGCCGGTACGCCTCCGAGTGCCTTTCGGGGCGGCCGGGCCCGCTCCGAGTGCCTTTTTTGGCGGCCGGGGAGGCTCTGAGTGCCTTTCGGGGAGGCTGGTGAGGCTCTGAGTGCCTTTCGGGGCGGCCGGGGAGGCTCCGAGTGCCTTTGGGGGCGGCCGTGCAGGCTCCGAGTGCCATTCGGGGAGGCCGGGGAGGCTCCGAGTGCCTTTCGGGGTGGCCGGGCTGGCTCCGAGTGCCTTTCGGGGAGGCCGGGCCGCCTCCGAGTGCCTTTCGGGGCGGAGGGGAAGGCTCCGAGTGCCTTTTGGGGCAGCCGGTGAGGCTCCGAGTGCCTTTGTGGGTGGCCGGGGAGGCTCCGAGTACCTTTCGGGACGGCCGTGATGCCTCCGAGTGCCTTTCGGGGTGGCCGGACCGGCTCTGAGTGCCTTTTGGGGCGGCCGGCGAGGCTCCGAGTGCCTTTCGGGGTGGCCGGGGAGGCTCCGAGTGCCTTTCGGGGTGGCCTGGGAGGCTCCGAGTGCCTTTCGAGGCGGCCGGGGAGGCTCCGAGTGCCTTTGGGGGAGGCCGGGCAGGCTCCGAATGCCTTTCGGGGCGGAGGGGAAGGCTCCGAGTGCCTTTCGGGGCAGCCGGGGAGGCTCCGAGTGCCTTTCGGGGAGGCCGGGCTGGCTCCGAGTGCCTTTTGGGATGGCCGAGCCGGCTCCGAGTGCCTTTTGGGGTGGCCGGGGAGGCTCCGAGTGCCTTTCGAGGCGGTCGGGGAGGCTCCGAGTGCCTTTCGGGGAGACCGTTCCGCCTCCGAGTGCCTTTTTGGGTGGCCGGGCCGCCTCCGAGTGCCTTTCGGGGCGGCCGGGGAGGCTCTGAGTACCTTTCGGGGAGGCCGGGGAGGCTCCGAGTGCCTTTCGGGGCGGCCGGGGAGGCTCCGAGTGCCTTTCGGGGCGGCCGGGGAGGCTCCGAGTGCCTTTCGGGGTGGCCGGGCCGCCTCCGAGTGCCTTTCGGGGCGGCCGTGGAGGCTCCGAGTGCCTTTCGGGGAGGCCGTTCCCCCATAAAGTGCATTTCGGGGCTGCTGGGCTGGCTCCGAGTGCCTTTCGGGGCGGCCGGGGAGGCTCCGAGTGCCTTTGTGGGCGGCCGTTCCCCCTTAAAGTGCATTTCGGGGCTGCTGGACTGGCTCCGACTGCCTTTCGGGGCGGCCGAGTAGGCTCTGAGAGCCTTTTGGGGTGGTCGGGCAGGCTCCGAGTGTCTTTCGGGGCGGTCGTGCAGGCTCCGAGTGCCTTTGGAGGCGGCCGGGTCGCCTATGAGTGCCTTTCGGGGCGGAGGGGAAGGCTCCGAGTGCCTTTCGGGGAGGCCGGGGAGGCTCCGAGTGCCTTTTGGGGCGGCCGGGGAGGCTCCGAGTGCCTTTCGGGGTTTCCTGGGAGGCTCCGAGTGCCTTTTGGTGCGGCCGGGGAGGCTCCGAGTGCCTTTCGGGGAGGCTGGGCCGCCTCCGAGTGCCTTTCGGGGCAGCCGGGCAGGGTCCGAGTGCCTTTCGGGGAGGCCGGGCTGGCTCCGAGTGCCTTTTGGGATGGCCGAGCCGGCTCCGAGTGCCTTTCGGGGTGGCCTGGGAGGCTCCGAGTGCCTTTCGAGGCGGTCGGGGAGGCTCCGAGTGCCTTTCGGGGAGGCCGGCCCGCCTCCGAGTGCCTTTCGGGGAGGCCGGGCCGCCTCCGAGTGCCTTTCGGGGTGGCCGGGGAGGCTCCG
This sequence comes from Struthio camelus, assembly GCF_040807025.1. Lineage (NCBI taxonomy): Eukaryota > Metazoa > Chordata > Aves > Struthioniformes > Struthionidae > Struthio > Struthio camelus. The sequence continues at coordinate 410,550 of NW_027182695.1, forward strand.
AGTACCTTTCGGGACGGCCGGGGAGGCTCCGAGTGCCTTTCGGGGCGGTCGGTCAGGCTCCGAGTGCCTTTCGGGGTGTCCTGGGAGGCTCCGAGTGCCTTTTGGGGCGGCCGGGCAGGCTCCGAGTGCCTTTCGGTGCGGCCGTTCCCCCATAAAGTGCATTTCGAGGCGGCCGGGGAGGCTCCGACTGCCTTTCGGGGAGGCCGGACCGCCTCCCAGTGCCTTTCGGGGCAGCCGGGGAGGCTCCGAGTGCCTTTCGGAGCGGCCGGGCAGGCTCTGAGTGCCTTTCGGGGTGGCCGGGGAGGCTCCGAGTGCCTTTCGGGGCGGTCGGGAGGCTCCGAGTGCCTTTGTGGGCGTCCAGGCAGGCTCCGAGTGCCTTTGGGGGTGGCCGGGGAGGCTCCGAGTGCCTTTCGGGGCGGTCGGGAGGCTCCGAGTGCCTTTGTGGGCGTCCAGGCAGGCTCCGAGTGCCTTTGGGGGCGGCCGGGGAGGCTCCGAGTGCCTTTCGGGGCGGCCTGGGAGGCTCCGAGTGCCTTTCAGGGTGGCCGGGGAGGCTCCGAGTGCCTTTCGGGGCGGCCAGGGAGGCTCCGAGTGCCTTTCGGGGCGGTCGGGGAGGCTCCGAGTGGCTTTTGGGACGGCAGAGCTGGCACCGAGTGCCTTTCGGGGCGGCCGGGCCAGCTCCGAGTGCCATTCGGGGTGGCCGGGGAGGCTCCGAGTGCCTTTGTGGGCCGCCCGGGTGGCTCCGAGTGCCTTTGTGGGCGGCCGGGGAGGCTCTGAGTGCCTTTTGGGGCTCTCGGGGAGGCTCTGAGTGCCTTTCGGGGCATCCGGGAAGGCTCCGAGTGCCTTTCGGGGTGGCCGAGGAGGCTCCGAGTGCCTTTCGGGGTGGCCGGGCTGCCTCCGAGTGCCTTTCGGGGAGGCCGGGCAGGCTCCGAGTGCCTTTCGGGGGGCCGTGGACGCTCTGAGTGCCTTTGGGGGTTGCCGGCCCCTCTCCGAGTGCCTTTTGGGGCGTCCGGGGAGGCTCCGAGTGCCTTTCGTGGCGGCCGGGCTGCCTCCGAGTGCCTTTCGGGGAGGCCGGGGAGGCTCCGAGTGCCTTTCGGGGTGGCTCGGCAGGCTCCGAGTGCCTTTCGGGGTGGCTGGGCAGGCTCCGAGTGCCTTTCGGGGTGTCGGGGGAGGCTCCGAGTGCCTTTCGGGGGGAGCGGGCCGGCTCCGAGTGCTTTTCGGGGTGGCCGGGCCGCATCCTAGTGCCTTTCGGGGCATCCGGGAAGGCTCCGAGTGCCTTTCGGGGTGGCCGAGGAGGCTCCGAGTGCCTTTCGGGGTGGCCGGGCTGCCTCCGAGTGCCTTTCGGGGCGGCCGGGGAGGCTCCGAGTGCCTTTCGGGGCATCTGGGGAGGCTCCGAGTGCCTTTCGGGGGGCCGGCGACGCTCTGAGTGCCTTTTGGGGTGGCCGGGCAGGCTCCGAGTGCCTTTGTGGGCAGCCGGGGAGACTCCGAGTGCCTTTGGGGGCGGCTAGGAAGGCTCCGAGTGCCTTTTGGGGCGGCCGGGGAGGCTCCGAGTGCCTTTCGAGGCGGCCGGGCAGGCTCCGAGTGCCTTTTGGGGCGGCCGGGCAGGCTCCGAGTGCCTTTCGGGGTGGCCGGGCCGCGTCTGAGTGCCTTTCGGGGCGGCCGGGGAGGCTCCGAGTGCCTTTGTGGGAGGTCGGGCAGGTTCCGAGTGCCTTTCGGGGCGTCCGGGGAGGCTCCGAGTGCCTTTCGGGGCGGCCGGCGAGGCTCCGAGTGCCTTTCGGGGCGGCCGTGGAGGCTCCGAGTGCCTTTCGGGGCATCCGATGATGTTCCGAGTGCCTTTCTAGGAGGCTGGGAAGGCTCCGAGTGCCTTTCGGGGCGGCCGGGGAGGCTCCGAGTGCATTTGTGGAAGGTCGGGGAGGCTCCGAGTGCCTTTCGGGGCAGCCGGGCAGGCTCCGAGTGCCTTTCGGGGCAGCCGGGGAGGCTCCGAGTGCCTTTCGGGGAGGCCGGGCCGCCTCCGAGTGCCTTTCGGGGCGGCTGGGGCCGCCTCCGAGTGGCTTTCCGGGTGGCCGGGCCGGCTTCAAGTACCTTTCGGGGGGGCAGGCCAAGGCTCCGAGTGCCTTTGTGGGTGGCCGGGGAGGCTCTGAGTGCCTTTCGGGGCGGCCAGTGAGGCTCCGAGTGCATTTTGGGGTGGCCGGGCCGCCTCCGAGTACCTTTGGAGGCGGCCGGGGAGGCTCCGAGTGCCTTTCGGGGAGGCCGGGCCGCCTCCGAGTGCATTTCGGGGTGGCCGGGGAGGCTCCGAGTGCCTTTCGGGGCGGCCGGGGAGGCACCGAGTGCCTTTCGTGGCGGCCAGGGAGGCTCCGAGTGCCTTGGGGGCGGCCGGGGAGGCTCCGAGTGCCTTTCGGGGAGGCCGGACCACCTCCGAGTGCCTTTTGGTGCGGCCGGGGAGGCTCCGAGTGCCTTTCGGGGTGGCCGGGCCGGCTCCGAGTGCCTTTCGGGGTGGCTGGTCCGCCTCCGAGTGCCTTTCGGGGCGACCGGGCCGGCTCAAAGTGCCTTTTGGTGCAACCGGGCCACCTCCGAGTGCCTTTTGGGGAGGCCGGGGAGGCTCCGAGTGCCTTTGTGGGCGGTCAGGTTGCCTCCGAGTGCCTTTGTGGGCGGCCGGGGAGGCTCCGAGTGCCTTTGTGGGCGGCGGGGAGGCTCCGAGTGCCTTTGTGGGTTGCCGGACTGCCTCCGAGTGCCTTTCGAGGCAGCTGGGCCCGTCCCAGTGCCTTTCCGGGAGGCCGGGCCGCCACAGAGTGCCTTTTGGTGCGGCCGGGGAGGCTCCGAGTGCCTTTTGGGGCGTCCGGGCAGGCTCCGAGTACCTTTCAGGGTGGCCGGGCCGCCTCCGAGTGCCTTTCGGGGCGACCGTGGAGGCTCCGAATGCCTTTTTGAGCGGCCTGCGAGGCTCCGAGTGCCTTTCGGGGCGTCCGGGCAGGCTCCGAGTGCCTTTCGGGGAGGCCGGGGGGGCTCCGAGTGCCTTTCGGGGAGGCCGGGGAGGCTCCAAGTGCCTTTGTGGGTGGCCGAGCCGCCTCCGAGTGCCTTTGTGGGCGTCCGGGCAGGCTCCGAGTGCCTTTCGGGGCGTCCGGGGAGGCTCCGAGTGGCTTTCGGGGCGGCCGGGGAGGCTCCGAGTGCCTTTGTGGGCGGCCGTTCCCCCTTAAAGTGCATTTCGGGGCTGCTGGGCTGGCTCCGACTGCCTTTCGGGGCGGCCGAGTAGGCTCTGAGAGCCTTTTGGGGTGGTCGGGCAGGCTCCGAGTGTCTTTCGGGGCGGTCGTGCAGGCTCCGAGTGCCTTTGGAGGCGGCCGGGTCGCCTATGAGTGCCTTTCGGGGCGGAGGGGAAGGCTCCGAGTGCCTTTCGGGGAGGCCGGGGAGGCTCCGAGTGCCTTTTGGGGCGGCCTGGGAGGCTCTGAGTGCCTTTCGGGGCGTCCGGGGAGGCTCCGAGTGCCTTTCGGGGTGTCCTGGGAGGCTCCGAGTGCCTTTCGGGGCAGCCGGGGAGGCTCCGAGTGCCTTTCGGGGCGGCCGGGGAGGCTCCGAGTGCCTTTTGGGGCGGCCGGGCAGGCTCCGAGTGCCTTTCGGGGAGGCCGGGCTGGCTCCGAGTGCCTTTTGGGATGGCCGAGCCGGCTCCGAGTGCCTTTCGGGGTGGCCTGGGAGGCTCCGAGTGCCTTTCGGGGAGGCCGGGCCGCCTCCGAGTGCCTTTCGGGGAGGCCGGGCAGGCTCCGAGTGCCTTTCGGGGCGGCCGGGGAGGCTCCGAGTGCCTTTCGGGGAGGCCTGGGAGGCTCCGAGTGCCTTTCGGGGCGGCCGGGGAGGCTCTGAGTGCCTTTCGGGGAGGCTGGGCCGCCTCCGAGTGCCTTTCGGGGCAGCCGGGGAGGCTCCGAGTGCCTTTCGGGGAGGCCGGGCTGGCTCCGAGTGCCTTTTGGGATGGCCGAGCCGACTCCGAGTGCCTTTCGGGGTGGCCTGGGAGGCTCCGAGTGCCTTTCGAGGCGGTCGGGGAGGCTCCGAGTGCCTTTCGGGGCGGCCGGGGAGGCTCCGAGTGCCTTTCGGGGTTTCCTGGGAGGCTCCGAGTGCCTTTTGGGGCGGCCGGGGAGGCTCCGAGTACCTTTCGAGACGGCTGGGGAGGCTCCGAGTGCCTTTCGGGTCGGCCGGGCCGCCTCCGAGTGCCTTTCGGGGCGTCCGGGGAGGCTCCGAGTGCCTTTCGGGGCGGCCGGGGAGGCTCCGAGTGCCTTTCGGTGCGGCCGTTCCCCCATAAAGTGCATTTCGAGGCGGCCGGGGAGGCTCCGACTGCCTTTCGGGGAGGCCGGTACGCCTCCGAGTGCCTTTCGGGGCGGCCGGGCCCGCTCCGAGTGCCTTTTTTGGCGGCCGGGGAGGCTCTGAGTGCCTTTCGGGGAGGCTGGTGAGGCTCTGAGTGCCTTTCGGGGCGGCCGGGGAGGCTCCGAGTGCCTTTGGGGGCGGCCGTGCAGGCTCCGAGTGCCATTCGGGGAGGCCGGGGAGGCTCCGAGTGCCTTTCGGGGTGGCCGGGCTGGCTCCGAGTGCCTTTCGGGGAGGCCGGGCCGCCTCCGAGTGCCTTTCGGGGCGGAGGGGAAGGCTCCGAGTGCCTTTTGGGGCAGCCGGTGAGGCTCCGAGTGCCTTTGTGGGTGGCCGGGGAGGCTCCGAGTACCTTTCGGGACGGCCGTGATGCCTCCGAGTGCCTTTCGGGGTGGCCGGACCGGCTCTGAGTGCCTTTTGGGGCGGCCGGCGAGGCTCCGAGTGCCTTTCGGGGTGGCCGGGGAGGCTCCGAGTGCCTTTCGGGGTGGCCTGGGAGGCTCCGAGTGCCTTTCGAGGCGGCCGGGGAGGCTCCGAGTGCCTTTGGGGGAGGCCGGGCAGGCTCCGAATGCCTTTCGGGGCGGAGGGGAAGGCTCCGAGTGCCTTTCGGGGCAGCCGGGGAGGCTCCGAGTGCCTTTCGGGGAGGCCGGGCTGGCTCCGAGTGCCTTTTGGGATGGCCGAGCCGGCTCCGAGTGCCTTTTGGGGTGGCCGGGGAGGCTCCGAGTGCCTTTCGAGGCGGTCGGGGAGGCTCCGAGTGCCTTTCGGGGAGACCGTTCCGCCTCCGAGTGCCTTTTTGGGTGGCCGGGCCGCCTCCGAGTGCCTTTCGGGGCGGCCGGGGAGGCTCTGAGTACCTTTCGGGGAGGCCGGGGAGGCTCCGAGTGCCTTTCGGGGCGGCCGGGGAGGCTCCGAGTGCCTTTCGGGGCGGCCGGGGAGGCTCCGAGTGCCTTTCGGGGTGGCCGGGCCGCCTCCGAGTGCCTTTCGGGGCGGCCGTGGAGGCTCCGAGTGCCTTTCGGGGAGGCCGTTCCCCCATAAAGTGCATTTCGGGGCTGCTGGGCTGGCTCCGAGTGCCTTTCGGGGCGGCCGGGGAGGCTCCGAGTGCCTTTTGGGGCGGCCGGGCCCGCTCCGAGTGCCTTTCGGGGCGGCCGGGGAGGCTCCGAGTGCCTTTCGGGGAGGCTGGTGAGGCTCCGAGTGCCTTTGGGGGCGGCCGGGGAGGCTCCGAGTGCCTTTCGGGGCGGCCGTGCAGGCTCCGAGTGCCTTTCGGGGGTGGCCGGGGAGGCTCCGAGTGCCTTTCGGGGCGGCCGGGCCGCCTCTGAGAGCCTTTCAGCGCGGCTGGTCCGCCTCCGAGTGCCTTTCGGGGAGGCCGGGCCGCCTCCGAGTGCCTTTCGGGGAGGCCGGGGAGGCTCCGAGTGCCTTTCGGGGGTGGCCGGGGAGGCTCCGAGTGCCTTTCGGGGCGGCCGGGCCGCCTCTGAGAGCCTTTCAGCGCGGCTGGTCCGCCTCCGAGTGCCTTTCGGGGAGGCCGGGCCGCCTCCGAGTGCCTTTTGGGGGAGGCCGGGGAGGCTCCGAGTGCCTTTCGGGGGTGGCCGGGGAGGCTCCGAGTGCCTTTCGAGGCGGCAGGGGAGGCTCCGAGTGCCTTTCGGGGAGGCCGGGCCGCCTCCGAGTGCCTTTCGGGGTGGCCGGGCCGCCTCCGAGTGCCTTTCGTGGCGGCCGGGGAGACTCCGAGTACCTTTCGGGACGGCCGTGATGCCTCCGAGTGCCTTTCGGGGCGGCCGGGCCGGCTCCGAGTGCCTTTCGGGGCGGCCAGGGAGGTTCCGAGTGCCTTTCGGGGCGTCCGGGGAGGCTCCGAGTGCCTTTCGGGGTGGCCTGGGAGGCTCCGAGTGCCTTTCGGGATGGCCGGGGAGGCTCCGAGTGCCTTTCGGGGAGGCTGGGCCGCCTCCGAGTGCCTTTCGGGGCGGAGGGGAAGGCTCCGAGTGCCTTTTTGGGCAGCCGGGGAGGCTCCGAGTGCCTTTCGGGGAGGCCGGGCCGCCTCCGAGTGCCTTTCGGGGTGGCCGGGGAGGCTCCGAGTGCCTTTCGGGGCGGCCGGGGAGGCTCCGAGTGCCTTTCGGGGCGGCCGGGGAGGCTCCGAGTGCCTTTCGGTGCGGCCGTTCCCCCATAAAGTGCATTTCGAGGCGGCCGGGGAGGCTCCGACTGCCTTTCGGGGAGGCCGGTACGCCTCCGAGTGCCTTTCGGGGCGGCCGGACCCGCTCCGAGTGCCTTTTGTGGCGGCCGGGGAGGCTCCAAGTGCCTTTCGGGGAGGCTGGTGAGGCTCCGAGTGCCTTTCGGGGCGGCCGGGGAGGCTCCGAGTGCCTTTTGGGGCCGCCGTGCAGGCTCTGAGTGCCATTCGGGGAGGCCGGGGAGGCTCCGAGTGCCTTTCGGGGAGGCCGAGCCGCCTCCGAGTGCCTTTCGGGGCGGAGGGGAAGGCTCCGAGTGCCTTTCGGGGAGGCCGGGGAGGCTCCGAGTGCCTTTCGGGGCGGCCGGGGAGGCTCCGAGTGCCTTTCGGGGTTTCCTGGGAGGCTCCGAGTGCCTTTTGGTGCGGCCGGGGAGGCTCCGAGTGCCTTTCGGGGAGGCTGGGCCGCCTCCGAGTGCCTTTCGGGGCAGCCGGGCAGGGTCCGAGTGCCTTTCGGGGAGGCCGGGCTGGCTCCGAGTGCCTTTTGGGATGGACGAGCCGGCTCCGAGTGCCTTTCGGGGTGGCCTGGGAGGCTCCGAGTGCCTTTCGAGGCGGTCGGGGAGGCTCCGAGTGCCTTTCGGGGAGGCCGGCCCGCCTCCGAGTGCCTTTCGGGGAGGCCGGGCCGCCTCCGAGTGCCTTTCGCGGCGGCCGGGGAGGCTCCGAGTACCTTTCGGGACGGCGGGGGAGGCTCCGAGTGCCTTTCGGGGCGGTCGGTCAGGCTCCGAGTGCCTTTCGGGGCGTCCTGGGAGGCTCCGAGTGCCTTTTGGGGCAGCCGGGCAGGCTCCGAGTGCCTTTCGGTGCGGCCGTTCCCCCATAAAGTGCATTTCGAGGCGGCCGGGGAGGCTCCGACTGCCTTTCGGGGAGGCCGGACCGCCTCCGAGTGCCTTTCGGGGCGGCCGTGCTGCCTCCCAGTGCCTTTCGGGGCAGCCGGGGAGGCTCCGAGTGCCTTTCGGAGCGGCCGGGCAGGCTCTGAGTGCCTTTCGGGGTGGCCGGGGAGGCTCCGAGTGCCTTTCGGGGCGGTCGGGAGGCTCCGAGTGCCTTTGTGGGCGTCCAGGCAGGCTCCGAGTGCCTTTGGGGGCGGCCGGGGAGGCTCCGAGTGCCTTTCGGGGCGGCCTGGGAGGCTCCGAGTGCCTTTCGGGGTGGCCGGGGAGGCTCCGAGTGCCTTTCGGGGCGGCCAGGGAGGCTCCGAGTGCCTTTCGGGGCGGTCGGGGAGGCTCCGAGTGGCTTTTGGGACGGCAGAGCTGGCACCGAGTGCCTTTCGGGGCGGCCGGGCCAGCTCCGAGTGCCATTCGGGGTGGCCGGGGAGGCTCCGAGTGCCTTTGTGGGCCGCCCGGGTGGCTCCGAGTGCCTTTGTGGGCGGCCGGGGAGGCTCTGAGTGCCTTTTGGGGCTCTCGGGGAGGCTCTGAGTGCCTTTCGGGGCATCCGGGAAGGCTCCGAGTGCCTTTCGGGGTGGCCGAGGAGGCTCCGAGTGCCTTTCGGGGTGGCCGGGCTGCCTCCGAGTGCCTTTCGGGGAGGCCGGTACGCCTCCGAGTGCCTTTCGGGGCGGCCGGGCCCGCTCCGAGTGCCTTTTGTGGCGGCCGGGGAGGCTCCAAGTGCCTTTCGGGGAGGCTGGTGAGGCTCCGAGTGCCTTTCGGGGCGGCCGGGGAGGCTCCGAGTGCCTTTGGGGGCCGCCGTGCAGGCTCTGAGTGCCATTCGGGGAGGCCGGGGAGGCTCCGAGTGCCTTTCGGGGAGGCCGAGCCGCCTCCGAGTGCCTTTCGGGGCGGAGGGGAAGGCTCCGAGTGCCTTTCGGGGAGGCCGGGGAGGCTCCGAGTGCCTTTCGGGGCGGCCGGGGAGGCTCCGAGTGCCTTTCGGGGTTTCCTGGGAGGCTCCGAGTGCCTTTTGGTGCGGCCGGGGAGGCTCCGAGTGCCTTTCGGGGAGGCTGGGCCGCCTCCGAGTGCCTTTCGGGGCAGCCGGGCAGGGTCCGAGTGCCTTTCGGGGAGGCCGGGCTGGCTCCGAGTGCCTTTTGGGATGGCCGAGCCGGCTCCGAGTGCCTTTCGGGGTGGCCTGGGAGGCTCCGAGTGCCTTTCGAGGCGGTCGGGGAGGCTCCGAGTGCCTTTCGGGGAGGCCGGGGAGGCTCCGAGTGCCTTTCGGGGAGGCCGGGCCGCCTCCGAGTGCCTTTCGCGGCGGCCGGGGAGGCTCCGAGTACCTTTCGGGACGGCGGGGGAGGCTCCGAGTGCCTTTCGGGGCGGTCGGTCAGGCTCCGAGTGCCTTTCGGGGTGTCCTGGGAGGCTCCGAGTGCCTTTTGGGGCAGCCGGGCAGGCTCCGAGTGCCTTTCGGTGCGGCCGTTCCCCCATAAAGTGCATTTCGAGGCGGCCGGGGAGGCTCCGACTGCCTTTCGGGGAGGCCGGACCGCCTCCGAGTGCCTTTCGGGGCGGCCGTGCTGCCTCCCAGTGCCTTTCGGGGCAGCCGGGGAGGCTCCGAGTGCCTTTCGGAGCGGCCGGGCAGGCTCTGAGTGCCTTTCGGGGTGGCCGGGGAGGCTCCGAGTGCCTTTCGGGGCGGTCGGGAGGCTCCGAGTGCCTTTGTGGGCGTCCAGGCAGGCTCCGAGTGCCTTTGGGGGCGGCCGGGGAGGCTCCGAGTGCCTTTCGGGGCGGCCTGGGAGGCTCCGAGTGCCTTTGGGGGTGGCCGGGGAGGCTCCGAGTGCCTTTCGGGGCGGCCAGGGAGGCTCCGAGTGCCTTTCGGGGCGGTCGGGGAGGCTCCGAGTGGCTTTTGGGACGGCAGAGCTGGCACCGAGTGCCTTTCGGGGCGGCCGGGCCAGCTCCGAGTGCCATTCGGGGTGGCCGGGGAGGCTCCGAGTGCCTTTGTGGGCCGCCCGGGTGGCTCCGAGTGCCTTTGTGGGCGGCCGGGGAGGCTCTGAGTGCCTTTTGGGGCTCTCGGGGAGGCTCTGAGTGCCTTTCGGGGCATCCGGGAAGGCTCCGAGTGCCTTTCGGGGTGGCCGAGGAGGCTCCGAGTGCCTTTCGGGGTGGCCGGGCTGCCTCCGAGTGCCTTTCGGGGAGGCCGGGGAGGCTCCGAGTGCCTTTCGGGGGGCCGTGGACGCTCTGAGTGCCTTTGGGGGTTGCCGGCCCCTCTCCGAGTGCCTTTTGGGGCGTCCGGGGAGGCTCCGAGTGCCTTTCGTGGCAGCCGGGCTGCCTCCGAGTGCCTTTCGGGGAGGCCGGGGAGGCTCCGAGTGCCTTTCGGGGTGGCTCGGCAGGCTCCGAGTGCCTTTCGGGGTGGCTGGGCAGGCTCCGAGTGCCTTTCGGTGTGTCGGGGGAGGCTCCGAGTGCCTTTCGGGGGGAGCGGGCCGGCTCCGAGTGCTTTTCGGGGTGGCCGGGCCGCATCCTAGTGCCTTTCGGGGCATCCGGGAAGGCTCCGAGTGCCTTTCGGGGTGGCCGAGGAGGCTCCGAGTGCCTTTCGGGGTGGCCGGGCTGCCTCCGAGTGCCCTTGGGGGCGGCCGGGGAGGCTCCGAGTGCCTTTCGGGGCATCTGGGGAGGCTCCGAGTGCCTTTCGGGGGGCCGGCGACGCTCTGAGTGCCTTTGGGGGTGGCCGGGCAGGCTCCGAGTGCCTTTGTGGGCAGCCGGGGAGACTCCGAGTGCCTTTGGGGGCGGCTAGGAAGGCTCCGAGTGCCTTTTGGGGCGGCCGGGGAGGCTCCGAGTGCCTTTCGAGGCGGCCGGGCAGGCTCCGAGTGCCTTTTGGGGCGGCCGGGCAGGCTCCGAGTGCCTTTCGGGGTGGCCGGGCCGCGTCTGAGTGCCTTTCGGGGCGGCCGGGGAGGCTCCGAGTGCCTTTGTGGGAGGTCGGGCAGGTTCCGAGTGCCTTTCGGGGCGTCCGGGGAGGCTCCGAGTGCCTTTCGGGGCGGCCGGCGAGGCTCCGAGTGCCTTTCGGGGCGGCCGTGGAGGCTCCGAGTGCCTTTCGGGGCATCCGATGATGTTCCGAGTGCCTTTCTAGGAGGCTGGGAAGGCTCCGAGTGCCTTTCGGGGCGGCCGGGGAGGCTCCGAGTGCATTTGTGGAAGGTCGGGGAGGCTCCGAGTGCCTTTCGGGGCAGCCGGGCAGGCTCCGAGTGCCTTTCGGGGCAGCCGGGGAGGCTCCGAGTGCCTTTCGGGGAGGCCGGGCCGCCTCCGAGTGCCTTTCGGGGCGGCTGGGGCCGCCTCCGAGTGGCTTTCCGGGTGGCCGGGCCGGCTTCAAGTACCTTTCGGGGGGGCAGGCCAAGGCTCCGAGTGCCTTTGTGGGTGGCCGGGGAGGCTCTGAGTGCCTTTCGGGGCGGCCAGTGAGGCTCCGAGTGCATTTTGGGGTGGCCGGGCCGCCTCCGAGTACCTTTGGAGGCGGCCGGGGAGGCTCCGAGTGCCTTTCGGGGAGGCCGGGCCGCCTCCGAGTGCATTTCGGGGCGGCCGGGGAGGCTCCGAGTGCCTTTCGGGGCGGCCGGGGAGGCACCGAGTGCCTTTCGTGGCGGCCAGGGAGGCTCCGAGTGCCTTTGGGGGCGGCCGGGGAGGCTCCGAGTGCCTTTCGGGGAGGCCGGACCACCTCCGAGTGCCTTTTGGTGCGGCCGGGGAGGCTCCGAGTGCCTTTCGGGGTGGCCGGGCCGGCTCCGAGTGCCTTTCGGGGTGGCTGGTCCGCCTCCGAGTGCCTTTCGGGGCGACCGGGCCGGCTCAAAGTGCCTTTTGGTGCAACCGGGCCACCTCCGAGTGCCTTTCGGGGAGGCCGGGGAGGCTCCGAGTGCCTTTGTGGGCGGTCAGGTTGCCTCCGAGTGCCTTTGTGGGCGGCCGGGGAGGCTCCGAGTGCCTTTGTGGGCAGCGGGGAGGCTCCGAGTGCCTTTGTGGGTGGCCGGACTGCCTCCGAGTGCCTTTCGAGGCAGCTGGGCCCGTCCCAGTGCCTTTCCGGGAGGCCGGGCCGCCACAGAGTGCCTTTTGGTGCGGCCGGGGAGGCTCCGAGTGCCTTTTGGGGCGTCCGGGCAGGCTCCGAGTGCCTTTCAGGGTGGCCGGGCCGCCTCCGAGTGCCTTTCGGGGCGACCGTGGAGGCTCCGAATGCCTTTTTGAGCGGCCTGCGAGGCTCCGAGTGCCTTTCGGGGCGTCCGGGCAGGCTCCGAGTGCCTTTCGGGGAGGCCGGGGAGGCTCCGAGTGCCTTTCGGGGAGGCCGGGGAGGCTCCAAGTGCCTTTGTGGGTGGCCGAGCCGCCTCCGAGTGCCTTTGTGGGCGTCCGGGCAGGCTCCGAGTGCCTTTCGGTGCGACTGGGGAGGCTCCGAGTGCCTTTCGTGGCGGCCTGGGAGGTTCCGAGTGCCTATCAGGGCATCCGGGGAGGCTCTGAGTGCCTTTCGGGGAGGCTGGGGAGGCTCCGAGTGCCTTTTGGGGTGGCCGGGGAGGTTCCGAGTGCCCTTGGGGGCGGCCGGGGAGGCTCCGAGTGCCTTTCGGGGGGCCGTGGACGCTCTGAGTGCCTTTGGGGGTTGCCGGCCCCTCTCCGAGTGCCTTTTGGGGCGTCCGGGGAGGCTCCGAGTGCCTTTCGTGGCGGCCGGGCTGCCTCCGAGTGCCTTTCGGGGAGGCCGGGGAGGCTCCGAGTGCCTTTCGGGGTGGCTCGGCAGGCTCCGAGTGCCTTTCGGGGCGGCTGGGCAGGCTCCGAGTGCCTTTCGGGGTGTCGGGGGAGGCTCCGAGTGCCTTTCGGGGGGAGCGGGCCGGCTCCGAGTGCTTTTCGGGGTGGCCGGGCCGCATCCTAGTGCCTTTCGGGGCGGCCGGGGAGGCTCCGAGTGCCTTTTGGGGTGGCCGGGCCACCTCTGAGTACCATCGGGGCGGCCGGGCAGGCTCCGAGTGGCTTTCGTGGTGGCCGGGGAGGCTCCGAGTGCCTTTCGGGGCAGCCGGGCCAGCTCCGAGTGCCTTTCGGGGCGGTCGTGCAGGCTCCGAGTGCCTTTGGAGGCGACCGGGTCGCCTACGAGTGCCTTTCGGGGCGGAGGGGAAGGCTCCGAGTGCCTTTCGGGGAGGCCGGGGAGACTCCGAGTGCCTTTGTGGGCGGCCGGGCCGCCTCCGAGTGCCTTTCGGGGCGGCCGGGGAGGCTCCGAGTGTCTTTCGGGGTGTCCTGGGAGGCTCCGAGTGCCTTTGGGGGCGGCCGGGGAGGCTCCGAGTGCCTTTCGGGGAGGCCGGGCCGCCTCCGAGTGCCTTTGTGGGCGGAGGGGAAGGCTCCGAATGCCTTTCGGGACGGACGAGCCGGCTCCGAGTGCCTTTCGGGGCGGCCGGGCCACCTCCGAGTGCTTTTCGGGGCGGGCGGGGAGGCTCTGAGTGCCTTTCGGGGTGGCCTGGGAGGCTCCGAGTGCCTTTCGGGGCGTCCGGGGAGGCTCCGAGTGCCTTTCGGGGAGGCCGGGCCGCCTCCGAGTGCCTTTCGGGGAGGCCGGGCCGCCTCCAAGTGCCTTTCGGGGCAGCCGGGGAGGCTCCGAGTACCTTTCGGGACGGCCGTGATGCCTCTGAGTGCCTTTCGGGGCGGCCGGGGAAGCTCCGAGTGCCTTTTGGGGCGGCCGGGCCGCCTCCGAGTGCCTTTCGGGGCGGCCGGGGAGGTTCCGAGTGCCTTTCGGGGTGGTCGGGGAGGCTCCGAGTGCCTTTTGGGGTGGCCGGGGAGGCTCCGAGTGGCTTTCGGGGCGGCCGGGCAGGATCCGAGTGCCTTTCGGGGCAGCCGGGGAGGCTCCGACTGCCTTTCGGGGCGGCCGGGGAGGCTCCGAGTGCCTTTGTGGGCGGCCGTTCCCCCTTAAAGTGCATTTCGGGGCTGCTGGACTGGCTCCGACTGCCTTTCGGGGCGGCCGAGTAGGCTCTGAGAGCCTTTTGGGGTGGTCGGGCAGGCTCCGAGTGTCTTTCGGGGCGGTCGTGCAGGCTCCGAGTGCCTTTGGAGGCGGCCGGGTCGCCTATGAGTGCCTTTCGGGGCGGAGGGGAAGGCTCCGAGTGCCTTTCGGGGAGGCCGGGGAGGCTCCGAGTGCCTTTTGGGGCGGCCGGGGAGGCTCTGAGTGCCTTTCGGGGCGTCCGGGGAGGCTCCGAGTGCCTTTCGGGGTGTCCTGGGAGGCTCCGAGTGCCTTTCGGGGCAGCCGGGGAGGCTCCGAGTGCCTTTCGGGGAGGCTGGGCCGCCTCCGAGTGCCTTTCGGGGCAGCCGGGCAGGCTCCGAGTGCCTTTCGGGGAGGCCGGGCTGGCTCCGAGTGCCTTTTGGGATGGCCGAGCCGGCTCCGAGTGCCTTTCGGGGTGGCCTGGGAGGCTCCGAGTGCCTTTCGGGGAGGCCGGGCCGCCTCCGAGTGCCTTTCGGGGAGGCCGGGCAGGCTCCGAGTGCCTTTCGGGGCGGCCGGGGAGGCTCCGAGTGCCTTTCGGGGAGGCTGGGCCGCCTCCGAGTGCCTTTCGGGGCAGCCGGGGAGGCTCCGAGTGCCTTTCGGGGAGGCCGGGCTGGCTCCGAGTGCCTTTTGGGATGGCCGAGCCGACTCCGAGTGCCTTTCGGGGTGGCCTGGGAGGCTCCGAGTGCCTTTTGAGGCGGTCGGGGAGGCTCCGAGTGCCTTTCGGGGAGGCCGGGCCGCCTCCGAGTGCCTTTCGGGGAGGCCGGGCCGCCTCCGAGTGCCTTTCGGGGCGGCCGGGGAGGCTCCGAGTGCCTTTCGAGACGGCTGGGGAGGCTCCGAGTGCCTTTCGGGTCGGCCGGGCCGCCTCCGAGTGCCTTTCGGGGCGTCCGGGGAGGCTCCGAGTGCCTTTCGGGGCGGCCGGGGAGGCTCCGAGTGCCTTTCGGTGCGGCCGTTCCCCCATAAAGTGCATTTCGAGGCGGCCGGGGAGGCTCCGAGTGCCTTTCGGGGAGGCCGGTACGCCTCCGAGTGCCTTTCGGGGCGGCCGGGCCCGCTCCGAGTGCCTTTTTTGGCGGCCGGGGAGGCTCTGAGTGCCTTTCGGGGAGGCTGGTGAGGCTCTGAGTGCCTTTCGGGGCGGCCGGGGAGGCTCCGAGTGCCTTTGGGGGCGGCCGTGCAGGCTCCGAGTGCCATTCGGGGAGGCCGGGGAGGCTCCGAGTGCCTTTCGGGGTGGCCGGGCTGGCTCCGAGTGCCTTTCGGGGAGGCCGGGCCGCCTCCGAGTGCCTTTCGGGGCGGAGGGGAAGGCTCCGAGTGCCTTTTGGGGCAGCCGGTGAGGCTCCGAGTGCCTTTGTGGGTGGCCGGGGAGGCTCCGAGTACCTTTCGGGACGGCCGTGATGCCTCCGAGTGCCTTTCGGGGTGGCCGGACCGGCTCTGAGTGCCTTTTGGGGCGGCCTGGGAGGCTCCGAGTGCCTTTCGGGGTGGCCGGGGAGGCTCCGAGTGCCTTTCGGGGCGTCCGGGGAGGCTCCGAGTGCCTTTCGAGGCGGCCGGAGAGGCTCCGAGTGCCTTTGGGGGAGGCCGGGCAGGCTCCGAATGCCTTTCGGGGCGGAGGGGAAGGCTCCGAGTGCCTTTCGGGGCAGCCGGGGAGGCTCCGAGTGCCTTTCGGGGAGGCCGGGCTGGCTCCGAGTGCCTTTTGGGATGGCCGAGCCGGCTCCGAGTGCCTTTCGGGGCGGCCGGGGAGGCTCCGAGTGCCTTTCGGGGAGGCCGTTCCGCCTCCGAGTGCCTTTCGGGGTGGCCGGGCCGCCTCCGAGTGCCTTTCGGGGTGGCCGGGGAGGCTCCGAGTACCTTTCGGGGAGGCCGGGGAGGCTCCGAGTGCCTTTCGGGGCGGCCGGGGAGGCTCCGAGTGCCTTTCGGGGCGTCCGGGGAGGCTCCGAGTGCCTTTCGGGGTGGCCGGGCCGCCTCCGAGTGCCTTTCGGGGCGGCCGTGGAGGCTCCGAGTGCCTTTCGGGGAGGCCGTTCCCTCATAAAGTGCCTTTCGGGGCTGCTGGGCTGGCTCCGACTGCCTTTCGGGGAGGCCGGTACGCCTCCGAGTGCCTTTCGGGGCGGCCGGGCCCGCTCCGAGTGCCTTTTGTGGCGGCCGGGGAGGCTCTGAGTGCCTTTCGGGGAGGCTGGTGAGGCTCCGAGTGCCTTTCGGGACGGCCGGGGAGGCTCCGAGTGCCTTTCGGGGCGGCCGTGCAGGCTCCGAGTGCCTTTCGGGGGTGGCCGGGGAGGCTCCGAGTGCCTTTCGGGGCGGCCGGGCCGCCTCTGAGAGCCTTTCAGCGCGGCTGGTCCGCCTCCGAGTGCCTTTCGGGGAGGCCGGGCCGCCTCCGAGTGCCTTTCGGGGAGGCCGGGGAGGCTCCGAGTGCCTTTCGGGGGTGGCCGGGGAGGCTCCGAGTGCCTTTCGAGGCGGCCGGGGAGGCTCCGAGTGCCTTTCGGGGAGGCCGGGCCGCCTCCGAGTGCCTTTCGGGGTGGCCGGGCCGCCTCCGAGTGCCTTTCGTGGCGGCCGGGGAGACTCCGAGTACCTTTCGGGACGGCCGTGATGCCTCCGAGTGCCTTTCGGGGCGGCCGGGCCGGCTCCGAGTGCCTTTCGGGGCGGCCAGGGAGGTTCCGAGTGCCTTTCGGGGCGGCCGGGGAGGCTCCGAGTGCCTTTCGGGGTGGCCTGGGAGGCTCCGAGTGCCTTTCGGGATGGCCGGGGAGGCTCCGAGTGCCTTTCGGGGAGGCCGGGCCGCCTCCGAGTGCCTTTCGGGGCGGAGGGGAAGGCTCCGAGTGCCTTTTTGGGCAGCCGGGGAGGCTCCGAGTGCATTTCGGGGAGGCCGGGCCGCCTCCGAGTGCCTTTCGGGGAGGCCGGGCCGCCTCCGAGTGCCTTTCGGGGCGGCCGGGGAGGCTCCGAGTGCCTTTCGGGGCGGCCGGGGAGGCTCCGAGTGCCTTTCGGTGCGGCCGTTCCCCCATAAAGTGCATTTCGAGGCGGCCGGGGAGGCTCCGACTGCCTTTCGGGGAGGCCGGTACGCCTCCGAGTGCCTTTCGGGGCGGCCGGGCCCGCTCCGAGTGCCTTTTGTGGCGGCCGGGGAGGCTCCAAGTGCCTTTCGGGGAGGCTGGTGAGGCTCCGAGTGCCTTTCGGGGCGTCCGGGGAGGCTCCGAGTGCCTTTGTGGGCGGCCGGGGAGGCTCCGAGTGCCTTTCGGGGAGGCCAGGCCGCCTCCGAGTGCCTTTCGGGGCGGAGGGGAAGGCTCCGAGTGCCTTTCGGGGCAGCCGGGGAGGCTCCGAGTGCCTTTCGGGATGGCCGAGCCGGCTCCGAGTGCCTTTCGAGGCGGTCGGGGAGGCTCCGAGTGCCTTTCGGGGCAGCCGGGGAGGCTCCGAGTGCCTTTCGGGGAGGCCGGGCCGCCTCCGAGTGCCTTTCGGGGCGGCCGGGGAGGCTCCGAGTACCTTTCGGGACGGCCGGGGAGGCTCCGAGTGCCTTTCGGGGTGGCCGGGGAGGCTCCGAGTGCCTTTCGGGGCGTCCGGGGAGGCTCCGAGTGCCTTTCGGGGTGGCCGGGCCGCCTCCGAGTGCCTTTCGGGGCGGCCGTGGAGGCTCCGAGTGCCTTTCGGGGAGGCCGTTCCCCCATAAAGTGCATTTCGGGGCTGCTGGGCTGGCTCCGACTGCCTTTCGGGGCGGCCGGGGAGGCTCCGAGTGCCTTTCGGGGCGGCCGGGGAGGCTCCGAGTGCCTTTCGGGGCGGCCGTGCAGGCTCCGAGTGCCATTTGGGGAGGCCGGGGACGCTCCGAGTGCCTTTCGGGGCGGCCGGGCCGCCTCTGAGAGCCTTTCAGCGCGGCTGGTCCGCCTCCGAGTGCCTTTCGGGGAGGCCGGGCCGCCTCCGAGTGCCTTTCGGGGCGGCCGGGGAGGCTCCGAGTGCCTTTCGGGGGTGGCCTGGGAGGCTCCGAGTGCCTTTCGAGGCGGCCGGGGAGGCTCCGAGTGCCTTTCGGGGAGGCCGGGCCTCCTCCGAGTGCCTTTCGGGGAGGCCGGGCCGCCTCCGAGTGCCTTTCGGGGCGGCCGTGGAGGCTCCGAGTACCTTTCGGGACGGCCGTGATGCCTCCGAGTGCCTTTCGGGGCGGCCGGGCCGGCTCCGAGTGCCTTTCGGGGCGGCCGGGGAGGTTCCGAGTGCCTTTCGGGTTGGTCGGGGAGGCTCCGAGTGCCTTTTGGGGTGGCCGGGGAGGCTCCGAGTGCCTTTCGGGGCGGCCGGGGAGGCTCCGATTGCCTTTTGGGGCAGCCGGGGAGGCTCCGACTGCCTTTCGGGGCGGCCGGGGAGGCTCCGAGTGCCTTTGTGGGCGGCCGTTCCCCCTTAAAGTGCATTTCGGGGCTGCTGGGCTGGCTCCGACTGCCTTTCGGGGCGGCCGAGTAGGCTCTGAGAGCCTTTTGGGGTGGTCGGGCAGGCTCCGAGTGTCTTTCGGGGCGGCCGGGGAGGCTCCGAGTGCCTTTGGAGGCGGCCGGGTCGCCTACGAGTGCCTTTCGGGGCGGAGGGGAAGGCTCCGAGTGCCTTTCGGGGAGGCCGGGGAGGCTCCGAGTGCCTTTCGGGGTGTCCTGGGAGGCTCCGAGTGCCTTTCGGGGCGGCCGGGGAGGCTCCGAGTGCCTTTCGGGGAGGCCAGGCCGCCTCCGAGTGCCTTTCGGGGCGGAGGGGAAGGCTCCGAGTGCCTTTCGGGGCAGCCGGGGAGGCTCCGAGTGCCTTTCGGGGAGGCCGGGCTGGCTCCGAGTGCCTTTTGGGATGGCCGAGCCGGCTACGAGTGCCTTTCGGGGGTGGCCTGGGAGGCTCCGAGTGCCTTTGTGGGCGGCCGGGGAGGCTCCGAGTGCCTTTCAGGGAGGCCGGACCCCCTCCGAGTGCCTTTCGGGGAGGCCGGGCCGCCTCCGAGTGCCTTTCGGGGTGGCCGGTGAGGCTCCGAGTACCTTTCGGGACGGCCGGGGAGGCTCCGAGTGCCTTTTGGGGCGGCCGGGGAGGCTCCGAGTGCCTTTCGGGGCGGCTGGGGAGGCTCCGAGTGCCTTTCGGGGCGGCCGGGCCGCCTCCGAGTGCCTTTCGGGGCGGCCGTGGAGGCTCCGAGTGCCTTTCGGGGAGGCCGTTCCCCCATAAAGTGCATTTCGGGGCGGTCGGGCTGGCTCCGACTGCCTTTCGGGGCGGTCGTGTAGGCTCCGAGAGCCTTTTGGGGTGGTCGGGCAGGCTCCGAGTGTCTTTCGGGGCGGCCGGGGAGGCTCCGAGTGCCTTTGGAGGCGGCCGGGTCGCCTACGAGTGCCTTTCGGGGCGGAGGGGAAGGCTCCGAGTGCCTTTGTGGGCGGTCAGGTTGCCTCCGAGTGCCTTTGTGGGCGGCCGGGGAGGCTCCGAGTGCCTTTGTGGGCGGCGGGGAGGCTCCGAGTGCCTTTGTGGGTGGCCGGACTGCCTCCGAGTGCCTTTCGAGGCAGCTGGGCCCGTCCCAGTGCCTTTCCGGGAGGCCGGGCCGCCACAGAGTGCCTTTTGGTGCGGCCGGGGAGGCTCCGAGTGCCTTTTGGGGCGTCCGGGCAGGCTCCGAGTGCCTTTCAGGGTGGCCGGGCCGCCTCCGAGTGCCTTTCGGGGCGACCGTGGAGGCTCCGAATGCCTTTTTGAGCGGCCTGCGAGGCTCCGAGTGCCTTTCGGGGCGTCCGGGCAGGCTCCGAGTGCCTTTCGGGGAGGCCGGGGGGGCTCCGAGTGCCTTTCGGGGAGGCCGGGGAGGCTCCAAGTGCCTTTGTGGGTGGCCGAGCCGCCTCCGAGTGCCTTTGTGGGCGTCCGGGCAGGCTCCGAGTGCCTTTCGGTGCGACTGGGGAGGCTCCGAGTGCCTTTCGTGGCGGCCTGGGAGGTTCCGAGTGCCTATCAGGGCATCCGGGGAGGCTCTGAGTGCCTTTCGGGGAGGCTGGGGAGGCTCCGAGTGCCTTTTGGGGTGGCCGGGGAGGTTCCGAGTGCCCTTGGGGGCGGCCTGGGAGGCTCCGAGTGCCTTTCGGGGGGCCGTGGACGCTCTGAGTGCCTTTGGGGGTTGCCGGCCCCTCTCCGAGTGCCTTTTGGGGCGTCCGGGGAGGCTCCGAGTGCCTTTCGTGGCGGCCGGGCTGCCTCCGAGTGCCTTTCGGGGAGGCCGGGGAGGCTCCGAGTGCCTTTTGGGGTGGCTCGGCAGGCTCCGAGTGCCTTTCGGGGCGGCTGGGCAGGCTCCGAGTGCCTTTCGGGGTGTCGGGGGAGGCTCCTAGTGCCTTTCGGGGGGAGCGGGCCGGCTCCGAGTGCTTTTCGGGGTGGCCGGGCCGCATCCTAGTGCCTTTCGGGGCGGCCGGGGAGGCTCCGAGTGCCTTTTGGGGTGGCCGGGCCACCTCTGAGTACCATCGGGGCGGCCGGGCAGGCTCCGAGTGGCTTTCGTGGTGGCCGGGGAGGCTCCGAGTGCCTTTCGGGGCAGCCGGGCCAGCTCCGAGTGCCTTTCGGGGCGGTCGTGCAGGCTCCGAGTGCCTTTGGAGGCGACCGGGTCGCCTACGAGTGCCTTTCGGGGCGGAGGGGAAGGCTCCGAGTGCCTTTCGGGGAGGCCGGGGAGACTCCGAGTGCCTTTGTGGGCGGCCGGGCCGCCTCCGAGTGCCTTTCGGGGCGGCCGGGGAGGCTCCGAGTGTCTTTCGGGGTGTCCTGGGAGGCTCCGAGTGCCTTTGGGGGCGGCCGGGGAGGCTCCGAGTGCCTTTCGGGGAGGCCGGGCCGCCTCCGAGTGCCTTTGTGGGCGGAGGGGAAGGCTCCGAATGCCTTTCGGGACGGACGAGCCGGCTCCGAGTGCCTTTCGGGGCGGCCGGGCCGCCTCCGAGTGCTTTTCGGGGCGGGCGGGGAGGCTCCGAGTGCCTTTCGGGGTGGCCTGGGAGGCTCCGAGTGCCTTTCGGGGCGTCCGGGGAGGCTCCGAGTGCCTTTCGGGGAGGCCGGGCCGCCTCCGAGTGCCTTTCGGGGCAGCCGGGGAGGCTCCGAGTACCTTTCGGGACGGCCGTGATGCCTCTGAGTGCCTTTCGGGGCGGCCGGGGAAGCTCCGAGTGCCTTTTGGGGCGGCCGGGCCGCCTCCGAGTGCCTTTCGGGGTGGCCGGGGAGGTTCCGAGTGCCTTTCGGGGTGGTCGGGGAGGCTCCGAGTGCCTTTTGGGGTGGCCGGGGAGGCTCCGAGTGCCTTTCGGGGCGGCCGGGCAGGCTCCGAGTGCCTTTCGGGGCAGCCGGGGAGGCTCCGACTGCCTTTCGGGGCGGCCGGGGAGGCTCCGAGTGCCTTTGTGGGCGGCCGTTCCCCCTTAAAGTGCATTTCGCGGCTGCTGGACTGGCTCCGACTGCCTTTCGGGGCGGCCGAGTAGGCTCTGAGAGCCTTTTGGGGTGGTCGGGCAGGCTCCGAGTGTCTTTCGGGGCGGTCGTGCAGGCTCCGAGTGCCTTTGGAGGCGGCCGGGTCGCCTATGAGTGCCTTTCGGGGCGGAGGGGAAGGCTCCGAGTGCCTTTCGGGGAGGCCGGGGAGGCTCCGAGTGCCTTTTGGGGCGGCCGGGGAGGCTCTGAGTGCCTTTCGGGGCGTCCGGGGAGGCTCCGAGTGCCTTTCGGGGTGTCCTGGGAGGCTCCGAGTGCCTTTCGGGGCAGCCGGGGAGGCTCCGAGTGCCTTTCGGGGAGGCTGGGCCGCCTCCGAGTGCCTTTCGGGGCAGCCGGGCAGGCTCCGAGTGCCTTTCGGGGAGGCCGGGCTGGCTCCGAGTGCCTTTTGGGATGGCCGAGCCGGCTCCGAGTGCCTTTCGGGGTGGCCTGGGAGGCTCCAAGTGCCTTTCGGGGAGGCCGGGCCGCCTCCGAGTGCCTTTCGGGGAGGCCGGGCAGGCTCCGAGTGCCTTTCGGGGCGGCCGGGGAGGCTCCGAGTGCCTTTCGGGGTGGCCTGGGAGGCTCCGAGTGCCTTTCGGGGCGGCCGGGGAGGCTCTGAGTGCCTTTCGGGGAGGCTGGGCCGCCTCCGAGTGCCTTTCGGGGCGGAGGGGAAGGCTCCGAGTGCCTTTCGGGGAGGCCGGGCTGGCTCCGAGTGCCTTTTGGGATGGCCGAGCCGACTCCGAGTGCCTTTCGGGGTGGCCTGGGAGGCTCCGAGTGCCTTTCGAGGCGGTCGGGGAGGCTCCGAGTGCCTTTCGGGGAGGCCGGGCCGCCTCCGAGTGCCTTTCGGGGAGGCCGGGCCGCCTCCGAGTGCCTTTCGGGGCGGCCGGGGAGGCTCCGAGTACCTTTCGAGACGGCTGGGGAGGCTCCGAGTGCCTTTCGGGTCGGCCGGGCCGCCTCCGAGTGCCTTTCGGGGCGTCCGGGGAGGCTCCGAGTGCCTTTCGGGGCGGCCGGGGAGGCTCCGAGTGCCTTTCGGTGCGGCCGTTCCCCCATAAAGTGCATTTCAAGGCGGCCGGGGAGGCTCCGACTGCCTTTCGGGGAGGCCGGTACGCCTCCGAGTGCCTTTCGGGGCGGCCGGGCCCGCTCCGAGTGCCTTTTTTGGCGGCCGGGGAGGCTCTGAGTGCCTTTCGGGGAGGCTGGTGAGGCTCTGAGTGCCTTTCGGGGCGGCCGGGGAGGCTCCGAGTGCCTTTGGGGGCGGCCGTGCAGGCTCCGAGTGCCATTCGGGGAGGCCGGGGAGGCTCCGAGTGCCTTTCGGGGTGGCCGGGATGGCTCCGAGTGCCTTTCGGGGAGGCCGGGCCGCCTCCGAGTGCCTTTCGGGGCGGAGGGGAAGGCTCCGAGTGCCTTTTGGGGCAGCCGGTGAGGCTCCGAGTGCCTTTGTGGGTGGCCGGGGAGGCTCCGAGTACCTTTCGGGACGGCCGTGATGCCTCCGAGTGCCTTTCGGGGTGGCCGGACCGGCTCTGAGTGCCTTTTGGGGCGGCCGGGGAGGCTCCGAGTGCCTTTCGGGGTGGCCGGGGAGGCTCCGAGTGCCTTTCGGGGTGGCCTGGGAGGCTCCGAGTGCCTTTCGAGGCGGCCGGAGAGGCTCCGAGTGCCTTTGGGGGAGGCCGGGCAGGCTCCGAATGCCTTTCGGGGCGGAGGGGAAGGCTCCGAGTGCCTTTCGGGGCAGCCGGGGAGGCTCCGAGTGCCTTTCGGGGAGGCCGGGGAGGCTCCGAGTGCCTTTTGGGATGGCCGAGCCGGCTCCGAGTGCCTTTCGGGGCGGCCGGGGAGGCTCCGAGTGCCTTTCGATGCGGTCGGGGAGGCTCCGAGTGCCTTTCGGGGAGACCGTTCCGCCTCCGAGTGCCTTTCGGGGTGGCCGGGCCGCCTCCGAGTGCCTTTCGGGGCGGCCGGGGAGGCTCCGAGTACCTTTCGGGGAGGCCGGGGAGGCTCCGAGTGCCTTTCGGGGCGGCCGGGGAGGCTCCGAGTGCCTTTGTGGGCGGCCGGGGAGGCTCCGAGTGCCTTTCGGGGTGGCCGGGCCGCCTCCGAGTGCCTTTCGGGGCGGCCGTGGAGGCTCCGAGTGCCTTTCGGGGAGGCCGTTTCCTCATAAAGTGCCTTTCGGGGCTGCTGGGCTGGCTCCGACTGCCTTTCGGGGAGGCCGGTACGCCTCCGAGTGCCTTTCGGGGCGGCCGGGCCCGCTCCGAGTGCCTTTTGTGGCGGCCGGGGAGGCCCTGAGTGCCTTTCGGGGAGGCCGGGGAGGCTCCGAGTGCCTTTCGGGGCGGCCGGGGAGGCTCCGAGTACCTTTCGGGGGTGGCCGGGGAGGCTCCGAGTGCCTTTCGGGGCGGCCGGGCCGCCTCTGAGAGCCTTTCAGCGCGGCTGGTCCGCCTCCGAGTGCCTTTCGGGGAGGCCGGGCCGCCTCCGAGTGCCTTTCGGGGAGGCCGGGGAGGCTCCGAGTGCCTTTCGGGGGTGGCCTGGGAGGCTCCGAGTGCCTTTCGAGGCGGCCGGGGAGGCTCCGAGTGCCTTTCGGGGAGGCCGGGCCGCCTCCGAGTGCCTTTCGGGGTGGCCGGGCCGCCTCCGAGTGCCTTTCGTGGCGGCCGGGGAGACTCCGAGTACCTTTCGGGACGGCCGTGATGCCTCCGAGTGCCTTTCGGGGCGGCCGGGCCGTCTCCGAGTGCCTTTCGGGGCGGCCAGGGAGGTTCCGAGTGCCTTTCGGGGCGGCCGGGGAGGCTCCGAGTGCCTTTCGGGGTGGCCTGGGAGGCTCCGAGTGCCTTTCGGGATGGCCGGGGAGGCTCCGAGTGCCTTTCGGGGAGGCTGGGCCGCCTCCGAGTGCCTTTCGGGGCGGAGGGGAAGGCTCCGAGTGCCTTTTTGGGCAGCCGGGGAGGCTCCGAGTGCCTTTCGGGGAGGCCGGGCCGCCTCCGAGTGCCTTTCGGGGCGGGCGGGGAGGCTCCGAGTGCCTTTTGGGGCGGCCGGGGAGGCTCCGAGTGCCTTTCGGGGCGGCCGGGGAGGCTCCGAGTGCCTTTCGGTGCGGCCGTTCCCCCATAAAGTGCATTTCGAGGCGGCCGGGGAGGCTCCGACTGCCTTTCGGGGAGGCCGTGATGCCTCCGAGTGCCTTTCGGGGCGGCCGGGCCCGCTCCGAGTGCCTTTTGTGGCGGCCGGGGAGGCTCCAAGTGCCTTTCGGGGAGGCTGGTGAGGCTCCGAGTGCCTTTCGGGGCGGCCGGGGAGGCTCCGAGTGCCTTTGGGGGCCGCCGTGCAGGCTCTGAGTGCCATTCGGGGAGGCCGGGGAGGCTCCGAGTGCCTTTCGGGGAGGCCGGGCCGCCTCCGAGTGCCTTTCGGGGAGGCCGAGCCGCCTCCGAGTGCCTTTCGGGGCGGAGGGGAAGGCTCCGAGTGCCTTTTGGGGCAGCCGGTGAGGCTCCGAGTGCCTTTGTGGGTGGCCGGGGAGGCTCCGAGTACCTTTCGGGACGGCCGTGATGCCTCCGAGTGCCTTTCGGGGTGGCCGGGGAGGCTCCGAGTGCCTTTCGGGGCGTCCGGGGAGGCTCCGAGTGCCTTTTGGGGCGGCCGGGGAGGTTCCGAGTGCCTTTCGGGGTGGTCGGGGAGGCTCCGAGTGCCTTTTGGGGTGGCCGGGGAGGCTCCGAGTGGCTTTCGGGGCGGCCGGGCAGGCTCCGAGTGCCTTTCGGGGCGGCCGGGCAGGCTCCGAGTGCCTTTCGGGGCGTCCGGGGAGGCTCCGAGTGCCTTTCGGGGCGGCCGTTCCCCCTTAAAGTGCATTTCGGGGCTGCTGGGGTGGCTCCGACTGCCTTTCGGGGCGGCCGAGTAGGCTCCGAGAGCCTTTTGGGGTGGTCGGGCAGGCTCCGAGTGTCTTTCGGGGTGGTCGTGCAGGCTCCGAGTGCCTTTGGAGGCGGCCGGGCCGCCTACGAGTGCCTTTCGGGGCGGAGGGGAAGGCTCCGAGTGCCTTTCGGGGAGGCCGGGGAGGCTCCGAGTGCCTTTGTGGGCGGCCGGGGAGGCTCCGAGTGCCTTTCGGGGAGGCCAGGCCGCTTCCGAGTGCCTTTCGGGGCGGAGGGGAAGGCTCCGAGTGCCTTTCGGGGCAGCCGGGGAGGCTCCGAGTGCCTTTCGGGGAGGCCGGGGAGGCTCCGAGTGCCTTTTGGGATGGCCGAGCCGGCTCCGAGTGCCTTTCGAGGCGGTCGGGGAGGCTCCGAGTGCCTTTCGGGGCAGCCGGGGAGGCTCCGAGTGCCTTTCGGGGAGGCCGGGCCGCCTCCGAGTGCCTTTCGGGGCGGCCGGGGAGGCTCCGAGTACCTTTCGGGACGGCCGGGGAGGCTCCGAGTGCCTTTCGGGGCGGCCGGGGAGGCTCCGAGTGCCTTTCGGGGCGTCCGGGGAGGCTCCGAGTGCCTTTCGGGGTGGCCGGGCCGCCTCCGAGTGCCTTTCGGGGCGGCCGTGGAGGCTCCGAGTGCCTTTCGGGGAGGCCGTTCCCCCATAAAGTGCATTTCGGGGCTGCTGGGCTGGCTCCGACTGCCTTTCGGGGCGTCCGGGGAGGCTCCGAGTGCCTTTCGGGGCGGCCGGGGAGGCTCCGAGTGCCTTTCGGGGCGGCCGTGCAGGCTCCGAGTGCCATTTGGGGAGGCCGGGGAGGCTCCGAGTGCCTTTCGGGGCGGCCGGGCCGCCTCTGAGAGCCTTTCAGCGCGGCTGGTCCGCCTCCGAGTGCCTTTCGGGGAGGCCGGGCCGCCTCTGAGTGCCTTTCGGGGCGGCCGGGGAGGCTCCGAGTGCCTTTCGGGGGTGGCCTGGGAGGCTCCGAGTGCCTTTCGAGGCGGCCGGGGAGGCTCCGAGTGCCTTTCGGGGAGGCCGGGCCTCCTCCGAGTGCCTTTCGGGGAGGCCGGGCCGCCTCCGAGTGCCTTTCGGGGCGGCCGTGGAGGCTCCGAGTACCTTTCGGGACGGCCGTGATGCCTCCGAGTGCCTTTCGGGGCGGCCGGGCCGGCTCCGAGTGCCTTTCGGGGCGGCCGGGGAGGTTCCGAGTGCCTTTCGGGTTGGTCGGGGAGGCTCCGAGTGCCTTTTGGGGTGGCCGGGGAGGCTCCGAGTGCCTTTCGGGGCGGCCGGGCAGGCTCCGATTGCCTTTTGGGGCAGCCGGGGAGGCTCCGACTGCCTTTCGGGGCGGCCGGGGAGGCTCCGAGTGCCTTTGTGGGCGGCCGTTCCCCCTTAAAGTGCATTTCGGGGCTGCTGGGCTGGCTCCGACTGCCTTTCGGGGCGGCCGAGTAGGCTCTGAGAGCCTTTTGGGGTGGTCGGGCAGGCTCCGAGTGTCTTTCGGGGCGGCCGGGGAGGCTCCGAGTGCCTTTGGAGGCGGCCGGGTCGCCTACGAGTGCCTTTCGGGGCGGAGGGGAAGGCTCCGAGTGCCTTTCGGGGAGGCCGGGGAGGCTCCGAGTGCCTTTGTGGGCGGCCGGGCCGCCTCCGAGTGCCTTTCGGGGCGGCCGGGGAGGCTCCGAGTGCCTTTCGGGGTGTCCTGGGAGGCTCCGAGTGCCTTTCGGGGCGGCCGGGGAGGCTCCGAGTGCCTTTCGGGGAGGCCAGGCCGCCTCCGAGTGCCTTTCGGGGCGGAGGGGAAGGCTCCGAGTGCCTTTCGGGGCAGCCGGGGAGGCTCCGAGTGCCTTTCGGGGAGGCCGGGCTGGCTCCGAGTGCCTTTTGGGATGGCCGAGCCGGCTACGAGTGCCTTTCGGGGGTGGCCTGGGAGGCTCCGAGTGCCTTTGTGGGCGGCCGGGGAGGCTCCGAGTGCCTTTCAGGGAGGCCGGACCCCCTCCGAGTGCCTTTGTGGGCGGAGGGGAAGGCTCCGAATGCCTTTCGGGACGGACGAGCCGGCTCCGAGTGCCTTTCGGGGCGGCCGGGCCACCTCCGAGTGCTTTTCGGGGCGGGCGGGGAGGCTCCGAGTGCCTTTCGGGGTGGCCTGGGAGGCTCCGAGTGCCTTTCGGGGCGTCCGGGGAGGCTCCGAGTGCCTTTCGGGGAGGCCGGGCCGCCTCCGAGTGCCTTTCGGGGAGGCCGGGCCGCCTCCAAGTGCCTTTCGGGGCAGCCGGGGAGGCTCCGAGTACCTTTCGGGACGGCCGTGATGCCTCTGAGTGCCTTTCGGGGCGGCCGGGGAAGCTCCGAGTGCCTTTTGGGGCGGCCGGGCCGCCTCCGAGTGCCTTTCGGGGCGGCCGGGGAGGTTCCGAGTGCCTTTCGGGGTGGTCGGGGAGGCTCCGAGTGCCTTTTGGGGTGGCCGGGGAGGCTCCGAGTGGCTTTCGGGGCGGCCGGGCAGGCTCCGAGTGCCTTTCGGGGCAGCCGGGGAGGCTCCGACTGCCTTTTTGGGCGGCCGGGGAGGCTCCGAGTGCCTTTGTGGGCGGCCGTTCCCCCTTAAAGTGCATTTCGGGGCTGCTGGACTGGCTCCGACTGCCTTTCGGGGCGGCCGAGTAGGCTCTGAGAGCCTTTTGGGGTGGTCGGGCAGGCTCCGAGTGTCTTTCGGGGCGGTCGTGCAGGCTCCGAGTGCCTTTGGAGGCGGCCGGGTCGCCTATGAGTGCCTTTCGGGGCGGAGGGGAAGGCTCCGAGTGCCTTTCGGGGAGGCCGGGGAGGCTCCGAGTGCCTTTTGGGGCGGCCGGGGAGGCTCTGAGTGCCTTTCGGGGCGTCCGGGGAGGCTCCGAGTGCCTTTCGGGGTGTCCTGGGAGGCTCCGAGTGCCTTTCGGGGCAGCCGGGGAGGCTCCGAGTGCCTTTCGGGGAGGCTGGGCCGCCTCCGAGTGCCTTTCGGG
The DNA here is from genome assembly GCF_040807025.1 of Struthio camelus. Classification (NCBI taxonomy): domain Eukaryota; kingdom Metazoa; phylum Chordata; class Aves; order Struthioniformes; family Struthionidae; genus Struthio; species Struthio camelus. Next base: position 437,964 of record NW_027182695.1, read on the forward strand.
GCAGCCGGGCAGGCTCCGAGTGCCTTTCGGGGAGGCCGGGCTGGCTCCGAGTGCCTTTTGGGATGGCCGAGCCGGCTCCGAGTGCCTTTCGGGGTGGCCTGGGAGGCTCCGAGTGCCTTTCGGGGAGGCCGGGCCGCCTCCGAGTGCCTTTCGGGGAGGCCGGGCAGGCTCCGAGTGCCTTTCGGGGCGGCCGGGGAGGCTCCGAGTGCCTTTCGGGGAGGCTGGGCCGCCTCCGAGTGCCTTTCGGGGCAGCCGGGGAGGCTCCGAGTGCCTTTCGGGGAGGCCGGGCTGGCTCCGAGTGCCTTTTGGGATGGCCGAGCCGACTCCGAGTGCCTTTCGGGGTGGCCTGGGAGGCTCCGAGTGCCTTTCGAGGCGGTCGGGGAGGCTCCGAGTGCCTTTCGGGGAGGCCGGGCCGCCTCCGAGTGCCTTTCGGGGAGGCCGGGCCGCCTCCGAGTGCCTTTCGGGGCGGCCGGGGAGGCTCCGAGTGCCTTTCGAGACGGCTGGGGAGGCTCCGAGTGCCTTTCGGGTCGGCCGGGCCGCCTCCGAGTGCCTTTCGGGGCGTCCGGGGAGGCTCCGAGTGCCTTTCGGGGCGGCCGGGGAGGCTCCGAGTGCCTTTCGGTGCGGCCGTTCCCCCATAAAGTGCATTTCGAGGCGGCCGGGGAGGCTCCGACTGCCTTTCGGGGAGGCCGGTACGCCTCCGAGTGCCTTTCGGGGCGGCCGGGCCCGCTCCGAGTGCCTTTTTTGGCGGCCGGGGAGGCTCTGAGTGCCTTTCGGGGAGGCTGGTGAGGCTCTGAGTGCCTTTCGGGGCGGCCGGGGAGGCTCCGAGTGCCTTTGGGGGCGGCCGTGCAGGCTCCGAGTGCCATTCGGGGAGGCCGGGGAGGCTCCGAGTGCCTTTCGGGGTGGCCGGGCTGGCTCCGAGTGCCTTTCGGGGAGGCCGGGCCGCCTCCGAGTGCCTTTCGGGGCGGAGGGGAAGGCTCCGAGTGCCTTTTGGGGCAGCCGGTGAGGCTCCGAGTGCCTTTGTGGGTGGCCGGGGAGGCTCCGAGTACCTTTCGGGACGGCCGTGATGCCTCCGAGTGCCTTTCGGGGTGGCCGGACCGGCTCTGAGTGCCTTTTGGGGCGGCCTGGGAGGCTCCGAGTGCCTTTCGGGGTGGCCGGGGAGGCTCCGAGTGCCTTTCGGGGCGTCCGGGGAGGCTCCGAGTGCCTTTCGAGGCGGCCGGAGAGGCTCCGAGTGCCTTTGGGGGAGGCCGGGCAGGCTCCGAATGCCTTTCGGGGCGGAGGGGAAGGCTCCGAGTGCCTTTCGGGGCAGCCGGGGAGGCTCCGAGTGCCTTTCGGGGAGGCCGGGCTGGCTCCGAGTGCCTTTTGGGATGGCCGAGCCGGCTCCGAGTGCCTTTCGGGGCGGCCGGGGAGGCTCCGAGTGCCTTTCGGGGAGGCCGTTCCGCCTCCGAGTGCCTTTCGGGGTGGCCGGGCCGCCTCCGAGTGCCTTTCGGGGTGGCCGGGGAGGCTCCGAGTACCTTTCGGGGAGGCCGGGGAGGCTCCGAGTGCCTTTCGGGGCGGCCGGGGAGGCTCCGAGTGCCTTTCGGGGCGGCCGGGGAGGCTCCGAGTGCCTTTCGGGGTGGCCGGGCCGCCTCCGAGTGCCTTTCGGGGCGGCCGTGGAGGCTCCGAGTGCCTTTCGGGGAGGCCGTTCCCTCATAAAGTGCCTTTCGGGGAGGCCGGGCCGCCTCCGAGTGCCTTTCGGGGCGGCCGGGGAGGCTCCGAGTGCCTTTCGGGGCGGCCGGGGAGGCTCCGAGTGCCTTTTGTGGCGGCCGGGGAGGCTCTGAGTGCCTTTCGGGGAGGCTGGTGAGGCTCCGAGTGCCTTTCGGGACGGCCGGGGAGGCTCCGAGTGCCTTTCGGGGCGGCCGTGCAGGCTCCGAGTGCCTTTCGGGGGTGGCCGGGGAGGCTCCGAGTGCCTTTCGGGGCGGCCGGGCCGCCTCTGAGAGCCTTTCAGCGCGGCTGGTCCGCCTCCGAGTGCCTTTCGGGGAGGCCGGGCCGCCTCCGAGTGCCTTTCGGGGAGGCCGGGGAGGCTCCGAGTGCCTTTCGGGGGTGGCCGGGGAGGCTCCGAGTGCCTTTCGAGGCGGCCGGGGAGGCTCCGAGTGCCTTTCGGGGAGGCCGGGCCGCCTCCGAGTGCCTTTCGGGGTGGCCGGGCCGCCTCCGAGTGCCTTTCGTGGCGGCCGGGGAGACTCCGAGTACCTTTCGGGACGGCCGTGATGCCTCCGAGTGCCTTTCGGGGCGGCCGGGCCGGCTCCGAGTGCCTTTCGGGGCGGCCAGGGAGGTTCCGAGTGCCTTTCGGGGCGGCCGGGGAGGCTCCGAGTGCCTTTCGGGGTGGCCTGGGAGGCTCCGAGTGCCTTTCGGGATGGCCGGGGAGGCTCCGAGTGCCTTTCGGGGAGGCTGGGCCGCCTCCGAGTGCCTTTCGGGGCGGAGGGGAAGGCTCCGAGTGCCTTTTTGGGCAGCCGGGGAGGCTCCGAGTGCATTTCGGGGAGGCCGGGCCGCCTCCGAGTGCCTTTCGGGGCGGCCGGGGAGGCTCCGAGTGCCTTTCGGGGCGGCCGGGGAGGCTCCGAGTGCCTTTCGGGGCGGCCGGGGAGGCTCCGAGTGCCTTTCGGTGCGGCCGTTCCCCCATAAAGTGCATTTCGAGGCGGCCGGGGAGGCTCCGACTGCCTTTCGGGGAGGCCGGTACGCCTCCGAGTGCCTTTCGGGGCGGCCGGGCCCGCTCCGAGTGCCTTTTGTGGCGGCCGGGGAGGCTCCAAGTGCCTTTCGGGGAGGCTGGTGAGGCTCCGAGTGCCTTTCGGGGCGGCCGGGGAGGCTCCGAGTGCCTTTGTGGGCGGCCGGGGAGGCTCTGAGTGCCTTTCGGGGAGGCCAGGCCGCCTCCGAGTGCCTTTCGGGGCGGAGGGGAAGGCTCCGAGTGCCTTTCGGGGCAGCCGGGGAGGCTCCGAGTGCCTTTCGGGATGGCCGAGCCGGCTCCGAGTGCCTTTCGAGGCGGTCGGGGAGGCTCCGAGTGCCTTTCGGGGCAGCCGGGGAGGCTCCGAGTGCCTTTCGGGGAGGCCGGGCCGCCTCCGAGTGCCTTTCGGGGCGGCCGGGGAGGCTCCGAGTACCTTTCGGGACGGCCGGGGAGGCTCCGAGTGCCTTTCGGGGCGGCCGGGGAGGCTCCGAGTGCCTTTCGGGGCGTCCGGGGAGGCTCCGAGTGCCTTTCGGGGTGGCCGGGCCGCCTCCGAGTGCCTTTCGGGGCGGCCGTGGAGGCTCCGAGTGCCTTTCGGGGAGGCCGTTCCCCCATAAAGTGCATTTCGGGGCTGCTGGGCTGGCTCCGAATGCCTTTCGGGGCGGCCGGGGAGGCTCCGAGTGCCTTTCGGGGCGGCCGGGGAGGCTCCGAGTGCCTTTCGGGGCGGCCGTGCAGGCTCCGAGTGCCATTTGGGGAGGCCGGGGACGCTCCGAGTGCCTTTCGGGGCGGCCGGGCCGCCTCTGAGAGCCTTTCAGCGCGGCTGGTCCGCCTCCGAGTGCCTTTCGGGGAGGCCGGGGAGGCTCCGAGTGCCTTTCGGGGCGGCCGGGGAGGCTCCGAGTGCCTTTCGGGGGTGGCCTGGGAGGCTCCGAGTGCCTTTCGAGGCGGCCGGGGAGGCTCCGAGTGCCTTTCGGGGAGGCCGGGCCTCCTCCGAGTGCCTTTCGGGGAGGCCGGGCCGCCTCCGAGTGCCTTTCGGGGCGGCCGTGGAGGCTCCGAGTACCTTTCGGGACGGCCGTGATGCCTCCGAGTGCCTTTCGGGGCGGCCGGGCCGGCTCCGAGTGCCTTTCGGGGCGGCCGGGGAGGTTCCGAGTGCCTTTCGGGTTGGTCGGGGAGGCTCCGAGTGCCTTTTGGGGTGGCCGGGGAGGCTCCGAGTGCCTTTCGGGGCGGCCGGGCAGGCTCCGATTGCCTTTTGGGGCAGCCGGGGAGGCTCCGACTGCCTTTCGGGGCGGCCGGGGAGGCTCCGAGTGCCTTTGTGGGCGGCCGTTCCCCCTTAAAGTGCATTTCGGGGCTGCTGGGCTGGCTCCGACTGCCTTTCGGGGCGGCCGAGTAGGCTCTGAGAGCCTTTTGGGGTGGTCGGGCAGGCTCCGAGTGTCTTTCGGGGCGGCCGGGGAGGCTCCGAGTGCCTTTGGAGGCGGCCGGGTCGCCTACGAGTGCCTTTCGGGGCGGAGGGGAAGGCTCCGAGTGCCTTTCGGGGAGGCCGGGGAGGCTCCGAGTGCCTTTGTGGGCGGCCGGGCCGCCTCCGAGTGCCTTTCGGGGCGGCCGGGGAGGCTCCGAGTGCCTTTCGGGGTGGCCTGGGAGGCTCCGAGTGCCTTTCAGGGCGGCCGGGGAGGCTCCGAGTGCCTTTCGGGGAGGCCAGGCCGCCTCCGAGTGCCTTTCGGGGCGGAGGGGAAGGCTCCGAGTGCCTTTCGGGGCAGCCGGGGAGGCTCCGAGTGCCTTTCGGGGAGGCCGGGCTGGCTCCGAGTGCCTTTTGGGATGGCCGAGCCGGCTACGAGTGCCTTTCGGGGGTGGCCTGGGAGGCTCCGAGTGCCTTTGTGGGCGGCCGGGGAGGCTCCGAGTGCCTTTCAGGGAGGCCGGACCCCCTCCGAGTGCCTTTCGGGGAGGCCGGGCAGGCTCCGAGTGCCTTTCGGGGTGGCCGGTGAGGCTCCGAGTACCTTTCGGGACGGCCGGGGAGGCTCCGAGTGCCTTTTGGGGCGGCCGGGGAGGCTCCGAGTGCCTTTCGGGGCGGCTGGGGAGGCTCCGAGTGCCTTTCGGGGCGGCCGGGCCGCCTCCGAGTGCCTTTCGGGGCGGCCGTGGAGGCTCCGAGTGCCTTTCGGGGAGGCCGTTCCCCCATAAAGTGCATTTCGGGGCGGTCGGGCTGGCTCCGACTGCCTTTCGGGGCTGTCGTGTAGGCTCCGAGAGCCTTTTGGGGTGGTCGGGCAGGCTCCGAGTGTCTTTCGGGGCGGCCGGGGAGGCTCCGAGTGCCTTTGGAGGCGGCCGGGTCGCCTACGAGTGCCTTTCGGGGCGGAGGGGAAGGCTCCGAGTGCCTTTCGGGGAGGCCGGGGAGGCTCCGAGTGCCTTTGTGGGCGGCCGGGCCGCCTCCGAGTGCCTTTCGGGGCGGCCGGGGAGGCTCCGAGTGCCTTTCGGGGTGTCCTGGGAGGCTCCGAGTGCCTTTCGGGGCGGCCGGGCCGCCCCCAAGTGCCTTTGTGGGCGGCCAGGGAGGCTCCGAGTTCCTTTCGGGGCGGCCGGGCTGGCTCCGAGTGCCTTTTGGTGCGGCCGGGCTGGCTCCGAGTGCCTTTTGGGACGGCCGAGCCGGCTCCGAGTGCCTTTCGGGGCGGCCGGGCCGCATCCTAGTGCCATTCGGGGGGGCCGGGGAGGCTCCGAGTGCCTTTTGGGGTGGCCGGAGAGGCTCCGAGTGCCTTTCGGGACAGCCGGGGAGGCTCCGAGTGCCTTTCGGGGAGGCCGGGCAGGCTCCGAGTGCCTTTCGGGGCGGCTAGGAAGGCTCCGAGTGCCTTTCGGGGCGGCCGGGGAGGCTCCGAGTGCCTTTCGGGGCGGCCGGGCCGCCTCCGAGTGCCATTCGGGGAGGCCAGGGAGGCTCCGAGTGCCTTTCGGGGCGACCGTTCCCCCATAAAGTGCATTTCGGGGCTGCTGGGCTGGCTCAGACTGCCTTTCGGGGCGGCCGGGCGGGCTCCGAGTGCCTTTCGGGGCGGCCGGGGAGGCTCTGAGTGCCTTTCGGGGAGGCTGGTGAGGCTCCGAGTGCCTTTCGGGGCGGCCGGGGAGGCTCCGAGTGCCTTTCGGGGCGGCCGGGGAGGCTCCGAGTGCCATTCGGGGAGGCCGGGGAGGCTCCGAGTGCCTTTCGGGGCGGCCGGGCTGCCTCTGAGAGCCTTTCAGCGCGGCTGGTCCGCCTCCGAGTGCCTTTCGGGGAGGCCGGGCCGCCTCTGAGTGCCTTTCGGGGCGGCCGGGGAGGCTCCGAGTGCCTTTCGGGGTGGCCTGGGAGGCTCCGAGTGCCTTTCGAGGCGTCCGGGGAGGCTCCGAGTGCCTTTCGGGGAGGCCGGGCCGCCTCCGAGTGCCTTTCGGGGAGGCCGGGCAGGCTCTGAGTGCCTTTCGGGGCGGCCGTGGAGGCTCCGAGTACCTTTCGGGACGGCCGTGATGCCTCCGAGTGCCTTTCGGGGCGGCCGGGGAGGCTCCGAGTGCCTTTCGGGGCGGCCGGGGAGGTTCCGAGTGCCTTTCGGGTTGGTCGGGGAGGCTCCGAGTGCCTTTTGGGGTGGCCGGGGAGGCTCCGAGTGCCTTTCGGGGCAGCCAGGCAGGCTCCGAGTGGCTTTCGGGGCAGCCGGGGAGGCTCCGAGTGCCTTTGTGGGCGGCCGTTCCCCCTTAAAGTGCATTTCGGGGCTGCTGGGCTGGCTCCGACTGCCTTTCGGGGCAGCCGAGTAAGCTCCGAGAGCCTTTTGGGGTGGTCGGGCAGGCTCCGAGTGTCTTTCGGGGCGGTCGTGCAGGCTCCGAGTGCCTTTCAGGCGGCCGGGTCGCCTACGAGTGCCTTTCGGGGCGGAGGGGAAGGCTCCGAGTGCCTTTCGGGGAGGCCGGGGAGGCTCCGAGTGGCTTTCGGGGCAGCCAGGCAGGCTCCGAGTGGCTTTCGGGGCGGCCGGGGAGGCTCCGAGTGCCTTTGTGGGCGGCCGTTCCCCCTTAAAGTGCATTTCGGGGCTGCTGGGCTGGCTCCGACTGCCTTTCGGGGCGGCCGAGTAGGCTCCGAGAGCCTTTTGGGGTGGTCGGGCAGGCTCCGAGTGTCTTTCGGGGCGGTCGTGCAGGCTCCGAGTGCCTTTCAGGCGGCCGGGTCGCCTACGAGTGCCTTTCGGGGCGGAGGGGAAGGCTCCGAGTGCCTTTTGGGGCGGCCGGGCCGCCTCCGAGTGCCTTTCGGGGCGGAGGGGAAGGCTCCGAGTGCCTTTCGGGGAGGCCGGGGAGGCTCCGAGTGCCTTTGTGGGCGGCCGGGGAGGCTCCGAGTGCCTTTCGGTGCGTCCGTTCCCCCATAAAGTGCATTTCGAGGCGGCCGGGGAGGCTCCGACTGCCTTTCGGGGAGGCCGGTACGCCTCCGAGTGCCTTTCGGGGCGGCCGGGCCCGCTCCGAGTGCCTTTTGTGGCGGCCGGGGAGGCTCCGAGTGCCTTTCGGGGAGGCTGGTGAGGCTCCGAGTGCCTTTCGGGGCGGCCGGGCCGCCTCCGAGTGCCTTTGGGGGCCGCCGTGCAGGCTCTGAGTGCCATTCAGGGAGGCCGGGGAGGCTCCGAGTGCCTTTCGGGGAGGCCGGGCTGGCTCCGAGTGCCTTTCGGGGAGGCCGAGCCGCCTCCGAGTGCCTTTCGGGGCGGAGGGGAAGGCTCCGAGTGCCTTTTGGGGCAGCCGGTGAGGCTCCGAGTGCCTTTGTGGGTGGCCGGGGAGGCTCCGAGTACCTTTCGGGACGGCCGTGATGCCTCCGAGTGCCTTTCGGGGTGGCCGGGCCGGCTCTGAGTGCCTTTTGGGGCTGCCGGGGAGGCTCCGAGTGCCTTTCGGGGCGGCCGGGGAGGTTCCGAGTGGCTTTCGGGGCGGCCGGGCAGGCTCCGAGTGCCTTTCGGGGCGGCCGGGGAGGCTCCGAGTGCCTTTCGGGGCGGCCGTTCCCCCTTAAAGTGCATTTCGGGGCTGCTGGGGTGGCTCCGACTGCCTTTCGGGGTGGCCGAGTAGGCTCCGAGAGCCTTTTGGGGTGGTCGGGCAGGCTCCGAGTGTCTTTCGGGGTGGTCGTGCAGGCTCCGAGTGCCTTTGGAGGCGGCCGGGCCGCCTACGAGTGCCTTTCGGGGCGGAGGGGAAGGCTCCGAGTGCCTTTCGGGGAGGCCGGGGAGGCTCCGAGTGCCTTTCGGGGCGGCCGGGGAGGCTCCGAGTGCCTTTCGGGGAGGCCAGGCCGCCTCCGAGTGCCTTTCGGGGCGGAGGGGAAGGCTCCGAGTGCCTTTCGGGACGGCCGGGGAGGCTCCGAGTGCCTTTCGGGGCGGCCGTGCAGGCTCCGAGTGCCATTCGGGGCGGCCGGGCCGCCTCTGAGAGCCTTTCAGCGCGGCTGGTCCGCCTCCGAGTGCCTTTCGGGGAGGCCGGGCCGCCTCCGAGTGCCTTTGTGGGCGGCCGGGGAGGCTCCGAGTGCCTTTCGGGGTGGCCTGGGAGGCTCCGAGTGCCTTTCGAGGCGGCCGGGGAGGCTCCGAGTGCCTTTCGGGGCGTCCGGGGAGGCTCCGAGTGCCTTTCGGGGAGGCCGGGCAGGCTCTGAGTGCCTTTCGGGGCGGCCGTGGAGGCTCCGAGTGCCTTTCGGGGAGGCCGTTCCCCCATAAAGTGCATTTCGGGGCTGCTGGGCTGGCTCCGACTGCCTTTCGGGGCGGCCGGGGAGGGCCGAGTGCCTTTCGGTGTGGCCGGGGAGGCTCCGAGTGCCTTTCGGGGCGGCCGTGCAGGCTCCGAGTGCCATTTGGGGAGGCCGGGGACGCTCCGAGTGCCTTTCGGGGCGGCCGGGCCGCCTCTGAGAGCCTTTCAGCGCGGCTGGTCCGCCTCCGAGTGCCTTTCGGGGAGGCCGGGCCGCCTCCGAGTGCCTTTCGGGGCGGCCGGGGAGGCTCCGAGTGCCTTTCGGGGGTGGCCTGGGAGGCTCCGAGTGCCTTTCGAGGCGGCCGGGGAGGCTCCGAGTGCCTTTCGGGGAGGCCGGGCCTCCTCCGAGTGCCTTTCGGGGAGGCCGGGCCGCCTCCGAGTGCCTTTCGGGGCGGCCGTGGAGGCTCCGAGTACCTTTCGGGATGGCCGTGATGCCTCCGAGTGCCTTTCGGGGCGGCCGGGCCGCCTCCGAGTGCCTTTCGGGGCGGCCGGGGAGGTTCCGAGTGCCTTTCGGGTTGGTCGGGGAGGCTCCGAGTGCCTTTTGGGGTGGCCGGGGAGGCTCCGAGTGCCTTTCGGGGAGGCCGGGCAGGCTCCGATTGCCTTTTGGGGTGGCCGGGGAGGCTCCGACTGCCTTTCGGGGCGGCCGGGGAGGCTCCGAGTGCCTTTGTGGGCGGCCGTTCCCCCTTAAAGTGCATTTCGGGGCTGCTGGGCTGGCTCCGACTGCCTTTCGGGGCGGCCGAGTAGGCTCTGAGAGCCTTTTGGGGTGGTCGGGCAGGCTCCGAGTGTCTTTCGGGGCGGTCGTGCAGGCTCCGAGTGCCTTTGGAGGCGGCCGGGTCGCCTACGAGTGCCTTTCGAGGCGGCCGGGGAGGCTCCGAGTGCCTTTGTGGGCGGCCGGGCCTCCTCCGAGTGCCTTTCGTGGCGGCCGGGCTGGCTCCGAGTGCCTTTGCGGGTGGTCGGGGAGGCTCCGAGTGCCTTTCGGGGAGGCCGGGGAGGCTCCGAGTGCCTTTCGGGGTGGTCGGGCAGGGTCCGAGTGCCTTTCCGGGCAGCCGGGCACGCTCCGAGTGCCTTTCGGGGTGGCCGGGGAGGCTCCGAGTGCCTTTTGGCGTGCTTGGGCAGGCTCCGAGTGCCTTTCGGGGAGGCCAGGCCGCCTCCGAGTGCCTTTTGGGGAGGACATTCCCCCTCCGAGTGCCTTTCGGGGCGGCCGGGGAGGCTCCAAGTGCCTTTCGGGGTGGCCGGGGAGGCTCCGAGTGCCTTTCGGGGTGGCTGGGGAGGCTCCGAGTGCCTTTGTGGGAGGCCGGGGAGGCTCCGAGTGCCTTTCGGGGCGGTCGGGGAGGCTCCGAGTGCCTTTGTGGGAGGCCGGGGAGGCTCCGAGTGCCTTTCGGGGAGGCCGGGCCACCTCCGAGTGCCTTTCGGGGCGGCCGGGGAGGCTCCGAGTGCCTTTTGGGGCGGCCAGGCCGCCTCTGAGTGCCTTTCGGGGTGGCCAGGCCACCTCCGAGTGCCTTTCGGGGCGGCCGGGGAGGCTCCGAGTGCCTTTCGGGGCGGCCGGGGAGGCTCCGAGTGCCTTTCGGGGCGGCCGGGCCTCCTCCGAGTGCCTTTCGGGGCGGTCGGGGAGGTTCCGAGTGCCTTTCGGGGTGGCCGGGCCGCCTCCGAGTGCCTTTTGGGGCGGCTGGGGAGGCTCCGAGTGCCTTTCAGGGCGGCCGGGAAGGCTCCGAGTGCCTTTCGGGGTGGCTGGGCCGCCTCCGAGTGCCTTTCGGGGCGGCCGGGCAGGTTCCGAGTGTCTTTCGGGGTGGCCGGGGAGGCTCCGAGTGCCTTTCGGGGAGGCCGAGCTAACTTTGAGTGCCTTTCAGGGCGGCCAGGCTGCCTCCGAGTGCCTTTCGGGGAGGCCGGGGAGGCTTCGAGTGCCTTTGGGGGCGGCGGGGGAGGCTCCGAGTGCTTTTCGGGGTGGCCAGGGAGGCTCCGAGTGCCTTTCGGGGAGGCTGGGGAGGCTCCGAGTGCCTTTCGGGGCGGCCGGGGAGGCTCCGAGTGCCTTTTGGGGCGGCCAGGCAGGCTCCGAGTGCCTTTCGGGGCGGCCGGGCCTCCTCCGAGTGCCTTTCGGGGCGGTCGGGGAGGTTCCGAGTGCCTTTCGGGGTGGCCGGGCCGCCTCCGAGTGCCTTTTGGGGCGGCTGGGGAGGCTCCGAGTGCCTTTCAGGGCGGCCGGGAAGGCTCCGAGTGCCTTTCGGGGTGGCTGGGCCGCCTCCGAGTGCCTTTCGGGGCGGCCGGGCAGGTTCCGAGTGTCTTTCGGGGTGGCCGGGGAGGCTCCGAGTGCCTTTCGGGGAGGCCGAGCTAACTTTGAGTGCCTTTCAGGGCGGCCAGGCTGCCTCCGAGTGCCTTTCGGGGAGGCCGGGGAGGCTTCGAGTGCCTTTGGGGGCGGCGGGGGAGGCTCCGAGTGCTTTTCGGGGTGGCCAGGGAGGCTCCGAGTGCCTTTCGGGGTGCCCCGGGAGGCTCCGAGTGCCTTTGGGGGTGGCCAGGGAGGCTCCGAGTGCCTTTCGGGGAGGCCGGGGAGGCTCCGAGTGCCTTTCGGGGTGCCCCGGGAGGCTCCGAGTGCCTTTGGGGGTGGCCAGGGAGGCTCCGAGTGCCTTTCGGGGTGGCCGGGCGCCTCCGAGTGCCTTTCAGGGAGGCCGAGAAGGCTCCGAGTGCCTTTCGGAGAGGCCAGACTGCCTCTGAGTGCCTTTCGGGGCGTCCGGGGAGGCTCCGAGTGCCTTTCGGGGTGGCCGGGCCGCCTCCGAGTGCCTTTCGGGGCGGAGGGGAAGGCTCCGAGTGCCTTTCGGGGCAACCGGGGAGGCTCTGAGTGCCTTTCGGGGAGGCCGGACCCCCTCCGAGTGCCTTTCGGGGAGGCCGGGCCGCCTCCGAGTGCCTTTCGGGGTGGCCGGTGAGGCTCCGAGTACCTTTCGGGACGGCCGGGGAGGCTCCGAGTGCCTTTCGGGGCGGCCGGTGCGCCTCCGAGTGCTTTTGTGGGCGGCCCGGAAGGCTCCGAGTGCCTTTCGGGGCGGCCGGGCCGCCTCCGAGTGCCTTTCGGGGCGGCCGTGGAGGCTCCGAGTGCCTTTCGGGGAGGCCGTTCCCCCATAAAGTGCATTTCGGGGCGGTCGGGCTGGCTCCGACTGCCTTTCGGGGTGGTCGTGTAGGCTCCGAGAGCCTTTTGGGGTGGTCGGGCAGGCTCCGAGTGCCTTTGGAGGCGGCCGGGTCGCCTACGAGTGCCTTTCGGGGCGGAGGGGAAGGCTCCGAGTGCCTTTCGGGGAGGCCGGGCCGCCCCCGAGTGCCTTTGTGGGCGGCCAGGGAGGCTCCGAGTTCCTTTCGGGGCGGCCGGGCTGGCTCTGAGTGCCTTTTGGTGCGGCCGGGCTGGCTCCGAGTGCCTTTCGGGGCGGCCAGGGAGGCTCCGAGTGCCTTTCGGGGCGGCCGGGCCGCCTCCGAGTGCCATTCGGGGGGGCCGGGGAGGCTCCGAGTGCCTTTTGGGGTGGCCGGAGAGGCTCCGAGTGCCTTTCGGGACGGCCGGGGAGGCTCCGAGTGCCTTTCGGGGCGGCCGGGGAGGTTCCGAGTGCCTTTCGGGGTGGTCGGGGAGGCTCCGAGTGCCTTTTGGGGTGGCCGGGGAGGCTCCGAGTGGCTTTCGGGGCGACCGGGCAGGCTCCGAGTGCCTTTCGGGGTGGCCGGGCAGGCTCCGAGTGCCTTTCGGGGCGGCCGGGGAGGCTCCGAGTGCCTTTCGGGGCGGCCGTTCCCCCTTAAAGTGCATTTCGGGGCTGCTGGGGTGGCTCCGACTGCCTTTCGGGGCGGCCGAGTAGGCTCCGAGAGCCTTTTGGGGTGGTCGGGCAGGCTCCGAGTGTCTTTCGGGGTGGTCGTGCAGGCTCCGAGTGCCTTTGGAGGCGGCCGGGTCGCCTACGAGTGCCTTTCGGGGCGGAGGGGAAGGCTCCGAGTGCCTTTCGGGGAGGCCGGGGAGGCTCCGAGTGCCTTTTGGGGCGGCCGGGGAGGCTCCGAGTGCCTTTCGGGGAGGCCAGGCCACCTCCGAGTGCCTTTCGGGGCGGAGGGGAAGGCTCCGAGTGCCTTTCGGGGCAGCCGGGGAGGCTCCGAGTGCCTTTCGGGGCGGCCGGGGAGGCTCCGAGTGCCTTTTGGGATGGCCGAGCCGGCTCCGAGTGCCTTTCGAGGCGGTCGGGGAGGCTCCGAGTGCCTTTCGGGGCAGCCGGGGAGGCTCCGAGTGCCTTTCGGGGAGGCCGGGCCGCCTCCGAGTGCTTTTCGGGGCGGCCGTGGAGGCTCCGAGTACCTTTCGGGACGGCCGGGGAGGCTCCGAGTGCCTTTCGGGGCGGCCGGGGAGGCTCCGAGTGCCTTTCGAGGCGGCCGGGGAGGCTCCGAGTGCCTTTCGGGGAGGCCGGGCCGCCTCCGAGTGCCTTTCGGGGCGGCCGTGGAGGCTCCGAGTGCCTTTCGGGGAGGCCGTTCCCCCATAAAGTGCATTTCGGGGTGGCCGGGCTGCCTCCGAGTGCCCTTGGGGGCGGCCGGGGAGGCTCCGAGTGCCTTTCGGGGCGGCCGGGGAGGCTCCGAGTGCCTTTCGGGGTGGCCGTGCAGGCTCCGAGTGGCATTTGGGGAGGCCGGGGACGCTCCGAGTGCCTTTCGGGGCGGCCGGGCCGCCTCTGAGAGCCTTTCAGCGCGGCTGGTCCGCCTCCGAGTGCCTTTCGGGGAGGCCGGGCCAGCTCCGAGTGCCTTTCGGGGCGGCCGGGGAGGCTCCGAGTGCCTTTCGGGGGTGGCCTGGGAGGCTCCGAGTGCCTTTCGAGGCGGCCGGGGAGGCTCCGAGTGCCTTTCGGGGAGGCCGGGCCGCCTCCGAGTGCCTTTCGGGGCGGCCGTGGAGGCTCCGAGTACCTTTCGGGACGGCCGTGATGCCTCCGAGTGCCTTTCGGGGCGGCCGGGCCGTCTCCGAGTGCCTTTCGGGGCGGCCGGGGAGGTTCCGAGTGCCTTTCGGGTTGGTCGGGGAGGCTCCGAGTGCCTTTTGGGGTGGCCGGGGAGGCTCCGAGTGCCTTTCGGGGCGGCCGGGCAGGCTCCGATTGCCTTTCGGGGCAGCCGGGGAGGCTCCGACTGCCTTTCGGGGCGGCCGGGGAGGCTCCGAGTACCTTTCGGGATGGCCGTGATGCCTCCGACTGCCTTTCGGGGCGGCCGGGGAGGCTCCGAGTGCCTTTGTGGGCGGCCGTTCCCCCTTAAAGTGCATTTCGCGGCTGCTGGGCTGGCTCCGACTGCCTTTCGGGGCGGCCGAGTAGGCTCTGAGAGCCTTTTGGGGTGGTCGGGCAGGCTCCGAGTGTCTTTCGGGGCGGTCGTGCAGGCTCCGAGTGCCTTTGGAGGCGGCCGGGTCGCCTACGAGTGCCTTTCGAGGCGGCCGGGGAGGCTCCGAGTGCCTTTGTGGGCGGCCGGGCCTCCTCCGAGTGCCTTTCGTGGCGGCCGGGCTGGCTCCGAGTGCCTTTGCGGGTGGTCGGGGAGGCTCCGAGTGCCTTTCGGGGAGGCCGGGGAGGCTCCGAGTGCCTTTCGGGGTGGTCGGGCAGGGTCCGAGTGCCTTTCCGGGCAGCCGGGCACGCTCCGAGTGCCTTTCGGGGTGGCCGGGAAGGCTCCGAGTGCCTTTTGGCGTGCTTGGGCAGGCTCCGAGTGCCTTTCGGGGAGGCCAGGCCGCCTCCGAGTGCCTTTTGGGGAGGACATTCCCCCTCCGAGTGCCTTTCGGGGCGGCCGGGGAGGCTCCAAGTGCCTTTCGGGGTGGCCGGGGAGGCTCCGAGTGCCTTTCGGGGTGGCTGGGGAGGCTCCGAGTGCCTTTGTGGGAGGCCGGGGAGGCTCCGAGTGCCTTTCGGGGCGGTCGGGGAGGCTCCGAGTGCCTTTCGGGGAGGCCGGGGAGGCTCCGAGTGCCTTTCGGGGAGGCCGGGCCACCTCCGAGTGCCTTTCGGGGCGGCCGGGGAGGCTCCGAGTGCCTTTTGGTGCGGCCAGGCCGCCTCTGAGTGCCTTTCGGGGTGGCCAGGCCGCCTCCGAGTGCCTTTCGGGGCGGCCGGGGAGGCTCCGAGTGCCTTTCGGGGCGGCCGGGGAGGCTCCGAGTGCCTTTTGGGGCGGCCAGGCAGGCTCCGAGTGCCTTTCGGGGCGGCCGGGCAGGCTCCGAGTGCCTTTCGGGGCGGTCGGGGAGGTTCCGAGTGCCTTTCGGGGTGGCCGGGCCGCCTCCGAGTGCCTTTTGGGGCGGCTGGGGAGGCTCCGAGTGCCTTTCAGGGCGGCCGGGAAGGCTCCGAGTGCCTTTCGGGGTGGCCGGGCAGGCTCCGAGTGCCTTTCGGGGCGGCCGGGCAGGTTCCGAGTGTCTTTCGGGGTGGCCGGGGAGGCTCCGAGTGCCTTTCGGGGAGGCCGAGCTAACTTTGAGTGCCTTTCAGGGCGGCCAGGCTGCCTCCGAGTGCCTTTCGGGGAGGCCGGGGAGGCTTCGAGTGCCTTTGGGGGCGGCGGGGGAGGCTCCGAGTGCTTTTCGGGGTGGCCAGGGAGGCTCCGAGTGCCTTTCGGGGAGGCTGGGGAGGCTCCGAGTGCCTTTTGGGACGGCCGGGGAGGCTCCGAGTGCCTTTCGGGGTGCCCCGGGAGGCTCCTAGTGCCTTTGGGGGTGGCCAGGGAGGCTCCGAGTGCCTTTCGGGGAGGCCGGGGAGGCTCCGAGTGCCTTTCGGGGTGCCCCGGGAGGCTCCGAGTGCCTTTGGGGGTGGCCAGGGAGGCTCCGAGTGCCTTTCGGGGTGGCCGGGCCGCCTCCGAGTGCCTTTCAGGGAGGCCGAGAAGGCTCCGAGTGCCTTTCGGAGAGGCCAGACTGCCTCCGAGTGCCTTTCGGGGCGTCCGGGGAGGCTCCGAGTGCCTTTCGGGGTGGCCGGGCCGCCTCCGAGTGCCTTTCGGGGCGGAGGGGAAGGCTCCGAGTGCCTTTCGGGGCAGCCGGGGAGGCTCTGAGTGCCTTTTGGGGAGGCCGGGCTGGCTCCGAGTGCCTTTCGGGGAGGCCGGGCCGCCTCCGAGTGCCTTTCGGGGTGGCCGGTGAGGCTCCGAGTACCTTTCGGGACGGCCGGGGAGGCTCCGAGTGCCTTTTGGGGCGGCCGGGGAGGCTCCGAGTGCCTTTCGGGGCGGCTGGGGAGGCTCCGAGTGCCTTTCGGGGCGGCCGGGCCGCCTCCGAGTGCCTTTCGGGGCGGCCGTGGAGGCTCCGAGTGCCTTTTGGGGAGGCCGTTCCCCCATAAAGTGCATTTCGGGGCGGTCGGGCTGGCTCCGAGTGCCTTTCGGGGCGGTCGTGTAGGCTCCGAGAGCCTTTTGGGGTGGTCGGGCAGGCTCCGAGTGCCTTTTGGGGCGGCCGGGTCGCCTACGAGTGCCTTTCGGGGCGGAGGGGAAGGCTCCGAGTGCCTTTTGGGGCGGCCGGGCCGCCCCCGAGTGCCTTTGTGGGCGGCCAGGGAGGCTCCGAGTTCCTTTCGGGGCGGCCGGGCTGGCTCTGAGTGCCTTTCGGGGCGGCCGGGCTGGCTCCGAGTGCCTTTTGGGACGGCCGAGCCGGCTCCGAGTGCCTTTCGGGGCGGCCGGGCCGCCTCCGAGTGCCATTCGGGGGGGCCGGGGAGGCTCCGAGTGCCTTTCGGGGTGGCCGGAGAGGCTCCGAGTGCCTTTCGGGACGGCCGGGGAGGCTCCGAGTGCCTTTCGGGGCGGCCGGGGAGGTTCCGAGTGCCTTTCGGGGTGGTCGGGGAGGCTCCGAGTGCCTTTTGGGGTGGCCGGAGAGGCTCCGAGTGCCTTTCGGGGCGGCCGGGCAGGCTCCGAGTGCCTTTCGGGGTGGCCGGGCAGGCTCCGAGTGCCTTTCGGGGCGGCCGGGGAGGCTCCGAGTGCCTTTCGGGGCGGCCGTTCCCCCTTAAAGTGCATTTCGGGGCTGCTGGGGTGGCTCCGACTGCCTTTCGGGGCGGCCGAGTAGGCTCCGAGAGCCTTTTGGGGTGGTCGGGCAGGCTCCGAGTGTCTTTCGGGGTGGTCGTGCAGGCTCCGAGTGCCTTTGGAGGCGGCCGGGTCGCCTACGAGTGCCTTTCGGGGCGGAGGGGAAGGCTCCGAGTGCCTTTCGGGGAGGCCGGGGAGGCTCCGAGTGCCTTTTGGGGCGGCCGGGGAGGCTCCGAGTGCCTTTCGGGGAGGCCAGGCCACCTCCGAGTGCCTTTCGGGGCGGAGGGGAAGGCTCCGAGTGCCTTTCGGGGCAGCCGGGGAGGCTCCGAGTGCCTTTCGGGGAGGCCGGGGAGGCTCCGAGTGCCTTTTGGGATGGCCGAGCCGGCTCCGAGTGCCTTTCGAGGCGGTCGGGGAGGCTCCGAGTGCCTTTCGGGGCAGCCCGGGAGGCTCCGAGTGCCTTTCGGGGAGGCCGGGCCGCCTCCGAGTGCTTTTCGGGGCGGCCGGGGAGGCTCCGAGTACCTTTCGGGATGGCCGGGGAGGCTCCGAGTGCCTTTCGGGGCGGCCGGGGAGGCTCCGAGTGCCTTTCGGGGCGTCCGGGGAGGCTCCGAGTGCCTTTCGGGGAGGCCGGGCCGCCTCCGAGTGCCTTTCGGGGCGGCCGTGGAGGCTCCGAGTGCCTTTCGGGGAGGCCGTTCCCCCATAAAGTGCATTTCGGGGTGGCCGGGCTGCCTCCGAGTGCCCTTGGGGGCGGCCGGGGAGGCTCCGAGTGCCTTTCGGGGCGGCCGTGCAGGCTCCGAGTGCCATTTGGGGAGGCCGGGGACGCTCCGAGTGCCTTTCGGGGCGGCCGGGCCGCCTCTGAGAGCCTTTCAGCGCGGCTGGTCCGCCTCCGAGTGCCTTTCGGGGAGGCCGGGCCGCCTCCGAGTGCCTTTCGGGGCGGCCGGGGAGGCTCCGAGTGCCTTTCGGGGGTGGCCTGGGAGGCTCCGAGTGCCTTTCGAGGCGGCCGGGGAGGCTCCGAGTGCCTTTCGGGGAGGCCGGGCCGCCTCCGAGTGCCTTTCGGGGAGGCCGGGCCGCCTCCGAGTGCCTTTCGGGGCGGCCGTGGAGGCTCCGAGTACCTTTCGGGACGGCCGTGATGCCTCCGAGTGCCTTTCGGGGCGGCCGGGCCGTCTCCGAGTGCCTTTAGGGGCGGCCGGGGAGGTTCCGAGTGCCTTTCGGGTTGGTCGGGGAGGCTCCGAGTGCCTTTTGGGGTGGCCGGGGAGGCTCCGAGTGCCTTTCGGGGCGGCCGGGCAGGCTCCGATTGCCTTTCGGGGCAGCCGGGGAGGCTCCGACTGCCTTTCGGGGCGGCCGGGGAGGCTCCGAGTGCCTTTGTGGGCGGCCGTTCCCCCTTAAAGTGCATTTCGGGGCTGCTGGGCTGGCTCCGACTGCCTTTCGGGGCGGCCGAGTAGGCTCTGAGAGCCTTTTGGGGTGGTCGGGCAGGCTCCGAGTGTCTTTCGGGGCGGCCGGGGAGGCTCCGAGTGCCTTTGGAGGCGGCCGGGTCGCCTACGAGTGCCTTTCGGGGCGGAGGGGAAGGCTCCGAGTGCCTTTCGGGGAGGCCGGGGAGGCTCCGAGTGCCTTTGTGGGCGGCCGGGGAGGCTCCGAGTGCCTTTCGGGGTGGCCGGGGAGGCTCTGAGTGCCTTTCGGGGTGGCCGTGGAGGCTCCGAGTGCCTTTCGGGGCGGCCGGGGAGGCTCCGAGTGCCTTTCGGGGAGGCCAGGCCGCCTCCGAATGCCTTTCGGGGCGGAGGGGAAGGCTCCGAGTGCCTTTCTGGGCAGCCGGGGAGGCTCCGAGTGCCTTTCGGGGAGGCCGGGCTGGCTCCGAGTGCCTTTTGGGATGGCCGAGCCGGCTACGAGTGCCTTTCGGGGGTGGCCTGGGAGGCTCCGAGTGCCTTTGTGGGCGGCCGGGGAGGCTCCGAGTGCCTTTCAGGGAGGCCGGACCCCCTCCGAGTGCCTTTCGGGGAGGCCGGTGAGGCTCCGAGTGCCTTTCGGGGTGGCCGGTGAGGCTCCGAGTACCTTTCGGGACGGCCGGGGAGGCTCCGAGTGCCTTTCGGGGAGGCTGGGGAGGCTCCGAGTGCCTTTTGGGGCGGCCGGGGAGGCTCCGAGTGCCTTTTGGGGCGGCTGGGGAGGCTCCGAGTGCCTTTTGGGGCGGCCGTGGAGGCTCCGAGTGCCTTTCGGGGAGGCCGTTCCCCCATAAAGTGCATTTCGGGGCGGTCGGGCTGGCTCCGACTGCCTTTCGGGGCGGTCGTGTAGGCTCCGAGAGCCTTTTGGGGTGGTCGGGCAGGCTCCGAGTGTCTTTCGGGGCGGCCGGGGAGGCTCCGAGTGCCTTTGGAGGCGGCCGGGTCGCCTACGAGTGCCTTTCGGGGCGGAGGGGAAGGCTCCGAGTGCCTTTTGGGGCGGCCGGGCCGCCCCCGAGTGCCTTTGTGGGCGGCCGGGGAGGCTCCGAGTTCCTTTCGGGGCGGCCGGGCTGGCTCCGAGTGCCTTTTGGTGCGGCCGGGCTGGCTCCGAGTGCCTTTTGGGACGGCCGAGCCGGCTCCGAGTGCCTTTCGGGGCGGCCGGGCCGCATCCTAGTGCCATTCGGGGCGGCCGGGGAGGCTCCGAGTGCCTTTTGGGGTGGCCGGAGAGGCTCCGAGTGCCTTTCGGGACAGCCGGGGAGGCTCCGAGTGCCTTTCGGGGAGGCCGGGCAGGCTCTGAGTGCCTTTCGGGGCGGCTAGGAAGGCTCCGAGTGCCTTTCGGGGCGGCCGGGGAGGCTCCGAGTGCCTTTCGGGGCGGCTAGGAAGGCTCCGAGTGCCTTTCGGGGCGGCCGGGGAGGCTCCGAGTGCCTTTCGGGACAGCCGGGGAGGCTCCGAGTGCCTTTCGGGGAGGCCGGGCAGGCTCCGAGTGCCATTCGGGGAGGCCAGGGAGGCTCCGAGTGCCTTTCGGGGCGACCGTTCCCCCATAAAGTGCATTTCGGGGCTGCTGGGCTGGCTCAGACTGCCTTTCGGGGCGGCCGGGCGGGCTCCGAGTGCCTTTTGGGGCGGCCGGGGAGGCTCTGAGTGCCTTTCGGGGAGGCTGGTGAGGCTCCGAGTGCCTTTCGGGGCGGCCGGGGAGGCTCCGAGTGCCTTTCGGGGCGGCCGGGGAGGCTCCGAGTGCCATTCGGGGCGGCCGGGGAGGCTCCGAGTGCCTTTCGGGGCGGCCGGGCTGCCTCTGAGAGCCTTTCAGCGCGGCTGGTCCGCCTCCGAGTGCCTTTCGGGGAGGCCGGGCCGCCTCTGAGTGCCTTTCGGGGCGGCCGGGGAGGCTCCGAGTGCCTTTCGGGGGTGGCCTGGGAGGCTCCGAGTGCCTTTCGAGGCGGCCGGGGAGGCTCCGAGTGCCTTTCGGGGAGGCCGGGCCGCCTCTGAGTGCCTTTCGGGGAGGCCGGGCAGGCTCTGAGTGCCTTTCGGGGCGGCCGTGGAGGCTCCGAGTACCTTTCGGGACGGCCGTGATGCCTCCGAGTGCCTTTCGGGGCGGCCGGGGAGGCTCCGAGTGCCTTTCGGGGCGGCCGGGGAGGTTCCGAGTGCCTTTCGGGTTGGTCGGGGAGGCTCCGAGTGCCTTTTGGGGTGGCCGGGGAGGCTCCGAGTGCCTTTCGGGGCAGCCAGGCAGGCTCCGAGTGGCTTTCGGGGCAGCCGGGGAGGCTCCGAGTGCCTTTGTGGGCGGCCGTTCCCCCTTAAAGTGCATTTCGGGGCTGCTGGGCTGGCTCCGACTGCCTTTCGGGGCAGCCGAGTAAGCTCCGAGAGCCTTTTGGGGTGGTCGGGCAGGCTCCGAGTGTCTTTCGGGGCGGTCGTGCAGGCTCCGAGTGCCTTTCAGGCGGCCGGGTCGCCTACGGGTGCCTTTCGGGGCGGAGGGGAAGGCTCCGAGTGCCTTTCGGGGAGGCCGGGGAGGCTCCGAGTGGCTTTCGGGGCAGCCAGGCAGGCTCCGAGTGGCTTTCGGGGCGGCCGGGGAGGCTCCGAGTGCCTTTGTGGGCGGCCGTTCCCCCTTAAAGTGCATTTCGGGGCTGCTGGGCTGGCTCCGACTGCCTTTCGGGGCGGCCGAGTAGGCTCCGAGAGCCTTTTGGGGTGGTCGGGCAGGCTCCGAGTGTCTTTCGGGGCGGTCGTGCAGGCTCCGAGTGCCTTTCAGGCGGCCGGGTCGCCTACGAGTGCCTTTTGGGGGCGGAGGGGAAGGCTCCGAGTGCCTTTGTGGGCGGCCGGGCCGCCTCCGAGTGCCTTTCGGGGCGGAGGGGAAGGCTCCGAGTGCCTTTCGGGGAGGCCGGGGAGGCTCCGAGTGCCTTTGTGGGCGGCCGGGGAGGCTCCGAGTGCCTTTCGGTGCGTCCGTTCCCCCATAAAGTGCATTTCGAGGCGGCCGGGGAGGCTCCGACTGCCTTTCGGGGAGGCCGGTACGCCTCCGAGTGCCTTTCGGGGCGGCCGGGCCCGCTCCGAGTGCCTTTTGTGGCGGCCGGGGAGGCTCCGAGTGCCTTTCGGGGAGGCTGGTGAGGCTCCGAGTGCCTTTCGGGGCGGCCGGGCCGCCTCCGAGTGCCTTTGGGGGCCGCCGTGCAGGCTCTGAGTGCCATTCAGGGAGGCCGGGGAGGCTCCGAGTGCCTTTCGGGGAGGCCGGGCTGGCTCCGAGTGCCTTTCGGGGAGGCCGAGCCGCCTCCGAGTGCCTTTCGGGGCGGAGGGGAAGGCTCCGAGTGCCTTTTGGGGCAGCCGGTGAGGCTCCGAGTGCCTTTGTGGGTGGCCGGGGAGGCTCCGAGTACCTTTCGGGACGGCCGTGATGCCTCCGAGTGCCTTTCGGGGTGGCCGGGCCGGCTCTGAGTGCCTTTTGGGGCTGCCGGGGAGGTTCCGAGTGCCTTTCGGGGTGGTCGGGGAGGCTCCGAGTGCCTTTTGGGGTGGCCGGGGAGGCTCCGAGTGGCTTTCGGGGCGGCCGGGCAGGCTCCGAGTGCCTTTCGGGGCGGCCGGGCAGGCTCCGAGTGCCTTTCGGGGCGTCCGGGGAGGCTCCGAGTGCCTTTCGGGGCGGCCGTTCCCCCTTAAAGTGCATTTCGGGGCTGCTGGGGTGGCTCCGACTGCCTTTCGGGGCGGCCGAGTAGGCTCCGAGAGCCTTTTGGGGTGGTCGGGCAGGCTCCGAGTGTCTTTCGGGGTGGTCGTGCAGGCTCCGAGTGCCTTTGGAGGCGGCCGGGCCGCCTACGAGTGCCTTTCGGGGCGGAGGGGAAGGCTCCGAGTGCCTTTCGGGGAGGCCGGGGAGGCTCCGAGTGCCTTTCGGGGTGGCCGGGGAGGCTCCGAGTGCCTTTCGGGGAGGCCAGGCCGCCTCCTAGTGCCTTTCGGGGCGGAGGGGAAGGCTCCGAGTGCCTTTCGGGGGTGGCCTGGGAGGCTCCGAGTGCCTTTCGAGGCGGCCGGGGAGGCTCCGAGTGCCTTTCGGGGAGGCCGGGCCGCCTCCGAGTGCCTTTCGGGGAGGCCGGGCCGCCTCCGAGTGCCTTTCGGGGCGGCCGTGGAGGCTCCGAGTACCTTTCGGGATGGCCGTGATGCCTCCGAGTGCCTTTCGGGGCGGCCGGGCCGGCTCCGAGTGCCTTTCGGGGCGGCCGGGGAGGTTCCGAGTGCCTTTCGGGTTGGTCGGGGAGGCTCCGAGTGCCTTTTGGGGCGGCCGGGGAGGCTCCGAGTGCCTTTCGGGGAGGCCGGGCAGGCTCCGATTGCCTTTTGGGGTGGCCGGGGAGGCTCCGACTGCCTTTCGGGGCGGCCGGGGAGGCTCCGAGTGCCTTTGTGGGCGGCCGTTCCCCCTTAAAGTGCATTTCGCGGCTGCTGGGCTGGCTCCGACTGCCTTTCGGGGCGGCCGAGTAGGCTCTGAGAGCCTTTTGGGGTGGTCGGGCAGGCTCCGAGTGTCTTTCGGGGCGGTCGTGCAGGCTCCGAGTGCCTTTGGAGGCGGCCGGGTCGCCTACGAGTGCCTTTCGGGGCGGAGGGGAAGGCTCCGAGTGCCTTTCGGGGCGGCCGGGCCTCCTCCGAGTGCCTTTCGTGGCGGCCGGGCTGGCTCCGAGTGCCTTTGCGGGTGGTCGGGGAGGCTCCGAGTGCCTTTCGGGGAGGCCGGGGAGGCTCCGAGTGCCTTTCGGGGTGGTCGGGCAGGGTCCGAGTGCCTTTCCGGGCAGCCGGGCACGCTCCGAGTGCCTTTCGGGGTGGCCGGGGAGGCTCCGACTGCCTTTCGGGGCGGCCGGGGAGGCTCCGAGTGCCTTTGTGGGCGGCCGTTCCCCCTTAAAGTGCATTTCGGGGCTGCTGGACTGGCTCCGACTGCCTTTCGGGGCGGCCGAGTAGGCTCTGAGAGCCTTTTGGGGTGGTCGGGCAGGCTCCGAGTGTCTTTCGGGGCGGTCGTGCAGGCTCCGAGTGCCTTTGGAGGCGGCCGGGTCGCCTATGAGTGCCTTTCGGGGCGGAGGGGAAGGCTCCGAGTGCCTTTCGGGGAGGCCGGGGAGGCTCCGAGTGCCTTTTGGGGCGGCCGGGGAGGCTCTGAGTGCCTTTCGGGGTGGTCGGGCAGGGTCCGAGTGCCTTTCCGGGCAGCCGGGCACGCTCCGACTGCCTTTCGGGGCGGCCGGGGAGGCTCCGAGTGCCTTTGTGGGCGGCCGTTCCCCCTTAAAGTGCATTTCGCGGCTGCTGGGCTGGCTCCGACTGCCTTTCGGGGCGGCGGAGTAGGCTCTGAGAGCCTTTTGGGGTGGTCGGGCAGGCTCCGAGTGTCTTTCGGGGCGGTCGTGCAGGCTCCGAGTGCCTTTGGAGGCGGCCGGGTCGCCTACGAGTGCCTTTCGGGGCGGAGGGGAAGGCTCCGAGTGCCTTTCGGGGCGGCCGGGCCTCCTCCGAGTGCCTTTCGTGGCGGCCGGGCTGGCTCCGAGTGCCTTTGCGGGTGGTCGGGGAGGCTCCGAGTGCCTTTCGGGGAGGCCGGGGAGGCTCCGAGTGCCTTTCGGGGTGGTCGGGCAGGGTCCGAGTGCCTTTCCGGGCAGCCGGGCACGCTCCGAGTGCCTTTCGGGGTGGCCGGGGAGGCTCCGAGTGCCTTTTGGCGTGCTTGGGCAGGCTCCGAGTGCCTTTCGGGGAGGCCAGGCCGCCTCCGAGTGCCTTTTGGGGAGGACATTCCCCCTCCGAGTGCCTTTCGGGGCGGCCGGGGAGGCTCCAAGTGCCTTTCGGGGTGGCCGGGGAGGCTCCGAGTGCCTTTCGGGGTGGCTGGGGAGGCTCCGAGTGCCTTTGTGGGAGGCCGGGGAGGCTCCGAGTGCCTTTCGGGGCGGTCGGGGAGGCTCCGAGTGCCTTTCGGGGAGGCCGGGGAGGCTCCGAGTGCCTTTCGGGGAGGCCGGGCCACCTCCGAGTGCCTTTCGGGGCGGCCGGGGAGGCTCCGAGTGCCTTTTGGTGCGGCCAGGCCGCCTCTGAGTGCCTTTCGGGGTGGCCAGGCCGCCTCCGAGTGCCTTTCGGGGCGGCCGGGGAGGCTCCGAGTGCCTTTCGGGGCGGCCGGGGAGGCTCCGAGTGCCTTTTGGGGCGGCCAGGCAGGCTCCGAGTGCCTTTCGGGGCGGCCGGGCCTCCTCCGAGTGCCTTTCGGGGCGGTCGGGGAGGTTCCGAGTGCCTTTCGGGGTGGCCGGGCCGCCTCCGAGTGCCTTTTGGGGCGGCTGGGGAGGCTCCGAGTGCCTTTCAGGGCGGCCGGGAAGGCTCCGAGTGTCTTTCGGGGTGGCCGGGGAGGCTCCGAGTGCCTTTCGGGGAGGCCGAGCTAACTTTGAGTGCCTTTCAGGGCGGCCAGGCTGCCTCCGAGTGCCTTTCGGGGAGGCCGGGGAGGCTTCGAGTGCCTTTGGGGGCGGCGGGGGAGGCTCCGAGTGCTTTTCGGGGTGGCCAGGGAGGCTCCGAGTGCCTTTCGGGGAGGCTGGGGAGGCTCCGAGTGCCTTTTGGGACGGCCGGGGAGGCTCCGAGTGCCTTTCGGGGTGCCCCGGGAGGCTCCGAGTGCCTTTGGGGGTGGCCAGGGAGGCTCCGAGTGCCTTTCGGGGAGGCCGGGGAGGCTCCGAGTGCCTTTCGGGGTGCCCCGGGAGGCTCCGAGTGCCTTTGGGGGTGGCCAGGGAGGCTCCGAGTGCCTTTCGGGGTGGCCGGGCCGCCTCCGAGTGCCTTTCAGGGAGGCCGAGAAGGCTCCGAGTGCCTTTCGGAGAGGCCAGACTGCCTCCGAGTGCCTTTCGGGGCGTCCGGGGAGGCTCCGAGTGCCTTTTGGGGCGGCCGGGCCGCCTCCGAGTGCCTTTCGGGGCGGAGGGGAAGGCTCCGAGTGCCTTTCGGGGCAGCCGGGGAGGCTCTGAGTGCCTTTCGGGGAGGCCGGGCTGGCTCCGAGTGCCTTTCGGGGAGGCCGGGCCGCCTCCGAGTGCCTTTCGGGGTGGCCGGTGAGGCTCCGAGTACCTTTCGGGACGGCCGGGGAGGCTCCGAGTGCCTTTTGGGGCGGCCGGGGAGGCTCCGAGTGCCTTTCGGGGCGGCTGGGGAGGCTCCGAGTGCCTTTCGGGGCGGCCGGGCCGCCTCCGAGTGCCTTTCGGGGCGGCCGTGGAGGCTCCGAGTGCCTTTTGGGGAGGCCGTTCCCCCATAAAGTGCATTTCGGGGCGGTCGGGCTGGCTCCGACTGCCTTTCGGGGCGGTCGTGTAGGCTCCGAGAGCCTTTTGGGGTGGTCGGGCAGGCTCCGAGTGCCTTTGGAGGCGGCCGGGTCGCCTACGAGTGCCTTTCGGGGCGGAGGGGAAGGCTCCGAGTGCCTTTTGGGGCGGCCGGGCCGCCCCCGAGTGCCTTTGTGGGCGGCCAGGGAGGCTCCGAGTTCCTTTCGGGGCGGCCGGGCTGGCTCTGAGTGCCTTTTGGTGCGGCCGGGCTGGCTCCGAGTGCCTTTTGGGACGGCCGAGCCGGCTCCGAGTGCCTTTCGGGGCGGCCGGGCCGCCTCCGAGTGCCATTCGGGGCGGCCGGGGAGGCTCCGAGTGCCTTTTGGGGTGGCCGGAGAGGCTCCGAGTGCCTTTCGGGACGGCCGGGGAGGCTCCGAGTGCCTTTCGGGGCGGCCGGGGAGGTTCCGAGTGCCTTTCGGGGTGGTCGGGGAGGCTCCGAGTGCCTTTTGGGGTGGCCGGGGAGGCTCCGAGTGGCTTTCGGGGCGGCCGGGCAGGCTCCGAGTGCCTTTCGGGGTGGCCGGGCAGGCTCCGAGTGCCTTTCGGGGCGGCCGGGGAGGCTCCGAGTGCCTTTCGGGGCGGCCGTTCCCCCTTAAAGTGCATTTCGGGGCTGCTGGGGTGGCTCCGACTGCCTTTCGGGGCGGCCGAGTAGGCTCCGAGAGCCTTTTGGGGTGGTCGGGCAGGCTCCGAGTGTCTTTCGGGGTGGTCGTGCAGGCTCCGAGTGCCTTTGGAGGCGGCCGGGTCGCCTACGAGTGCCTTTCGGGGCGGAGGGGAAGGCTCCGAGTGCCTTTCGGGGAGGCCGGGGAGGCTCCGAGTGCCTTTTGGGGCGGCCGGGGAGGCTCCGAGTGCCTTTCGGGGAGGCCAGGCCGCCTCCGAGTGCCTTTCGGGGCGGAGGGGAAGGCTCCGAGTGCCTTTCGGGGCAGCCGGGGAGGCTCCGAGTGCCTTTCGGGGAGGCCGGGGAGGCTCCGAGTGCCTTTTGGGATGGCCGAGCCGGCTCCGAGTGCCTTTCGAGGCGGTCGGGGAGGCTCCGAGTGCCTTTCGGGGCAGCCG
This sequence comes from Struthio camelus, assembly GCF_040807025.1. Taxonomy (NCBI): domain Eukaryota; kingdom Metazoa; phylum Chordata; class Aves; order Struthioniformes; family Struthionidae; genus Struthio; species Struthio camelus. Next base: position 463,892 of record NW_027182695.1, read on the forward strand.
GGGAGGCTCCGAGTGCCTTTCGGGGAGGCCGGGCCGCCTCCGAGTGCTTTTCGGGGCGGCCGGGGAGGCTCCGAGTACCTTTTGGGACGGCCGGGGAGGCTCCGAGTGCCTTTCGGGGCGGCCGGGGAGGCTCCGAGTGCCTTTCGGGGCGTCCGGGGAGCCTCCGAGTGCCTTTCGGGGAGGCCGGGCCGCCTCCGAGTGCCTTTCGGGGCGGCCGTGGAGGCTCCGAGTGCCTTTCGGGGAGGCCGTTCCCCCATAAAGTGCATTTCGGGGTGGCCGGGCTGCCTCCGAGTGCCCTTCGGGGCGGCCGGGGAGGCTCCGAGTGCCTTTCGGGGAGGCCGGGCCGCCTCCGAGTGCCTTTCGGGGCGGCCGTGGAGGCTCCGAGTGCCTTTCGGGGAGGCCGTTCCCCCATAAAGTGCATTTCGGGGTGGCCGGGCTGCCTCCGAGTGCTCTTGGGGGCGGCCGGGGAGGCTCCGAGTGCCTTTCGGGGCGGCCGGGGAGGCTCCGAGTGCCTTTCGGGGCGGCCGTGCAGGCTCCGAGTGCCATTTGGGGAGGCCGGGGACGCTCCGAGTGCCTTTCGGGGCGGCCGGGCCGCCTCTGATAGCCTTTCAGCGCGGCTGGTCCGCCTCCGAGTGCCTTTCGGGGAGGCAGGGCCGCCTCCGAGTGCCTTTCGGGGCGGCCGGGGAGGCTCCGAGTGCCTTTCGGGGGTGGCCTGGGAGGCTCCGAGTGCCTTTCGAGGCGGCCGGGGAGGCTCCGAGTGCCTTTCGGGGAGGCCGGGCCGCCTCCGAGTGCCTTTCGGGGAGGCCGGGCCGCCTCCGAGTGCCTTTCGGGGCGGCCGTGGAGGCTCCGAGTACCTTTCGGGACGGCCGTGATGCCTCCGAGTGCCTTTCGGGGCGGCCGGGCCGTCTCCGAGTGCCTTTCGGGGCGGCCGGGGAGGTTCCGAGTGCCTTTCGGGTTGGTCGGGGAGGCTCCGAGTGCCTTTTGGGGTGGCCGGGGAGGCTCCGAGTGCCTTTCGGGGCGGCCGGGCAGGCTCCGATTGCCTTTCGGGGCAGCCGGGGAGGCTCCGACTGCCTTTCGGGGCGGCCGGGGAGGCTCCGAGTGCCTTTGTGGGCGGCCGTTCCCCCTTAAAGTGCATTTCGGGGCTGCTTGCCTGGCTCCGACTGCCTTTCGGGGCGGCCGAGTAGGCTCTGATAGCCTTTTGGGGTGGTCGGGCAGGCTCCGAGTGTCTTTCGGGGCGGCCGGGGAGGCTCCGAGTGCCTTTGGAGGCGGCCGGGTCGCCTACGAGTGCCTTTCGGGGCGGAGGGGAAGGCTCCGAGTGCCTTTCGGGGAGGCCGGGGAGGCTCCGAGTGCCTTTGTGGGCGGCCGGGCCGCCTCCGAGTGCCTTTCGGGGCGGCCGGGGAGGCTCCGAGTGCCTTTCGGGGTGGCCGTGGAGGCTCCGAGTGCCTTTTGGGGCGGCCGGGGAGGCTCCGAGTGCCTTTCCGGGAGGCCAGGCCGCCTCCGAGTGCCTTTCGGGGCGGAGGGGAAGGCTCCGAGTGCCTTTCGGGGCGGCCGGGCCGCCTCCGAGTGCCATTCGGGGAGGCCAGGGAGGCTCCGAGTGCCTTTTGGGATGGCCGAGCCGGCTACGAGTGCCTTTCGGGGGTGGCCTGGGAGGCTCCGAGTGCCTTTGTGGGCGGCCGGGGAGGCTCCGAGTGCCTTTCAGGGAGGCCGGACCGCCTCCGAGTGCCTTTTGGGGCGGCCGGGCCGCCTCCGAGTGCCTTTCGGGGTGGCCGGTGAGGCTCCGAGTACCTTTCGGGACGGCCGGGGAGGCTCCGAGTGCCTTTCGGGGAGGCTGGGGAGGCTCCGAGTGCCTTTTGGGGCGGCCGGGGAGGCTCCGAGTGCCTTTCGGGGCGGCTGGGGAGGCTCCGAGTGCCTTTTGGGGCGGCCAGGCCGCCTCCGAGTGCCTTTCGGGGCGGCCGTGGAGGCTCCGAGTGCCTTTCGGGGAGGCCGTTCCCCCATAAAGTGCATTTCGGGGTGGTCGGGCTGGCTCCGACTGCCTTTCGGGGCGGTCGTGTAGGCTCCGAGAGCCTTTTGGGGTGGTCGGGCAGGCTCCGAGTGTCTTTCGGGGCGGCCGGGGAGGCTCCGAGTGCCTTTGGAGGCGGCCGGGTCGCCTACGAGTGCCTTTCGGGGCGGAGGGGAAGGCTCCGAGTGCCTTTTGGGGCGGCCGGGCCGCCCCCGAGTGCCTTTGTGGGCGGCCAGGGAGGCTCCGAGTTCCTTTCGGGGCGGCCGGGCTGGCTCCGAGTGCCTTTTGGTGCGGCCGGGCTGGCTCCGAGTGCCTTTTGGGACGGCCGAGCCGGCTCCGAGTGCCTTTCGGGGCGGCCGGGCCGCATCCTAGTGCCATTCGGGGGGGCCGGGGAGGCTCCGAGTGCCTTTTGGGGTGGCCGGAGAGGCTCCGAGTGCCTTTCGGGACAGCCGGGGAGGCTCCGAGTGCCTTTCGGGGAGGCCGGGGAGGCTCCGAGTGCCTTTCGGGGCGGCTAGGAAGGCTCCGAGTGCCTTTCGGGGCGGCCGGGGAGGCTCCGAGTGCCTTTCGGGGCGGCCGGGCCGCCTCCGAGTGCCATTCGGGGAGGCCAGGGAGGCTCCGAGTGCCTTTGGGGGCGACCGTTCCCCCATAAAGTGCATTTCGGGGCTGCTGGGCTGGCTCTGACTGCCTTTCGGGGCGGCCGGGCAGGCTCCGAGTGCCTTTTGGGGCGGCCGGGGAGGCTCTGAGTGCCTTTCGGGGAGGCTGGTGAGGCTCCGAGTGCCTTTCGGGGCGGCCGGGGAGGCTCCGAGTGCCTTTCGGGGCGGCCGGGGAGGCTCCGAGTGCCATTCGGGGAGGCCGGGGAGGCTCCGAGTGCCTTTCGGGGCGGCCGGGCTGCCTCTGAGAGCCTTTCAGCGCGGCTGGTCCGCCTCCGAGTGCCTTTCGGGGAGGCCGGGCCGCCTCTGAGTGCCTTTGGGGGCGGCCGGGGAGGCTCCGAGTGCCTTTCGGGGTGGCCTGGGAGGCTCCGAGTGCCTTTCGAGGCGGCCGGGAAGGCTCCGAGTGCCTTTCGGGGAGGCCGGGCCGCCTCCGAGTGCCTTTCGGGGAGGCCGGGCAGGCTCTGAGTGCCTTTCGGGGCGGCCGTGGAGGCTCCGAGTACCTTTCGGGACGGCCGTGATGCCTCCGAGTGCCTTTCGGGGCGGCCGGGGAGGCTCCGAGTGCCTTTCGGGTTGGTCGGGGAGGCTCCGAGTGCCTTTTGGGGTGGCCGGGGAGGCTCCGAGTGCCTTTCGGGGCAGCCAGGCATGCTCCGAGTGGCTTTCGGGGCAGCCGGGGAGGCTCCGAGTGCCTTTGTGGGCGGCCGTTCCCCCTTAAAGTGCATTTCGGGGCTGCTGGGCTGGCTCCGACTGCCTTTCGGGGCAGCCGAGTAAGCTCCGAGAGCCTTTTGGGGTGGTCGGGCAGGCTCCGAGTGTCTTTCGGGGCGGTCGTGCAGGCTCCGAGTGCCTTTCGGGGAGGCCGTTCCCCCATAAAGTGCATTTCGGGGTGGCCGGGCTGCCTCCGAGTGCCCTTGGGGGCGGCCGGGGAGGCTCCGAGTGCCTTTCGGGGCGGCCGTGCAGGCTCCGAGTGCCATTTGGGGAGGCCGGGGACGCTCCGAGTGCCTTTCGGGGCGGCCGGGCCGCCTCTGAGAGCCTTTCAGCGCGGCTGGTCCGCCTCCGAGTGCCTTTCGGGGAGGCCGGGGAGGCTCCGAGTGCCTTTCGGGGGTGGCCTGGGAGGCTCCGAGTGCCTTTCGAGGCGGCCGGGGAGGCTCCGAGTGCCTTTCGGGGAGGCCGGGCCGCCTCCGAGTGCCTTTCGGGGAGGCCGGGCCGCCTCCGAGTGCCTTTCGGGGCGGCCGTGGAGGCTCCGAGTACCTTTCGGGACGGCCGTGATGCCTCCGAGTGCCTTTCGGGGAGGCCGGGCCGCCTCCGAGTGCCTTTCGGGGAGGCCGGGCCGCCTCCGAGTGCCTTTCGGGGCGGCCGTGGAGGCTCCGAGTACCTTTCGGGACGGCCGTGATGCCTCCGAGTGCCTTTCGGGGCGGCCGGGCCGTCTCCGAGTGCCTTTCGGGGCGGCCGGGGAGGCTCCGAGTGCCTTTCGGGGGTGGCCTGGGAGGCTCCGAGTGCCTTTCGAGGCGGCCGGGGAGGCTCCGAGTGCCTTTCGGGGAGGCCGGGCCTCCTCCGAGTGCCTTTCGGGGAGGCCGGGCCGCCTCCGAGTGCCTTTCGGGGCGGCCGTGGAGGCTCCGAGTACCTTTCGGGACGGCCGTGATGCCTCCGAGTGCCTTTCGGGGCGGCCGGGCCGTCTCCGAGTGCCTTTAGGGGCGGCCGGGGAGGTTCCGAGTGCCTTTCGGGTTGGTCGGGGAGGCTCCGAGTGCCTTTTGGGGTGGCCGGGGAGGCTCCGAGTGCCTTTCGGGGCGGCCGGGCAGGCTCCGATTGCCTTTCGGGGCAGCCGGGGAGGCTCCGAGTGCCTTTCGGGGCGGCCGGGGAGGCTCCGAGTGCCTTTGTGGGCGGCCGTTCCCCCTTAAAGTGCATTTCGGGGCTGCTGGGCTGGCTCCGACTGCCTTTCGGGGCGGCCGAGTAGGCTCTGAGAGCCTTTTGGGGTGGTCGGGCAGGCTCCGAGTGTCTTTCGGGGCGGCCGGGGAGGCTCCGAGTGCCTTTGGAGGCGGCCGGGTCGCCTACGAGTGCCTTTCGGGGCGGAGGGGAAGGCTCCGAGTGCCTTTCGGGGAGGACGGGGAGGCTCCGAGTGCCTTTGTGGGCGGCCGGGGAGGCTCCGAGTGCCTTTCGGGGTGGCCGGGGAGGCTCTGAGTGCCTTTCGGGGTGGCCGTGGAGGCTCCGAGTGCCTTTCGGGGCGGCCGGGGAGGCTCCGAGTGCCTTTCGGGGAGGCCAGGCCGCCTCCGAATGCCTTTCGGGGCGGAGGGGAAGGCTCCGAGTGCCTTTCTGGGCAGCCGGGGAGGCTCCGAGTGCCTTTCGGGGAGGCCGGGCTGGCTCCGAGTGCCTTTTGGGATGGCCGAGCCGGCTACGAGTGCCTTTCGGGGGTGGCCGTGGAGGCTCCGAGTGCCTTTGTGGGCGGCCGGGGAGGCTCCGAGTGCCTTTCAGGGAGGCCGGACCCCCTCCGAGTGCCTTTCGGGGAGGCCGGTGAGGCTCCGAGTGCCTTTCGGGGTGGCCGGTGAGGCTCCGAGTACCTTTCGGGACGGCCGGGGAGGCTCCGAGTGCCTTTCGGGGAGGCTGGGGAGGCTCCGAGTGCCTTTTGGGGCGGCCGGGGAGGCTCCGAGTGCCTTTTGGGGCGGCTGGGGAGGCTCCGAGTGCCTTTTGGGGCGGCCGTGGAGGCTCCGAGTGCCTTTCGGGGAGGCCGTTCCCCCATAAAGTGCATTTCGGGGCTGCTGGGGTGGCTCCGACTGCCTTTCGGGGCGGCCGAGTAGGCTCCGAGAGCCTTTTGGGGTGGTCGGGCAGGCTCCGAGTGTCTTTCGGGGCGGCCGGGGAGGCTCCGAGTGCCTTTGGAGGCGGCCGGGTCGCCTACGAGTGCCTTTCGGGGCGGAGGGGAAGGCTCCGAGTGCCTTTTGGGGCGGCCGGGCCGCCCCCGAGTGCCTTTGTGGGCGGCCGGGGAGGCTCCGAGTTCCTTTCGGGGCGGCCGGGCTGGCTCCGAGTGCCTTTTGGTGCGGCCGGGCTGGCTCCGAGTGCCTTTTGGGACGGCCGGGCCGCATCCTAGTGCCATTCGGGGCGGCCGGGGAGGCTCCGAGTGCCTTTTGGGGTGGCCGGAGAGGCTCCGAGTGCCTTTCGGGACAGCCGGGGAGGCTCCGAGTGCCTTTCGGGGAGGCCGGGCAGGCTCTGAGTGCCTTTCGGGGCGGCTAGGAAGGCTCCGAGTGCCTTTCGGGGCGGCCGGGGAGGCTCCGAGTGCCTTTCGGGGCGGCTAGGAAGGCTCCGAGTGCCTTTCGGGGCGGCCGGGGAGGCTCCGAGTGCCTTTCGGGACAGCCGGGGAGGCTCCGAGTGCCTTTCGGGGAGGCCGGGCAGGCTCCGAGTGCCATTCGGGGAGGCCAGGGAGGCTCCGAGTGCCTTTCGGGGCGACCGTTCCCCCATAAAGTGCATTTCGGGGCTGCTGGGCTGGCTCAGACTGCCTTTCGGGGCGGCCGGGCGGGCTCCGAGTGCCTTTTGGGGCGGCCGGGGAGGCTCTGAGTGCCTTTCGGGGAGGCTGGTGAGGCTCCGAGTGCCTTTCGGGGCGGCCGGGGAGGCTCCGAGTGCCTTTCGGGGCGGCCGGGGAGGCTCCGAGTGCCATTCGGGGCGGCCGGGGAGGCTCCGAGTGCCTTTCGGGGCGGCCGGGCTGCCTCTGAGAGCCTTTCAGCGCGGCTGGTCCGCCTCCGAGTGCCTTTCGGGGAGGCCGGGCCGCCTCTGAGTGCCTTTCGGGGCGGCCGGGGAGGCTCCGAGTGCCTTTCGGGGGTGGCCTGGGAGGCTCCGAGTGCCTTTCGAGGCGGCCGGGGAGGCTCCGAGTGCCTTTCGGGGAGGCCGGGCCGCCTCCGAGTGCCTTTCGGGGAGGCCGGGCAGGCTCTGAGTGCCTTTCGGGGCGGCCGTGGAGGCTCCGAGTACCTTTCGGGACGGCCGTGATGCCTCCGAGTGCCTTTCGGGGCGGCCGGGGAGGCTCCGAGTGCCTTTCGGGGCGGCCGGGGAGGTTCCGAGTGCCTTTCGGGTTGGTCGGGGAGGCTCCGAGTGCCTTTTGGGGTGGCCGGGGAGGCTCCGAGTGCCTTTCGGGGCAGCCAGGCAGGCTCCGAGTGGCTTTCGGGGCAGCCGGGGAGGCTCCGAGTGCCTTTGTGGGCGGCCGTTCCCCCTTAAAGTGCATTTCGGGGCTGCTGGGCTGGCTCCGACTGCCTTTCGGGGCAGCCGAGTAAGCTCCGAGAGCCTTTTGGGGTGGTCGGGCAGGCTCCGAGTGTCTTTCGGGGCGGTCGTGCAGGCTCCGAGTGCCTTTCAGGCGGCCGGGTCGCCTACGAGTGCCTTTCGGGGCGGAGGGGAAGGCTCCGAGTGCCTTTCGGGGAGGCCGGGGAGGCTCCGAGTGGCTTTCGGGGAGGCCAGGCAGGCTCCGAGTGGCTTTCGGGGCGGCCGGGGAGGCTCCGAGTGCCTTTGTGGGCGGCCGTTCCCCCTTAAAGTGCATTTCGGGGCTGCTGGGCTGGCTCCGACTGCCTTTCGGGGCGGCCGAGTAGGCTCCGAGAGCCTTTTGGGGTGGTCGGGCAGGCTCCGAGTGTCTTTCGGGGCGGTCGTGCAGGCTCCGAGTGCCTTTCAGGCGGCCGGGTCGCCTACGAGTGCCTTTTGGGGGCGGAGGGGAAGGCTCCAAGTGCCTTTGTGGGCGGCCGGGCCGCCTCCGAGTGCCTTTCGGGGCGGAGGGGAAGGCTCCGAGTGCCTTTCGGGGAGGCCTGGGAGGCTCCGAGTGCCTTTGTGGGCGGCCGGGGAGGCTCCGAGTGCCTTTCGGTGCGTCCGTTCCCCCATAAAGTGCATTTCGAGGCGGCCGGGGAGGCTCCGACTGCCTTTCGGGGAGGCCGGTACGCCTCCGAGTGCCTTTCGGGGCGGCCGGGCCCGCTCCGAGTGCCTTTTGTGGCGGCCGGGGAGGCTCCGAGTGCCTTTCGGGGAGGCTGGTGAGGCTCCGAGTGCCTTTCGGGGCGGCCGGGCCGCCTCCGAGTGCCTTTGGGGGCCGCCGTGCAGGCTCTGAGTGCCATTCAGGGAGGCCGGGGAGGCTCCGAGTGCCTTTCGGGGAGGCCGGGCTGGCTCCGAGTGCCTTTCGGGGAGGCCGAGCCGCCTCCGAGTGCCTTTCGGGGCGGAGGGGAAGGCTCCGAGTGCCTTTTGGGGCAGCCGGTGAGGCTCCGAGTGCCTTTGTGGGTGGCCGGGGAGGCTCCGAGTACCTTTCGGGACGGCCGTGATGCCTCCGAGTGCCTTTCGGGGTGGCCGGGCCGGCTCTGAGTGCCTTTTGGGGCTGCCGGGGAGGCTCCGAGTGCCTTTTGGGGCGGCCGGGGAGGTTCCGAGTGCCTTTCGGGGTGGTCGGGGAGGCTCCGAGTGCCTTTTGGGGTGGCCGGGGAGGCTCCGAGTGGCTTTCGGGGCGGCCGGGCAGGCTCCGAGTGCCTTTCGGGGCGGCCGGGCAGGCTCCGAGTGCCTTTCGGGGCGTCCGGGGAGGCTCCGAGTGCCTTTCGGGGCGGCCGTTCCCCCTTAAAGTGCATTTCGGGGCTGCTGGGGTGGCTCCGACTGCCTTTCGGGGCGGCCGAGTAGGCTCCGAGAGCCTTTTGGGGTGGTCGGGCAGGCTCCGAGTGTCTTTCGGGGTGGTCGTGCAGGCTCCGAGTGCCTTTGGAGGCGGCCGGGCCGCCTACGAGTGCCTTTCGGGGCGGAGGGGAAGGCTCCGAGTGCCTTTCGGGGAGGCCGGGGAGGCTCCGAGTGCCTTTCGGGGTGGCCGGGGAGGCTCCGAGTGCCTTTCGGGGAGGCCAGGCCGCCTCCGAGTGCCTTTCGGGGCGGAGGGGAAGGCTCCGAGTGCCTTTCGGGACGGCCGGGGAGGCTCCGAGTGCCTTTCGGGGCGGCCGTGCAGGCTCCGAGTGCCATTCGGGGCGGCCGGGCCGCCTCTGAGAGCCTTTCAGCGCGGCTGGTCCGCCTCCGAGTGCCTTTCGGGTAGGCCGGGCCGCCTCTGAGTGCCTTTCGGGGCGGCCGGGGAGGCTCCGAGTGCCTTTCGGGGCGTCCGGGGAGGCTCCGAGTGCCTTTTGGGGTGGCCGGGCCGCCTCCGAGTGCCTTTCGGGGCGGCCGTGGAGGCTCCGAGTGCCTTTCGGGGAGGCCGTTCCCCCATAAAGTGCATTTCGGGGCTGCTGGGCTGGCTCCGACTGCCTTTCGGGGAGGCCGGGCCGCCTCCAAGTGCCTTTCGGGGAGGCCGGGCCGCCTCCGAGTGCCTTTCGGGGCGGCCGTGGAGGCTCCGAGTACCTTTCGGGACGGCCGTGATGCCTCCGAGTGCCTTTCGGGGCGACCGGGCCGTCTCCGAGTGCCTTTAGGGGCTGCCGGGGAGGCTCCGAGTGCCTTTCGGGGTGGCCTGGGAGGCTCCGAGTGCCTTTCGGGGCGGCCGGGGAGGCTCCGAGTGCCTTTCGGGGAGGACAGGCCGCCTCCGAGTGCCTTTCGGGGCGGAGGGGAAGGCTCCGAGTGCCTTTCGGGGCAGCCGGGGAGGCTCCGAGTGCCTTTCGGGGAGGCCGGGCTGGCTCCGAGTGCCTTTCGGGGAGGCCGGGCCGCCTCCGAGTGCCTTTCGGGGTGGCCGGTGAGGCTCCGAGTACCTTTCGGGACGGCCGGGGAGGCTCCGAGTGCCTTTTGGGGCGGCCGGGGAGGCTCCGAGTGCCTTTCGGGGCGGCCGGGGAGGCTCCGAGTGCCTTTCGGGGCGGCCGGGCCGCCTCCGAGTGCCTTTCGGGACGGCCGGGGAGGCTCCGAGTGCCTTTCGGGGCGGCCGGGGAGGTTCCGAGTGCCTTTCGGGGTGGTCGGGGAGGCTCCGAGTGCCTTTTGGGGTGGCCGGGGAGGCTCCGAGTGCCTTTCGGGGTGGCTGGGCAGGCTCCGAGTGCCTTTCGGGGCGGCCGGGGAGGCTCCGAGTGCCTTTCGGGGCGGCCGTTCCCCCTTAAAGTGCATTTCGGGGCTGCTGGGGTGGCTCCGACTGCCTTTCGGGGCGGCCGAGTAGGCTCCGAGAGCCTTTTGGGGTGGTCGGGCAGGCTCCGAGTGTCTTTCGGGGTGGTCGTGCAGGCTCCGAGTGCCTTTGGAGGCGGCCGGGTCGCCTACGAGTGCCTTTCGGGGCGGAGGGGAAGGCTCCGAGTGCCTTTCGGGGAGGCCGGGGAGGCTCCGAGTGCCTTTTGGGGCGGCCGGGGAGGCTCCGAGTGCCTTTCGGGGCGGCTAGGAAGGCTCCGAGTGCCTTTCGGGGCGGCCGGGGAGGCTCCGAGTGCCTTTCGGGGCGGCTAGGAAGGCTCCGAGTGCCTTTCGGGGCGGCCGGGGAGGCTCCGAGTGCCTTTCGGGACAGCCGGGGAGGCTCCGAGTGCCTTTCGGGGAGGCCGGGCAGGCTCCGAGTGCCATTCGGGGAGGCCAGGGAGGCTCCGAGTGCCTTTCGGGGCGACCGTTCCCCCATAAAGTGCATTTCGGGGCTGCTGGGCTGGCTCAGACTGCCTTTCGGGGCGGCCGGGCGGGCTCCGAGTGCCTTTTGGGGCGGCCGGGGAGGCTCTGAGTGCCTTTCGGGGAGGCTGGTGAGGCTCCGAGTGCCTTTCGGGGCGGCCGGGGAGGCTCCGAGTGCCTTTCGGGGCGGCCAGGGAGGCTCCGAGTGCCATTCGGGGAGGCCGGGGAGGCTCCGAGTGCCTTTCGGGGCGGCCGGGCTGCCTCTGAGAGCCTTTCAGCGCGGCTGGTCCGCCTCCGAGTGCCTTTCGGGGAGGCCGGGCCGCCTCTGAGTGCCTTTCGGGGCGGCCGGGGAGGCTCCGAGTGCCTTTCGGGGTGGCCTGGGAGGCTCCGAGTGCCTTTCGAGGCGGCCGGGGAGGCTCCGAGTGCCTTTCGGGGAGGCCGGGCCGCCTCCGAGTTCCTTTCGGGGAGGCCGGGCAGGCTCCGAGTGCCTTTCGGGGCGGCCGTGGAGGCTCCGAGTACCTTTCGGGACGGCCGTGATGCCTCCGAGTGCCTTTCGGGGCGGCCGGGGAGGCTCCGAGTGCCTTTCGGGGCGGCCGGGGAGGTTCCGAGTGCCTTTCGGGTTGGTCGGGGAGGCTCCGAGTGCCTTTTGGGGTGGCCGGGGAGGCTCCGAGTGCCTTTCGGGGCAGCCAGGCAGGCTCCGAGTGGCTTTCGGGGCAGCCGGGGAGGCTCCGAGTGCCTTTGTGGGCGGCCGTTCCCCCTTAAAGTGCATTTCGGGGCTGCTGGGCTGGCTCCGACTGCCTTTCGGGGCAGCCGAGTAAGCTCCGAGAGCCTTTTGGGGTGGTCGGGCAGGCTCCGAGTGTCTTTCGGGGCGGTCGTGCAGGCTCCGAGTGCCTTTCAGGCGGCCGGGTCGCCTACGGGTGCCTTTCGGGGCGGAGGGGAAGGCTCCGAGTGCCTTTCGGGGAGGCCGGGGAGGCTCCGAGTGGCTTTCGGGGCAGCCAGGCAGGCTCCGAGTGGCTTTCGGGGCGGCCGGGGAGGCTCCGAGTGCCTTTGTGGGCGGCCGTTCCCCCTTAAAGTGCATTTCGGGGCTGCTGGGCTGGCTCCGACTGCCTTTCGGGGCGGCCGAGTAGGCTCCGAGAGCCTTTTGGGGTGGTCGGGCAGGCTCCGAGTGTCTTTCGGGGCGGTCGTGCAGGCTCCGAGTGCCTTTCAGGCGGCCGGGTCGCCTACGAGTGCCTTTTGGGGGCGGAGGGGAAGGCTCCGAGTGCCTTTGTGGGCGGCCGGGCCGCCTCCGAGTGCCTTTCGGGGCGGAGGGGAAGGCTCCGAGTGCCTTTCGGGGAGGCCGGGGAGGCTCCGAGTGCCTTTGTGGGCGGCCGGGGAGGCTCCGAGTGCCTTTCGGTGCGTCCGTTCCCCCATAAAGTGCATTTCGAGGCGGCCGGGGAGGCTCCGACTGCCTTTCGGGGAGGCCGGTACGCCTCCGAGTGCCTTTCGGGGCGGCCGGGCTGGCTCCGAGTGCCTTTTGTGGCGGCCGGGGAGGCTCCGAGTGCCTTTCGGGGAGGCTGGTGAGGCTCCGAGTGCCTTTCGGGGCGGCCGGGCCGCCTCCGAGTGCCTTTGGGGGCCGCCGTGCAGGCTCTGAGTGCCATTCAGGGAGGCCGGGGAGGCTCCGAGTGCCTTTCGGGGAGGCCGGGCTGGCTCCGAGTGCCTTTCGGGGAGGCCGAGCCGCCTCCGAGTGCCTTTCGGGGCGGAGGGGAAGGCTCCGAGTGCCTTTTGGGGCAGCCGGTGAGGCTCCGAGTGCCTTTGTGGGTGGCCGGGGAGGCTCCGAGTACCTTTCGGGACGGCCGTGATGCCTCCGAGTGCCTTTCGGGGTGGCCGGGCCGGCTCTGAGTGCCTTTTGGGGCTGCCGGGGAGGCTCCGAGTGCCTTTTGGGGCGGCCGGGGAGGTTCCGAGTGCCTTTCGGGGTGGTCGGGGAGGCTCCGAGTGCCTTTTGGGGTGGCCGGGGAGGCTCCGAGTGGCTTTCGGGGCGGCCGGGCAGGCTCCGAGTGCCTTTCGGGGCGGCCGGGCAGGCTCCGAGTGCCTTTCGGGGCGTCCGGGGAGGCTCCGAGTGCCTTTGTGGGCGGCCGTTCCCCCTTAAAGTGCATTTCGGGGCGTTCGGGCTGGCTCCGACTGCCTTTCGGGGCGGCCGAGTAGGCTCCGAGAGCCTTTTGGGGTGGTCGGGCAGGCTCCGAGTGTCTTTCGGGGTGGTCGTGCAGGCTCCGAGTGCCTTTGGAGGCGGCCGGGCCGCCTACGAGTGCCTTTCGGGGCGGAGGGGAAGGCTCCGAGTGCCTTTCGGGGAGGCCGGGGAGGCTCCGAGTGCCTTTCGGGGTGGCCGGGGAGGCTCCGAGTGCCTTTCGGGGAGGCCAGGCCGCCTCCGAGTGCCTTTCGGGGCGGAGGGGAAGGCTCCGAGTGCCTTTCGGGACGGCCAGGGAGGCTCCGAGTGCCTTTCGGGGCGGCCGTGCAGGCTCCGAGTGCCATTCGGGGCGGCCGGGCCGCCTCTGAGAGCCTTTCAGCGCGGCTGGTCCGCCTCCGAGTGCCTTTCGGGTAGGCCGGGCCGCCTCCGAGTGCCTTTCGGGGCGGCCGGGGAGGCTCCGAGTGCCTTTCGGGGTGGCCTGGGAGGCTCCGAGTGCCTTTCGAGGCGGCCGGGGAGGCTCCGAGTGCCTTTCGGGGCGTCCGGGGAGGCTCCGAGTGCCTTTCGGGGTGGCCGGGCCGCCTCCGAGTGCCTTTCGGGGCGGCCGTGGAGGCTCCGAGTGCCTTTCGGGGAGGCCGTTCCCCCATAAAGTGCATTTCGGGGCTGCTGGGCTGGCTCCGACTGCCTTTCGGGGCGGCCGGGGAGGCTCCGAGTGCCTTTCGGGGCGTCCGGGGAGGCTCCGAGTGCCTTTCGGGGCGGCCGTGCAGGCTCCGAGTGCCATTTGGGGAGGCCGGGGACGCTCCGAGTGCCTTTCGGGGCGGCCGGGCCGCCTCTGAGAGCCTTTCAGCGCGGCTGGTCCGCCTCCGAGTGCCTTTCGGGGAGGCCGGGCCGCCTCCGAGTGCCTTTCGGGGCGGCCGGGGAGGCTCCGAGTGCCTTTCGGGGGTGGCCTGGGAGGCTCCGAGTGCCTTTCGAGGCGGCCGGGGAGGCTCCGAGTGCCTTTCGGGGAGGCCGGGCCGCCTCCGAGTGCCTTTCGGGGAGGCCGGGCCGCCTCCGAGTGCCTTTCGGGGCGGCCGTGGAGGCTCCGAGTACCTTTCGGGATGGCCGTGATGCCTCCGAGTGCCTTTCGGGGCGGCCGGGCCGGCTCCGAGTGCCTTTCGGGGCGGCCGGGGAGGTTCCGAGTGCCTTTCGGGTTGGTCGGGGAGGCTCCGAGTGCCTTTTGGGGCGGCCGGGGAGGCTCCGAGTGCCTTTCGGGGAGGCCGGGCAGGCTCCGATTGCCTTTTGGGGTGGCCGGGGAGGCTCCGACTGCCTTTCGGGGCGGCCGGGGAGGCTCCGAGTGCCTTTGTGGGCGGCCGTTCCCCCTTAAAGTGCATTTCGCGGCTGCTGGGCTGGCTCCGACTGCCTTTCGGGGCGGCGGAGTAGGCTCTGAGAGCCTTTTGGGGTGGTCGGGCAGGCTCCGAGTGTCTTTCGGGGCGGTCGTGCAGGCTCCGAGTGCCTTTGGAGGCGGCCGGGTCGCCTACGAGTGCCTTTCGAGGCGGCCGGGGAGGCTCCGAGTGCCTTTCGGGGCGGCCGGGCCTCCTCCGAGTGCCTTTCGTGGCGGCCGGGCTGGCTCCGAGTGCCTTTGCGGGTGGTCGGGGAGGCTCCGAGTGCCTTTCGGGGAGGCCGGGGAGGCTCCGAGTGCCTTTCGGGGTGGTCGGGCAGGGTCCGAGTGCCTTTCCGGGCAGCCGGGCACGCTCCGAGTGCCTTTCGGGGTGGCCGGGGAGGCTCCGAGTGCCTTTTGGCGTGCTTGGGCAGGCTCCGAGTGCCTTTCGGGGAGGCCAGGCCGCCTCCGAGTGCCTTTTGGGGAGGACATTCCCCCTCCGAGTGCCTTTCGGGGCGGCCGGGGAGGCTCCAAGTGCCTTTCGGGGTGGCCGGGGAGGCTCCGAGTGCCTTTCGGGGTGGCTGGGGAGGCTCCGAGTGCCTTTGTGGGAGGCCGGGGAGGCTCCGAGTGCCTTTCGGGGCGGTCAGGGAGGCTCCGAGTGCCTTTCGGGGAGGCCGGGGAGGCTCCGAGTGCCTTTCGGGGAGGCCGGGCCACCTCCGAGTGCCTTTCGGGGCGGCCGGGGAGGCTCCGAGTGCCTTTTGGTGCGGCCAGGCCGCCTCTGAGTGCCTTTCGGGGTGGCCAGGCCGCCTCCGAGTGCCTTTCGGGGCGGCCGGGGAGCCTCCGAGTGCCTTTCGGGGCGGCCGGGGAGGCTCCGAGTGCCTTTTGGGGCGGCCAGGCAGGCTCCGAGTGCCTTTCGGGGCGGCCGGGCCTCCTCCGAGTGCCTTTCGGGGCGGTCGGGGAGGTTCCGAGTGCCTTTCGGGGTGGCCGGGCCGCCTCCGAGTGCCTTTTGGGGCGGCTGGGGAGGCTCCGAGTGCCTTTCAGGGCGGCCGGGAAGGCTCCGAGTGTCTTTCGGGGTGGCCGGGGAGGCTCCGAGTGCCTTTCGGGGAGGCCGAGCTAACTTTGAGTGCCTTTCAGGGCGGCCAGGCTGCCTCCGAGTGCCTTTCGGGGAGGCCGGGGAGGCTTCGAGTGCCTTTGGGGGCGGCGGGGGAGGCTCCGAGTGCTTTTCGGGGTGGCCAGGGAGGCTCCGAGTGCCTTTCGGGGAGGCTGGGGAGGCTCCGAGTGCCTTTTGGGACGGCCGGGGAGGCTCCGAGTGCCTTTCGGGGTGCCCCGGGAGGCTCCGAGTGCCTTTGGGGGTGGCCAGGGAGGCTCCGAGTGCCTTTCGGGGAGGCCGGGGAGGCTCCGAGTGCCTTTCGGGGTGCCCCGGGAGGCTCCGAGTGCCTTTGGGGGTGGCCAGGGAGGCTCCGAGTGCCTTTCGGGGTGGCCGGGCCGCCTCCGAGTGCCTTTCAGGGAGGCCGAGAAGGCTCCGAGTGCCTTTCGGAGAGGCCAGACTGCCTCCGAGTGCCTTTCGGGGCGTCCGGGGAGGCTCCGAGTGCCTTTTGGGGCGGCCGGGCCGCCTCCGAGTGCCTTTCGGGGCGGAGGGGAAGGCTCCGAGTGCCTTTCGGGGCAGCCGGGGAGGCTCTGAGTGCCTTTCGGGGAGGCCGGGCTGGCTCCGAGTGCCTTTCGGGGAGGCCGGGCCGCCTCCGAGTGCCTTTCGGGGTGGCCGGTGAGGCTCCGAGTACCTTTCGGGACGGCCGGGGAGGCTCCGAGTGCCTTTTGGGGCGGCCGGGGAGGCTCCGAGTGCCTTTCGGGGCGGCTGGGGAGGCTCCGAGTGCCTTTCGGGGCGGCCGGGCCGCCTCCGAGTGCCTTTCGGGGCGGCCGTGGAGGCTCCGAGTGCCTTTTGGGGAGGCCGTTCCCCCATAAAGTGCATTTCGGGGCGGTCGGGCTGGCTCCGACTGCCTTTCGGGGCGGTCGTGTAGGCTCCGAGAGCCTTTTGGGGTGGTCGGGCAGGCTCCGAGTGCCTTTGGAGGCGGCCGGGTCGCCTACGAGTGCCTTTCGGGGCGGAGGGGAAGGCTCCGAGTGCCTTTTGGGGCGGCCGGGCCGCCCCCGAGTGCCTTTGTGGGCGGCCAGGGAGGCTCCGAGTTCCTTTCGGGGCGGCCGGGCTGGCTCTGAGTGCCTTTTGGTGCGGCCGGGCTGGCTCCGAGTGCCTTTTGGGACGGCCGAGCCGGCTCCGAGTGCCTTTCGGGGCGGCCGGGGAGGCTCCGAGTGCCATTCGGGGCGGCCGGGGAGGCTCCGAGTGCCTTTTGGGGTGGCCGGAGAGGCTCCGAGTGCCTTTCGGGACGGCCGGGGAGGCTCCGAGTGCCTTTCGGGGCCGCCGGGGAGGTTCCGAGTGCCTTTCGGGGTGGTCGGGGAGGCTCCGAGTGCCTTTTGGGGTGGCCGGGGAGGCTCCGAGTGGCTTTCGGGGCGGCCGGGCAGGCTCCGAGTGCCTTTCGGGGTGGCCGGGCAGGCTCCGAGTGCCTTTCGGGGCGGCCGGGGAGGCTCCGAGTGCCTTTCGGGGCGGCCGTTCCCCCTTAAAGTGCATTTCGGGGCTGCTGGGGTGGCTCCGACTGCCTTTCGGGGCGGCCGAGTAGGCTCCGAGAGCCTTTTGGGGTGGTCGGGCAGGCTCCGAGTGTCTTTCGGGGTGGTCGTGCAGGCTCCGAGTGCCTTTGGAGGCGGCCGGGTCGCCTACGAGTGCCTTTCGGGGCGGAGGGGAAGGCTCCGAGTGCCTTTCGGGGAGGCCGGGGAGGCTCCGAGTGCCTTTTGGGGCGGCCGGGGAGGCTCCGAGTGCCTTTCGGGGAGGCCAGGCCGCCTCCGAGTGCCTTTCGGGGCGGAGGGGAAGGCTCCGAGTGCCTTTCGGGGCAGCCGGGGAGGCTCCGAGTGCCTTTCGGGGAGGCCGGGGAGGCTCCGAGTGCCTTTTGGGATGGCCGAGCCGGCTCCGAGTGCCTTTCGAGGCGGTCGGGGAGGCTCCGAGTGCCTTTCGGGGCAGCCGGGGAGGCTCCGAGTGCCTTTCGGGGAGGCCGGGCCGCCTCCGAGTGCTTTTCGGGGCGGCCGGGGAGGCTCCGAGTACCTTTTGGGACGGCCGGGGAGGCTCCGAGTGCCTTTCGGGGCGGCCGGGGAGGCTCCGAGTGCCTTTCGGGGCGTCCGGGGAGCCTCCGAGTGCCTTTCGGGGAGGCCGGGCCGCC
Organism: Struthio camelus; assembly: GCF_040807025.1. Classification (NCBI taxonomy): domain Eukaryota; kingdom Metazoa; phylum Chordata; class Aves; order Struthioniformes; family Struthionidae; genus Struthio; species Struthio camelus. The sequence goes on from NW_027182695.1 coordinate 480,768, forward strand.
TCCGAGTGCCTTTCGGGGCGGCCGTGGAGGCTCCGAGTGCCTTTCGGGGAGGCCGTTCCCCCATAAAGTGCATTTCGGGGTGGCCGGGCTGCCTCCGAGTGCCCTTCGGGGCGGCCGGGGAGGCTCCGAGTGCCTTTCGGGGAGGCCGGGCCGCCTCCGAGTGCCTTTCGGGGCGGCCGTGGAGGCTCCGAGTGCCTTTCGGGGAGGCCGTTCCCCCATAAAGTGCATTTCGGGGTGGCCGGGCTGCCTCCGAGTGCTCTTGGGGGCGGCCGGGGAGGCTCCGAGTGCCTTTCGGGGCGGCCGGGGAGGCTCCGAGTGCCTTTCGGGGCGGCCGTGCAGGCTCCGAGTGCCATTTGGGGAGGCCGGGGACGCTCCGAGTGCCTTTCGGGGCGGCCGGGCCGCCTCTGAGAGCCTTTCAGCGCGGCTGGTCCGCCTCCGAGTGCCTTTCGGGGAGGCAGGGCCGCCTCCGAGTGCCTTTCGGGGCGGCCGGGGAGGCTCCGAGTGCCTTTCGGGGGTGGCCTGGGAGGCTCCGAGTGCCTTTCGAGGCGGCCGGGGAGGCTCCGAGTGCCTTTCGGGGAGGCCGGGCCGCCTCCGAGTGCCTTTCGGGGAGGCCGGGCCGCCTCCGAGTGCCTTTCGGGGAGGCCGGGCCGCCTCCGAGTACCTTTCGGGACGGCCGTGATGCCTCCGAGTGCCTTTCGGGGCGGCCGGGCCGTCTCCGAGTGCCTTTCGGGGCGGCCGGGGAGGTTCCGAGTGCCTTTCGGGTTGGTCGGGGAGGCTCCGAGTGCCTTTTGGGGTGGCCGGGGAGGCTCCGAGTGCCTTTCGGGGCGGCCGGGCAGGCTCCGATTGCCTTTCGGGGCAGCCGGGGAGGCTCCGACTGCCTTTCGGGGCGGCCGGGGAGGCTCCGAGTGCCTTTGTGGGCGGCCGTTCCCCCTTAAAGTGCATTTCGGGGCTGCTTGCCTGGCTCCGACTGCCTTTCGGGGCGGCCGAGTAGGCTCTGATAGCCTTTTGGGGTGGTCGGGCAGGCTCCGAGTGTCTTTCGGGGCGGCCGGGGAGGCTCCGAGTGCCTTTGGAGGCGGCCGGGTCGCCTACGAGTGCCTTTCGGGGCGGAGGGGAAGGCTCCGAGTGCCTTTCGGGGAGGCCGGGGAGGCTCCGAGTGCCTTTGTGGGCGGCCGGGCCGCCTCCGAGTGCCTTTCGGGGCGGCCGGGGAGGCTCCGAGTGCCTTTCGGGGTGGCCGTGGAGGCTCCGAGTGCCTTTTGGGGCGGCCGGGGAGGCTCCGAGTGCCTTTCGGGGAGGCCAGGCCGCCTCCGAGTGCCTTTCGGGGCGGCCGGGCTGCCTCTGAGAGCCTTTCAGCGCGGCTGGTCCGCCTCCGAGTGCCTTTCGGGGAGGCCGGGCCGCCTCTGAGTGCCTTTGGGGGCGGCCGGGGAGGCTCCGAGTGCCTTTCGGGGTGGCCTGGGAGGCTCCGAATGCCTTTCGAGGCGCCCGGGGAGGCTCCGAGTGCCTTTCGGGGAGGCCGGGCCTCCTCCGAGTGCCTTTCGGGGAGGCCGGGCAGGCTCTGAGTGCCTTTCGGGGCGGCCGTGGAGGCTCCGAGTACCTTTCGGGACGGCCGTGATGCCTCCGAGTGCCTTTGGGGGCGGCCGGGGAGGCTCCGAGTGCCTTTCGGGGCGGCCGTGATGCCTCCGAGTGCCTTTCGAGGCGGCCGGGGAGGCTCCGAGTGCCTTTCGGGGAGGCCGGGCCGCCTCCGAGTGCCTTTCGGGGAGGCCGGGCAGGCTCTGAGTGCCTTTCGGGGCGGCCGTGGAGGCTCCGAGTACCTTTCGGGACGGCCGTGATGCCTCCGAGTGCCTTTCGGGGCGGCCGTGGAGGCTCCGAGTACCTTTCGGGACGGCCGTGATGCCTCCGAGTGCCTTTCGGGGCGGCCGGGGAGGCTCCGAGTGCCTTTCAGGTTGGTCGGGGAGGCTCCGAGTGCCTTTTGGGGTGGCCGGGGAGGCTCCGAGTGCCTTTCGGGGCAGCCAGGCAGGCTCCGAGTGGCTTTCGGGGCAGCCGGGGAGGCTCCGAGTGCCTTTGTGGGCGGCCGTTCCCCCTTAAAGTGCATTTCGGGGCTGCTGGGCTGGCTCCGACTGCCTTTCGGGGCAGCCGAGTAAGCTCCGAGAGCCTTTTGGGGTGGTCGGGCAGGCTCCGAGTGTCTTTCGGGGCGGTCGTGCAGGCTCCGAGTGCCTTTCAGGCGGCCGGGTCGCCTACGAGTGCCTTTCGGGGAGGAGGGGAAGGCTCCGAGTGCCTTTCGGGGAGGCCGGGGAGGCTCCGAGTGGCTTTCGGGGCAGCCAGGCAGGCTCCGAGTGGCTTTCGGGGCGGCCGGGGAGGCTCCGAGTGCCTTTGTGGGCGGCCGTTCCCCCTTAAAGTGCATTTCGGGGCTGCTGGGCTGGCTCCGACTGCCTTTCGGGGCAGCCGAGTAAGCTCCGAGAGCCTTTTGGGGTGGTCGGGCAGGCTCCGAGTGTCTTTCGGGGCGGTCGTGCAGGCTCCGAGTGCCTTTCAGGCGGCCGGGTCGCCTACGAGTGCCTTTCGGGGCGGAGGGGAAGGCTCCGAGTGCCTTTGTGGGCGGCCGGGCCGCCTCCGAGTGCCTTTCGGGGCGGAGGGGAAGGCTCCGAGTGCCTTTCGGGGAGGCCGGGGAGGCTCCGAGTGCCTTTGTGGGCGGCCGGGGAGGCTCCGAGTGCCTTTCGGTGCGTCCGTTCCCCCATAAAGTGCATTTCGAGGCGGCCGGGGAGGCTCCGACTGCCTTTCGGGGAGGCCGGTACGCCTCCGAGTGCCTTTCGGGGCGGCCGGGCCCGCTCCGAGTGCCTTTTGTGGCGGCCGGGGAGGCTCCGAGTGCCTTTCGGGGAGGCTGGTGAGGCTCCGAGTGCCTTTCGGGGAGGCCGGGCCGCCTCCGAGTGCCTTTGGGGGCCGCCGTGCAGGCTCTGAGTGCCATTCGGGGCCGCCGGGGAGGCTCCGAGTGCCTTTCGGGGAGGCCGGGCTGGCTCCGAGTGCCTTTCGGGGAGGCCGAGCCGCCTCCGAGTGCCTTTCGGGGCGGAGGGGAAGGCTCCGAGTGCCTTTCGGGGCGGCCGGGGAGGCTCCGAGTGCCTTTCGGGGCGGCCGGGGAGGCTCCGAGTGCCTTTCGGGGCGGCCGTGCAGGCTCCGAGTGCCATTTGGGGAGGCCGGGGACGCTCCGAGTGCCTTTCGGGGCGGCCGGGCCGCCTCTGAGAGCCTTTCAGCGCGGCTGGTCCGCCTCCGAGTGCCTTTCGGGGAGGCCGGGCCGCCTCCGAGTGCCTTTCGGGGCGGCCGGGGAGGCTCCGAGTGCCTTTCGGGGGTGGCCTGGGAGGCTCCGAGTGCCTTTCGAGGCGGCCGGGGAGGCTCCGAGTGCCTTTCGGGGAGGCCGGGCCGCCTCCGAGTGCCTTTCGGGGAGGCCGGGCCGCCTCCGAGTGCCTTTCGGGGCGGCCGTGGAGGCTCCGAGTACCTTTCGGGATGGCCGTGATGCCTCCGAGTGCCTTTCGGGGCGGCCGGGCCGGCTCCGAGTGCCTTTCGGGGCGGCCGGGGAGGTTCCGAGTGCCTTTCGGGTTGGTCGGGGAGGCTCCGAGTGCCTTTTGGGGTGGCCGGGGAGGCTCCGAGTGCCTTTCGGGGAGGCCGGGCAGGCTCCGATTGCCTTTTGGGGCAGCCGGGGAGGCTCCGACTGCCTTTCGGGGCGGCCGGGGAGGCTCCGAGTGCCTTTGTGGGCGGCCGTTCCCCCTTAAAGTGCATTTCGGGGCTGCTGGGCTGGCTCCGACTGCCTTTCGGGGCGGCCGAGTAGGCTCTGAGAGCCTTTTGGGGTGGTCGGGCAGGCTCCGAGTGTCTTTCGGGGCGGTCGTGCAGGCTCCGAGTGCCTTTGGAGGCGGCCGGGTCGCCTACGAGTGCCTTTCGAGGCGGCCGGGGAGGCTCCGAGTGCCTTTCGGGGCGGCCGGGCCTCCTCCGAGTGCCTTTCGTGGCGGCCGGGCTGGCTCCGAGTGCCTTTGCGGGTGGTCGGGGAGGCTCCGAGTGCCTTTCGGGGAGGCCGGGGAGGCTCCGAGTGCCTTTCGGGGTGGTCGGGCAGGGTCCGAGTGCCTTTCCGGGCAGCCGGGCACGCTCCGAGTGCCTTTCGGGGTGGCCGGGGAGGCTCCGAGTGCCTTTTGGCGTGCTTGGGCAGGCTCCGAGTGCCTTTCGGGGAGGCCAGGCCGCCTCCGAGTGCCTTTTGGGGAGGACATTCCCCCTCCGAGTGCCTTTCGGGGCGGCCGGGGAGGCTCCAAGTGCCTTTCGGGGTGGCCGGGGAGGCTCCGAGTGCCTTTCGGGGTGGCTGGGGAGGCTCCGAGTGCCTTTGTGGGAGGCCGGGGAGGCTCCGAGTGCCTTTCGGGGCGGTCGGGGAGGCTCCGAGTGCCTTTCGGGGAGGCCGGGGAGGCTCCGAGTGCCTTTCGGGGAGGCCGGGCCACCTCCGAGTGCCTTTCGGGGCGGCCGGGGAGGCTCCGAGTGCCTTTTGGTGCGGCCAGGCCGCCTCTGAGTGCCTTTCGGGGTGGCCAGGCCGCCTCCGAGTGCCTTTCGGGGCGGCCGGGGAGGCTCCGAGTGCCTTTCGGGGCGGCCAGGCAGGCTCCGAGTGCCTTTCGGGGCGGCCGGGCCTCCTCCGAGTGCCTTTCGGGGCGGTCGCGGAGGTTCCGAGTGCCTTTCGGGGTGGCCGGGCCGCCTCCGAGTGCCTTTTGGGGCGGCTGGGGAGGCTCCGAGTGCCTTTCAGGGCGGCCGGGAAGGCTCCGAGTGTCTTTCGGGGTGGCCGGGGAGGCTCCGAGTGCCTTTCGGGGAGGCCGAGCTAACTTTGAGTGCCTTTCAGGGCGGCCAGGCTGCCTCCGAGTGCCTTTCGGGGAGGCCGGGGAGGCTTCGAGTGCCTTTGGGGGCGGCGGGGGAGGCTCCGAGTGCTTTTCGGGGTGGCCAGGGAGGCTCCGAGTGCCTTTCGGGGAGGCTGGGGAGGCTCCGAGTGCCTTTTCGGACGGCCGGGGAGGCTCCGAGTGCCTTTCGGGGTGCCCCGGGAGGCTCCGAGTGCCTTTGGGGGTGGCCAGGGAGGCTCCGAGTGCCTTTCGGGGAGGCCGGGGAGGCTCCGAGTGCCTTTCGGGGTGCCCCGGGAGGCTCCGAGTGCCTTTGGGGGTGGCCAGGGAGGCTCCGAGTGCCTTTCGGGGTGGCCGGGCCGCCTCCGAGTGCCTTTCAGGGAGGCCGAGAAGGCTCCGAGTGCCTTTCGGAGAGGCCAGACTGCCTCCGAGTGCCTTTCGGGGCGTCCGGGGAGGCTCCGAGTGCCTTTTGGGGCGGCCGGGCCGCCTCCGAGTGCCTTTCGGGGCGGAGGGGAAGGCTCCGAGTGCCTTTCGGGGCAGCCGGGGAGGCTCTGAGTGCCTTTCGGGGAGGCCGGGCTGGCTCCGAGTGCCTTTCGGGGAGGCCGGGCCGCCTCCGAGTGCCTTTCGGGGTGGCCGGTGAGGCTCCGAGTACCTTTCGGGACGGCCGTGGAGTCTCCGAGTGCCTTTTGGGGCGGCCGGGGAGGCTCCGAGTGCCTTTCGGGGCGGCTGGGGAGGCTCCGAGTGCCTTTCGGGGCGGCCGGGCCGCCTCCGAGTGCCTTTCGGGGCGGCCGTGGAGGCTCCGAGTGCCTTTTGGGGAGGCCGTTCCCCCATAAAGTGCATTTCGGGGCGGTCGGGCTGGCTCCGACTGCCTTTCGGGGCGGTCGTGTAGGCTCCGAGAGCCTTTTGGGGTGGTCGGGCAGGCTCCGAGTGTCTTTCGGGGTGGTCGTGCAGGCTCCGAGTGCCTTTGGAGGCGGCCGGGTCGCCTACGAGTGCCTTTCGGGGCGGAGGGGAAGGCTCCGAGTGCCTTTCGGGGAGGCCGGGGAGGCTCCGAGTGCCTTTTGGGGCGGCCGGGGAGGCTCCGAGTGCCTTTCGGGGAGGCCAGGCCACCTCCGAGTGCCTTTCGGGGCGGAGGGGAAGGCTCCGAGTGCCTTTCGGGGCAGCCGGGGAGGCTCCGAGTGCCTTTCGGGGAGGCCGGGGAGGCTCCGAGTGCCTTTTGGGATGGCCGAGCCGGCTCCGAGTGCCTTTCGAGGCGGTCGGGGAGGCTCCGAGTGCCTTTCGGGGCAGCCGGGGAGGCTCCGAGTGCCTTTCGGGGAGGCCGGGCCGCCTCCGAGTGCTTTTCGGGGCGGCCGGGGAGGCTCCGAGTGCCTTTCGGGGCGTCCGGGGAGGCTCCGAGTGCCTTTTGGGGCGGCCAGGCAGGCTCCGAGTGCCTTTCGGGGCGGCCGGGCCTCCTCCGAGTGCCTTTCGGGGCGGTCGGGGAGGTTCCGAGTGCCTTTCGGGGTGGCCGGGCCGCCTCCGAGTGCCTTTTGGGGCGGCTGGGGAGGCTCCGAGTGCCTTTCAGGGCGGCCGGGAAGGCTCCGAGTGTCTTTCGGGGTGGCCGGGGAGGCTCCGAGTGCCTTTCGGGGAGGCCGAGCTAACTTTGAGTGCCTTTCAGGGCGGCCAGGCTGCCTCCGAGTGCCTTTCGGGGAGGCCGGGGAGGCTTCGAGTGCCTTTGGGGGCGGCGGGGGAGGCTCCGAGTGCTTTTCGGGGTGGCCAGGGAGGCTCCGAGTGCCTTTCGGGGAGGCTGGGGAGGCTCCGAGTGCCTTTTGGGACGGCCGGGGAGGCTCCGAGTGCCTTTCGGGGTGCCCCGGGAGGCTCCGAGTGCCTTTGGGGGTGGCCAGGGAGGCTCCGAGTGCCTTTCGGGGAGGCCGGGGAGGCTCCGAGTGCCTTTCGGGGTGCCCCGGGAGGCTCCGAGTGCCTTTGGGGGTGGCCAGGGAGGCTCCGAGTGCCTTTCGGGGTGGCCGGGCCGCCTCCGAGTGCCTTTCAGGGAGGCCGAGAAGGCTCCGAGTGCCTTTCGGAGAGGCCAGACTGCCTCCGAGTGCCTTTCGGGGCGTCCGGGGAGGCTCCGAGTGCCTTTTGGGGCGGCCGGGCCGCCTCCGAGTGCCTTTCGGGGCGGAGGGGAAGGCTCCGAGTGCCTTTCGGGGCAGCCGGGGAGGCTCTGAGTGCCTTTCGGGGAGGCCGGGCTGGCTCCGAGTGCCTTTCGGGGAGGCCGGGCCGCCTCCGAGTGCCTTTCGGGGTGGCCGGTGAGGCTCCGAGTACCTTTCGGGACGGCCGGGGAGGCTCCGAGTGCCTTTTGGGGCGGCCGGGGAGGCTCCGAGTGCCTTTCGGGGCGGCTGGGGAGGCTCCGAGTGCCTTTCGGGGCGGCCGGGCCGCCTCCGAGTGCCTTTCGGGGCGGCCGTGGAGGCTCCGAGTGCCTTTTGGGGAGGCCGTTCCCCCATAAAGTGCATTTCGGGGCGGTCGGGCTGGCTCCGACTGCCTTTCGGGGCGGTCGTGTAGGCTCCGAGAGCCTTTTGGGGTGGTCGGGCAGGCTCCGAGTGCCTTTGGAGGCGGCCGGGTCGCCTACGAGTGCCTTTCGGGGCGGAGGGGAAGGCTCCGAATGCCTTTTGGGGCGGCCGGGCCGCCCCCGAGTGCCTTTGTGGGCGGCCAGGGAGGCTCCGAGTTCCTTTCGGGGCGGCCGGGCTGGCTCTGAGTGCCTTTTGGTGCGGCCGGGCTGGCTCCGAGTGCCTTTTGGGACGGCCGAGCCGGCTCCGAGTGCCTTTCGGGGCGGCCGGGCCGCCTCTGAGTGCCATTCGGGGGGGCCGGGGAGGCTCCGAGTGCCTTTTGGGGTGGCCGGAGAGGCTCCGAGTGCCTTTCGGGACGGCCGGGGAGGCTCCGAGTGCCTTTCGGGGCGGCCGGGGAGGTTCCGAGTGCCTTTCGGGGTGGTCGGGGAGGCTCCGAGTGCCTTTCGGGGTGGCCGGGGAGGCTCCGAGTGGCTTTCGGGGCGGCCGGGCAGGCTCCGAGTGCCTTTCGGGGTGGCCGGGCAGGCTCCGAGTGCCTTTCGGGGCGGCCGGGGAGGCTCCGAGTGCCTTTCGGGGCGGCCGTTCCCCCTTAAAGTGCATTTCGGGGCTGCTGGGGTGGCTCCGACTGCCTTTCGGGGCGGCCGAGTAGGCTCCGAGAGCCTTTTGGGGTGGTCGGGCAGGCTCCGAGTGTCTTTCGGGGTGGTCGTGCAGGCTCCGAGTGCCTTTGGAGGCGGCCGGGTCGCCTACGAGTGCCTTTCGGGGCGGAGGGGAAGGCTCCGAGTGCCTTTCGGGGAGGCCGGGGAGGCTCCGAGTGCCTTTCGGGGCGGCCGGGGAGGCTCCGAGTGCCTTTCGGGGAGGCCAGGCCACCTCCGAGTGCCTTTCGGGGCGGAGGGGAAGGCTCCGAGTGCCTTTCGGGGCAGCCGGGGAGGCTCCGAGTGCCTTTCGGGGAGGCCGGGGAGGCTCCGAGTGCCTTTTGGGATGGCCGAGCCGGCTCCGAGTGCCTTTCGAGGCGGTCGGGGAGGCTCCGAGTGCCTTTCGGGGCAGCCGGGGAGGCTCCGAGTGCCTTTCGGGGAGGCCGGGCCGCCTCCGAGTGCTTTTCGGGGCGGCCGGGGAGGCTCCGAGTACCTTTCGGGACGGCCGGGGAGGCTCCGAGTGCCTTTTGGGGCGGCCGGGGAGGCTCCGAGTGCCTTTCGGGGCGTCCGGGGAGCCTCCGAGTGCCTTTCGGGGAGGCCGGGCCGCCTCCGAGTGCCTTTCGGGGCGGCCGTGGAGGCTCCGAGTGCCTTTCGGGGAGGCCGTTCCCCCATAAAGTGCATTTCGGGGTGGCCGGGCTGCCTCCGAGTGCCCTTGGGGGCGGCCGGGGAGGCTCCGAGTGCCTTTCGGGGCGGCCGGGGAGGCTCCGAGTGCCTTTCGGGGCGGCCGTGCAGGCTCCGAGTGCCATTTGGGGAGGCCGGGGACGCTCCGAGTGCCTTTCGGGGCGGCCGGGCCGCCTCTGAGAGCCTTTCAGCGCGGCTGGTCCGCCTCCGAGTGCCTTTCGGGGAGGCCGGGCCGCCTCCGAGTGCCTTTCGGGGCGGCCGGGGAGGCTCCGAGTGCCTTTCGGGGGTGGCCTGGGAGGCTCCGAGTGCCTTTCGAGGCGGCCGGGGAGGCTCCGAGTGCCTTTCGGGGAGGCCGGGCCGCCTCCGAGTGCCTTTCGGGGAGGCCGGGCCGCCTCCGAGTGCCTTTCGGGGCGGCCGTGGAGGCTCCGAGTACCTTTCGGGACGGCCGTGATGCCTCCGAGTGCCTTTCGGGGCGGCCGGGCCGTCTCCGAGTGCCTTTAGGGGCGGCCGGGGAGGTTCCGAGTGCCTTTCGGGTTGGTCGGGGAGGCTCCGAGTGCCTTTTGGGGTGGCCGGGGAGGCTCCGAGTGCCTTTCGGGGCGGCCGGGCAGGCTCCGATTGCCTTTCGGGGCAGCCGGGGAGGCTCCGACTGCCTTTCGGGGCGGCCGGGGAGGCTCCGAGTGCCTTTGTGGGCGGCCGTTCCCCCTTAAAGTGCATTTCGGGGCTGCTGGGCTGGCTCCGACTGCCTTTCGGGGCGGCCGAGTAGGCTCTGAGAGCCTTTTGGGGTGGTCGGGCAGGCTCCGAGTGTCTTTCGGGGCGGCCGGGGAGGCTCCGAGTGCCTTTGGAGGCGGCCGGGTCGCCTACGAGTGCCTTTCGGGGCGGAGGGGAAGGCTCCGAGTGCCTTTCGGGGAGGCCGGGGAGGCTCCGAGTGCCTTTGTGGGCGGCCGGGCCGCCTCCGAGTGCCTTTCGGGGCGGCCGGGGAGGCTCCGAGTGCCTTTCGGGGTGGCCTGGGAGGCTCCGAGTGCCTTTCGGGGCGGCCGGGGAGGCTCCGAGTGCCTTTCGGGGAGGCCAGGCCGCCTCCGAGTGCCTTTCGGGGCGGAGGGGAAGGCTCTGAGTGCCTTTCGGGGCAGCCGGGGAGGCTCCGAGTGCCTTTCGGGGAGGCCGGGCTGGCTCCGAGTGCCTTTTGGGATGGCCGAGCCGGCTACGAGTGCCTTTCGGGGGTGGCCTGGGAGGCTCCGAGTGCCTTTGTGGGCGGCCGGGGAGGCTCCGAGTGCCTTTCAGGGAGGCCGGACCGCCTCCGAGTGCCTTTCGGGGAGGCCGGGCCGCCTCCGAGTGCCTTTCGGGGTGGCCGGTGAGGCTCCGAGTACCTTTCGGGACGGCCGGGGAGGCTCCGAGTGCCTTTCGGGGAGGCTGGGGAGGCTCCGAGTGCCTTTTGGGGCGGCCGGGGAGGCTCCGAGTGCCTTTCGGGGCGGCTGGGGAGGCTCCGAGTGCCTTTTGGGGCGGCCAGGCCGCCTCCGAGTGCCTTTCGGGGCGGCCGTGGAGGCTCCGAGTGCCTTTCGGGGAGGCCGTTCCCCCATAAAGTGCATTTCGGGTTGGTCGGGCTGGCTCCGACTGCCTTTCGGGGCGGTCGTGTAGGCTCCGAGAGCCTTTTGGGGTGGTCGGGCAGGCTCCGAGTGTCTTTCGGGGCGGCCGGGGAGGCTCCGAGTGCCTTTGGAGGCGGCCGGGTCGCCTACGAGTGCCTTTCGGGGCGGAGGGGAAGGCTCCGAGTGCCTTTTGGGGCGGCCGGGCCGCCCCCGAGTGCCTTTGTGGGCGGCCAGGGAGGCTCCGAGTTCCTTTCGGGGCGGCCGAGCCGGCTCCGAGTGCCTTTCGGGGCGGCCGGGCCGCATCCTAGTGCCATTCGGGGGGGCCGGGGAGGCTCCGAGTGCCTTTTGGGGTGGCCGGAGAGGCTCCGAGTGCCTTTCGGGACAGCCGGGGAGGCTCCGAGTGCCTTTCGGGGAGGCCGGGCAGGCTCCGAGTGCCTTTCGGGGCGGCTAGGAAGGCTCCGAGTGCCTTTCGGGGCGGCCGGGGAGGCTCCGAGTGCCTTTCGGGGCGGCCGGGCCGCCTCCGAGTGCCATTCGGGGAGGCCAGGGAGGCTCCGAGTGCCTTTCGGGGCGACCGTTCCCCCATAAAGTGCATTTCGGGGCTGCTGGGCTGGCTCTGACTGCCTTTCGGGGCGGCCGGGCAGGCTCCGAGTGCCTTTTGGGGCGGCCGGGGAGGCTCTGAGTGCCTTTCGGGGAGGCTGGTGAGGCTCCGAGTGCCTTTCGGGGCGGCCGGGGAGGCTCCGAGTGCCTTTCGGGGCGGCCGGGGAGGCTCCGAGTGCCATTCGGGGAGGCCGGGGAGGCTCCGAGTGCCTTTCGGGGCGGCCGGGCTGCCTCTGAGAGCCTTTCAGCGCGGCTGGTCCGCCTCCGAGTGCCTTTCGGGGAGGCCGGACCGCCTCTGAGTGCCTTTGGGGGCGGCCGGGGAGGCTCCGAGTGCCTTTCGGGGTGGCCTGGGAGGCTCCGAATGCCTTTCGAGGCGGCCGGGGAGGCTCCGAGTGCCTTTCGGGGAGGCCGGGCCTCCTCCGAGTGCCTTTCGGGGAGGCCGGGCAGGCTCTGAGTGCCTTTCGGGGCGGCCGTGGAGGCTCCGAGTACCTTTCGGGACGGCCGTGATGCCTCCGAGTGCCTTTGGGGGCGGCCGGGGAGGCTCCGAGTGCCTTTCGGGGCGGCCGTGATGCCTCCGAGTGCCTTTCGAGGCGGCCGGGGAGGCTCCGAGTGCCTTTCGGGGAGGCCGGGCCGCCTCCGAGTGCCTTTCGGGGAGGCCGGGCAGGCTCTGAGTGCCTTTCGGGGCGGCCGTGGAGGCTCCGAGTACCTTTCGGGACGGCCGTGATGCCTCCGAGTGCCTTTCGGGGCGGCCGTGGAGGCTCCGAGTACCTTTCGGGACGGCCGTGATGCCTCCGAGTGCCTTTCGGGGCGGCCGGGGAGGCTCCGAGTGCCTTTCAGGTTGGTCGGGGAGGCTCCGAGTGCCTTTTGGGGTGGCCGGGGAGGCTCCGAGTGCCTTTCGGGGCAGCCAGGCAGGCTCCGAGTGGCTTTCGGGGCAGCCGGGGAGGCTCCGAGTGCCTTTGTGGGCGGCCGTTCCCCCTTAAAGTGCATTTCGGGGCTGCTGGGCTGGCTCCGACTGCCTTTCGGGGCAGCCGAGTAAGCTCCGAGAGCCTTTTGGGGTGGTCGGGCAGGCTCCGAGTGTCTTTCGGGGCGGTCGTGCAGGCTCCGAGTGCCTTTCAGGCGGCCGGGTCGCCTACGAGTGCCTTTCGGGGCGGAGGGGAAGGCTCCGAGTGCCTTTCGGGGAGGCCGGGGAGGCTCCGAGTGGCTTTCGGGGCAGCCAGGCAGGCTCCGAGTGGCTTTCGGGGCGGCCGGGGAGGCTCCGAGTGCCTTTGTGGGCGGCCGTTCCCCCTTAAAGTGCATTTCGGGGCTGCTGGGCTGGCTCCGACTGCCTTTCGGGGCAGCCGAGTAAGCTCCGAGAGCCTTTTGGGGTGGTCGGGCAGGCTCCGAGTGTCTTTCGGGGCGGTCGTGCAGGCTCCGAGTGCCTTTCAGGCGGCCGGGTCGCCTACGAGTGCCTTTCGGGGCGGAGGGGAAGGCTCCGAGTGCCTTTGTGGGCGGCCGGGCCGCCTCCGAGTGCCTTTCGGGGCGGAGGGGAAGGCTCCGAGTGCCTTTCGGGGAGGCCGGGGAGGCTCCGAGTGCCTTTGTGGGCGGCCGGGGAGGCTCCGAGTGCCTTTCGGTGCGTCCGTTCCCCCATAAAGTGCATTTCGAGGCGGCCGGGGAGGCTCCGACTGCCTTTCGGGGAGGCCGGTACGCCTCCGAGTGCCTTTCGGGGCGGCCGGGCCCGCTCCGAGTGCCTTTTGTGGCGGCCGGGGAGGCTCCGAGTGCCTTTCGGGGAGGCTGGTGAGGCTCCGAGTGCCTTTCGGGGAGGCCGGGCCGCCTCCGAGTGCCTTTGGGGGCCGCCGTGCAGGCTCTGAGTGCCATTCGGGGAGGCCGGGGAGGCTCCGAGTGCCTTTCGGGGAGGCCGGGCTGGCTCCGAGTGCCTTTCGGGGAGGCCGAGCCGCCTCCGAGTGCCTTTCGGGGCGGAGGGGAAGGCTCCGAGTGCCTTTTGGGGCAGCCGGTGAGGCTCCGAGTGCCTTTGTGGGTGGCCGGGGAGGCTCCGAGTACCTTTCGGGACGGCCGTGATGCCTCCGAGTGCCTTTGTGGGCGGCCGGGCCGGCTCTGAGTGCCTTTTGGGGCTGCCGGGGAGGCTCCGAGTGCCTTTTGGGGCGGCCGGGGAGGTTCCGAGTGCCTTTCGGGGTGGTCGGGGAGGCTCCGAGTGCCTTTTCGGGTGGCCGGGGAGGCTCCGAGTGGCTTTCGGGGCGGCCGGGCAGGCTCCGAGTGCCTTTCGGGGCGGCCGGGCAGGCTCCGAGTGCCTTTCGGGGCGTCCGGGGAGGCTCCGAGTGCCTTTCGGGGCGGCCGTTCCCCCTTAAAGTGCATTTCGGGGCTGCTGGGGTGGCTCCGACTGCCTTTCGGGGCGGCCGAGTAGGCTCCGAGAGCCTTTTGGGGTGGTCGGGCAGGCTCCGAGTGTCTTTCGGGGTGGTCGTGCAGGCTCCGAGTGCCTTTGGAGGCGGCCGGGTCGCCTACGAGTGCCTTTCGGGGCGGAGGGGAAGGCTCCGAGTGCCTTTTGGGGTGGTCGGGGAGGCTCCGAGTGCCTTTCGGGGAGGCCGGGGAGGCTCCGAGTGCCTTTCGGGGAGGCCAGGCCGCCTCCGAGTGCCTTTCGGGGCGGAGGGGAAGGCTCTGAGTGCCTTTCGGGGCAGCCGGGGAGGCTCCGAGTGCCTTTCGGGGAGGCCGGGGAGGCTCCGAGTGCCTTTTGGGATGGCCGAGCCGGCTCCGAGTGCCTTTCGGGGCAGCCGGGGAGGCTCCGAGTGCCTTTCGGGGAGGCCGGGCCGCCTCCGAGTGCCTTTTGGGGTGGCCGGGGAGGCTCCGAGTACCTTTCGGGGTGGCCGGGGAGGCTCCGAGTGCCTTTCGGGGCGGCCGGGGAGGCTCCGAGTGCCTTTCGGGGCGTCCGGGGAGGCTCCGAGTGCCTTTCGGGGTGGCCGGGCCGCCTCCGAGTGCCTTTCGGGGCGGCCGTGGAGGCTCCGAGTGCCTTTCGGGGAGGCCGTTCCCCCATAAAGTGCATTTCGGGGCTGCTGGGCTGGCTCCGACTGCCTTTCGGGGCGGCCGGGGAGGCTCCGAGTGCCTTTCGGGGCGGCCGGGGAGGCTCCGAGTGCCTTTCGGGGCGGCCGTGCAGGCTCCGAGTGCCATTTGGGGAGGCCGGGGAGGCTCCGAGTGCCTTTCGGGGCGGCCGGGCCGCCTCTGAGAGCCTTTCAGCGCGGCTGGTCCGCCTCCGAGTGCCTTTCGGGGAGGCCGGGCCGCCTCCGAGTGCCTTTCGGGGCGGCCGGGGAGGCTCCGAGTGCCTTTCGGGGGTGGCCTGGGAGGCTCCGAGTGCCTTTCGAGGCGGCCGGGGAGGCTCCGAGTGCCTTTCGGGGAGGCCGGGCCTCCTCCGAGTGCCTTTCGGGGAGGCCGGGCCGCCTCCGAGTGCCTTTCGGGGCGGCCGTGGAGGCTCCGAGTACCTTTCGGGACGGCCGGGGAGCCTCCGAGTGCCTTTCGGGGCGGCCGGGCCGGCTCCGAGTGCCTTTCGGGGCGGCCGGGGAGGTTCCGAGTGCCTTTCGGGTTGGTCGGGGAGGCTCCGAGTGCCTTTTGGGGTGGCCGGGGAGGCTCCGAGTGCCTTTCGGGGAGGCCGGGCAGGCTACGATTGCCTTTTGGGGCAGCCGGGGAGGCTCCGACTGCCTTTCGGGGCGGCCGGGGAGGCTCCGAGTGCCTTTGTGGGCGGCCGTTCCCCCTTAAAGTGCATTTCGGGGCGTTCGGGCTGGCTCCGACTGCCTTTCGGGGCGGCCGAGTAGGCTCTGAGAGCCTTTTGGGGTGGTCGGGCAGGCTCCGAGTGTCTTTCGGGGCGGTCGTGCAGGCTCCGAGTGCCTTTGGAGGCGGCCGGGTCGCCTACGAGTGCCTTTCGGGGCGGAGGGGAAGGCTCCGAGTGCCTTTCGGGGAGGCCGGGGAGGCTCCGAGTGCCTTTGTGGGCGGCCGGGCCGCCTCCGAGTGCCTTTCGGGGCGGCCGGGGAGGCTCCGAGTGCCTTTCGGGGTGGCCTGGGAGGCTCCGAGTGCCTTTCGGGGCGGCCGGGGAGGCTCCGAGTGCCTTTCGGGGAGGCCAGGCCGCCTCCGAGTGCCTTTCGGGGCGGAGGGGAAGGCTCCGAGTGCCTTTCGGGGCAGCCGGGGAGGCTCCGAGTGCCTTTCGGGGAGGCCGGGCTGGCTCCGAGTGCCTTTCGGGGAGGCCGGGCCGCCTCCGAGTGCCTTTCGGGGTGGCCGGTGAGGCTCCGAGTACCTTTCGGGACGGCCGGGGAGGCTCCGAGTGCCTTTTGGGGCGGCCGGGGAGGCTCCGAGTGCCTTTCGGGGCGGCTGGGGAGGCTCCAAGTGCCTTTCGGGGCGGCCGGGCCGCCTCCGAGTGCCTTTCGGGGCGGCCGTGGAGGCTCCGAGTGCCTTTCGGGGAGGCCGTTCCCCCATAAAGTGCCTTTCGGGGCGGTCGGGCTGGCTCCGACTGCCTTTCGGGGCGGTCGTGTAGGCTCCGAGAGCCTTTTGGGGTGGTCGGGCAGGCTCCGAGTGTCTTTCGTGGCAGCCGGGGAGGCTCCGAGTGCCTTTCAGGGAGGCCGGGGAGGCTCCGAGTGCCTTTTGGGATGGCCGAGCCGGCTCCGAGTGCCTTTCGAGGCGGTCGGGTAGGCTCCGAGTGCCTTTCGGGGCAGCCGGGGAGGCTCCGAGTGCCTTTCGGGGAGGCCGGGCCGCCTCCGAGTGCCTTTCGGGGCGGCCGGGGAGGCTCCGAGTACCTTTCGGGACGGCCGGGGAGGCTCCGAGTGCCTTTCGGGGCGGCCGGGGAGGCTCCGAGTGCCTTTCGGGGAGGCCGGGCCGCCTCCGAGTGCCTTTCGGGGCGGCCGTGGAGGCTCCGAGTGCCTTTCGGGGAGGCCGTTCCCCCATAAAGTGCATTTCGGGGCTGCTGGGCTGGCTCCGACTGCCTTTCGGGGTGGCCGGGGAGGCTCCGAGTGCCTTTCGGGGCGGCCGGGGAGGCTCCGAGTGCCTTTCGGGGCGGCCGGGGAGGCTCCGAGTGCCATTTGGGGAGGCCGGGGAGGCTCCGAGTGCCTTTCGGGGCGGCCGGGCCGCCTCTGAGAGCCTTTCAGCGCGGCTGGTCCGCCTCCAAGTGCCTTTCGGGGAGGCAGGGCCGCCTCCGAGTGCCTTTCGGGGCGGCCGGGGAGGCTCCGAGTGCCTTTCGGGGGTGGCCTGGGAGGCTCCGAGTGCCTTTCGAGGCGGCCGGGGAGGCTCCGAGTGCCTTTCGGGGAGGCCGGGCCGCCTCCGAGTGCCTTTCGGGGAGGCCGGGCCGCCTCCGAGTGCCTTTCGGGGCGGCCGTGGAGGCTCCGAGTACCTTTCGGGGCGGCCGGGCCGTCTCCGAGTGCCTTTCGGGGCGGCCGGGGAGGTTCCGAGTGCCTTTCGGGTTGGTCGGGGAGGCTCCGAGTGCCTTTTGGGGTGGCCGGGGAGGCTCCGAGTGCCTTTCGGGGCGGCCGGGCAGGCTCCGATTGCCTTTCGGGGCAGCCGGGGAGGCTCCGAGTGCCTTTCGGGGCGGCCGGGGAGGCTCCGAGTGCCTTTGTGGGCGGCCGTTCCCCCTTAAAGTGCATTTCGGGGCTGCTGGGCTGGCTCCGACTGCCTTTCGGGGCGGCCGAGTAGGCTCTGAGAGCCTTTTGGGGTGGTCGGGCAGGCTCCGAGTGTCTTTCGGGGCGGTCGTGCAGGCTCCGAGTGCCTTTGGAGGCGGCCGGGTCGCCTACGAGTGCCTTTCGGGGCGGAGGGGAAGGCTCCGAGTGCCTTTCGGGGAGGCCGGGGAGGCTCCGAGTGCCTTTCGGGGCGGCCGGGGAGGCTCCGAGTGCCTTTCGGGGAGGCCAGGCCGCCTCCGAGTGCCTTTCGGGGCGGAGGGGAAGGCTCCGAGTGCCTTTCGGGGCAGCCGGGGAGGCTCCGAGTGCCTTTCGGGGAGGCCGGGCTGGCTCCGAGTGCCTTTTGGGATGGCCGAGCCGGCTACGAGTGCCTTTCGGGGGTGGCCTGGGAGGCTCCGAGTGCCTTTGTGGGCGGCCGGGGAGGCTCCGAGTGCCTTTCAGGGAGGCCGGACCCCCTCCGAGTGCCTTTCGGGGAGGCCGGGCCGCCTCCGAGTGCCTTTTGGGGTGGCCGGTGAGGCTCCGAGTACCTTTCGGGACGGCCGGGGAGGCTCCGAGTGCCTTTCGGGGAGGCCGTTCCCCCATAAAGTGCATTTCGGGGCGGTCGGGCTGGCTCCGACTGCCTTTCGGGGCGGTCGTGTAGGCTCCGAGAGCCTTTTGGGGTGGTCGGGCAGGCTCCGAGTGTCTTTCGGGGCGGCCGGGGAGGCTCCGAGTGCCTTTGGAGGCGGCCGGGTCGCCTACGAGTGCCTTTCGGGGCGGAGGGGAAGGCTATGAGTGTCTTTTGGGGCGTCCGGGCCGCCCCCGAGTGCCTTTGTGGGCGGCCGGGGAGGCTCCGAGTTCCTTTCGGGGCGGCCGGGCTGGCTCCGAGTGCCTTTCGGGGCGGCCGGGCCGCCTCCGAGTGCCATTCGGGGCGGCCGGGGAGGCTCCGAGTGCCTTTTGGGGTGGCCGGAGAGGCTCCGAGTGCCTTTCGGGACAGCCGGGGAGGCTCCGAGTGCCTTTCGGGGAGGCCGGGCAGGCTCCGAGTGCCTTTCGGGGCGGCTAGGAAGGCTCCGAGTGCCTTTCGGGGCGGCCGGGGAGGCTCCGAGTGCCTTTCGGGACAGCCGGGGAGGCTCCGAGTGCCTTTCGGGGAGGCCGGGCCGCCTCCGAGTGCCTTTCGGGGCGGCCGTGGAGGCTCCGAGTGCCTTTCGGGGAGGCCGTTCCCCCATAAAGTGCATTTCGGGGCTGCTGGGCTGGCTCCGACTGCCTTTCGGGGTGGCCGGGGAGGCTCCGAGTGCCTTTCGGGGCGGCCGGGGAGGCTCCGAGTGCCTTTCGGGGCGGCCGGGGAGGCTCCGAGTGCCATTTGGGGAGGCCGGGGACGCTCCGAGTGCCTTTCGGGGCGGCCGGGCCGCCTCTGAGAGCCTTTCAGCGCGGCTGGTCCGCCTCCAAGTGCCTTTCGGGGAGGCAGGGCCGCCTCCGAGTGCCTTTCGGGGCGGCCGGGGAGGCTCCGAGTGCCTTTCGGGGGTGGCCTGGGAGGCTCCGAGTGCCTTTCGAGGCGGCCGGGGAGGCTCCGAGTGCCTTTCGGGGAGGCCGGGCCGCCTCCGAGTGCCTTTCGGGGAGGCCGGGCCGCCTCCGAGTGCCTTTCGGGGCGGCCGTGGAGGCTCCGAGTACCTTTCGGGGCGGCCGGGCCGTCTCCGAGTGCCTTTCGGGGCGGCCGGGGAGGTTCCGAGTGCCTTTCGGGTTGGTCGGGGAGGCTCCGAGTGCCTTTTGGGGTGGCCGGGGAGGCTCCGAGTGCCTTTCGGGGCGGCCGGGCAGGCTCCGATTGCCTTTCGGGGCAGCCGGGGAGGCTCCGAGTGCCTTTCGGGGCGGCCGGGGAGGCTCCGAGTGCCTTTGTGGGCGGCCGTTCCCCCTTAAAGTGCATTTCGGGGCTGCTGGGCTGGCTCCGACTGCCTTTCGGGGCGGCCGAGTAGGCTCTGAGAGCCTTTTGGGGTGGTCGGGCAGGCTCCGAGTGTCTTTCGGGGCGGTCGTGCAGGCTCCGAGTGCCTTTGGAGGCGGCCGGGTCGCCTACGAGTGCCTTTCGGGGCGGAGGGGAAGGCTCCGAGTGCCTTTCGGGGAGGCCGGGGAGGCTCCGAGTGCCTTTGGGGGCGGCCGGGGAGGCTCCGAGTGCCTTTCGGGGTGGCCTGGGAGGCTCCGAATGCCTTTCGAGGCGGCCGGGGAGGCTCCGAGTGCCTTTCGGGGAGGCCGGGCCTCCTCCGAGTGCCTTTCGGGGAGGCCGGGCAGGCTCTGAGTGCCTTTCGGGGCGGCCGTGGAGGCTCCGAGTACCTTTCGGGACGGCCGTGATGCCTCCGAGTGCCTTTGGGGGCGGCCGGGGAGGCTCCGAGTGCCTTTCGGGGCGGCCGTGATGCCTCCGAGTGCCTTTCGAGGCGGCCGGGGAGGCTCCGAGTGCCTTTCGGGGAGGCCGGGCCGCCTCCGAGTGCCTTTCGGGGAGGCCGGGCAGGCTCTGAGTGCCTTTCGGGGCGGCCGTGGAGGCTCCGAGTACCTTTCGGGACGGCCGTGATGCCTCCGAGTGCCTTTCGGGGCGGCCGTGGAGGCTCCGAGTACCTTTCGGGACGGCCGTGATGCCTCCGAGTGCCTTTCGGGGCGGCCGGGGAGGCTCCGAGTGCCTTTCAGGTTGGTCGGGGAGGCTCCGAGTGCCTTTTGGGGTGGCCGGGGAGGCTCCGAGTGCCTTTCGGGGCAGCCAGGCAGGCTCCGAGTGGCTTTCGGGGCAGCCGGGGAGGCTCCGAGTGCCTTTGTGGGCGGCCGTTCCCCCTTAAAGTGCATTTCGGGGCTGCTGGGCTGGCTCCGACTGCCTTTCGGGGCAGCCGAGTAAGCTCCGAGAGCCTTTTGGGGTGGTCGGGCAGGCTCCGAGTGTCTTTCGGGGCGGTCGTGCAGGCTCCGAGTGCCTTTCAGGCGGCCGGGTCGCCTACGAGTGCCTTTCGGGGCGGAGGGGAAGGCTCCGAGTGCCTTTGTGGGCGGCCGGGCCGCCTCCGAGTGCCTTTCGGGGCGGAGGGGAAGGCTCCGAGTGCCTTTCGGGGAGGCCGGGGAGGCTCCGAGTGCCTTTGTGGGCGGCCGGGGAGGCTCCGAGTGCCTTTCGGTGCGTCCGTTCCCCCATAAAGTGCATTTCGAGGCGGCCGGGGAGGCTCCGACTGCCTTTCGGGGAGGCCGGTACGCCTCCGAGTGCCTTTCGGGGCGGCCGGGCCCGCTCCGAGTGCCTTTTGTGGCGGCCGGGGAGGCTCCGAGTGCCTTTCGGGGAGGCTGGTGAGGCTCCGAGTGCCTTTCGGGGAGGCCGGGCCGCCTCCGAGTGCCTTTGGGGGCCGCCGTGCAGGCTCTGAGTGCCATTCGGGGCCGCCGGGGAGGCTCCGAGTGCCTTTCGGGGAGGCCGGGCTGGCTCCGAGTGCCTTTCGGGGAGGCCGAGCCGCCTCCGAGTGCCTTTCGGGGCGGAGGGGAAGGCTCCGAGTGCCTTTCGGGGCGGCCGGGGAGGCTCCGAGTGCCTTTCGGGGCGGCCGGGGAGGCTCCGAGTGCCTTTCGGGGCGGCCGTGCAGGCTCCGAGTGCCATTTGGGGAGGCCGGGGACGCTCCGAGTGCCTTTCGGGGCGGCCGGGCCGCCTCTGAGAGCCTTTCAGCGCGGCTGGTCCGCCTCCGAGTGCCTTTCGGGGAGGCCGGGCCGCCTCCGAGTGCCTTTCGGGGCGGCCGGGGAGGCTCCGAGTGCCTTTCGGGGGTGGCCTGGGAGGCTCCGAGTGCCTTTCGAGGCGGCCGGGGAGGCTCCGAGTGCCTTTCGGGGAGGCCGGGCCGCCTCCGAGTGCCTTTCGGGGAGGCCGGGCCGCCTCCGAGTGCCTTTCGGGGCGGCCGTGGAGGCTCCGAGTACCTTTCGGGATGGCCGTGATGCCTCCGAGTGCCTTTCGGGGCGGCCGGGCCGGCTCCGAGTGCCTTTCGGGGCGGCCGGGGAGGTTCCGAGTGCCTTTCGGGTTGGTCGGGGAGGCTCCGAGTGCCTTTTGGGG
Source organism: Struthio camelus (assembly GCF_040807025.1). NCBI lineage: Eukaryota > Metazoa > Chordata > Aves > Struthioniformes > Struthionidae > Struthio > Struthio camelus. The sequence goes on from NW_027182695.1 coordinate 501,281, forward strand.
TGGCCGGGGAGGCTCCGAGTGCCTTTCGGGGAGGCCGGGCAGGCTCCGATTGCCTTTTGGGGCAGCCGGGGAGGCTCCGACTGCCTTTCGGGGCGGCCGGGGAGGCTCCGAGTGCCTTTGTGGGCGGCCGTTCCCCCTTAAAGTGCATTTCGGGGCTGCTGGGCTGGCTCCGACTGCCTTTCGGGGCGGCCGAGTAGGCTCTGAGAGCCTTTTGGGGTGGTCGGGCAGGCTCCGAGTGTCTTTCGGGGCGGTCGTGCAGGCTCCGAGTGCCTTTGGAGGCGGCCGGGTCGCCTACGAGTGCCTTTCGAGGCGGCCGGGGAGGCTCCGAGTGCCTTTCGGGGCGGCCGGGCCTCCTCCGAGTGCCTTTCGTGGCGGCCGGGCTGGCTCCGAGTGCCTTTGCGGGTGGTCGGGGAGGCTCCGAGTGCCTTTCGGGGAGGCCGGGGAGGCTCCGAGTGCCTTTCGGGGTGGTCGGGCAGGGTCCGAGTGCCTTTCCGGGCAGCCGGGCACGCTCCGAGTGCCTTTCGGGGTGGCCGGGGAGGCTCCGAGTGCCTTTTGGCGTGCTTGGGCAGGCTCCGAGTGCCTTTCGGGGAGGCCAGGCCGCCTCCGAGTGCCTTTTGGGGAGGACATTCCCCCTCCGAGTGCCTTTCGGGGCGGCCGGGGAGGCTCCAAGTGCCTTTCGGGGTGGCCGGGGAGGCTCCGAGTGCCTTTCGGGGTGGCTGGGGAGGCTCCGAGTGCCTTTGTGGGAGGCCGGGGAGGCTCCGAGTGCCTTTCGGGGCGGTCGGGGAGGCTCCGAGTGCCTTTCGGGGAGGCCGGGGAGGCTCCGAGTGCCTTTCGGGGAGGCCGGGCCACCTCCGAGTGCCTTTCGGGGCGGCCGGGGAGGCTCCGAGTGCCTTTTGGTGCGGCCAGGCCGCCTCTGAGTGCCTTTCGGGGTGGCCAGGCCGCCTCCGAGTGCCTTTCGGGGCGGCCGGGGAGGCTCCGAGTGCCTTTCGGGGCGGCCAGGCAGGCTCCGAGTGCCTTTCGGGGCGGCCGGGCCTCCTCCGAGTGCCTTTCGGGGCGGTCGCGGAGGTTCCGAGTGCCTTTCGGGGTGGCCGGGCCGCCTCCGAGTGCCTTTTGGGGCGGCTGGGGAGGCTCCGAGTGCCTTTCAGGGCGGCCGGGAAGGCTCCGAGTGTCTTTCGGGGTGGCCGGGGAGGCTCCGAGTGCCTTTCGGGGAGGCCGAGCTAACTTTGAGTGCCTTTCAGGGCGGCCAGGCTGCCTCCGAGTGCCTTTCGGGGAGGCCGGGGAGGCTTCGAGTGCCTTTGGGGGCGGCGGGGGAGGCTCCGAGTGCTTTTCGGGGTGGCCAGGGAGGCTCCGAGTGCCTTTCGGGGAGGCTGGGGAGGCTCCGAGTGCCTTTTCGGACGGCCGGGGAGGCTCCGAGTGCCTTTCGGGGTGCCCCGGGAGGCTCCGAGTGCCTTTGGGGGTGGCCAGGGAGGCTCCGAGTGCCTTTCGGGGAGGCCGGGGAGGCTCCGAGTGCCTTTCGGGGTGCCCCGGGAGGCTCCGAGTGCCTTTGGGGGTGGCCAGGGAGGCTCCGAGTGCCTTTCGGGGTGGCCGGGCCGCCTCCGAGTGCCTTTCAGGGAGGCCGAGAAGGCTCCGAGTGCCTTTCGGAGAGGCCAGACTGCCTCCGAGTGCCTTTCGGGGCGTCCGGGGAGGCTCCGAGTGCCTTTTGGGGCGGCCGGGCCGCCTCCGAGTGCCTTTCGGGGCGGAGGGGAAGGCTCCGAGTGCCTTTCGGGGCAGCCGGGGAGGCTCTGAGTGCCTTTCGGGGAGGCCGGGCTGGCTCCGAGTGCCTTTCGGGGAGGCCGGGCCGCCTCCGAGTGCCTTTCGGGGTGGCCGGTGAGGCTCCGAGTACCTTTCGGGACGGCCGTGGAGTCTCCGAGTGCCTTTTGGGGCGGCCGGGGAGGCTCCGAGTGCCTTTCGGGGCGGCTGGGGAGGCTCCGAGTGCCTTTCGGGGCGGCCGGGCCGCCTCCGAGTGCCTTTCGGGGCGGCCGTGGAGGCTCCGAGTGCCTTTTGGGGAGGCCGTTCCCCCATAAAGTGCATTTCGGGGCGGTCGGGCTGGCTCCGACTGCCTTTCGGGGCGGTCGTGTAGGCTCCGAGAGCCTTTTGGGGTGGTCGGGCAGGCTCCGAGTGTCTTTCGGGGTGGTCGTGCAGGCTCCGAGTGCCTTTGGAGGCGGCCGGGTCGCCTACGAGTGCCTTTCGGGGCGGAGGGGAAGGCTCCGAGTGCCTTTCGGGGAGGCCGGGGAGGCTCCGAGTGCCTTTTGGGGCGGCCGGGGAGGCTCCGAGTGCCTTTCGGGGAGGCCAGGCCACCTCCGAGTGCCTTTCGGGGCGGAGGGGAAGGCTCCGAGTGCCTTTCGGGGCAGCCGGGGAGGCTCCGAGTGCCTTTCGGGGAGGCCGGGGAGGCTCCGAGTGCCTTTTGGGATGGCCGAGCCGGCTCCGAGTGCCTTTCGAGGCGGTCGGGGAGGCTCCGAGTGCCTTTCGGGGCAGCCGGGGAGGCTCCGAGTGCCTTTCGGGGAGGCCGGGCCGCCTCCGAGTGCTTTTCGGGGCGGCCGGGGAGGCTCCGAGTGCCTTTCGGGGCGTCCGGGGAGGCTCCGAGTGCCTTTTGGGGCGGCCAGGCAGGCTCCGAGTGCCTTTCGGGGCGGCCGGGCCTCCTCCGAGTGCCTTTCGGGGCGGTCGGGGAGGTTCCGAGTGCCTTTCGGGGTGGCCGGGCCGCCTCCGAGTGCCTTTTGGGGCGGCTGGGGAGGCTCCGAGTGCCTTTCAGGGCGGCCGGGAAGGCTCCGAGTGTCTTTCGGGGTGGCCGGGGAGGCTCCGAGTGCCTTTCGGGGAGGCCGAGCTAACTTTGAGTGCCTTTCAGGGCGGCCAGGCTGCCTCCGAGTGCCTTTCGGGGAGGCCGGGGAGGCTTCGAGTGCCTTTGGGGGCGGCGGGGGAGGCTCCGAGTGCTTTTCGGGGTGGCCAGGGAGGCTCCGAGTGCCTTTCGGGGAGGCTGGGGAGGCTCCGAGTGCCTTTTGGGACGGCCGGGGAGGCTCCGAGTGCCTTTCGGGGTGCCCCGGGAGGCTCCGAGTGCCTTTGGGGGTGGCCAGGGAGGCTCCGAGTGCCTTTCGGGGAGGCCGGGGAGGCTCCGAGTGCCTTTCGGGGTGCCCCGGGAGGCTCCGAGTGCCTTTGGGGGTGGCCAGGGAGGCTCCGAGTGCCTTTCGGGGTGGCCGGGCCGCCTCCGAGTGCCTTTCAGGGAGGCCGAGAAGGCTCCGAGTGCCTTTCGGAGAGGCCAGACTGCCTCCGAGTGCCTTTCGGGGCGTCCGGGGAGGCTCCGAGTGCCTTTTGGGGCGGCCGGGCCGCCTCCGAGTGCCTTTCGGGGCGGAGGGGAAGGCTCCGAGTGCCTTTCGGGGCAGCCGGGGAGGCTCTGAGTGCCTTTCGGGGAGGCCGGGCTGGCTCCGAGTGCCTTTCGGGGAGGCCGGGCCGCCTCCGAGTGCCTTTCGGGGTGGCCGGTGAGGCTCCGAGTACCTTTCGGGACGGCCGGGGAGGCTCCGAGTGCCTTTTGGGGCGGCCGGGGAGGCTCCGAGTGCCTTTCGGGGCGGCTGGGGAGGCTCCGAGTGCCTTTCGGGGCGGCCGGGCCGCCTCCGAGTGCCTTTCGGGGCGGCCGTGGAGGCTCCGAGTGCCTTTTGGGGAGGCCGTTCCCCCATAAAGTGCATTTCGGGGCGGTCGGGCTGGCTCCGACTGCCTTTCGGGGCGGTCGTGTAGGCTCCGAGAGCCTTTTGGGGTGGTCGGGCAGGCTCCGAGTGCCTTTGGAGGCGGCCGGGTCGCCTACGAGTGCCTTTCGGGGCGGAGGGGAAGGCTCCGAATGCCTTTTGGGGCGGCCGGGCCGCCCCCGAGTGCCTTTGTGGGCGGCCAGGGAGGCTCCGAGTTCCTTTCGGGGCGGCCGGGCTGGCTCTGAGTGCCTTTTGGTGCGGCCGGGCTGGCTCCGAGTGCCTTTTGGGACGGCCGAGCCGGCTCCGAGTGCCTTTCGGGGCGGCCGGGCCGCCTCTGAGTGCCATTCGGGGGGGCCGGGGAGGCTCCGAGTGCCTTTTGGGGTGGCCGGAGAGGCTCCGAGTGCCTTTCGGGACGGCCGGGGAGGCTCCGAGTGCCTTTCGGGGCGGCCGGGGAGGTTCCGAGTGCCTTTCGGGGTGGTCGGGGAGGCTCCGAGTGCCTTTCGGGGTGGCCGGGGAGGCTCCGAGTGGCTTTCGGGGCGGCCGGGCAGGCTCCGAGTGCCTTTCGGGGTGGCCGGGCAGGCTCCGAGTGCCTTTCGGGGCGGCCGGGGAGGCTCCGAGTGCCTTTCGGGGCGGCCGTTCCCCCTTAAAGTGCATTTCGGGGCTGCTGGGGTGGCTCCGACTGCCTTTCGGGGCGGCCGAGTAGGCTCCGAGAGCCTTTTGGGGTGGTCGGGCAGGCTCCGAGTGTCTTTCGGGGTGGTCGTGCAGGCTCCGAGTGCCTTTGGAGGCGGCCGGGTCGCCTACGAGTGCCTTTCGGGGCGGAGGGGAAGGCTCCGAGTGCCTTTCGGGGAGGCCGGGGAGGCTCCGAGTGCCTTTCGGGGCGGCCGGGGAGGCTCCGAGTGCCTTTCGGGGAGGCCAGGCCACCTCCGAGTGCCTTTCGGGGCGGAGGGGAAGGCTCCGAGTGCCTTTCGGGGCAGCCGGGGAGGCTCCGAGTGCCTTTCGGGGAGGCCGGGGAGGCTCCGAGTGCCTTTTGGGATGGCCGAGCCGGCTCCGAGTGCCTTTCGAGGCGGTCGGGGAGGCTCCGAGTGCCTTTCGGGGCAGCCGGGGAGGCTCCGAGTGCCTTTCGGGGAGGCCGGGCCGCCTCCGAGTGCTTTTCGGGGCGGCCGGGGAGGCTCCGAGTACCTTTCGGGACGGCCGGGGAGGCTCCGAGTGCCTTTTGGGGCGGCCGGGGAGGCTCCGAGTGCCTTTCGGGGCGTCCGGGGAGCCTCCGAGTGCCTTTCGGGGAGGCCGGGCCGCCTCCGAGTGCCTTTCGGGGCGGCCGTGGAGGCTCCGAGTGCCTTTCGGGGAGGCCGTTCCCCCATAAAGTGCATTTCGGGGTGGCCGGGCTGCCTCCGAGTGCCCTTGGGGGCGGCCGGGGAGGCTCCGAGTGCCTTTCGGGGCGGCCGGGGAGGCTCCGAGTGCCTTTCGGGGCGGCCGTGCAGGCTCCGAGTGCCATTTGGGGAGGCCGGGGACGCTCCGAGTGCCTTTCGGGGCGGCCGGGCCGCCTCTGAGAGCCTTTCAGCGCGGCTGGTCCGCCTCCGAGTGCCTTTCGGGGAGGCCGGGCCGCCTCCGAGTGCCTTTCGGGGCGGCCGGGGAGGCTCCGAGTGCCTTTCGGGGGTGGCCTGGGAGGCTCCGAGTGCCTTTCGAGGCGGCCGGGGAGGCTCCGAGTGCCTTTCGGGGAGGCCGGGCCGCCTCCGAGTGCCTTTCGGGGAGGCCGGGCCGCCTCCGAGTGCCTTTCGGGGCGGCCGTGGAGGCTCCGAGTACCTTTCGGGACGGCCGTGATGCCTCCGAGTGCCTTTCGGGGCGGCCGGGCCGTCTCCGAGTGCCTTTAGGGGCGGCCGGGGAGGTTCCGAGTGCCTTTCGGGTTGGTCGGGGAGGCTCCGAGTGCCTTTTGGGGTGGCCGGGGAGGCTCCGAGTGCCTTTCGGGGCGGCCGGGCAGGCTCCGATTGCCTTTCGGGGCAGCCGGGGAGGCTCCGACTGCCTTTCGGGGCGGCCGGGGAGGCTCCGAGTGCCTTTGTGGGCGGCCGTTCCCCCTTAAAGTGCATTTCGGGGCTGCTGGGCTGGCTCCGACTGCCTTTCGGGGCGGCCGAGTAGGCTCTGAGAGCCTTTTGGGGTGGTCGGGCAGGCTCCGAGTGTCTTTCGGGGCGGCCGGGGAGGCTCCGAGTGCCTTTGGAGGCGGCCGGGTCGCCTACGAGTGCCTTTCGGGGCGGAGGGGAAGGCTCCGAGTGCCTTTCGGGGAGGCCGGGGAGGCTCCGAGTGCCTTTGTGGGCGGCCGGGCCGCCTCCGAGTGCCTTTCGGGGCGGCCGGGGAGGCTCCGAGTGCCTTTCGGGGTGGCCTGGGAGGCTCCGAGTGCCTTTCGGGGCGGCCGGGGAGGCTCCGAGTGCCTTTCGGGGAGGCCAGGCCGCCTCCGAGTGCCTTTCGGGGCGGAGGGGAAGGCTCTGAGTGCCTTTCGGGGCAGCCGGGGAGGCTCCGAGTGCCTTTCGGGGAGGCCGGGCTGGCTCCGAGTGCCTTTTGGGATGGCCGAGCCGGCTACGAGTGCCTTTCGGGGGTGGCCTGGGAGGCTCCGAGTGCCTTTGTGGGCGGCCGGGGAGGCTCCGAGTGCCTTTCAGGGAGGCCGGACCGCCTCCGAGTGCCTTTCGGGGAGGCCGGGCCGCCTCCGAGTGCCTTTCGGGGTGGCCGGTGAGGCTCCGAGTACCTTTCGGGACGGCCGGGGAGGCTCCGAGTGCCTTTCGGGGAGGCTGGGGAGGCTCCGAGTGCCTTTTGGGGCGGCCGGGGAGGCTCCGAGTGCCTTTCGGGGCGGCTGGGGAGGCTCCGAGTGCCTTTTGGGGCGGCCAGGCCGCCTCCGAGTGCCTTTCGGGGCGGCCGTGGAGGCTCCGAGTGCCTTTCGGGGAGGCCGTTCCCCCATAAAGTGCATTTCGGGTTGGTCGGGCTGGCTCCGACTGCCTTTCGGGGCGGTCGTGTAGGCTCCGAGAGCCTTTTGGGGTGGTCGGGCAGGCTCCGAGTGTCTTTCGGGGCGGCCGGGGAGGCTCCGAGTGCCTTTGGAGGCGGCCGGGTCGCCTACGAGTGCCTTTCGGGGCGGAGGGGAAGGCTCCGAGTGCCTTTTGGGGCGGCCGGGCCGCCCCCGAGTGCCTTTGTGGGCGGCCAGGGAGGCTCCGAGTTCCTTTCGGGGCGGCCGAGCCGGCTCCGAGTGCCTTTCGGGGCGGCCGGGCCGCATCCTAGTGCCATTCGGGGGGGCCGGGGAGGCTCCGAGTGCCTTTTGGGGTGGCCGGAGAGGCTCCGAGTGCCTTTCGGGACAGCCGGGGAGGCTCCGAGTGCCTTTCGGGGAGGCCGGGCAGGCTCCGAGTGCCTTTCGGGGCGGCTAGGAAGGCTCCGAGTGCCTTTCGGGGCGGCCGGGGAGGCTCCGAGTGCCTTTCGGGGCGGCCGGGCCGCCTCCGAGTGCCATTCGGGGAGGCCAGGGAGGCTCCGAGTGCCTTTCGGGGCGACCGTTCCCCCATAAAGTGCATTTCGGGGCTGCTGGGCTGGCTCTGACTGCCTTTCGGGGCGGCCGGGCAGGCTCCGAGTGCCTTTTGGGGCGGCCGGGGAGGCTCTGAGTGCCTTTCGGGGAGGCTGGTGAGGCTCCGAGTGCCTTTCGGGGCGGCCGGGGAGGCTCCGAGTGCCTTTCGGGGCGGCCGGGGAGGCTCCGAGTGCCATTCGGGGAGGCCGGGGAGGCTCCGAGTGCCTTTCGGGGCGGCCGGGCTGCCTCTGAGAGCCTTTCAGCGCGGCTGGTCCGCCTCCGAGTGCCTTTCGGGGAGGCCGGACCGCCTCTGAGTGCCTTTGGGGGCGGCCGGGGAGGCTCCGAGTGCCTTTCGGGGTGGCCTGGGAGGCTCCGAATGCCTTTCGAGGCGGCCGGGGAGGCTCCGAGTGCCTTTCGGGGAGGCCGGGCCTCCTCCGAGTGCCTTTCGGGGAGGCCGGGCAGGCTCTGAGTGCCTTTCGGGGCGGCCGTGGAGGCTCCGAGTACCTTTCGGGACGGCCGTGATGCCTCCGAGTGCCTTTGGGGGCGGCCGGGGAGGCTCCGAGTGCCTTTCGGGGCGGCCGTGATGCCTCCGAGTGCCTTTCGAGGCGGCCGGGGAGGCTCCGAGTGCCTTTCGGGGAGGCCGGGCCGCCTCCGAGTGCCTTTCGGGGAGGCCGGGCAGGCTCTGAGTGCCTTTCGGGGCGGCCGTGGAGGCTCCGAGTACCTTTCGGGACGGCCGTGATGCCTCCGAGTGCCTTTCGGGGCGGCCGTGGAGGCTCCGAGTACCTTTCGGGACGGCCGTGATGCCTCCGAGTGCCTTTCGGGGCGGCCGGGGAGGCTCCGAGTGCCTTTCAGGTTGGTCGGGGAGGCTCCGAGTGCCTTTTGGGGTGGCCGGGGAGGCTCCGAGTGCCTTTCGGGGCAGCCAGGCAGGCTCCGAGTGGCTTTCGGGGCAGCCGGGGAGGCTCCGAGTGCCTTTGTGGGCGGCCGTTCCCCCTTAAAGTGCATTTCGGGGCTGCTGGGCTGGCTCCGACTGCCTTTCGGGGCAGCCGAGTAAGCTCCGAGAGCCTTTTGGGGTGGTCGGGCAGGCTCCGAGTGTCTTTCGGGGCGGTCGTGCAGGCTCCGAGTGCCTTTCAGGCGGCCGGGTCGCCTACGAGTGCCTTTCGGGGCGGAGGGGAAGGCTCCGAGTGCCTTTCGGGGAGGCCGGGGAGGCTCCGAGTGGCTTTCGGGGCAGCCAGGCAGGCTCCGAGTGGCTTTCGGGGCGGCCGGGGAGGCTCCGAGTGCCTTTGTGGGCGGCCGTTCCCCCTTAAAGTGCATTTCGGGGCTGCTGGGCTGGCTCCGACTGCCTTTCGGGGCAGCCGAGTAAGCTCCGAGAGCCTTTTGGGGTGGTCGGGCAGGCTCCGAGTGTCTTTCGGGGCGGTCGTGCAGGCTCCGAGTGCCTTTCAGGCGGCCGGGTCGCCTACGAGTGCCTTTCGGGGCGGAGGGGAAGGCTCCGAGTGCCTTTGTGGGCGGCCGGGCCGCCTCCGAGTGCCTTTCGGGGCGGAGGGGAAGGCTCCGAGTGCCTTTCGGGGAGGCCGGGGAGGCTCCGAGTGCCTTTGTGGGCGGCCGGGGAGGCTCCGAGTGCCTTTCGGTGCGTCCGTTCCCCCATAAAGTGCATTTCGAGGCGGCCGGGGAGGCTCCGACTGCCTTTCGGGGAGGCCGGTACGCCTCCGAGTGCCTTTCGGGGCGGCCGGGCCCGCTCCGAGTGCCTTTTGTGGCGGCCGGGGAGGCTCCGAGTGCCTTTCGGGGAGGCTGGTGAGGCTCCGAGTGCCTTTCGGGGAGGCCGGGCCGCCTCCGAGTGCCTTTGGGGGCCGCCGTGCAGGCTCTGAGTGCCATTCGGGGAGGCCGGGGAGGCTCCGAGTGCCTTTCGGGGAGGCCGGGCTGGCTCCGAGTGCCTTTCGGGGAGGCCGAGCCGCCTCCGAGTGCCTTTCGGGGCGGAGGGGAAGGCTCCGAGTGCCTTTTGGGGCAGCCGGTGAGGCTCCGAGTGCCTTTGTGGGTGGCCGGGGAGGCTCCGAGTACCTTTCGGGACGGCCGTGATGCCTCCGAGTGCCTTTGTGGGCGGCCGGGCCGGCTCTGAGTGCCTTTTGGGGCTGCCGGGGAGGCTCCGAGTGCCTTTTGGGGCGGCCGGGGAGGTTCCGAGTGCCTTTCGGGGTGGTCGGGGAGGCTCCGAGTGCCTTTTCGGGTGGCCGGGGAGGCTCCGAGTGGCTTTCGGGGCGGCCGGGCAGGCTCCGAGTGCCTTTCGGGGCGGCCGGGCAGGCTCCGAGTGCCTTTCGGGGCGTCCGGGGAGGCTCCGAGTGCCTTTCGGGGCGGCCGTTCCCCCTTAAAGTGCATTTCGGGGCTGCTGGGGTGGCTCCGACTGCCTTTCGGGGCGGCCGAGTAGGCTCCGAGAGCCTTTTGGGGTGGTCGGGCAGGCTCCGAGTGTCTTTCGGGGTGGTCGTGCAGGCTCCGAGTGCCTTTGGAGGCGGCCGGGTCGCCTACGAGTGCCTTTCGGGGCGGAGGGGAAGGCTCCGAGTGCCTTTTGGGGTGGTCGGGGAGGCTCCGAGTGCCTTTCGGGGAGGCCGGGGAGGCTCCGAGTGCCTTTCGGGGAGGCCAGGCCGCCTCCGAGTGCCTTTCGGGGCGGAGGGGAAGGCTCTGAGTGCCTTTCGGGGCAGCCGGGGAGGCTCCGAGTGCCTTTCGGGGAGGCCGGGGAGGCTCCGAGTGCCTTTTGGGATGGCCGAGCCGGCTCCGAGTGCCTTTCGGGGCAGCCGGGGAGGCTCCGAGTGCCTTTCGGGGAGGCCGGGCCGCCTCCGAGTGCCTTTTGGGGTGGCCGGGGAGGCTCCGAGTACCTTTCGGGGTGGCCGGGGAGGCTCCGAGTGCCTTTCGGGGCGGCCGGGGAGGCTCCGAGTGCCTTTCGGGGCGTCCGGGGAGGCTCCGAGTGCCTTTCGGGGTGGCCGGGCCGCCTCCGAGTGCCTTTCGGGGCGGCCGTGGAGGCTCCGAGTGCCTTTCGGGGAGGCCGTTCCCCCATAAAGTGCATTTCGGGGCTGCTGGGCTGGCTCCGACTGCCTTTCGGGGCGGCCGGGGAGGCTCCGAGTGCCTTTCGGGGCGGCCGGGGAGGCTCCGAGTGCCTTTCGGGGCGGCCGTGCAGGCTCCGAGTGCCATTTGGGGAGGCCGGGGAGGCTCCGAGTGCCTTTCGGGGCGGCCGGGCCGCCTCTGAGAGCCTTTCAGCGCGGCTGGTCCGCCTCCGAGTGCCTTTCGGGGAGGCCGGGCCGCCTCCGAGTGCCTTTCGGGGCGGCCGGGGAGGCTCCGAGTGCCTTTCGGGGGTGGCCTGGGAGGCTCCGAGTGCCTTTCGAGGCGGCCGGGGAGGCTCCGAGTGCCTTTCGGGGAGGCCGGGCCTCCTCCGAGTGCCTTTCGGGGAGGCCGGGCCGCCTCCGAGTGCCTTTCGGGGCGGCCGTGGAGGCTCCGAGTACCTTTCGGGACGGCCGGGGAGCCTCCGAGTGCCTTTCGGGGCGGCCGGGCCGGCTCCGAGTGCCTTTCGGGGCGGCCGGGGAGGTTCCGAGTGCCTTTCGGGTTGGTCGGGGAGGCTCCGAGTGCCTTTTGGGGTGGCCGGGGAGGCTCCGAGTGCCTTTCGGGGAGGCCGGGCAGGCTACGATTGCCTTTTGGGGCAGCCGGGGAGGCTCCGACTGCCTTTCGGGGCGGCCGGGGAGGCTCCGAGTGCCTTTGTGGGCGGCCGTTCCCCCTTAAAGTGCATTTCGGGGCGTTCGGGCTGGCTCCGACTGCCTTTCGGGGCGGCCGAGTAGGCTCTGAGAGCCTTTTGGGGTGGTCGGGCAGGCTCCGAGTGTCTTTCGGGGCGGTCGTGCAGGCTCCGAGTGCCTTTGGAGGCGGCCGGGTCGCCTACGAGTGCCTTTCGGGGCGGAGGGGAAGGCTCCGAGTGCCTTTCGGGGAGGCCGGGGAGGCTCCGAGTGCCTTTGTGGGCGGCCGGGCCGCCTCCGAGTGCCTTTCGGGGCGGCCGGGGAGGCTCCGAGTGCCTTTCGGGGTGGCCTGGGAGGCTCCGAGTGCCTTTCGGGGCGGCCGGGGAGGCTCCGAGTGCCTTTCGGGGAGGCCAGGCCGCCTCCGAGTGCCTTTCGGGGCGGAGGGGAAGGCTCCGAGTGCCTTTCGGGGCAGCCGGGGAGGCTCCGAGTGCCTTTCGGGGAGGCCGGGCTGGCTCCGAGTGCCTTTCGGGGAGGCCGGGCCGCCTCCGAGTGCCTTTCGGGGTGGCCGGTGAGGCTCCGAGTACCTTTCGGGACGGCCGGGGAGGCTCCGAGTGCCTTTTGGGGCGGCCGGGGAGGCTCCGAGTGCCTTTCGGGGCGGCTGGGGAGGCTCCAAGTGCCTTTCGGGGCGGCCGGGCCGCCTCCGAGTGCCTTTCGGGGCGGCCGTGGAGGCTCCGAGTGCCTTTCGGGGAGGCCGTTCCCCCATAAAGTGCCTTTCGGGGCGGTCGGGCTGGCTCCGACTGCCTTTCGGGGCGGTCGTGTAGGCTCCGAGAGCCTTTTGGGGTGGTCGGGCAGGCTCCGAGTGTCTTTCGTGGCAGCCGGGGAGGCTCCGAGTGCCTTTCAGGGAGGCCGGGGAGGCTCCGAGTGCCTTTTGGGATGGCCGAGCCGGCTCCGAGTGCCTTTCGAGGCGGTCGGGTAGGCTCCGAGTGCCTTTCGGGGCAGCCGGGGAGGCTCCGAGTGCCTTTCGGGGAGGCCGGGCCGCCTCCGAGTGCCTTTCGGGGCGGCCGGGGAGGCTCCGAGTACCTTTCGGGACGGCCGGGGAGGCTCCGAGTGCCTTTCGGGGCGGCCGGGGAGGCTCCGAGTGCCTTTCGGGGAGGCCGGGCCGCCTCCGAGTGCCTTTCGGGGCGGCCGTGGAGGCTCCGAGTGCCTTTCGGGGAGGCCGTTCCCCCATAAAGTGCATTTCGGGGCTGCTGGGCTGGCTCCGACTGCCTTTCGGGGTGGCCGGGGAGGCTCCGAGTGCCTTTCGGGGCGGCCGGGGAGGCTCCGAGTGCCTTTCGGGGCGGCCGGGGAGGCTCCGAGTGCCATTTGGGGAGGCCGGGGAGGCTCCGAGTGCCTTTCGGGGCGGCCGGGCCGCCTCTGAGAGCCTTTCAGCGCGGCTGGTCCGCCTCCAAGTGCCTTTCGGGGAGGCAGGGCCGCCTCCGAGTGCCTTTCGGGGCGGCCGGGGAGGCTCCGAGTGCCTTTCGGGGGTGGCCTGGGAGGCTCCGAGTGCCTTTCGAGGCGGCCGGGGAGGCTCCGAGTGCCTTTCGGGGAGGCCGGGCCGCCTCCGAGTGCCTTTCGGGGAGGCCGGGCCGCCTCCGAGTGCCTTTCGGGGCGGCCGTGGAGGCTCCGAGTACCTTTCGGGGCGGCCGGGCCGTCTCCGAGTGCCTTTCGGGGCGGCCGGGGAGGTTCCGAGTGCCTTTCGGGTTGGTCGGGGAGGCTCCGAGTGCCTTTTGGGGTGGCCGGGGAGGCTCCGAGTGCCTTTCGGGGCGGCCGGGCAGGCTCCGATTGCCTTTCGGGGCAGCCGGGGAGGCTCCGAGTGCCTTTCGGGGCGGCCGGGGAGGCTCCGAGTGCCTTTGTGGGCGGCCGTTCCCCCTTAAAGTGCATTTCGGGGCTGCTGGGCTGGCTCCGACTGCCTTTCGGGGCGGCCGAGTAGGCTCTGAGAGCCTTTTGGGGTGGTCGGGCAGGCTCCGAGTGTCTTTCGGGGCGGTCGTGCAGGCTCCGAGTGCCTTTGGAGGCGGCCGGGTCGCCTACGAGTGCCTTTCGGGGCGGAGGGGAAGGCTCCGAGTGCCTTTCGGGGAGGCCGGGGAGGCTCCGAGTGCCTTTCGGGGCGGCCGGGGAGGCTCCGAGTGCCTTTCGGGGAGGCCAGGCCGCCTCCGAGTGCCTTTCGGGGCGGAGGGGAAGGCTCCGAGTGCCTTTCGGGGCAGCCGGGGAGGCTCCGAGTGCCTTTCGGGGAGGCCGGGCTGGCTCCGAGTGCCTTTTGGGATGGCCGAGCCGGCTACGAGTGCCTTTCGGGGGTGGCCTGGGAGGCTCCGAGTGCCTTTGTGGGCGGCCGGGGAGGCTCCGAGTGCCTTTCAGGGAGGCCGGACCCCCTCCGAGTGCCTTTCGGGGAGGCCGGGCCGCCTCCGAGTGCCTTTTGGGGTGGCCGGTGAGGCTCCGAGTACCTTTCGGGACGGCCGGGGAGGCTCCGAGTGCCTTTCGGGGAGGCCGTTCCCCCATAAAGTGCATTTCGGGGCGGTCGGGCTGGCTCCGACTGCCTTTCGGGGCGGTCGTGTAGGCTCCGAGAGCCTTTTGGGGTGGTCGGGCAGGCTCCGAGTGTCTTTCGGGGCGGCCGGGGAGGCTCCGAGTGCCTTTGGAGGCGGCCGGGTCGCCTACGAGTGCCTTTCGGGGCGGAGGGGAAGGCTATGAGTGTCTTTTGGGGCGTCCGGGCCGCCCCCGAGTGCCTTTGTGGGCGGCCGGGGAGGCTCCGAGTTCCTTTCGGGGCGGCCGGGCTGGCTCCGAGTGCCTTTCGGGGCGGCCGGGCCGCCTCCGAGTGCCATTCGGGGCGGCCGGGGAGGCTCCGAGTGCCTTTTGGGGTGGCCGGAGAGGCTCCGAGTGCCTTTCGGGACAGCCGGGGAGGCTCCGAGTGCCTTTCGGGGAGGCCGGGCAGGCTCCGAGTGCCTTTCGGGGCGGCTAGGAAGGCTCCGAGTGCCTTTCGGGGCGGCCGGGGAGGCTCCGAGTGCCTTTCGGGGCGGCTAGGAAGGCTCCGAGTGCCTTTCGGGGCGGCCGGGGAGGCTCCGAGTGCCTTTCGGGACAGCCGGGGAGGCTCCGAGTGCCTTTCGGGGAGGCCGGGCCGCCTCCGAGTGCCTTTCGGGGCGGCCGTGGAGGCTCCGAGTGCCTTTCGGGGAGGCCGTTCCCCCATAAAGTGCATTTCGGGGCTGCTGGGCTGGCTCCGACTGCCTTTCGGGGTGGCCGGGGAGGCTCCGAGTGCCTTTCGGGGCGGCCGGGGAGGCTCCGAGTGCCTTTCGGGGCGGCCGGGGAGGCTCCGAGTGCCATTTGGGGAGGCCGGGGACGCTCCGAGTGCCTTTCGGGGCGGCCGGGCCGCCTCTGAGAGCCTTTCAGCGCGGCTGGTCCGCCTCCAAGTGCCTTTCGGGGAGGCAGGGCCGCCTCCGAGTGCCTTTCGGGGCGGCCGGGGAGGCTCCGAGTGCCTTTCGGGGGTGGCCTGGGAGGCTCCGAGTGCCTTTCGAGGCGGCCGGGGAGGCTCCGAGTGCCTTTCGGGGAGGCCGGGCCGCCTCCGAGTGCCTTTCGGGGAGGCCGGGCCGCCTCCGAGTGCCTTTCGGGGCGGCCGTGGAGGCTCCGAGTACCTTTCGGGGCGGCCGGGCCGTCTCCGAGTGCCTTTCGGGGCGGCCGGGGAGGTTCCGAGTGCCTTTCGGGTTGGTCGGGGAGGCTCCGAGTGCCTTTTGGGGTGGCCGGGGAGGCTCCGAGTGCCTTTCGGGGCGGCCGGGCAGGCTCCGATTGCCTTTCGGGGCAGCCGGGGAGGCTCCGAGTGCCTTTCGGGGCGGCCGGGGAGGCTCCGAGTGCCTTTGTGGGCGGCCGTTCCCCCTTAAAGTGCATTTCGGGGCTGCTGGGCTGGCTCCGACTGCCTTTCGGGGCGGCCGAGTAGGCTCTGAGAGCCTTTTGGGGTGGTCGGGCAGGCTCCGAGTGTCTTTCGGGGCGGTCGTGCAGGCTCCGAGTGCCTTTGGAGGCGGCCGGGTCGCCTACGAGTGCCTTTCGGGGCGGAGGGGAAGGCTCCGAGTGCCTTTCGGGGAGGCCGGGGAGGCTCCGAGTGCCTTTCGGGGCGGCCGGGGAGGCTCCGAGTGCCTTTCGGGGAGGCCAGGCCGCCTCCGAGTGCCTTTCGGGGCGGAGGGGAAGGCTCCGAGTGCCTTTCGGGGCAGCCGGGGAGGCTCCGAGTGCCTTTCGGGGAGGCCGGGCTGGCTCCGAGTGCCTTTTGGGATGGCCGAGCCGGCTACGAGTGCCTTTCGGGGGTGGCCTGGGAGGCTCCGAGTGCCTTTGTGGGCGGCCGGGGAGGCTCCGAGTGCCTTTCAGGGAGGCCGGACCCCCTCCGAGTGCCTTTCGGGGAGGCCGGGCCGCCTCCGAGTGCCTTTTGGGGTGGCCGGTGAGGCTCCGAGTACCTTTCGGGACGGCCGGGGAGGCTCCGAGTGCCTTTCGGGGAGGCCGTTCCCCCATAAAGTGCATTTCGGGGCGGTCGGGCTGGCTCCGACTGCCTTTCGGGGCGGTCGTGTAGGCTCCGAGAGCCTTTTGGGGTGGTCGGGCAGGCTCCGAGTGTCTTTCGGGGCGGCCGGGGAGGCTCCGAGTGCCTTTGGAGGCGGCCGGGTCGCCTACGAGTGCCTTTCGGGGCGGAGGGGAAGGCTATGAGTGTCTTTTGGGGCGTCCGGGCCGCCCCCGAGTGCCTTTGTGGGCGGCCGGGGAGGCTCCGAGTTCCTTTCGGGGCGGCCGGGCTGGCTCCGAGTGCCTTTCGGGGCGGCCGGGCCGCCTCCGAGTGCCATTCGGGGCGGCCGGGGAGGCTCCGAGTGCCTTTTGGGGTGGCCGGAGAGGCTCCGAGTGCCTTTCGGGACAGCCGGGGAGGCTCCGAGTGCCTTTCGGGGAGGCCGGGCAGGCTCCGAGTGCCTTTCGGGGCGGCTAGGAAGGCTCCGAGTGCCTTTCGGGGCGGCCGGGGAGGCTCCGAGTGCCTTTCGGGGCGGCTAGGAAGGCTCCGAGTGCCTTTCGGGGCGGCCGGGGAGGCTCCGAGTGCCTTTCGGGACAGCCGGGGAGGCTCCGAGTGCCTTTCGGGGAGGCCGGGCCGCCTCCGAGTGCCTTTCGGGGCGGCCGTGGAGGCTCCGAGTGCCTTTCGGGGAGGCCGTTCCCCCATAAAGTGCATTTCGGGGCTGCTGGGCTGGCTCCGACTGCCTTTCGGGGTGGCCGGGGAGGCTCCGAGTGCCTTTCGGGGCGGCCGGGGAGGCTCCGAGTGCCTTTCGGGGCGGCCGGGGAGGCTCCGAGTGCCATTTGGGGAGGCCGGGGACGCTCCGAGTGCCTTTCGGGGCGGCCGGGCCGCCTCTGAGAGCCTTTCAGCGCGGCTGGTCCGCCTCCGAGTGCCTTTCGGGGAGGCAGGGCCGCCTCCGAGTGCCTTTCGGGGCGGCCGGGGAGGCTCCGAGTGCCTTTCGGGGGTGGCCTGGGAGGCTCCGAGTGCCTTTCGAGGCGGCCGGGGAGGCTCCGAGTGCCTTTCGGGGAGGCCGGGCCGCCTCCGAGTGCCTTTCGGGGAGGCCGGGCCGCCTCCGAGTGCCTTTCGGGGCGGCCGTGGAGGCTCCGAGTACCTTTCGGGGCGGCCGGGCCGTCTCCGAGTGCCTTTCGGGGCGGCCGGGGAGGTTCCGAGTGCCTTTCAGGTTGGTCGGGGAGGCTCCGAGTGCCTTTTGGGGTGGCCGGGGAGGCTCCGAGTGCCTTTCGGGGCGGCCGGGCAGGCTCCGATTGCCTTTCGGGGCAGCCGGGGAGGCTCCGAGTGCCTTTCGGGGCGGCCGGGGAGGCTCCGAGTGCCTTTGTGGGCGGCCGTTCCCCCTTAAAGTGCATTTCGGGGCTGCTGGGCTGGCTCCGACTGCCTTTCGGGGCGGCCGAGTAGGCTCTGAGAGCCTTTTGGGGTGGTCGGGCAGGCTCCGAGTGTCTTTCGGGGCGGTCGTGCAGGCTCCGAGTGCCTTTGGAGGCGGCCGGGTCGCCTACGAGTGCCTTTCGGGGCGGAGGGGAAGGCTCCGAGTGCCTTTCGGGGAGGCCGGGGAGGCTCCGAGTGCCTTTCGGGGCGGCCGGGGAGGCTCCGAGTGCCTTTCGGGGAGGCCAGGCCGCCTCCGAGTGCCTTTCGGGGCGGAGGGGAAGGCTCCGAGTGCCTTTCGGGGCAGCCGGGGAGGCTCCGAGTGCCTTTCGGGGAGGCCGGGCTGGCTCCGAGTGCCTTTTGGGATGGCCGAGCCGGCTACGAGTGCCTTTCGGGGGTGGCCTGGGAGGCTCCGAGTGCCTTTGTGGGCGGCCGGGGAGGCTCCGAGTGCCTTTCAGGGAGGCCGGACCCCCTCCGAGTGCCTTTCGGGGAGGCCGGGCCGCCTCCGAGTGCCTTTTGGGGTGGCCGGTGAGGCTCCGAGTACCTTTCGGGACGGCCGGGGAGGCTCCGAGTGCCTTTCGGGGAGGCCGTTCCCCCATAAAGTGCATTTCGGGGCGGTCGGGCTGGCTCCGACTGCCTTTCGGGGCGGTCGTGTAGGCTCCGAGAGCCTTTTGGGGTGGTCGGGCAGGCTCCGAGTGTCTTTCGGGGCGGCCGGGGAGGCTCCGAGTGCCTTTGGAGGCGGCCGGGTCGCCTACGAGTGCCTTTCGGGGCGGAGGGGAAGGCTATGAGTGTCTTTTGGGGCGTCCGGGCCGCCCCCGAGTGCCTTTGTGGGCGGCCGGGGAGGCTCCGAGTTCCTTTCGGGGCGGCCGGGCTGGCTCCGAGTGCCTTTTGGTGCGGCCGGGCTGGCTCCGAGTGCCTTTTGGGACGGCCGAGCCGGCTCCGAGTGCCTTTCGGGGCGGCCGGGCCGCATCCTAGTGCCATTCGGGGCGGCCGGGGAGGCTCCGAGTTCCTTTTGGGGTGGCCGGAGAGGCTCCGAGTGCCTTTCGGGACAGCCGGGGAGGCTCCGAGTGCCTTTCGGGGAGGCCGGGCAGGCTCCGAGTGCCTTTCGGGGCGGCTAGGAAGGCTCCGAGTGCCTTTCGGGGCGGCCGGGGAGGCTCCGAGTGCCTTTCGGGGCGGCTAGGAAGGCTCCGAGTGCCTTTCGGGGCGGCCGGGGAGGCTCCGAGTGCCTTTCGGGACAGCCGGGGAGGCTCCGAGTGCCTTTCGGGGAGGCCGGGCAGGCTCCGAGTGCCATTCGGGGAGGCCAGGGAGGCTCCGAGTGCCTTTCGGGGCGACCGTTCCCCCATAAAGTGCATTTCGGGGCTGCTGGGCTGGCTCAGACTGCCTTTCGGGGCGGCCGGGCGGGCTCCGAGTGCCTTTTGGGGCGGCCGGGGAGGCTCTGAGTGCCTTTCGGGGAGGCTGGTGAGGCTCCGAGTGCCTTTCGGGGCGGCCGGGGAGGCTCCGAGTGCCTTTCGGGGCGGCCAGGGAGGCTCCGAGTGCCATTCGGGGAGGCCGGGGAGGCTCCGAGTGCCTTTCGGGGCGGCCGGGCTGCCTCTGAGAGCCTTTCAGCGCGGCTGGTCTGCCTCCGAGTGCCTTTCGGGGAGGCCGGGCCGCCTCTGAGTGCCTTTGGGGGCGGCCGGGGAGGCTCCGAGTGCCTTTCGGGGTGGCCTGGGAGGCTCCGAGTGCCTTTCGAGGCGGCCGGGGAGGCTCCGAGTGCCTTTCGGGGAGGCCGGGCCGCCTCCGAGTGCCTTTCGGGGAGGCCGGGCAGGCTCTGAGTGCCTTTCGGGGCGGCCGTGGAGGCTCCGAGTACCTTTCGGGACGGCCGTGATGCCTCCGAGTGCCTTTCGGGGCGGCCGGGGAGGCTCCGAGTGCCTTTCGGGGCGGCCGGGGAGGTTCCGAGTGCCTTTCGGGTTGGTCGGGGAGGCTCCGAGTGCCTTTTGGGGTGGCCGGGGAGGCTCCGAGTGCCTTTCGGGGCAGCCAGGCAGGCTCCGAGTGGCTTTCGGGGCAGCCGGGGAGGCTCCGAGTGCCTTTGTGGGCGGCCGTTCCCCCTTAAAGTGCATTTCGGGGCTGCTGGGCTGGCTCCGACTGCCTTTCGGGGCAGCCGAGTAAGCTCCGAGAGCCTTTTGGGGTGGTCGGGCAGGCTCCGAGTGTCTTTCGGGGCGGTCGTGCAGGCTCCGAGTGCCTTTCAGGCGGCCGGGTCGCCTACGAGTGCCTTTCGGGGCGGAGGGGAAGGCTCCGAGTGCCTTTCGGGGAGGCCGGGGAGGCTCCGAGTGCCTTTGTGGGCGGCCGGGCCGCCTCCGAGTGCCTTTCGGGGCGGCCGGGGAGGCTCCGAGTGCCTTTCAGGGTGGCCTGGGAGGCTCCGAGTGCCTTTCGAGGCGGCCTGGGAGGCTCCGAGTGCCTTTCGGGGAGGCCGGGCTGGCTCCGAGTGCCTTTTGGGATGGCCGGGGAGGCTCCGAGTGCCTTTCGGGGTGGCCTGGGAGGCTCCGAGTGCCTTTCGGGGCGGCCGGGGAGGCTCCAAGTGCCTTTCAGGGAGGCCGGACCGCCTCCGAGTGCCTTTCGGGGAGGCCGGGCCGCCTCCGAGTGCCTTTCGGGGAGGCCGGGCCGCCTCCGAGTGCCTTTCGGGGCGGCCGTGGAGGCTCCGAGTACCTTTCGGGACGGCCGTGATGCCTCCGAGTGCCTTTCGGGGCGGCCGGGGAGGCTCCGAGTGCCTTTCGGGGCGGCCGGGGAGGTTCCGAGTGCCTTTCGGGTTGGTCGGGGAGGCTCCGAGTGCCTTTTGGGGTGGCCGGGGAGGCTCCGAGTGCCTTTCGGGGCGGCCGGGCAGGCTCCGATTGCCTTTCGGGGCAGCCGGGGAGGCTCCGACTGCCTTTCGGGGCGGCCGGGGAGGCTCCGAGTGCCTTTGTGGGCGGCCGTTCCCCCTTAAAGTGCATTTCGGGGCGTTCGGGCTGGCTCCGACTGCCTTTCGGGGCGGCCGAGTAGGCTCTGAGAGCCTTTTGGGGTGGTCGGGCAGGCTCCGAGTGTCTTTCGGGGCGGTCGTGCAGGCTCCGAGTGCCTTTGGAGGCGGCCGGGTCGCCTACGAGTGCCTTTCGGGGCGGAGGGGAAGGCTCCGAGTGCCTTTCGGGGAGGCCGGGGAGGCTCCGAGTGCCTTTGTGGGCGGCCGGGACGCCTCCGAGTGCCTTTCGGGGCGGCCGGGGAGGCTCCGAGTGCCTTTCGGGGTGGCCTGGGAGGCTCCGAGTGCCTTTCGGGGCGGCCGGGGAGGCTCCGAGTGCCTTTCGGGGAGGCCAGGCCGCCTCCGAGTGCCTTTCGGGGCGGAGGGGAAGGCTCCGAGTGCCTTTCGGGGCAGCCGGGGAGGCTCCGAGTGCCTTTCGGGGAGGCCGGGCTGGCTCCGAGTGCCTTTTGGGATGGCCGAGCCGGCTACGAGTGCCTTTCGGGGGTGGCCTGGGAGGCTCCGAGTGCCTTTGTGGGCGGCCGGGGAGGCTCCGAGTGCCTTTCAGGGAGGCCGGACCCCCTCCGAGTGCCTTTCGGGGAGGCCGGGCCGCCTCCGAGTGCCTTTCGGGGTGGCCGGTGAGGCTCCGAGTACCTTTCGGGACGGCCGGGGAGGCTCCGAGTGCCTTTCGGGGAGGCTGGGGAGGCTCCGAGTGCCTTTTGGGGCGGCCGGGGAGGCTCCGAGTGCCTTTTGGGGCGGCTGGGGAGGCTCCGAGTGCCTTTTGGGGCGGCCGGGCCGCCTCCGAGTGCCTTTCGGGGCGGCCGTGGAGGCTCCGAGTGCCTTTCGGGGAGGCCGTTCCCCCATAAAGTGCATTTCGGGGCGGTCGGGCTGGCTCCGACTGCCTTTCGGGGCGGTCGTGTAGGCTCCGAGAGCCTTTTGGGGTGGTCGGGCAGGCTCCGAGTGTCTTTCGGGGTGGCCGGGGAGGCTCCGAGTGCCTTTGGAGGCGGCCGGGTCGCCTACGAGTGCCTTTCGGGGCGGAGGGGAAGGCTCCGAGTGCCTTTTGGGGCGGCCGGGCCGCCCCCGAGTGCCTTTGTGGGCGGCCGGGGAGGCTCCGAGTTCCTTTCGGGGCGGCCGGGCTGGCTCCGAGTGCCTTTTGGTGCGGCCGGGCTGGCTCCGAGTGCCTTTTGGGACGGCCGAGCCGCCTCCGAGTGCCTTTCGGGGCGGCCGGGCCGCATCCTAGTGCCATTCGGGGCGGCCGGGGAGGCTCCGAGTGCCTTTTGGGGTGGCCTGAGAGGCTCCGAGTGCCTTTCGGGACAGCCGGGGAGGCTCCGAGTGCCTTTCGGGGAGGCCGGGCAGGCTCCGAGTGCCTTTCGGGGCGGCTAGGAAGGCTCCGAGTGCCTTTCGGGGCGGCCGGGGAGGCTCCGAGTGCCTTTCGGGGCGGCTAGGAAGGCTCTGAGTGCCTTTCGGGGCGGCCGGGGAGGCTCCGAGTGCCTTTCGGGACAGCCGGGGAGGCTCCGAGTGCCTTTCGGGGAGGCCGGGCAGGCTCCGAGTGCCATTCGGGGAGGCCAGGGAGGCTCCGAGTGCCTTTCGGGGCGACCGTTCCCCCATAAAGTGCATTTCGGGGCTGCTGGGCTGGCTCAGACTGCCTTTCGGGGCGGCCGGGCGGGCTCCGAGTGCCTTTTGGGGCGGCCGGGGAGGCTCTGAGTGCCTTTCGGGGAGGCTGGTGAGGCTCCGAGTGCCTTTCGGGGCGGCCGGGGAGGCTCCGAGTGCCTTTCGGGGCGGCCGGGGAGGCTCCGAGTGCCATTCGGGGAGGCCGGGGAGGCTCCGAGTGCCTTTCGGGGCGGCCGGGCTGCCTCTGAGAGCCTTTCAGCGCGGCTGGTCCGCCTCCGAGTGCCTTTCGGGGAGGCCGGGCCGCCTCTGAGTGCCTTTCGGGGCGGCCGGGGAGGCTCCGAGTGCCTTTCGGGGTGGCCTGGGAGGCTCCGAGTGCCTTTCGAGGCGGCCGGGGAGGCTCCGAGTGCCTTTCGGGGAGGCCGGGCCGCCTCCGAGTGCCTTTCGGGGAGGCCGGGCAGGCTCTGAGTGCCTTTCGGGGCGGCCGTGGAGGCTCCGAGTACCTTTCGGGACGGCCGTGATGCCTCCGAGTGCCTTTCGGGGCGGCCGGGGAGGCTCCGAGTGCCTTTCGGGGCGGCCGGGGAGGTTCCGAGTGCCTTTCGGGTTGGTCGGGGAGGCTCCGAGTGCCTTTTGGGGTGGCCGGGGAGGCTCCGAGTGCCTTTCGGGGCAGCCAGGCAGGCTCCGAGTGGCTTTCGGGGCGGTCGTGCAGGCTCCGAGTGCCTTTCAGGCGGCCGGGTCGCCTACGAGTGCCTTTCGGGGCGGAGGGGAAGGCTCCGAGTGCCTTTCGGGGAGGCCGGGGAGGCTCCGAGTGCCTTTGTGGGCGGCCGGGCCGCCTCCGAGTGCCTTTCGGGGCGGCCGGGGAGGCTCCGAGTGCCTTTCAGGGTGGCCTGGGAGGCTCCGAGTGCCTTTCGAGGCGGCCTGGGAGGCTCCGAGTGCCTTTCAGGGTGGCCGGTGAGGCTCCGAGTACCTTTCGGGACGGCCGGGGAGGCTCCGAGTGCCTTTCGGGGAGGCTGGGGAGGCTCCGAGTGCCTTTTGGGGCGGCCGGGGAGGCTCCGAGTGCCTTTGTGGGCGGCCGTTCCCCCTTAAAGTGCATTTCGGGGCTGCTGGGCTGGCTCCGACTGCCTTTCGGGGCAGCCGAGTAAGCTCCGAGAGCCTTTTGGGGTGGTCGGGCAGGCTCCGAGTGTCTTTCGGGGCGGTCGTGCAGGCTCCGAGTGCCTTTCAGGCGGCCGGGTCGCCTACGAGTGCCTTTCGGGGCGGAGGGGAAGGCTCCGAGTGCCTTTCGGGGAGGCCGGGGAGGCTCCGAGTGCCTTTGTGGGCGGCCGGGCCGCCTCCGAGTGCCTTTCGGGGCGGCCGGGGAGGCTCCGAGTGCCTTTCAGGGTGGCCTGGGAGGCTCCGAGTGCCTTTCGAGGCGGCCTGGGAGGCTCCGAGTGCCTTTCAGGGTGGCCGGTGAGGCTCCGAGTACCTTTCGGGACGGCCGGGGAGGCTCCGAGTGCCTTTCGGGGAGGCTGGGGAGGCTCCGAGTGCCTTTTGGGGCGGCCGGGGAGGCTCCGAGTGCCTTTCGGGGCGGCTGGGGAGGCTCCGAGTGCCTTTTGGGGCGGCCGGGCCGCCTCCGAGTGCCTTTCGGGGCGGCCGTGGAGGCTCCGAGTGCCTTTCGGGGAGGCCGTTCCCCCATAAAGTGCATTTCGGGGCGGTCGGGCTGGCTCCGACTGCCTTTCGGGGCGGTCGTGTAGGCTCCGAGAGCCTTTTGGGGTGGTCGGGCAGGCTCCGAGTGTCTTTCGGGGCGGCCGGGGAGGCTCCGAGTGCCTTTGGAGGCGGCCGGGTCGCCTACGAGTGCCTTTCGGGGCGGAGGGGAAGGCTCCGAGTGCCTTTTGGGGCGGCCGGGCCGCCCCCGAGTGCCTTTGTGGGCGGCCGGGGAGGCTCCGAGTTCCTTTCGGGGCGGCCGGGCTGGCTCCGAGTGCCTTTTGGTGCGGCCGGGCTGGCTCCGAGTGCCTTTTGGGACGGCCGAGCCGCCTCCGAGTGCCTTTCGGGGCGGCCGGGCCGCATCCTAGTGCCATTCGGGGGGGCCGGGGAGGCTCCGAGTGCCTTTTGGGGTGGCCGGAGAGGCTCCGAGTGCCTTTCGGGACGGCCGGGGAGGCTCCGAGTGCCTTTCGGGGAGGCCGGGCAGGCTCCGAGTGCCTTTCGGGGCGGCTAGGAAGGCTCCGAGTGCCTTTCGGGGCGGCCGGGGAGGCTCCGAGTGCCTTTCGGGGCGGCTAGGAAGGCTCCGAGTGCCTTTCGGGGCGGCCGGGGAGGCTCCGAGTGCCTTTCGGGACAGCCGGGGAGGCTCCGAGTGCCTTTCGGGGAGGCCGGGCAGGCTCCGAGTGCCATTCGGGGAGGCCAGGGAGGCTCCGAGTGCCTTTCGGGGCGACCGTTCCCCCATAAAGTGCATTTCGGGGCTGCTGGGCTGGCTCAGACTGCCTTTCGGGGCGGCCGGGCGGGCTCCGAGTGCCTTTTGGGGCGGCCGGGGAGGCTCTGAGTGCCTTTCGGGGAGGCTGGTGAGGCTCCGAGTGCCTTTCGGGGCGGCCGGGGAGGCTCCGAGTGCCTTTCGGGGCGGCCGGGGAGGCTCCGAGTGCCATTCGGGGAGGCCGGGGAGGCTCCGAGTGCCTTTCGGGGCGGCCGGGCTGCCTCTGAGAGCCTTTCAGCGCGGCTGGTCCGCCTCCGAGTGCCTTTCGGGGAGGCCGGGCCGCCTCTGAGTGCCTTTGGGGGCGGCCGGGGAGGCTCCGAGTGCCTTTCGGGGTGGCCTGGGAGGCTCCGAGTGCCTTTCGAGGCGGCCGGGGAGGCTCCGAGTGCCTTTCGGGGAGGCCGGGCCGCCTCCGAGTGCCTTTCGGGGAGGCCGGGCAGGCTCTGAGTGCCTTTCGGGGCGGCCGTGGAGGCTCCGAGTACCTTTCGGGACGGCCGTGATGCCTCCGAGTGCCTTTCGGGGCGGCCGGGGAGGCTCCGAGTGCCTTTCGGGGCGGCCGGGGAGGTTCCGAGTGCCTTTCGGGTTGGTCGGGGAGGCTCCGAGTGCCTTTTGGGGTGGCCGGGGAGGCTCCGAGTGCCTTTCGGGGCAGCCAGGCAGGCTCCGAGTGGCTTTCGGGGCAGCCGGGGAGGCTCCGAGTGCCTTTGTGGGCGGCCGTTCCCCCTTAAAGTGCATTTCGGGGCTGCTGGGCTGGCTCCGACTGCCTTTCGGGGCAGCCGAGTAAGCTCCGAGAGCCTTTTGGGGTGGTCGGGCAGGCTCCGAGTGTCTTTCGGGGCGGTCGTGCAGGCTCCGAGTGCCTTTCAGGCGGCCGGGTCGCCTACGAGTGCCTTTCGGGGCGGAGGGGAAGGCTCCGAGTGCCTTTCGGGGAGGCCGGGGAGGCTCCGAGTGCCTTTGTGGGCGGCCGGGCCGCCTCCGAGTGCCTTTCGGGGCGGCCGGGGAGGCTCCGAGTGCCTTTCAGGGTGGCCTGGGAGGCTCCGAGTGCCTTTCGAGGCGGCCTGGGAGGCTCCGAGTGCCTTTCGGGGAGGCCGGGCTGGCTCCGAGTGCCTTTTGGGATGGCCGGGCCGGCTCCGAGTGCCTTTCGGGGTGGCCTGGGAGGCTCCGAGTGCCTTTCGGGGCGGCCGGGGAGGCTCCAAGTGCCTTTCAGGGAGGCCGGACCGCCTCCGAGTGCCTTTCGGGGAGGCCGGGCCGCCTCCGAGTGCCTTTCGGGGCGGCCGGGGAGGCTCCGAGTGCCTTTCGGGGCGGCCAGGCCGCCTCTGAGAGCCTTTCGGGGCGTCCGGGGAGGCTCCGAGTGCCTTTCGGGGCGGCCGGGCTGCCTCTGAGAGCCTTTCAGCGCGGCTGGTCCGCCTCCGAGTGCCTTTCGGGGAGGCCGGGCCGCCTCCGAGTGCCTTTGGGGGCGGCCGGGGAGGCTCCGAGTGCCTTTCGGGGTGGCCTGGGAGGCTCCGAGTGCCTTTCGAGGCGGCCGGGGAGGCTCCGAGTGCCTTTCGGGGAGGCCGGGCCGCCTCCGAGTGCCTTTCGGGGAGGCCGGGCAGGCTCTGAGTGCCTTTCGGGGCGGCCGGGGAGGCTCCGAGTACCTTTCGGGACGGCCGTGATGCCTCCGAGTGCCTTTCGGGGTGGCCGGGGAGGCTCCGAGTGCCTTTCGGGGCGGCCGGGGAGGTTCCGAGTGCCTTTCGGGTTGGTCGGGGAGGCTCCGAGTGCCTTTTGGGGTGGCCGGGGAGGCTCCGAGTGCCTTTCGGGGCAGCCAGGCAGGCTCCGAGTGGCTTTCGGGGCAGCCGGGGAGGCTCCGAGTGCCTTTGTGGGCGGCCGTTCCCCCTTAAAGTGCATTTCGGGGCTGCTGGGCTGGCTCCGACTGCCTTTCGGGGCAGCCGAGTAAGCTCCGAGAGCCTTTTGGGGTGGTCGGGCAGGCTCCGAGTGTCTTTCGGGGCGGTCGTGCAGGCTCCGAGTGCCTTTCAGGCGGCCGGGTCGCCTACGAGTGCCTTTCGGGGCGGAGGGGAAGGCTCCGAGTGCCTTTCGGGGCGTCCGGGGAGGCTCCGAGTGCCATTCGGGGAGGCCAGGGAGGCTCCGAGTGCCTTTCGGGGCGGCCGGGCCGCCTCTGAGAGCCTTTCAGCGCGGCTGGTCCGCCTCCGAGTGCCTTTCGGGGAGGCCGGGCCGCCTCCGAGTGCCTTTCGGGGTGGCCGGTCCGCCTCCGAGTCCCTTTCAGGGCGGCAGTGCAGTCTCCGAGTGCCTTTGGAGGCGGCCGGGGAGGCTCCGAGTGCCTTTCGGGGAGGCCGGGCAGGCTCCGAGTGCCTTTCGGGGTGGCCGGGGAGGCTCCGAGCGCCTTTCGGGGAGGCCGGGGAGGCTCCGAGTGCCTTTGTGGGTGGCCGGGCCGCCTCCGAGTCCCTTTCGGGGCGGCCGGGCCGCTCCGAGTGCCTTTGGGGGCGGCCGAGTAGGCTCCGAGAGGCTTTTGGGGTGGTCGGGCAGGCTCCGAGTGTCTTTCGGGGCGGTCGTGCAGGCTCCGAGTGCCTTTGGAGACAGCCGGGTCTCCTCCGAGTGCCTTTCGGGGCGGCCGAGTAGGCTCCGAGAGCCTTTTGGGGTGGTCGGGCAGGCTCCGAGTGTCTTTCGGGGCGGTTGTGCAGGCTCCGAGTGCCTTTCGAGGCGGCCGGGGAGGCTCCGAGTGCCTTTCGGAGCGGCCGGGCAGGCTCTGAGTGCCTTTGGGGGTGGCCGGTGAGGCTCCGAGTGCCTTTTGGGGCGGTCGGGAGGCTCCGAGTGCCTTTGTGGGCGTCCAGGCAGGCTCCGAGTGCCTTTCGGGGAGGCCTGTCCGCCTCCGAGTGCCTTTCGGGGTGGTCGGGGAGGCTACGAGTGCCTTTCAGGGTGGCTGGGGAGGCTCCGAGTGCCTTTTGGGGCGGCCGGGCCACCTCCGAGTGCCTTTTGGGGAGGCTGGGCAGGCTCCGAGTGGCTTTGTGGGCGGCCAGGGAGGCTCCGAGTGCCTTTCGGGGCGGCCGGGGAGGCTCCGAGTGCCTTTCGGGGCGGCCAGGGAGGCTCCGAGTGCCTTTCGGGGCGGTCGGGGAGGCTCCGAGTGGCTTTTGGGACGGCAGAGCTGGCACCGAGTGCCTTTCGGGGCGGCCGGGCCAGCTCCGAGTGCCATTCGGGGTGGCCGGGGAGGCTCCGAGTGCCTTTGTGGGCCGCCCGGGTGGCTCCGAGTGCCTTTGTGGGCGTCCGGGGAGGCTCCGAGTGCCTTTTGGTGCAGCCGGGGAGGCTCCGAGTGCCTTTCGGGGCGTCCGGGGAGGCTCTGAGTGCCTTTCGGGGCATCCGGGAAGGCTCCGAGTGCCTTTCGGGGTGGCCGAGGAGGCTCTGAGTGCCTTTCGGGGAGGCCGGGCTGCCTCCGAGTGCCTTTCGGGGCGGCCGGGGAGGCTCCGAGTGCCTTTCGGGGCATCTGGGGAGGCTCTGAGTGCCTTTCGGGGCATCCGGGAAGGCTCCGAGTGCCTTTCGGGGTGGCCGAGGAGGCTCCGAGTGCCTTTTGGGGTGGCCGGGCAGGCTCCGAGTGCCTTTGTGGGCAGCCGGGGAGACTCCGAGTGCCTTTCGGGGCAGCCGGGGAGGCTCCGAGTGCCTTTTGGGGCGGCCGGGGAGGCTCCGAGTGCCTTTGTGGGCGGCCGGGCAGGCTCCGAGTGCCTTTGTGGGCGGCCGGGCAGGCTCCGAGTGCCTTTCGGGGTGGCCGGGCCGCGTCTGAGTGCCTTTCGGGGCGGCCGGGGAGGCTCCGAGTGCCTTTGTGGGAGGTCGGGCAGGCTCCGAGTGCCTTTCGGGGCGGCCGGGGAGGCTCCGAGTGCCTTTCGGGGTGGCCGGGCAGGCTCCGAGTGCCTTTCGGGGCATCCGATGATGCTCCGAGTGCCTTTCTAGGAGGCTGGGAAGGCTCCGACTGCCTTTCGGGGTGGCCGGCCAAGGCTCCGAGTGCATTTGTGGAAGGTCGGGGAGGCTCCGAGTGCCTTTCGGGGCAGCCGGGCAGGCTCCGAGTGCCTTTCGGGGCAGCCGGGGAGGCTCCGAGTGCCTTTCGGGGAGGCCGGGCCGCCTCCGAGTGCCTTTCGGGGCGGCTGGGGCCGCCTCCGAGTGGCTTTCCGGGTGGCCGGGCCGGCTTCAAGTACCTTTCGGGGGGGCAGGCCAAGGCTCCGAGTGCCTTTGTGGGTGGCCGGGGAGGCTCTGAGTGCCTTTCGGGGCGGCCAGTGAGGCTCCGAGTGCCTTTTGGGGTGGCCGGGCCGCCTCCGAGTACCTTTGGAGGCGGCCGGGGAGGCTCCGAGTGCCTTTGTGGGAGGCCGGGCAGGCTCCGAGTGCCTTTCGGGGCGGCCGGGGAGGCTCCGAGTGGCTTTCGGGGAGGCCGGGCCGCCTCCGAGTGCCTTTCGTGGCGGCAGGGGAGGCTCCGAGTGCTTTTGGGGGCGGCCGGGGAGGCTCCGAGTGCCTTTCGGGGTGGCCGGACCACCTCCGAGTGCCTTTTGGTGCGGCCGGGGAGGCTCCGAGTGCCTTTGTGGGTGGCCGGGCCGGCTCCGAGTGCCTTTCGGGCGGACGGGGAGGCTCCGAGTGCCTTTCGGGGTGGCTGGTCCGCCTCCGAGTGCCTTTCGGGGCGACCGGGCTGGCTCAAAGTGCCTTTTGGTGCAACCGGGCCACCTCCGAGTGCCTTTTGGGGAGGCCGGGGAGGCTCCGAGTGCCTTTGTGGGCGGTCAGGTTGCCTCCGAGTGCCTTTGTGGGCGGCCGGGGAGGCTCCGAGTGCCTTTGTGGGCGGCGGGGAGGCTCCGAGTGCCTTTGTGGGTTGCCGGACTGCCTCCGAGTGCCTTTCGAGGCAGCTGGGCCCGTCCCAGTGCCTTTCCGGGAGGCCGGGCCGCCACAGAGTGCCTTTTGGTGCGGCCGGGGAGGCTCCGAGTGCCTTTTGGGGCGTCCAGGCAGGCTCCGAGTACCTTTCAGGGCGGCCGGGCCGCCTCCGAGTGCCTTTCGGGGCGACCGGGGAGGCTCCGAATGCCTTTTTGAGCGGCCTGCGAGGCTCCGAGTGCCTTTCGGTGCGGCTGGGCCACCTCCGAGTGCCTTTATGAGCGACCGGCGAGGCTCCGAGTGCCTTTCGGGGAGGCCGGGGAGGCTCCGAGTGCCTTTCGGGGCGGCCGGGGAGGCTCCGAGTGCCATTCGGGGAGGCCGGGGAGGCTCCGAGTGCCTTTTGGGGCGGCTAGGAAGGCTCCGAGTGCCTTTCGGGGAGGCCGGGGAGGCTCCGAGTGCCTTTCGGGGCGGCCGGGGAGGCTCCGAGTGCCATTCGGGGAGGC
Source organism: Struthio camelus (assembly GCF_040807025.1). Taxonomy (NCBI): domain Eukaryota; kingdom Metazoa; phylum Chordata; class Aves; order Struthioniformes; family Struthionidae; genus Struthio; species Struthio camelus. The sequence goes on from NW_027182695.1 coordinate 530,457, forward strand.
CGGGGAGGCTCCGAGTGCCTTTTGGGGCGGCTAGGAAGGCTCCAAGTGCCTTTCGGGGAGGCCGGGCAGGCTCCGAGTGCCTTTCGGGGCGGCTAGGAAGGCTCCGAGTGCCTTTCGGGGCGGCCGGGGAGGCTCCGAGTGCCTTTCGGGGCGGCTAGGAAGGCTCCGAGTGCCTTTCGGGGCGGCCGGGGAGGCTCCGAGTGCCTTTCGGGACAGCCGGGGAGGCTCCGAGTGCCTTTCGGGGAGGCCGGGCAGGCTCCGAGTGCCATTCGGGGAGGCCAGGGAGGCTCCGAGTGCCTTTCGGGGCGACCGTTCCCCCATAAAGTGCATTTCGGGGCTGCTGGGGTGGCTCCGACTGCCTTTCGGGGCGGCCGGGCGGGCTCCGAGTGCCTTTTGGGGCGGCCGGGGAGGCTCTGAGTGCCTTTCGGGGAGGCTGGTGAGGCTCCGAGTGCCTTTCGGGGCGGCCGGGGAGGCTCCGAGTGCCTTTCGGGGCGGCCGGGGAGGCTCCGAGTGCCATTCGGGGAGGCCGGGGAGGCTCCGAGTGCCTTTCGGGGCGGCCGGGCTGCCTCTGAGAGCCTTTCAGCGCGGCTGGTCCGCCTCCGAGTGCCTTTCGGGGAGGCCGGGCCGCCTCTGAGTGCCTTTGGGGGCGGCCGGGGAGGCTCCGAGTGCCTTTCGGGGTGGCCTGGGAGGCTCCGAGTGCCTTTCGAGGCGGCCGGGGAGGCTCCGAGTGCCTTTCGGGGAGGCCGGGCCGCCTCCGAGTGCCTTTCGGGGAGGCCGGGCAGGCTCTGAGTGCCTTTCGGGGCGGCCGTGGAGGCTCCGAGTACCTTTCGGGACGGCCGTGATGCCTCCGAGTGCCTTTCGGGGCGGCCGGGCCGTCTCCGAGTGCCTTTCGGGGCGGCCGGGGAGGTTCCGAGTGCCTTTCGGGTTGGTCGGGGAGGCTCCGAGTGCCTTTTGGGGTGGCCGGGGAGGCTCCGAGTGCCTTTCGGGGCAGCCAGGCAGGCTCCGAGTGGCTTTCGGGGCAGCCGGGGAGGCTCCGAGTGCCTTTGTGGGCGGCCGTTCCCCCTTAAAGTGCATTTCGGGGCTGCTGGGCTGGCTCCGACTGCCTTTCGGGGCAGCCGAGTAAGCTCCGAGAGCCTTTTGGGGTGGTCGGGCAGGCTCCGAGTGTCTTTCGGGGCGGTCGTGCAGGCTCCGAGTGCCTTTCGGGGCGGCCGGGTCGCCTACGAGTGCCTTTCGGGGCGGAGGGGAAGGCTCCGAGTGCCTTTCGGGGAGGCCGGGGAGGCTCCGAGTGCCTTTGTGGGCGGCCGGGCCGCCTCCGAGTGCCTTTCGGGGCGGCCGGGGAGGCTCCGAGTGCCTTTCAGGGTGGCCTGGGAGGCTCCGAGTGCCTTTCGAGGCGGCCTGGGAGGCTCCGAGTGCCTTTCGGGGAGGCCGGGCCGCCTCCGAGTGCCTTTTGGGATGGCCGGGCCGGCTCCGAGTGCCTTTCGGGGTGGCCTGGGAGGCTCCGAGTGCCTTTCGGGGCGGCCGGGGAGGCTCCAAGTGCCTTTCAGGGAGGCCGGACCGCCTCCGAGTGCCTTTCGGGGAGGCCGGGCCGCCTCCGAGTGCCTTTCGGGGCGGCCGGGGAGGCTCCGAGTGCCTTTCGGGGCGGCCAGGCCGCCTCTGAGAGCCTTTCGGGGCGTCCGGGGAGGCTCCGAGTGCCTTTCGGGGCGGCCGGGCTGCCTCTGAGAGCCTTTCAGCGCGGCTGGTCCGCCTCCGAGTGCCTTTCGGGGAGGCCGGGCCGCCTCTGAGTGCCTTTCGGGGCGGCCGGGGAGGCTCCGAGTGCCTTTCGGGGTGGCCTGGGAGGCTCCGAGTGCCTTTGGAGGCGGCCGGGGAGGCTCCGAGTGCCTTTCGGGGAGGCCGGGCCGCCTCCGAGTGCCTTTCGGGGAGGCCGGGCAGGCTCTGAGTGCCTTTCGGGGCGGCCGTGGAGGCTCCGAGTACCTTTCGGGACGGCCGTGATGCCTCCGAGTGCCTTTCGGGGCGGCCGGGGAGGCTCCGAGTGCCTTTCGGGGCGGCCGGGGAGGTTCCGAGTGCCTTTCGGGTTGGTCGGGGAGGCTCCGAGTGCCTTTTGGGGTGGCCGGGGAGGCTCCGAGTGCCTTTCGGGGCAGCCAGGCAGGCTCCGAGTGGCTTTCGGGGCAGCCGGGGAGGCTCCGAGTGCCTTTGTGGGCGGCCGTTCCCCCTTAAAGTGCATTTCGGGGCTGCTGGGCTGGCTCCGACTGCCTTTCGGGGCAGCCGAGTAAGCTCCGAGAGCCTTTTGGGGTGGTCGGGCAGGCTCCGAGTGTCTTTCGGGGCGGTCGTGCAGGCTCCGAGTGCCTTTCAGGCGGCCGGGTCGCCTACGAGTGCCTTTCGGGGCGGAGGGGAAGGCTCCGAGTGCCTTTCGGGGAGGCCGGGGAGGCTCCGAGTGCCTTTGTGGGCGGCCGGGCCGCCTCCGAGTGCCTTTCGGGGCAGCCGGGGAGGCTCCGAGTGCCTTTCAGGGTGGCCTGGGAGGCTCCGAGTGCCTTTCGAGGCGGCCTGGGAGGCTCCGAGTGCCTTTCGGGGTGGCCGGTGAGGCTCCGAGTACCTTTCGGGACGGCCGGGGAGGCTCCGAGTGCCTTTCGGGGAGGCTGGGGAGGCTCCGAGTGCCTTTTGGGGCGGCCGGGGAGGCTCCGAGTGCCTTTCGGGGCGGCTGGGGAGGCTCCGAGTGCCTTTTGGGGCGGCCGGGCCGCCTCCGAGTGCCTTTCGGGGCGGCCGTGGAGGCTCCGAGTGCCTTTCGGGGAGGCCGTTCCCCCATAAAGTGCATTTCGGGGCGGTCGGGCTGGCTCCGACTGCCTTTCGGGGCGGTCGTGTAGGCTCCGAGAGCCTTTTGGGGTGGTCGGGCAGGCTCCGAGTGTCTTTCGGGGCGGCCGGGGAGGCTCCGAGTGCCTTTGGAGGCGGCCGGGTCGCCTACGAGTGCCTTTCGGGGCGGAGGGGAAGGCTCCGAGTGCCTTTTGGGGCGGCCGGGCCGCCCCCGAGTGCCTTTGTGGGCGGCCGGGGAGGCTCCGAGTTCCTTTCGGGGCGGCCGGGCTGGCTCCGAGTGCCTTTTGGTGCGGCCGGGCTGGCTCCGAGTGCCTTTTGGGACGGCCGAGCCGCCTCCGAGTGCCTTTCGGGGCGGCCGGGCCGCATCCTAGTGCCATTCGGGGCGGCCGGGGAGGCTCCGAGTGCCTTTTGGGGTGGCCGGAGAGGCTCCGAGTGCCTTTCGGGACAGCCGGGGAGGCTCCGAGTGCCTTTCGGGGAGGCCGGGCAGGCTCCGAGTGCCTTTCGGGGCGGCTAGGAAGGCTCCGAGTGCCTTTCGGGGCGGCCGGGGAGGCTCCGAGTGCCTTTCGGGGCGGCTAGGAAGGCTCCGAGTGCCTTTCGGGGCGGCCGGGGAGGCTCCGAGTGCCTTTCGGGACAGCCGGGGAGGCTCCGAGTGCCTTTCGGGGAGGCCGGGCAGGCTCCGAGTGCCATTCGGGGAGGCCAGGGAGGCTCCGAGTGCCTTTCGGGGCGACCGTTCCCCCATAAAGTGCATTTCGGGGCTGCTGGGCTGGCTCAGACTGCCTTTCGGGGCGGCCGGGCGGGCTCCGAGTGCCTTTTGGGGCGGCCGGGGAGGCTCTGAGTGCCATTCGGGGAGGCTGGTGAGGCTCCGAGTGCCTTTCGGGGCGGCCGGGGAGGCTCCGAGTGCCTTTCGGGGCGGCCGGGGAGGCTCCGAGTGCCATTCGGGGAGGCCGGGGAGGCTCCGAGTGCCTTTCGGGGCGGCCGGGCTGCCTCTGAGAGCCTTTCAGCGCGGCTGGTCCGCCTCCGAGTGCCTTTCGGGGAGGCCGGGCCGCCTCTGAGTGCCTTTGGGGGCGGCCGGGGAGGCTCCGAGTGCCTTTCGGGGTGGCCTGGGAGGCTCCGAGTGCCTTTGGAGGCGGCCGGGGAGGCTCCGAGTGCCTTTCGGGGAGGCCGGGCCGCCTCCGAGTGCCTTTCGGGGAGGCCGGGCAGGCTCTGAGTGCCTTTCGGGGCGGCCGTGGAGGCTCCGAGTACCTTTCGGGACGGCCGTGATGCCTCCGAGTGCCTTTCGGGGCGGCCGGGGAGGCTCCGAGTGCCTTTCGGGGCGGCCGGGGAGGTTCCGAGTGCCTTTCGGGTTGGTCGGGGAGGCTCCGAGTGCCTTTTGGGGTGGCCGGGGAGGCTCCGAGTGCCTTTCGGGGCAGCCAGGCAGGCTCCGAGTGGCTTTCGGGGCAGCCGGGGAGGCTCCGAGTGCCTTTGTGGGCGGCCGTTCCCCCTTAAAGTGCATTTCGGGGCTGCTGGGCTGGCTCCGACTGCCTTTCGGGGCAGCCGAGTAAGCTCCGAGAGCCTTTTGGGGTGGTCGGGCAGGCTCCGAGTGTCTTTCGGGGCGGTCGTGCAGGCTCCGAGTGCCTTTCAGGCGGCCGGGTCGCCTACGAGTGCCTTTCGGGGCGGAGGGGAAGGCTCCGAGTGCCTTTCGGGGAGGCCGGGGAGGCTCCGAGTGCCTTTGTGGGCGGCCGGGCCGCCTCCGAGTGCCTTTCGGGGCGGCCGGGGAGGCTCCGAGTGCCTTTCAGGGTGGCCTGGGAGGCTCCGAGTGCCTTTCGAGGCGGCCTGGGAGGCTCCGAGTGCCTTTCGGGGAGGCCGGGCTGGCTCCGAGTGCCTTTTGGGATGGCCGGGCCGGCTCCGAGTGCCTTTCGGGGTGGCCTGGGAGGCTCCGAGTGCCTTTCGGGGCGGCCGGGGAGGCTCCAAGTGCCTTTCAGGGAGGCCGGACCGCCTCCGAGTGCCTTTCGGGGAGGCCGGGCCGCCTCCGAGTGCCTTTCGGGGCGGCCGGGGAGGCTCCGAGTGCCTTTCGGGGCGGCCAGGCCGCCTCTGAGAGCCTTTCGGGGCGTCCGGGGAGGCTCCGAGTGCCTTTCGGGGCGGCCGGGCTGCCTCTGAGAGCCTTTCAGCGCGGCTGGTCCGCCTCCGAGTGCCTTTCGGGGAGGCCGGGCCGCCTCTGAGTGCCTTTCGGGGCGGCCGGGGAGGCTCCGAGTGCCTTTCGGGTTGGCCTGGGAGGCTCCGAGTGCCTTTCGAGGCGGCCGGGGAGGCTCCGAGTGCCTTTCGGGGAGGCCGGGCCGCCTCCGAGTGCCTTTCGGGGAGGCCGGGCAGGCTCTGAGTGCCTTTCGGGGCGGCCGGGGAGGCTCCGAGTACCTTTCGGGACGGCCGTGATGCCTCCGAGTGCCTTTCGGGGTGGCCGGGGAGGCTCCGAGTGCCTTTCGGGGCGGCCGGGGAGGTTCCGAGTGCCTTTCGGGTTGGTCGGGGAGGCTCCGAGTGCCTTTTGGGGTGGCCGGGGAGGCTCCGAGTGCCTTTCGGGGCAGCCAGGCAGGCTCCGAGTGGCTTTCGGGGCAGCCGGGGAGGCTCCGAGTGCCTTTGTGGGCGGCCGTTCCCCCTTAAAGTGCATTTCGGGGCTGCTGGGCTGGCTCCGACTGCCTTTCGGGGCAGCCGAGTAAGCTCCGAGAGCCTTTTGGGGTGGTCGGGCAGGCTCCGAGTGTCTTTCGGGGCGGTCGTGCAGGCTCCGAGTGCCTTTCAGGCGGCCGGGTCGCCTACGAGTGCCTTTCGGGGCGGAGGGGAAGGCTCCGAGTGCCTTTCGGGGCGTCCGGGGAGGCTCCGAGTGCCATTCGGGGAGGCCAGGGAGGCTCCGAGTGCCTTTCGGGGCGGCCGGGCCGCCTCTGAGAGCCTTTCAGCGCGGCTGGTCCGCCTCCGAGTGCCTTTCGGGGAGGCCGGGCCGCCTCCGAGTGCCTTTCGGGGTGGCCGGTCCGCCTCCGAGTCCCTTTCAGGGCGGCAGTGCAGTCTCCGAGTGCCTTTCGAGGCGGCCGGGGAGGCTCCGAGTGCCTTTCGGGGAGGCCGGGCAGGCTCCGAGTGCCTTTCGGGGTGGCCGGGGAGGCTCCGAGCGCCTTTCGGGGAGGCCGGGGAGGCTCCGAGTGCCTTTGTGGGTGGCCGGGCCGCCTCCGAGTCCCTTTCGGGGCGGCCGGGCCGCTCCGAGTGCCTTTGGGGGCGGCCGAGTAGGCTCCGAGAGGCTTTTGGGGTGGTCGGGCAGGCTCCGAGTGTCTTTCGGGGCGGTCGTGCAGGCTCCGAGTGCCTTTGGAGACAGCCGGGTCTCCTCCGAGTGCCTTTCGGGGCGGCCGAGTAGACTCCGAGTGCCTTTTGGGGTGGTCGGGCAGGCTCCGAGTGTCTTTCGGGGCGGTTGTGCAGGCTCCGAGTGCCTTTCGAGGCGGCCGGGTCTCCTCCGAGTGCCTTTCGGGGTGGCCGGGAAGGCTCCGAGTGCCTTTCGGGGAGGCCAGGCCGCCTCCGAGTACCTTTCGGGGAGGCCTGTCCGCCTCCGAGTGCCTTTCGGGGTGGTCGGGGAGGCTACGAGTGCCTTTCAGGGTGGCTGGGGAGGCTCCGAGTGCCTTTTGGGGCGGCCGGGCCACCTCCGAGTGCCTTTTGGGGAGGCTGGGCAGGCTCCGAGTGGCTTTGTGGGCGGCCAGGGAGGCTCCGAGTGCCTTTTGGGGCGGCCGGGCCGCCTCCGAGTGCCTTTCGGGGAGGCCGGGGAGGCTCCGAGTGCCTTTCGGGGTGGCCGGGGAGGCTCCGAGTGCCTTTCGGGGTGGCCGGGGAGGCTCCGAGTGCCTTTCGGGGAGGCCGGGGAGGCTCCGAGTGCCTTTCGGGGCAGCCGTGCTGCCTCCGAGTACCTTTCGGGGCAGCCGGGGAGGCTCCGAGTGCCTTTCGGAGCGGCCGGGCAGGCTCTGAGTGCCTTTGGGGGTGGCCGGGGAGGCTCCGAGTGCCTTTCGGGGCGGTCGGGAGGCTCCGAGTGCCTTTGTGGGCGTCCAGGCAGGCTCCGAGTGCCTTTGGGGGCGGCCGGGGAGGCTCCGAGTGCCTTTGGGGGCGGCCGGGGAGGCTCCGAGTGCCTTTCAGGGTGGCCGGGGAGGCTCCGAGTGCCTTTCGGGGCGGCCAGGGAGGCTCCGAGTGCCTTTCGGGGCGGTCGGGGAGGCTCCGAGTGGCTTTTGGGACGGCAGAGCTGGCACCGAGTGCCTTTCGGGGCGGCCGGGCCAGCTCCGAGTGCCATTCGGGGTGGCCGGGGAGGCTCCGAGTGCCTTTGTGGGCCGCCCGGGTGGCTCCGAGTGCCTTTGTGGGCGTCCGGGGAGGCTCCGAGTGCCTTTTGGTGCAGCCGGGGAGGCTCCGAGTGCCTTTCGGGGCGTCCGGGGAGGCTCTGAGTGCCTTTCGGGGCATCCGGGAAGGCTCCGAGTGCCTTTCGGGGTGGCCGAGGAGGCTCCGAGTGCCTTTCGGGGTGGCCGGGCTGCCTCCGAGTGCCTTTCGGGGCGGCCGGGGAGGCTCCGAGTGCCTTTCGGGGCATCTGGGGAGGCTCTGAGTGCCTTTCGGGGCATCCGGGAAGGCTCCGAGTGCCTTTCGGGGTGGCCGAGGAGGCTCCGAGTGCCTTTTGGGGTGGCCGGGCAGGCTCCGAGTGCCTTTGTGGGCAGCCGGGGAGACTCCGAGTGCCTTTCGGGGCGGCCGGGGAGGCTCCGAGTGCCTTTTGGGGCGGCCGGGGAGGCTCCGAGTGCCTTTGTGGGCGGCCGGGGAGGCTCCGAGTGCCTTTGTGGGCGGCCGGGCAGGCTCCGAGTGCCTTTCGGGGTGGCCGGGCCGCGTCTGAGTGCCTTTCGGGGCGGCCGGGGAGGCTCCGAGTGCCTTTGTGGGAGGTCGGGCAGGCTCCGAGTGCCTTTCGGGGCGGCCGGGGAGGCTCCGAGTGCCTTTCGGGGTGGCCGGGCAGGCTCCGAGTGCCTTTCGGGGCATCCGATGATGCTCCGAGTGCCTTTCTAGGAGGCTGGGAAGGCTCCGACTGCCTTTCGGGGTGGCCGGCCAAGGCTCCGAGTGCATTTGTGGAAGGTCGGGGAGGCTCCGAGTGCCTTTCGGGGCAGCCGGGCAGGCTCCGAGTGCCTTTCGGGGCAGCCGGGGAGGCTCCGAGTGCCTTTCGGGGAGGCCGGGCCGCCTCCGAGTGCCTTTCGGGGCGGCTGGGGCCGCCTCCGAGTGGCTTTCCGGGTGGCCGGGCCGGCTTCAAGTACCTTTCGGGGGGGCAGGCCAAGGCTCCGAGTGCCTTTGTGGGTGGCCGGGGAGGCTCTGAGTGCCTTTCGGGGCGGCCAGTGAGGCTCCGAGTGCCTTTTGGGGTGGCCGGGCCGCCTCCGAGTACCTTTGGAGGCAGCCGGGGAGGCTCCGAGTGCCTTTGTGGGAGGCCGGGCAGGCTCCGAGTGCCTTTCGGGGCGGCCTGGGAGGCTCCGAGTGGCTTTCGGGGAGGCCGGGCCGCCTCCGAGTGCCTTTCGTGGCGGCAGGGGAGGCTCCGAGTGCTTTTGGGGGCGGCCGGGGAGGCTCCGAGTGCCTTTCGGGGTGGCCGGACCACCTCCGAGTGCCTTTTGGTGCGGCCGGGGAGGCTCCGAGTGCCTTTGTGGGTGGCCGGGCCGGCTCCGAGTGCCTTTCGGGCGGACGGGGAGGCTCCGAGTGCCTTTCGGGGTGGCTGGTCCGCCTCCGAGTGCCTTTCGGGGCGACCGGGCTGGCTCAAAGTGCCTTTTGGTGCAACCGGGCCACCTCCGAGTGCCTTTTGGGGAGGCCGGGGAGGCTCCGAGTGCCTTTGTGGGCGGTCAGGTTGCCTCCGAGTGCCTTTGTGGGCGGCCGGGGAGGCTCCGAGTGCCTTTGTGGGCGGCGGGGAGGCTCCGAGTGCCTTTGTGGGTTGCCGGACTGCCTCCGAGTGCCTTTCGAGGCAGCTGGGCCCGTCCCAGTGCCTTTCCGGGAGGCCGGGCCGCCACAGAGTGCCTTTTGGTGCGGCCGGGGAGGCTCCGAGTGCCTTTTGGGGCGTCCAGGCAGGCTCCGAGTACCTTTCAGGGCGGCCGGGCCGCCTCCGAGTGCCTTTCGGGGCGACCGGGGAGGCTCCGAATGCCTTTTTGAGCGGCCTGCGAGGCTCCGAGTGCCTTTCGGTGCGGCTGGGCCACCTCCGAGTGCCTTTATGAGCGACCGGCGAGGCTCCGAGTGCCTTTCGGGGAGGCCGGGGAGGCTCCGAGTGCCTTTCGGGGCGGCCGGGGAGGCTCCGAGTGCCATACGGGGAGGCCGGGGAGGCTCCGAGTGCCTTTTGGGGCGGCTAGGAAGGCTCCGAGTGCCTTTCGGGGAGGCCGGGGAGGCTCCGAGTGCCTTTCGGGGCGGCCGGGGAGGCTCCGAGTGCCATTCGGGGAGGCCGGGGAGGCTCCGAGTGCCTTTTGGGGCGGCTAGGAAGGCTCCGAGTGCCTTTCGGGGAGGCCGGGCAGGCTCCGAGTGCCTTTCGGGGCGGCTAGGAAGGCTCCGAGTGCCTTTCGGGGCGGCCGGGGAGGCTCCGAGTGCCTTTCGGGGCGGCTAGGAAGGCTCCGAGTGCCTTTCGGGGCGGCCGGGGAGGCTCCGAGTGCCTTTCGGGACAGCCGGGGAGGCTCCGAGTGCCTTTCGGGGAGGCCGGGCAGGCTCCGAGTGCCATTCGGGGAGGCCAGGGAGGCTCCGAGTGCCTTTCGGGGCGACCGTTCCCCCATAAAGTGCATTTCGGGGCTGCTGGGGTGGCTCCGACTGCCTTTCGGGGCGGCCGGGCAGGCTCCGAGTGCCTTTTGGGGCGGCCGGGGAGGCTCTGAGTGCCTTTCGGGGAGGCCGGGCCGCCTCCGAGTGCCTTTCGGGGCGGCCGGGGAGGCTCCGAGTGCCTTTCGGGGCGGCCAGGCCGCCTCTGAGAGCCTTTCGGGGCGTCCGGGGAGGCTCCGAGTGCCTTTCGGGGCGGCCGGGCTGCCTCTGAGAGCCTTTCAGCGCGGCTGGTCCGCCTCCGAGTGCCTTTCGGGGAGGCCGGGCCGCCTCTGAGTGCCTTTCGGGGCGGCCGGGGAGGCTCCGAGTGCCTTTCGGGTTGGCCTGGGAGGCTCCGAGTGCCTTTCGAGGCGGCCGGGGAGGCTCCGAGTGCCTTTCGGGGAGGCCGGGCCGCCTCCGAGTGCCTTTCGGGGAGGCCGGGCAGGCTCTGAGTGCCTTTCGGGGCGGCCGTGGAGGCTCCGAGTACCTTTCGGGACGGCCGTGATGCCTCCGAGTGCCTTTCGGGGCGGCCGGGGAGGCTCCGAGTGCCTTTCGGGGCGGCCGGGGAGGTTCCGAGTGCCTTTCGGGTTGGTCGGGGAGGCTCCGAGTGCCTTTTGGGGTGGCCGGGGAGGCTCCGAGTGCCTTTCGGGGCAGCCAGGCAGGCTCCGAGTGGCTTTCGGGGCAGCCGGGGAGGCTCCGAGTGCCTTTGTGGGCGGCCGTTCCCCCTTAAAGTGCATTTCGGGGCTGCTGGGCTGGCTCCGACTGCCTTTCGGGGCAGCCGAGTAAGCTCCGAGAGCCTTTTGGGGTGGTCGGGCAGGCTCCGAGTGTCTTTCGGGGCGGTCGTGCAGGCTCCGAGTGCCTTTCAGGCGGCCGGGTCGCCTACGAGTGCCTTTCGGGGCGGAGGGGAAGGCTCCGAGTGCCTTTCGGGGCGTCCGGGGAGGCTCCGAGTGCCATTCGGGGAGGCCAGGCAGGCTCCGAGTGCCTTTCGGGGCGGCCGGGCCGCCTCTGAGAGCCTTTCAGCGCGGCTGGTCCGCCTCCGAGTGCCTTTCGGGGAGGCCGGGCCGCCTCCGAGTGCCTTTCGGGGTGGCCGGTCCGCCTCCGAGTCCCTTTCAGGGCGGCAGTGCAGTCTCCGAGTGCCTTTCGAGGCGGCCGGGGAGGCTCCGAGTGCCTTTCGGGGAGGCCGGGCAGGCTCCGAGTGCCTTTCGGGGTGGCCGGGGAGGCTCCGAGCGCCTTTCGGGGAGGCCGGGGAGGCTCCGAGTGCCTTTGTGGGTGGCCGGGCCGCCTCCGAGTCCCTTTCAGGGCGGCCGGGCCGCTCCGAGTGCCTTTGGGGGCGGCCGAGTAGGCTCCGAGAGGCTTTTGGGGTGGTCGGGCAGGCTCCGAGTGTCTTTTGGGGCGGTCGTGCAGGCTCCGAGTGCCTTTGGAGACAGCCGGGTCTCCTCCGAGTGCCTTTCGGGGCGGCCGAGTAGGCTCCGAGAGCCTTTTGGGGTGGTCGGGCAGGCTCCGAGTGTCTTTCGGGGCGGTTGTGCAGGCTCCGAGTGCCTTTCGAGGCGGCCGGGTCTCCTCCGAGTGCCTTTCGGGGTGGCCGGGAAGGCTCCGAGTGCCTTTCGGGGAGGCCAGGCCGCCTCCGAGTACCTTTCGGGGAGGCCTGTCCGCCTCCGAGTGCCTTTCGGGGTGGTCGGGGAGGCTACGAGTGCCTTTCAGGGTGGCTGGGGAGGCTCCGAGTGCCTTTTGGGGCGGCCGGGCCACCTCCGAGTGCCTTTTGGGGAGGCTGGGCAGGCTCCGAGTGGCTTTGTGGGCGGCCAGGGAGGCTCCGAGTGCCTTTTGGGGCGGCCGGGCCGCCTCCGAGTGCCTTTCGGGGTGGCCGGGGAGGCTCCGAGTGCCTTTCGGGGTGGCCGGGGAGGCTCCGAGTTCCTTTCGGGGCGGCCAGGGAGGCTCCGAGTGCCTTTGGGGGCGGCCGTGGAGGCTCCGATTGCCTTTGTGGGCGGCCGGGCCCCCTACGAGTGCCTTTTGGGGTGTCCGTGGAGGCTCCGAGTGCCTTTGTGGGCGGCCGGGGAGGCTCCGAGTGCCTTTCGGAGCGGCCGGGGAGGCTCCGAGTGCCTTTCGGGGCAGCCGTGCTGCCTCCGAGTACCTTTCGGGGCAGCCGGGGAGGCTCCGAGTGCCTTTCGGAGCCGCCGGGCAGGCTCTGAGTGCCTTTGGGGGTGGCCGGGGAGGCTCCGAGTGCCTTTCGGGGCGGTCGGGAGGCTCCGAGTGCCTTTGTGGGCGTCCAGGCAGGCTCCGAGTGCCTTTCAGGGTGGCCGGGGAGGCTCCGAGTGCCTTTCGGGGCGGCCAGGGAGGCTCCGAGTGCCTTTCGGGGCGGTCGGGGAGGCTCCGAGTGGCTTTTGGGACGGCAGAGCTGGCACCGAGTGCCTTTCGGGGCGGCCGGGCCAGCTCCGAGTGCCATTCGGGGTGGCCGGGGAGGCTCCGAGTGCCTTTGTGGGCCGCCCGGGTGGCTCCGAGTGCCTTTGTGGGCGTCCGGGGAGGCTCCGAGTGCCTTTTGGTGCAGCCGGGGAGGCTCCGAGTGCCTTTCGGGGCGTCCGGGGAGGCTCTGAGTGCCTTTCGGGGCATCCGGGAAGGCTCCGAGTGCCTTTCGGGGTGGCCGAGGAGGCTCCGAGTGCCTTTCGGGGTGGCCGGGCTGCCTCCGAGTGCCTTTCGGGGCGGCCGGGGAGGCTCCGAGTGCCTTTCGGGGCATCTGGGGAGGCTCTGAGTGCCTTTCGGGGCATCCGGGAAGGCTCCGAGTGCCTTTCGGGGTGGCCGAGGAGGCTCCGAGTGCCTTTGGGGGTGGCCGGGCAGGCTCCGAGTGCCTTTGTGGGCAGCCGGGGAGACTCCGAGTGCCTTTCGGGGCGGCCGGGGAGGCTCCGAGTGCCTTTTGGGGCGGCCGGGGAGGCTCCGAGTGCCTTTGTGGGCGGCCGGGCAGGCTCCGAGTGCCTTTGTGGGCGGCCGGGCAGGCTCCGAGTGCCTTTCGGGGTGGCCGGGCCGCGTCTGAGTGCCTTTCGGGGCGGCCGGGGAGGCTCCGAGTGCCTTTGTGGGAGGTCGGGCAGGCTCCGAGTGCCTTTCGGGGCGGCCGGGGAGGCTCCGAGTGCCTTTCGGGGCGGCCGGCGAGGCTCCGAGTGCCTTTCGGGGTGGCCGGGCAGGCTCCGAGTGCCTTTCGGGGCATCCGATGATGCTCCGAGTGCCTTTCTAGGAGGCTGGGAAGGCTCCGACTGCCTTTCGGGGTGGCCGGCCAAGGCTCCGAGTGCATTTGTGGAAGGTCGGGGAGGCTCCGAGTGCCTTTCGGGGCGGCCGGGCAGGCTCCGAGTGCCTTTCGGGGTGGCCGGGCCGCGTCTGAGTGCCTTTCGGGGCGGCCGGGGAGGCTCCGAGTGCCTTTGTGGGAGGTCGGGCAGGCTCCGAGTGCCTTTCGGGGCGGCCGGGGAGGCTCCGAGTGCCTTTCGGGGCGGCCGGCGAGGCTCCGAGTGCCTTTCGGGGTGGCCGGGCAGGCTCCGAGTGCCTTTCGGGGCATCCGATGATGCTCCGAGTGCCTTTCTAGGAGGCTGGGAAGGCTCCGACTGCCTTTCGGGGTGGCCGGCCAAGGCTCCGAGTGCATTTGTGGAAGGTCGGGGAGGCTCCGAGTGCCTTTCGGGGCGGCCGGGCAGGCTCCGAGTGCCTTTCGGGGCAGCCGGGGAGGCTCCGAGTGCCTTTCGGGGAGGCCGGGCCGCCTCCGAGTGCCTTTCGGGGCGGCTGGGGCCGCCTCCGAGTGGCTTTCCGGGTGGCCGGGCCGGCTTCAAGTACCTTTCGGGGGGGCAGGCCAAGGCTCCGAGTGCCTTTGTGGGTGGCCGGGGAGGCTCTGAGTGCCTTTCGGGGCGGCCAGTGAGGCTCCGAGTGCCTTTTGGGGTGGCCGGGCCACCTCCGAGTACCTTTGGAGGCGGCCGGGGAGGCTCCGAGTGCCTTTGTGGGAGGCCGGGCAGGCTCCGAGTGCCTTTCGGGGCGGCCGGGGAGGCTCCGAGTGGCTTTCGGGGAGGCCGGGCCGCCTCCGAGTGCCTTTCGTGGCGGCAGGGGAGGCTCCGAGTGCTTTTGGGGGCGGCCGGGGAGGCTCCGAGTGCCTTTCGGGGTGGCCGGACCACCTCCGAGTGCCTTTTGGTGCGGCCGGGGAGGCTCCGAGTGCCTTTGTGGGTGGCCGGGCCGGCTCCGAGTGCCTTTCGGGCGGACGGGGAGGCTCCGAGTGCCTTTCGGGGTGGCTGGTCCGCCTCCGAGTGCCTTTCGGGGCGACCGGGCTGGCTCAAAGTGCCTTTTGGTGCAACCGGGCCACCTCCGAGTGCCTTTTGGGGAGGCCGGGGAGGCTCCGAGTGCCTTTGTGGGCGGTCAGGTTGCCTCCGAGTGCCTTTGTGGGCGGCCGGGGAGGCTCCGAGTGCCTTTGTGGGCGGCGGGGAGGCTCCGAGTGCCTTTGTGGGTTGCCGGACTGCCTCCGAGTGCCTTTCGAGGCAGCTGGGCCCGTCCCAGTGCCTTTCCGGGAGGCCGGGCCGCCACAGAGTGCCTTTTGGTGCGGCCGGGGAGGCTCCGAGTGCCTTTTGGGGCGTCCAGGCAGGCTCCGAGTACCTTTCAGGGCGGCCGGGCCGCCTCCGAGTGCCTTTCGGGGCGACCGGGGAGGCTCCGAATGCCTTTTTGAGCGGCCTGCGAGGCTCCGAGTGCCTTTCGGTGCGGCTGGGCCACCTCCGAGTGCCTTTATGAGCGACCGGCGAGGCTCCGAGTGCCTTTCGGGGAGGCCGGGGAGGCTCCAAGTGCCTTTGTGGGTGGCCGAACCGACTCCGAGTGCCTTTCGGGGCGTCCGCGGAGGCTCTGAGTGCCTTTCAGGGTGGCCGAGCCGCCTCCGAGTGCCTTTGTGGCGGCCGGGCAGGCTCCGAGTGCCTTTCGGTGCGACTGTGGAGGCTCCGAGTGCCTTTCGGGGCGGCCGGGCCGCCTCCGAGTGCCTTTCGGAGTGGCCGGGCCGCCTCCCAGTGCCTTTTGGGGCGGCCGGGGCCGCCTCCGAGTGGCTTTCGGGGCGGCCGGGCTGGCTCCGAGTGCCATTCGGGGGGGCCGGGGAGGCTCTGAGTGCCTTTCGGGGCGGCCGGGCCGCCTCCGAGTGCCTTTCGGGGCGGCCGAGAAGGCTCCGAGTGCCTTTCGGGGTGGCTGGGATGTCTCCGAGTGCCTTTCGGGGCGGCCGGGGAGGCTCCGAGTGCCTTTCGGGGCGGCCAGGGAGGCTCCGAGTGCCTTTCGGGGTGGCCGGGCCGCTCCGAGTGCCTTTTGGGGCATCCGGGGAGGCTCTGAGTGCCTTTCGGGGCGGCCAGGGAGGCTCTGAGTGCCTTTCGGGGCAGCCGGGCCGCCTCCGAGTGCCTTTCGGAGTGGCCAGGGAGGCTCCGAGTGCCTTTCCGGGTGGCCGGGGAGGCTCCTAGAGCCTTTCGGGGTGGCCGGAGAGGGTCCGAGTGCCTTTCGGGGCGGAGGGGAAGGCTCCGAGTGCCTTTCGGGGTGGCCGGGCCGCCTCCGAGTGCCATTCGGGGGGGTGCCGGAGAGGCTCCGAGTGCCTTTCGGGGCAGCCGGGCCAGCTCCGTGTGCCTTTTGGGACGACCGAGCCACCTCCGAGTGCCTTTCGGGGTGGCCAGGCCGGCTCCGAGTGCCTTTTGGGGTGGCCGGGCCGCCTCCGAGTGCCTTTCGGGGCGGCCGGGGAGGCTCCAAGTGCCTTTCGGGGTGGCCCGACCACTTCCGAGTGCCTTTTGGTGCGGCCGGGGAGGCTCCGAGTGCCTTTCGGGGTGGCCGGTCCGCCTCCGAGTGCCTTTCGGGGAGGCCAGGCCCACTCCGAGTGCCTTTGGGGCAGCCGGGGAGGCTCCGAGTCCCTTTCGGGGAGGCCGGGGAGGCTCCGAGTGCCTTTTGGGGCGGCCGGGCCGCCTCCGAGTGCCTTTTGGGGTGTCGGGGGAGGCTCCGAGTGCCTTTCGGGGGGACCGGGCCGGCTCCGAGTGCCTTTCGGGGGAAGCGGGCCGGCTCCGAGTGCCTTTCGGGGAGGCCGGGGAGGCTCCGAGTGCCTTTCGGGGCAGCCGGGGAGGCTCCGAGTGCCTTTGGGGGTGGCCGGGGAGGCTCCGAGTGCCTTTGGGGGTGGCCGGGCAGGCTCCGAGTGCCTTTCGGGGTGGCCGGGGAGGCTCCGAGTGCCTTTCGGGGTGGCCGGGGAGGCTCCGAGTGCCTTTGGGGGCGGCTAGGAAGGCTCCGAGTGCCTTTCGGGGCGGCCGGGGAACTCTGAGTGCCTTTCAGGGCGGCTGGGGAGGCTCCGAGTGCCTTTCGGGGAGGCCGGGCCGCCTCCGAGTGCTTTTTGGGGTGGCCGGGCCGCCTCCCAGTGCCTTTTGGGGCGGCCGGGGCCGCCTCCGAGTGGCTTTCGGGGCGGCCGGGCTGGCTCCGAGTGCCATTCGGGGGGGCCGGGGAGGCTCTGAGTGCCTTTCGGGGCGGCCGGGCCGCCTCCGAGTGCCTTTCGGGGCGGCCGAGAAGGCTCCGAGTGCCTTTCGGGGTGGCTGGGATGTCTCCGAGTGCCTTTCGGGGCGGCCGGGGAGGCTCCGAGTGCCTTTCGGGGCGGCCAGGGAGGCTCCGAGTGCCTTTCGGGGTGGCCGGGCCGCTCCGAGTGCCTTTTGGGGCATCCGGGGAGGCTCTGAGTGCCTTTCGGGGCGGCCAGGGAGGCTCTGAGTGCCTTTCGGGGCAGCCGGGCCGCCTCCGAGTGCCTTTCGGAGTGGCCAGGGAGGCTCCGAGTGCCTTTCCGGGTGGCCGGGGAGGCTCCTAGAGCCTTTCGGGGTGGCCGGAGAGGGTCCGAGTGCCTTTCGGGGCGGAGGGGAAGGCTCCGAGTGCCTTTCGGGGTGGCCGGGCCGCCTCCGAGTGCCATTCGGGGGGGTGCCGGAGAGGCTCCGAGTGCCTTTCGGGGCAGCCGGGCCAGCTCCGTGTGCCTTTTGGGACGACCGAGCCACCTCCGAGTGCCTTTCGGGGTGGCCAGGCCGGCTCCGAGTGCCTTTTGGGGTGGCCGGGCCGCCTCCGAGTGCCTTTCGGGGCGGCCGGGGAGGCTCCGAGTGCCTTTCGGGGTGGCCCGACCACCTCCGAGTGCCTTTTGGTGCGGCCGGGGAGGCTCCGAGTGACTTTCGGGGTGGCCGGGCCGCCTCCGAGTGCCTTTCGGGGAGGCCAGGCCCACTCCGAGTGCCTTTGGGGCAGCCGGGGAGGCTCCGAGTCCCTTTCGGGGAGGCCGGGGAGGCTCCGAGTGCCTTTTGGGGTGGCCGGGCCGCCTCCGAGTGCCTTTTGGGGTGTCGGGGGAGGCTCCGAGTGCCTTTCGGGGGGACCGGGCCGGCTCCGAGTGCCTTTCGGGGGAAGCGGGCCGGCTCCGAGTGCCTTTCGGGGAGGCCGGGGAGGCTCCGAGTGCCTTTCGGGGCAGCCGGGGAGGCTCCGAGTGCCTTTGGGGGTGGCCGGGGAGGCTCCGAGTGCCTTTGGGGGTGGCCGGGCAGGCTCCGAGTGCCTTTCGGGGTGGCCGGGGAGGCTCCGAGTGCCTTTCGGGGTGGCCGGGGAGGCTCCGAGTGCCTTTGGGGGCGGCTAGGAAGGCTCCGAGTGCCTTTCGGGGCGGCCGGGGAACTCTGAGTGCCTTTCAGGGCGGCTGGGGAGGCTCCGAGTGCCTTTCGGGGAGGCCGGGCCGCCTCCGAGTGCTTTTTGGGGTGGCCGGGCCGCATCCTAGTGCCTTTCGGGGCGGCCGGGGAGGCTCCGAGTGCCTTTCGGGGTGGCCGGGCCGCCTCCGAGTGCCATCGGGGCGGCCGGGGAGGCTCCGAGTGCCTTTCGGGGCGGCCGGGGAGGCTCCGAGTGCCTTTCGGGGCGTCCAGGCCTCCTCCGAGTGCCTTTCGGGGCGGCCGGGGCTGCCTCCGAGTGCCTTTGTTGGCGGCCGGGCCGCCTCCGAGTGCCTTTCGGGGCGACCGGGGAGGCTCCGAATGCCTTTTTGAGCGGCCTGCGAGGCTCCGAGTGCCTTTCGGTGCGGCTGGGCCACCTCCGAGTGCCTTTATGAGCGACCGGGCAGGCTCCGAGTGCCTTTCGGTGCGACTGGGGAGGCTCCGAGTGCCTTTCGTGGCGGCCTGGGAGGTTCCGAGTGCCTATCAGGGCATCCGGGGAGGCTCTGAGTGCCTTTCGGGGAGGCTGGGGAGGCTCCGAGTGCCTTTTGGGGCGGCCGGGGAGGTTCCGAGTGCCCTTGGGGGCGGCCGGGGAGGCTCCGAGTGCCTTTCGGGGGGCCGTGGACGCTCTGAGTGCCTTTGGGGGTTGCCGGCCCCTCTCCGAGTGCCTTTTGGGGTGTCCGGGGAGGCTCCGAGTGCCTTTCGGTGCAGCCGGGGAGGCTCTGAGTGCCTTTCGGGGCATCCGGGAAGGCTCCGAGTGCCTTTCGGGGTTGCCGAGGAGGCTCCGAGTGCCTTTCGGGGTGGCCGGGCTGCCTCCGAGTGCCCTTGGGGGCGGCCGGGGAGGCTCCGAGTGCCTTTCGGGGCATCTGGGGAGGCTCTGAGTGCCTTTCGGGGGGCCGGCGACGCTCTGAGTGCCTTTGGGGTTGGCCGGGCCATCTCCGAGTGCCTTTGTGGGCAGCCGGGGAGACTCCGAGTGCCTTTCGGGGCGGCCGGGGAGGCTCCGAGTGCCTTTTGGGGCGGCCGGGGAGTCTCCGAGTGCCTTTCGAGGCGGCCGGGGAGGCTCCGAGTGCCTTTGTGGGCGGCCGGGGAGGCTCCGAGTGCCTTTCGGGGTGGCCGGGCCGCTTCTGCGTGCCTTTCGGGGCGGCCGGGGAGGCTCCGAGTGCCTTTGTGGGAGGTCGGGCAGGCTCCGAGTGCCTTTTGGGGCGGCCGGGGAGGCTCCGAGTACCTTTCGGGGCGGCCGGGCAAGCTCCGAGTGCCTTTGGGGGTGGCCGGGCAGGCTCCGAGTGCCTTTGTGGGCAGCCGGGGAGACTCCGAGTGCCTTTCGGGGCGGCCGGGGAGGCTCCGAGTGCCTTTTGGGGCGGCCGGGGAGCCTCCGAGTGCCTTTCGAGGCGGCCGGGCAGGCTCCGAGTGCCTTTGTGGGCGGCCGGGCAGGCTCCGAGTGCCTTTCGGGGTGGCCGGGCCGCGTCTGAGTGCCTTTCGGGGCGGCCGGGGAGGCTCCGAGTGCCTTTGTGGGAGGTCGGGCAGGCTCCGAGTGCCTTTCGGGGCGGCCGGGGAGGCTCCGAGTGCCTTTCGGGGCGGCCGGCGAGGCTCCGAGTGCCTTTCGGGGCGGCCGGGGAGGCTCCGAGTGCCTTTCGGGGTGGCCGGGCAGGCTCCGAGTGCCTTTCGGGGCATCCGATGATGCTCCGAGTGCCTTTCTAGGAGGCTGGGAAGGCTCCGACTGCCTTTCGGGGTGGCCGGCCAAGGCTCCGAGTGCATTTGTGGAAGGTCGGGGAGGCTCCGAGTGCCTTTCGGGGCAGCCGGGCAGGCTCCGAGTGCCTTTCGGGGCAGCCGGGGAGGCTCCGAGTGCCTTTCGGGGAGGCCGGGCCGCCTCCGAGTGCCTTTCGGGGCGGCTGGGGCCGCCTCCGAGTGGCTTTCCGGGTGGCCGGGCCGGCTTCAAGTACCTTTCGGGGGGGCAGGCCAAGGCTCCGAGTGCCTTTGTGGATGGCCGGGGAGGCTCTGAGTGCCTTTCGGGGCGGCCAGTGAGGCTCCGAGTGCCTTTCGGGGTGGCCGGGCCACATCCGAGTACCTTTGGAGGCGGCCGGGGAGGCTCCGAGTGCCTTTGTGGGAGGCCGGGCAAGTTCCGAGTGCCTTTCGGGGCGGCCGGGGAGGCTCCGAGTGGCTTTCGGGGCGGCCGGGGAGGCTCCGAGTGCCTTTCGTGGCGGCAGGGGAGGCTCCGAGTGCCTTTCGGGGTGTCCGGGGAGGCTCCGAGTGCCTTTCGGGGTGGCCGGACCACCTCCGAGTGCCTTTTGGTGCGGCCGGGGAGGCTCCGAGTGCCTTTGTGGGTGGCCGGGCCGGCTCCGAGTGCCTTTCGGGCGGACGGGGAGGCTCCGAGTGCCTTTCGGGGTGGCTGGTCCGCCTCCGAGTGCCTTTCGGGGCGACCGGGCCGGCTCAAAGTGCCTTTTGGTGCAACCGGGCCACCTCCGAGTGCCTTTTGGGGAGGCCGGGGAGGCTCCGAGTGCCTTTGTGGGCGGTCAGGTTGCCTCCGAGTGCCTTTGTGGGCGGCCGGGGAGGCTCCGAGTGCCTTTGTGGGCGGCGGGGAGGCTCCGAGTGCCTTTGTGGGTTGCCGGACTGCCTCCGAGTGCCTTTCGAGGCAGCTGGGCCCGTCCCAGTGCCTTTCCGGGAGGCCGGGCCGCCACAGAGTGCCTTTTGGTGCGGCCGGGGAGGCTCCGAGTGCCTTTTGGGGCGTCCGGGCAGGCTCCGAGTACCTTTCAGGGCGGCCGGGCCGCCTCCGAGTGCCTTTCGGGGAGGCCGGGCCGCCTCCGAGTGCCTTTCGGGGCGGCCGTGGAGGCTCCGAGTACCTTTCGGGACGGCCGTGATGCCTCCGAGTGCCTTTCGGGGCGGCCGGGCCGTCTCCGAGTGCCTTTCGGGGCGGCCGGGGAGGTTCCGAGTGCCTTTCGGGTTGGTCGGGGAGGCTCCGAGTGCCTTTCGGGGTGGCCTGGCAGGCTCCGAGTGCCTTTCGGGGCGGCCGGGCAGGCTCCGATTGCCTTTTGGGGCAGCCGGGGAGGCTCCGACTGCCTTTCGGGGCGGCCGGGGAGGCTCCGAGTGCCTTTGTGGGCGGCCGTTCCCCCATAAAGTGCATTTCGGGGCGTTCGGGCTGGCTCCGACTGCCTTTCGGGGCGGTCGTGTAGGCTCCGAGAGCCTTTTGGGGTGGTCGGGCAGGCTCCGAGTGTCTTTCGGGGCGGCCGGGGAGGCTCCGAGTGCCTTTGGAGGCGGCCGGGTCGCCTACGAGTGCCTTTCGGGGCGGAGGGGAAGGCTCCGAGTGCCTTTCGGGGAGGCCGGGGAGGCTCCGAGTGCCTTTGTGGGCGGCCGGGCCGCCTCCGAGTGCCTTTCGGGGCGGCCGGGGAGGCTCCGAGTGCCTTTCGGGGTGGCCTGGGAGGCTCCGAGTGCCTTTCGGGGCGGCCGGGGAGGCTCCGAGTGCCTTTCGGGGAGGCCAGGCCGCCTCCGAGTGCCTTTCGGGGCGGAGGGGAAGGCTCCGAGTGCCTTTCGGGGCAGCCGGGGAGGCTCCGAGTGCCTTTCGGGGAGGCCGGGCTAGCTCCGAGTGCCTTTTGGGATGGCCGAGCCGGCTACGAGTGCCTTTCGGGGGTGGCCTGGGAGGCTCCGAGTGCCTTTGTGGGCGGCCGGGGAGGCTCCGAGTGCCTTTCAGGGAGGCCGGACCGCCTCCGAGTGCCTTTCGGGGAGGCCGGGCCGCCTCCGAGTGCCTTTCGGGGTGGCCGGGGAGGCTCCGAGTACCTTTCGGGACGGCCGGGGAGGCTCCGAGTGCCTTTCGGGGAGGCTGGGGAGGCTCCGAGTGCCTTTTGGGGCGGCCGTGGAGGTTCCGAATGCCTTTCGGGGCGGCTGGGGAGGCTCCGAGTGCCTTTTGGGGCGGCCGGGCCGCCTCCGAGTGCCTTTCGGGGCGGCCGTGGAGGCTCCGAGTGCCTTTCGGGGAGGCCGTTCCCCCATAAAGTGCATTTCGGGGCGGTCGGGCTGGCTCCGACTGCCTTTCGGGGCGGTCGTGTAGGCTCCGAGAGCCTTTTGGGGTGGTCGGGCAGGCTCCGAGTGTCTTTCGGGGCGGCCGGGGAGGCTCCGAGTGCCTTTGGAGGCGGCCGGGTCGCCTACGAGTGCCTTTCGGGGCGGAGGGGAAGGCTCCGAGTGCCTTTTGGGGCGGCCGGGCCGCCCCCGAGTGCCTTTGTGGGCGGCCAGGGAGGCTCCGAGTTCCTTTCGGGGCGGCCGGGCTGGCTCCGAGTGCCTTTTGGTGCGGCCGGGCCGCCTCCGAGTGCCTTTTGGGACGGCCGAGCCGGCTCCGAGTGCCTTTCGGGGCGGCCGGGCCGCATCCTAGTGCCATTCGGGGGGGCCGGGGAGGCTCCGAGTGCCTTTTGGGGTGGCCGGAGAGGCTCCGAGTGCCTTTCGGGACGGCCGGGGAGGCTCCGAGTGCCTTTCGGGGAGGCCGGGCAGGCTCCGAGTGCCTTTCGGGGCGGCTAGGAAGGCTCCGAGTGCCTTTCGGGGCGGCCGGGGAGGCTCCGAGTGCCTTTCGGGGCGGCCGGGCCGCCTCCGAGTGCCATTCGGGGAGGCCAGGGAGGCTCCGAGTGCCTTTCGGGGCGACCGTTCCCCCATAAAGTGCATTTCGGGGCTGCTGGGCTGGCTCAGACTGCCTTTCGGGGCGGCCGGGCGGGCTCCGAGTGCCTTTTGGGGCGGCCGGGGAGGCTCTGAGTGCCTTTCGGGGAGGCTGGTGAGGCTCCGAGTGCCTTTCGGGGCGGCCGGGGAGGCTCTGAGTGCCTTTCGGGGCGGCCGGGGAGGCTCCGAGTGCCATTCGGGGAGGCCGGGGAGGCTCCGAGTGCCTTTCGGGGCGGCCGGGCTGCCTCTGAGAGCCTTTCAGCGCGGCTGGTCCGCCTCCGAGTGCCTTTCGGGGAGGCCGGGCCGCCTCTGAGTGCCTTTCGGGGCGGCCGGGGAGGCTCCGAGTGCCTTTCGGGGTGGCCTGGGAGGCTCCGAGTGCCTTTCGAGGCGGCCGGGGAGGCTCCGAGTGCCTTTCGGGGAGGCCGGGCCGCCTCCGAGTGCCTTTCGGGGAGGCCGGGCAGGCTCTGAGTGCCTTTCGGGGCGGCCGTGGAGGCTCCGAGTACCTTTCGGGACGGCCGTGATGCCTCCGAGTGCCTTTTGGGGCGTCCGGGCAGGCTCCGAGTACCTTTCAGGGCGGCCGGGCCGCCTCCGAGTGCCTTTCGGGGAGGCCGGGCCGCCTCCGAGTGCCTTTCGGGGCGGCCGTGGAGGCTCCGAGTACCTTTCGGGACGGCCGTGATGCCTCCGAGTGCCTTTCGGGGAGGCCGGGCCGTCTCCGAGTGGCTTTCGGGGCAGCCGGGGAGGTTCCGAGTGCCTTTCGGGTTGGTCGGGGAGGCTCCGAGTGCCTTTCGGGGTGGCCGGGGAGGCTCCGAGTGCCTTTCGGGGCGGCCGGGCTGGCTCCGATTGCCTTTCGGGGCAGCCGGGGAGGCTCCGACTGCCTTTCGGGGCAGCCGGGGAGGCTCCGAGTGCCTTTGTGGGCGGCCGTTCCCCCTTAAAGTGCATTTCGGGGCTGCTGGGCTGGCTCCGACTGCCTTTCGGGGCGGCCGAGTAGGCTCTGAGAGCCTTTTGGGGTGGTCGGGCAGGCTCCGAGTGCCTTTGGAGGCGGCCGGGTCGCCTACGAGTGCCTTTCGGGGCGGAGGGGAAGGCTCCGAGTGCCTTTCGGGGAGGCCGGGGAGGCTCCGAGTGCCTTTGTGGGCGGCCGGGCCACCTCCGAGTGCCTTTCGGGGCGGCCGGGGAGGCTCCGAGTGCCTTTCGGGGTGGCCTGGGAGGCTCCGAGTGCCTTTCGGGGCGGCCGGGGAGGCTCCGAGTGCCTTTCGGGGAGGCCAGGCCGCCTCCGAGTGCCTTTCGGGGCGGAGGGGAAGGCTCCGAGTGCCTTTCGGGGCAGCCGGGGAGGCTCCGAGTGCCTTTCGGGGAGGCCGGGCTGGCTCCGAGTGCCTTTTGGGATGGCCGAGCCGGCTACGAGTGCCTTTCGGGGGTGGCCTGGGAGGTTCCGAGTGCCTTTGTGGGCGGCCGGGGAGGCTCCGAGTGCCTTTCAGGGAGGCCGGACCGCCTCCGAGTGCCTTTCGGGGAGGCCGGGCCGCCTCCGAGTGCCTTTCGGGGTGGCCGGTGAGGCTCCGAGTACCTTTCGGGACGGCCGGGGAGGCTCCGAGTGCCTTTCGGGGAGGCTGGGGAGGCTCCGAGTGCCTTTTGGGGCGGCCGGGGAGGCTCCGAGTGCCTTTCGGGGCGGCTGGGGAGGCTCCGAGTGCCTTTTGGGGCGGCCGGGCCGCCTCCGAGTGCCTTTCGGGGCGGCCGTGGAGGCTCCGAGTGCCTTTCGGGGAGGCCGTTCCCCCTTAAAGTGCATTTCGGGGCGTTCGGGCTGGCTCCGACTGCCTTTCGGGGCGGTCGTGTAGGCTCCGAGAGCCTTTTGGGGTGGTCGGGCAGGCTCCGAGTGTCTTTCGGGGCGGCCGGGGAGGCTCCGAGTGCCTTTGGAGGCGGCCGGGTCGCCTACGAGTGCCTTTCGGGGCGGAGGGGAAGGCTCCGAGTGCCTTTTGGGGCGGCCGGGCCGCCCCCGAGTGCCTTTGTGGGCGGCCAGGGAGGCTCCGAGTTCCTTTCGGGGCGGCCGGGCTGGCTCCGAGTGCCTTTTGGTGCGGCCGGGGAGGCTCCGAGTGCCTTTCGGGGAGGCCGAGCCGGCTCCGAGTGCCTTTCGGGGCGGCCGGGCCGCATCCTAGTGCCATTCGGGGGGGCCGGGGAGGCTCCGAGTGCCTTTTGGGGTGGCCGGAGAGGCTCCGAGTGCCTTTCGGGACGGCCGGGGAGGCTCCGAGTGCCTTTCGGGGAGGCCGGGCAGGCTCCGAGTGCCTTTCGGGGCGGCTAGGAAGGCTCCGAGTGCCTTTCGGGGCGGCCGGGGAGGCTCCGAGTGCCTTTCGGGGCGGCCGGGCCGCCTCCGAGTGCCATTCGGGGAGGCCAGGGAGGCTCCGAGTGCCTTTCGGGGCGACCGTTCCCCCATAAAGTGCATTTTGGGGCTGCTGGGCTGGCTCAGACTGCCTTTCGGGGCGGCCGGGCGGGCTCCGAGTGCCTTTTGGGGCGGCCGGGGAGGCTCTGAGTGCCTTTCGGGGAGGCTGGTGAGGCTCCGAGTGCCTTTCGGGGCGGCCGGGGAGGCTCCGAGTGCCTTTCGGGGCGGCCGGGGAGGCTCCGAGTGCCATTCGGGGAGGCCGGGGAGGCTCCGAGTGCCTTTCGGGGCGGCCGGGCTGCCTCTGAGAGCCTTTCAGCGCGGCTGGTCCGCCTCCGAGTGCCTTTCGGGGAGGCCGGGCCGCCTCTGAGTGCCTTTCGGGGCGGCTGGGGAGGCTCCGAGTGCCTTTCGGGGTGGCCTGGGAGGCTCCGAGTGCCTTTCGAGGCGGCCGGGGAGGCTCCGAGTGCCTTTCGGGGAGGCCGGGCCGCCTCCGAGTGCCTTTCGGGGAGGCCGGGCAGGCTCTGAGTGCCTTTCGGGGCGGCCGTGGAGGCTCCGAGTACCTTTCGGGACGGCCGTGATGCCTCCGAGTGCCTTTCGGGGTGGCCGGGGAGGCTCCGAGTGCCTTTTGGGGCGGCCGGGGAGGTTCCGAGTGCCTTTCGGGTTGGTCGGGGAGGCTCCGAGTGCCTTTTGGGGTGGCCGGGGAGGCTCCGAGTGCCTTTCGGGGCAGCCAGGCAGGCTCCGAGTGGCTTTCGGGGCAGCCGGGGAGGCTCCGAGTGCCTTTGTGGGCGGCCGTTCCCCCTTAAAGTGCATTTCGGGGCTGCTGGGCTGGCTCCGACTGCCTTTCGGGGCAGCCGAGTAAGCTCCGAGAGCCTTTTGGGGTGGTCGGGCAGGCTCCGAGTGTCTTTCGGGGCGGTCGTGCAGGCTCCGAGTGCCTTTCAGGCGGCCGGGTCGCCTACGAGTGCCTTTCGGGGCGGAGGGGAAGGCTCCGAGTGCCTTTCGGGGAGGCCGGGGAGGCTCCGAGTGGCTTTCGGGGCAGCCAGGCAGGCTCCGAGTGCCTTTCGGGGCGGCCGGGGAGGCTCCGAGTGCCTTTGTGGGCGGCCGTTCCCCCTTAAAGTGCATTTCGGGGCTGCTGGGCTGGCTCCGACTGCCTTTCGGGGCAGCCGAGTAAGCTCCGAGAGCCTTTTGGGGTGGTCGGGCAGGCTCCGAGTGTCTTTCGGGGCGGTCGTGCAGGCTCCGAGTGCCTTTCAGGCGGCCGGGTCGCCTACGAGTGCCTTTCGGGGCGGAGGGGAAGGCTCCGAGTGCCTTTCGGGGAGGCCGGGGAGGCTCCGAGTGCCTTTGTGGGCGGCCGGGCCGCCTCCGAGTGCCTTTCGGGGCGGCCGGGGAGGCTCCGAGTGCCTTTCAGGGTGGCCTGGGAGGCTCCGAGTGCCTTTCGAGGCGGCCTGGGAGGCTCCGAGTGCCTTTCGGGGAGGCCGGGCTGGCTCCGAGTGCCTTTTGGGATGGCCGAGCCGGCTCCGAGTGCCTTTCGGGGTGGCCTGGGAGGCTCCGAGTGCCTTTCGGGGCGGCCGGGGAGGCTCCAAGTGCCTTTCAGGGAGGCCGGACCGCCTCCGAGTGCCTTTCGGGGAGGCCGGGCCGCCTCCGAGTGCCTTTCGGGGCGGCCGGGGAGGCTCCGAGTGCCTTTCGGGGCGGCCAGGCCGCCTCTGAGAGCCTTTCGGGGCGTCCGGGGAGGCTCCGAGTGCCTTTCGGGCGGACGGGGAGGCTCCGAGTGCCATTCGGGGAGGCCAGGGAGGCTCCAAGTGCCTTTCGGGGCGGCCGGGCCGCCTCTGAGAGCCTTTCAGCGCGGCTGGTCCGCCTCCGAGTGCCTTTCGGGGAGGCCGGGCCGCCTCCGAGTGCCTTTCGGGGTGGCCGGTCCGCCTCCGAGTCCCTTTCAGGGCGGCAGTGCAGTCTCCGAGTGCCTTTCGAGGCGGCCGGGGAGGCTCCGAGTGCCTTTCGGGGAGGCCGGGCAGGCTCCGAGTGCCTTTCGGGGTGGCCGGGGAGGCTCCGAGCGCCTTTCGGGGAGGCCGGGGAGGCTCCGAGTGCCTTTGTGGGTGGCCGGGCCGCCTCCGAGTCCCTTTCGGGGCGGCCGGGCCGCTCCGAGTGCCTTTCGGGGCGGCCGAGTAGGCTCCGAGAGCCTTTTGGGGTGGTCGGGCAGGCTCCGAGTGTCTTTTGGGGCGGTCGTGCAGGCTCCGAGTGCCTTTGGAGACAGCCGGGTCTCCTCCGAGTGCCTTTCGGGGCGGCCGAGTAGGCTCCGAGAGCCTTTTGGGGTGGTCGGGCAGGCTCCGAGTGTCTTTCGGGGCGGTTGTGCAGGCTCCGAGTGCCTTTCGAGGCGGCCGGGTCTCCTCCGAGTGCCTTTCGGGGTGGCCGGGAAGGCTCCGAGTGCCTTTCGGGGAGGCCAGGCCGCCTCCGAGTACCTTTCGGGGAGGCCTGTCCGCCTCCGAGTGCCTTTCGGGGTGGTCGGGGAGGCTACGAGTGCCTTTCAGGGTGGCTGGGGAGGCTCCGAGTGCCTTTTGGGGCGGCCGGGCCACCTCCGAGTGCCTTTTGGGGAGGCTGGGCAGGCTCCGAGTGGCTTTGTGGGCGGCCAGGGAGGCTCCGAGTGCCTTTTGGGGCGGCCGGGCCGCCTCCGAGTGCCTTTCGGGGTGGCCGGGGAGGCTCCGAGTGCCTTTCGGGGTGGCCGGGGAGGCTCCGAGTTCCTTTCGGGGCGGCCAGGGAGGCTCCGAGTGCCTTTGGGGGCGGCCTGGGAGGCTCCGATTGCCTTTGTGGGCGGCCGGGCCCCCTACGAGTGCCTTTTGGGGTGTCCGTGGAGGCTCCGAGTGCCTTTGTGGGCGGCCGGGGAGGCTCCGAGTGCCTTTCGGGGTGGCCGAGGAGGCTCCGAGTGCCTTTCGGGGCGGCCGGGCTGCCTCCGAGTGCCTTTCGGGGCGGCCGGGGAGGCTCCGAGTGCCTTTCGGAGCGGCCGGGCAGGCTCTGAGTGCCTTTGGGGGTGGCCGGGGAGGCTCCGAGTGCCTTTCGGGGCGGTCGGGAGGCTCCGAGTGCCTTTGTGGGCGTCCAGGCAGGCTCCGAGTGCCTTTGGGGGCGGCCGGGGAGGCTCCGAGTGCCTTTCGGGGCGGCCTGGGAGGCTCCGAGTGCCTTTCAGGGTGGCCGGGGAGGCTCCGAGTGCCTTTCGGGGCGGCCAGGGAGGCTCCGAGTGCCTTTCGGGGCGGTCGGGGAGGCTCCGAGTGGCTTTTGGGAAGGCAGAGCTGGCACCGAGTGCCTTTCGGGGCGGCCGGGCCAGCTCCGAGTGCCATTCGGGGTGGCCGGGGAGGCTCCGAGTGCCTTTGTGGGCCGCCCGGGTGGCTCCGAGTGCCTTTGTGGGCGTCCGGGGAGGCTCCGAGTGCCTTTTGGTGCAGCCGGGGAGGCTCCGAGTGCCTTTCGGGGAGGCCGGGGAGGCTCTGAGTGCCTTTCGGGGCATCCGGGAAGGCTCCGAGTGCCTTTCGGGGTGGCCGAGGAGGCTCCGAGTGCCTTTCGGGGTGGCCGGGCTGCCTCCGAGTGCCTTTCGGGGCAGCCGGGGAGGCTCCGAGTGCCTTTCGGGGCATCTGGGGAGGCTCCGAGTGCCTTTCGGGGGGCCGGCGACGCTCTGAGTGCCTTTGGGGGTGGCCGGGCAGGCTCCGAGTGCCTTTGTGGGCAGCCGGGGAGACTCCGAGTGCCTTTCGGGGCGGCCGGGGAGGCTCCGAGTGCCTTTTGGGGCGGCCGGGGAGCCTCCGAGTGCCTTTCGAGGCGGCCGGGCAGGCTCCGAGTGCCTTTGTGGGCGGCCGGGCAGGCTCCGAGTGCCTTTCGGGGTGGCCGGGCCGCGTCTGAGTGCCTTTCGGGGCGGCCGGGGAGGCTCCGAGTGCCTTTGTGGGAGGTCGGGCAGGCTCCGAGTGCCTTTCGGGGCGGCCGGGGAGGCTCCGAGTACCTTTCGGGACGGCCGGGGAGGCTCCGAGTGCCTTTCGGGGAGGCTGGGGAGGCTCCGAGTGCCTTTTGGGGCGGCCGTGAAGGTTCCGAGTGCCTTTCGGGGCGGCTGGGGAGGCTCCGAGTGCCTTTTGGGGCGGCCGGGCCGCCTCCGAGTGCCTTTTGGGGCGGCCGTGGAGGCTCCGAGTGCCTTTCGGGGAGGCCGTTCCCCCATAAAGTGCCTTTTGGGGTGGTCGGGCAGGCTCCGAGTGTCTTTCGGGGCGGCCGGGGAGGCTCCGAGTGCCTTTGGAGGCGGCCGGGTCGCCTACGAGTGCCTTTCGGGGCGGAGGGGAAGGCTGCGAGTGCCTTTTGGGGCGGCCGGGCCGCCCCCGAGTGCCTTTGTGGGCGGCCAGGGAGGCTCCGAGTTCCTTTCGGGGCGGCCGGGCTGGCTCCGAGTGCCTTTTGGTGCGGCCGGGCTGGCTCCGAGTGCCTTTTGGGACGGCCGAGCCGGCTCCGAGTGCCTTTCGGGGCGGCCGGGCCGCATCCGAGTGCCATTCGGGGGGGCCGGGGAGGCTCCGAGTGCCTTTTGGGGTGGCCGGAGAGGCTCCGAGTGCCTTTCGGGACGGCCGGGGAGGCTCCGAGTGCCTTTCGGGGAGGCCGGGCAGGCTCCGAGTGCCTTTCGGGGCGGCTAGGAAGGCTCCGAGTGCCTTTCGGGGCGGCCGGGGAGGCTCCGAGTGCCTTTCGGGGCGGCCGGGCCGCCTCCGAGTGCCATTCGGGGAGGCCAGGGAGGCTCCGAGTGCCTTTCGGGGCGACCGTTCCCCCATAAAGTGCATTTCGGGGCTGCTGGGCTGGCTCAGACTGCCTTTCGGGGCGGCCGGGTGGGCTCCGAGTGCCTTTTGGGGCGGCCGGGGAGGCTCTGAGTGCCTTTCGAGGCGGCCGGGGAGGTTCCGAGTGCCTTTCGGGTTGGTCGGGGAGGCTCCGAGTGCCTTTCGGGGTGGCCGGGGAGGCTCCGAGTGCCTTTTGGGGCGGCCGGGCAGGCTCCGATTGCCTTTCGGGGCAGCCGGGGAGGTTCCGACTGCCTTTCGGGGGGGCCGGGAGGCTCCGAGTGCCTTTGTGGGCGGCCGTTCCCCCTTAAAGTGCATTTCGGGGCTGCTGGGCTGGCTCCGACTGCCTTTCGGGGCAGCCGAGTAGGCTCCGAGAGCCTTTTGGGGTGGTCGGGCAGGCTCCGAGTGTCTTTCGGGGCGGTCGTGCAGGCTCCGAGTGCCTTTGGAGGCGGCCGGGTCGCCTACGAGTGCCTTTCGGGGCGGAGGGGAAGGCTCCGAGTGCCTTTCGGGGAGGCCGGGGAGGCTCCGAGTGCCTTTGTGGGCGGCCGTGCAGGCTCCGAGTGCCTTTCGGGGCGGCCGGGGAGGCTCCGAGTGCCTTTCGGGGTGGCCTGGGAGGCTCCGAGTGCCTTTCGGGGCGGCCGGGGAGGCTCCGAGTGCCTTTTGGGGCGGCCGGTCCGCCTCCGAGTGCCTTTCGGGGCGGCCGGGGAGGCTCCGAGTGCCTTTCGGGGAGGCCGTTCCCCCATAAAGTGCATTTCGGGGCGGTCGGGCTGGCTCCGACTGCCTTTCGGGGCGGTCGTGTAGGCTCCGAGAGCCTTTTGGGGTGGTCGGGCAGGCTCCGAGTGCCTTTCGGGGCGGCCGGGGAGGCTCCGAGTGCCTTTCGGGGAGGCCAGGCCGCCTCCGAGTGCCTTTCGGGGCGGAGGGGAAGGCTCCGAGTGCCTTTCGGGGCAGCCGGGGAGGCTCCGAGTGCCTTTCGGGGAGGCCGGGCTGGCTCCGAGTGCCTTTTGGGATGGCCGAGCCGGCTACGAGTGCCTTTCGGGGGTGGCCTGGGAGGCTCCGAGTGCCTTTGTGGGCGGCCGGGGAGGCTCCGAGTGCCTTTCAGGGAGGCCGGACCGCCTCCGAGTGCCTTTCGGGGAGGCCGGGCCGCCTCCGAGTGCCTTTCGGGGTGGCCGGTGAGGCTCCGAGTACCTTTCGGGACGGCTGGGGAGGCTCCGAGTGCCTTTCGGGGAGGCTGGGGAGGCTCCAAGTGCCTTTTGGGGCGGCCGGGGAGGCTCCGAGTGCCTTTCGGGGCGGCCGTGGAGGCTCCGAGTGCCTTTCGGGGAGGCCGTTCCCCCATAAAGTGCATTTCGGGGCGTTCGGGCTGGCTCCGACTGCCTTTCGGGGCGGTCGTGTAGGCTCCGAGAGCCTTTTGGGGTGGTCGGGCAGGCTCCGAGTGTCTTTCGGGGCGGCCGGGGAGGCTCCGAGTGCCTTTGGAGGCGGCCGGGTCGCCTACGAGTGCCTTTCGGGGCGGAGGGGAAGGCTCCGAGTGCCTTTTGGGGCGGCCGGGCCGCCCCCGAGTGCCTTTGTGGGCGGCCAGGGAGGCTCCGAGTTCCTTTCGGGGCGGCCGGGCTGGCTCCGAGTGCCTTTTGGTGCGGCCGGGCTGGCTCCGAGTGCCTTTTGGGACGGCCGAGCCAGCTCCGAGTGCCTTTCGGGGCGGCCGGGCTGCATCCTAGTGCCATTCGGGGGGGCCGGGGAGGCTCCGAGTGCCTTTTGGGGTGGCCGGAGAGGCTCCGAGTGCCTTTCGGGACGGCCGGGGAGGCTCCGAGTGCCTTTCGGGGAGGCCGGGCAGGCTCCGAGTGCCTTTCGGGGCGGCTAGGAAGGCTCCGAGTGCCTTTCGGGGCGGCCGGGGAGGCTCCGAGTGCCTTTCGGGGCGGCCGGGCCGCCTCCGAGTGCCATTCGGGGAGGCCAGGGAGGCTCCGAGTGCCTTTCGGGGCGACCGTTCCCCCATAAAGTGCATTTCGGGGCTGCTGGGCTGGCTCAGACTGCCTTTCGGGGCGGCCGGGCGGGCTCCGAGTGCCTTTTGGGGCGGCCGGGGAGGCTCTGAGTGCCTTTCGGGGAGGCTGGTGAGGCTCCGAGTGCCTTTCGGGGCGGCCGGGGAGGCTCCGAGTGCCTTTCGGGGCGGCCGGGGAGGCTCCGAGTGCCATTCGGGGAGGCCGGGGAGGCTCCGAGTGCCTTTCGGGGCGGCCGGGCTGCCTCTGAGAGCCTTTCAGCGCGGCTGGTCCGCCTCCGAGTGCCTTTCGGGGAGGCCGGGCCGCCTCTGAGTGCCTTTCGGGGCGGCCGGGGAGGCTCCGAGTGCCTTTCGGGGTGGCCTGGGAGGCTCCGAGTGCCTTTCGAGGCGGCCGGGGAGGCTCCGAGTGCCTTTCGGGGAGGCCGGGCCGCCTCCGAGTGCCTTTCGGGGAGGCCGGGCAGGCTCTGAGTGCCTTTCGGGGCGGCCGTGGAGGCTCCGAGTACCTTTCGGGACGGCCGTGATGCCTCCGAGTGCCTTTTGGGGTGGCCGGGGAGGCTCCGAGTGCCTTTTGGGGCGGCCGGGGAGGTTCCGAGTGCCTTTCGGGTTGGTCGGGGAGGCTCCGAGTGCCTTTTGGGGTGGCCGGGGAGGCTCCGAGTGCCTTTCGGGGCAGCCAGGCAGGCTCCGAGTGGCTTTCGGGGCAGCCGGGGAGGCTCCGAGTGCCTTTGGAGGCGGCCGTTCCCCCTTAAAGTGCATTTCGGGGCTGCTGGGCTGGCTCCGACTGCCTTTCGGGGCAGCCGAGTAAGCTCCGAGAGCCTTTTGGGGTGGTCGGGCAGGCTCCGAGTGTCTTTCGGGGCGGTCGTGCAGGCTCCGAGTGCCTTTCAGGCGGCCGGGTCGCCTACGA
This sequence comes from Struthio camelus, assembly GCF_040807025.1. NCBI lineage: Eukaryota > Metazoa > Chordata > Aves > Struthioniformes > Struthionidae > Struthio > Struthio camelus. The sequence goes on from NW_027182695.1 coordinate 562,324, forward strand.
GTGTCTTTCGGGGCGGTCGTGCAGGCTCCGAGTGCCTTTCAGGCGGCCGGGTCGCCTACGAGTGCCTTTCGGGGCGGAGGGGAAGGCTCCGAGTGCCTTTCGGGGAGGCCGGGGAGGCTCCGAGTGGCTTTCGGGGCAGCCAGGCAGGCTCCGAGTGGCTTTCGGGGCGGCCGGGGAGGCTCCGAGTGCCTTTGTGGGCGGCCGTTCCCCCTTAAAGTGCATTTCGGGGCTGCTGGGCTGGCTCCGACTGCCTTTCGGGGCAGCCGAGTAAGCTCCGAGAGCCTTTTGGGGTGGTCGGGCAGGCTCTGAGTGTCTTTCGGGGCGGTCGTGCAGGCTCCGAGTGCCTTTCAGGCGGCCGGGTCGCCTACGAGTGCCTTTCGGGGCGGAGGGGAAGGCTCCGAGTGCCTTTCGGGGAGGCCGGGGAGGCTCCGAGTGCCTTTGTGGGCGGCCGGGCCGCCTCCGAGTGCCTTTCGGGGCGGCCGGGGAGGCTCCGAGTGCCTTTCAGGGTGGCCTGGGAGGCTCCGAGTGCCTTTCGGGGCGGAGGGGAAGGCTCCGAGTGCCTTTCGGGGCAGCCGGGGAGGCTCCGAGTGCCTTTTGGGATGGCCGAGCCGGCTCCGAGTGCCTTTCGGGGTGGCCTGGGAGGCTCCGAGTGCCTTTCGGGGCGGCCGGGGAGGCTCCAAGTGCCTTTCAGGGAGGCCGGACCGCCTCCGAGTGCCTTTCGGGGAGGCCGGGCCGCCTCCGAGTGCCTTTCGGGGCGGCCGGGGAGGCTCCGAGTGCCTTTCGGGGCGGCCAGGCCGCCTCTGAGAGCCTTTCGGTGCGTCCGGGGAGGCTCCGAGTGCCTTTCGGGGCGTCCGGGGAGGCTCCGAGTGCCATTCGGGGAGGCCAGGGAGGCTCCGAGTGCCTTTCGGGGCGGCCGGGCCGCCTCTGAGAGCCTTTCAGCGCGGCTGGTCCGCCTCCGAGTGCCTTTCGGGGTGGCCGGTCCGCCTCCGAGTCCCTTTCAGGGCGGCAGTGCAGTCTCCGAGTGCCTTTCGAGGCGGCCGGGGAGGCTCCGAGTGCCTTTCGGGGAGGCCGGGCAGGCTCCGAGTGCCTTTCGGGGTGGCCGGGGAGGCTCCGAGCGCCTTTCGGGGAGGCCGGGGAGGCTCCGAGTGCCTTTGTGGGTGGCCGGGCTGCCTCCGAGTCCCTTTCGGGGCGGCCGGGCCGCTCCGAGTGCCTTTCGGGGCGGCCGAGTAGGCTCCGAGAGCCTTTTGGGGTGGTCGGGCAGGCTCCGAGTGTCTTTTGGGGCGGTCGTGCAGGCTCCGAGTGCCTTTGGAGACAGCCGGGTCTCCTCCGAGTGCCTTTCGGGGCGGCCGAGTAGGCTCCGAGAGCCTTTTGGGGTGGTCGGGCAGGCTCCGAGTGTCTTTCGGGGCGGTTGTGCAGGCTCCGAGTGCCTTTCGAGGCGGCCGGGTCTCCTCCGAGTGCCTTTCGGGGTGGCCGGGAAGGCTCCGAGTGCCTTTCGGGGAGGCCAGGCCGCCTCCGAGTACCTTTCGGGGAGGCCTGTCCGCCTCCGAGTGCCTTTCGGGGTGGTCGGGGAGGCTACGAGTGCCTTTCAGGGTGGCTGGGGAGGCTCCGAGTGCCTTTTGGGGCGGCCGGGCCACCTCCGAGTGCCTTTTGGGGAGGCTGGGCAGGCTCCGAGTGGCTTTGTGGGCGGCCAGGGAGGCTCCGAGTGCCTTTTGGGGCGGCCGGGCCGCCTCCGAGTGCCTTTCGGGGTGGCCGGGGAGGCTCCGAGTGCCTTTCGGGGTGGCCGGGGAGGCTCCGAGTTCCTTTCGGGGCGGCCAGGGAGGCTCCGAGTGCCTTTGGGGGCGGCCGTGGAGGCTCCGATTGCCTTTGTGGGCGGCCGGGCCCCCTACGAGTGCCTTTTGGGGTGTCCGTGGAGGCTCCGAGTGCCTTTGTGGGCGGCCGGGGAGGCTCCGAGTGCCTTTCGGGGAGGCCGGGGAGGCTCCGAGTGCCTTTCGGGGCAGCCGTGCTGCCTCCGAGTGCCTTTCGGGGCAGCCGGGGAGGCTCCGAGTGCCTTTCGGAGCGGCCGGGCAGGCTCTGAGTGCCTTTGGGGGTGGCCGGGGAGGCTCCGAGTGCCTTTCGGGGCGGTCGGGAGGCTCCGAGTGCCTTTGTGGGCGTCCAGGCAGGCTCCGAGTGCCTTTGGGGGTGGCCGGGGAGGCTCCGAGTGCCTTTCGGGGCGGCCTGGGAGGCTCCGAGTGCCTTTCAGGGTGGCCGGGGAGGCTCCGAGTGCCTTTCGGGGCGGCCAGGGAGGCTCCGAGTGCCTTTCGGGGCGGTCGGGGAGGCTCCGAGTGGCTTTTGGGACGGCAGAGCTGGCACCGAGTGCCTTTCGGGGCGGCCGGGCCAGCTCCGAGTGCCATTCGGGGTGGCCGGGGAGGCTCCGAGTGCCTTTGTGGGCCGCCCGGGTGGCTCCGAGTGCCTTTGTGGGCGTCCGGGGAGGCTCCGAGTGCCTTTTGGTGCAGCCGGGGAGGCTCCGAGTGCCTTTCGGGGCGTCCGGGGAGGCTCTGAGTGCCTTTCGGGGCGGCCGGGAAGGCTCCGAGTGCCTTTCGGGGTTGCCGAGGAGGCTCCGAGTGCCTTTCGGGGTGGCCGGGCTGCCTCCGAGTGCCTTTCGGGGCGGCCGGGGAGGCTCCAAGTGCCTTTCGGGGCATCTGGGGAGGCTCCGAGTGCCTTTCGGGGGGCCGGCGACGCTCTGAGTGCCTTTGGGGGTGGCCGGGCAGGCTCCGAGTGCCTTTGTGGGCAGCCGGGGTGACTCCGAGTGCCTTTCGGGGCGGCCGGGCAGGCTCCGAGTGCCTTTTGGGGCGGCCAGGGAGCCTCCGAGTGCCTTTCGAGGCGGCCGGGCAGGCTCCGAGTGCCTTTGTGGGCGGCCGGGCAGGCTCCGAGTGCCTTTCGGGGTGGCCGGGCCGCGTCTGAGTGCCTTTCGGGGCGGCCGGGGAGGCTCCGAGTGCCTTTGTGGGAGGTCGGGCAGGCTCCGAGTGCCTTTCGGGGCGGCCGGGGAGGCTCCGAGTACCTTTCGGGACGGCCGGGGAGGCTCCGAGTGCCTTTCGGGGAGGCTGGGGAGGCTCCGAGTGCCTTTTGGGGCGGCCGTGGAGGTTCCGAGTGCCTTTCGGGGCGGCGGGGGAGGCTCCGAGTGCCTTTTGGGGCGGCCGGTCCGCCTCCGAGTGCCTTTCGGGGCGGCCGTGGAGGCTCCGAGTGCCTTTCGGGGAGGCCGTTCCCCCATAAAGTGCATTTCGGGGCGGTCGGGCTGGCTCCGACTGCCTTTCGGGGCGGTCGTGTAGGCTCCGAGAGCCTTTTGGGGTGGTCGGGCAGGCTCCGAGTGTCTTTCGGGGCGGCCGGGGAGGCTCCGAGTGCCTTTGGAGGCGGCCGGGTCGCCTACGAGTGCCTTTCGGGGCGGAGGGGAAGGCTCCGAGTGCCTTTTGGGGCGGCCGGGCCGCCCCCGAGTGCCTTTGTGGGCGGCCAGGGAGGCTCCGAGTTCCTTTCGGGGCGGCCGGGCTGGCTCCGAGTGCCTTTTGGTGCGGCCGGGCTGGCTCCGAGTGACTTTTGGGACGGCCGAGCCGGCTCCGAGTGCCTTTCGGGGCGGCCGGGCCGCATCCTAGTGCCATTCGGGGGGGCCGGGGAGGCTCCGAGTGCCTTTTGGGGTGGCCGGAGAGGCTCCGAGTGCCTTTCGGGACGGCCGGGGAGGCTCCGAGTGCCTTTCGGGGAGGCCGGGCAGGCTCCGAGTGCCTTTCGGGGCGGCTAGGAAGGCTCCGAGTGCCTTTCGGGGCGGCCGGGGAGGCTCCGAGTGCCTTTGTGGGCGGCCGGGCCGCCTCCGAGTGCCATTCGGGGAGGCCAGGGAGGCTCCGAGTGCCTTTCGGGGCGACCGTTCCCCCATAAAGTGCATTTCGGGGCTGCTGGGCTGGCTCAGACTGCCTTTCGGGGCGGCCGGGCGGGCTCCGAGTGCCTTTTGGGGCGGCCGGGGAGGCTCTGAGTGCCTTTCGGGGAGGCTGGTGAGGCTCCGAGTGCCTTTCGGGGCGGCCGGGGAGGCTCCGAGTGCCTTTCGGGGCGGCCGGGGAGGCTCCGAGTGCCATTCGGGGAGGCCGGGGAGGCTCCGAGTGCCTTTCGGGGCGGCCGGGCTGCCTCTGAGAGCCTTTCGGGGCGGCCGGGGAGGCTCCGAGTGCCTTTCGGGGTGGCCTGGGAGGCTCCGAGTGCCTTTCGAGGCGGCCGGGGAGGCTCCGAGTGCCTTTCGGGGAGGCCGGGCCGCCTCCGAGTGCCTTTCGGGGAGGCCGGGCAGGCTCTGAGTGCCTTTCGGGGCGGCCGTGGAGGCTCCGAGTACCTTTCGGGACGGCCGTGATGCCTCCGAGTGCCTTTCGGGGCGTCCGGGCAGGCTCCGAGTACCTTTCAGGGCGGCCGGGCCGCCTCCGAGTGCCTTTCGGGGAGGCCGGGCCGCCTCCGAGTGCCTTTCGGGGCGGCCGTGGAGGCTCCGAGTACCTTTCGGGACGGCCGTGATGCCTCCGAGTGCCTTTCGGGGCGGCCGGGCCGTCTCCGAGTGCCTTTCGAGGCGGCCGGGGAGGTTCCGAGTGCCTTTCCTGTTGGTCGGGGAGGCTCCGAGTGCCTTTCGGGGTGGCCGGGGAGGCTCCGAGTGCCTTTCGGGGCGGCCGGGCAGGCTCCGATTGCCTTTCGGGGCAGCCGGGGAGGCTCCGACTGCCTTTCGGGGCAGCCGGGAGGCTCCGAGTGCCTTTGTGGGCGGCCGTTCCCCCTTAAAGTGCATTTCGGGGCTGCTGGGCTGGCTCCGACTGCCTTTCGGGGTGGCCGAGTAGGCTCTGAGAGCCTTTTGGGGTGGTCGGGCAGGCTCCGAGTGTCTTTCGGGGCGGTCGTGCAGGCTCCGAGTGCCTTTGGAGGCGGCCGGGTCGCCTACGAGTGCCTTTCGGGGCGGAGGGGAAGGCTCCGAGTGCCTTTCGGGGAGGCCGGGGAGGCTCCGAGTGCCTTTGTGGGCGGCCGGGCCGCCTCCGAGTGCCTTTCGGGGCGGCCGGGGAGGCTCCGAGTGCCTTTCGGGGTGGCCTGGGAGGCTCCGAGTGCCTTTCGAGGCGGCCGGGGAGGCTCCGAGTGCCTTTCGGGGAGGCCAGGCCGCCTCCGAGTGCCTTTCGGGGCGGAGGGGAAGGCTCCGAGTGCCTTTCGGGGCAGCCGGGGAGGCTCCGAGTGCCTTTCGGGGAGGCCGGGCTGGCTCCGAGTGCCTTTTGGGATGGCCGAGCCGGCTACGAGTGCCTTTCGGGGGTGGCCTGGGAGGCTCCGAGTGCCTTTGTGGGCGGCCGGGGAGGCTCCGAGTGCCTTTCAGGGAGGCCGGACCGCCTCCGAGTGCCTTTCGGGGAGGCCGGGCCGCCTCCGAGTGCCTTTCGGGACGGCCGGGGAGGCTCCGAGTGCCTTTCGGGGAGGCTGGGGAGGCTCCGAGTGCCTTTTGGGGCGGCCGGGGAGGCTCCGAGTGCCTTTCGGGGCGGCTGGGGAGGCTCCGAGTGCCTTTTGGGGCGGCCGGGCCGCCTCCGAGTGCCTTTCGGGGCGGCCGGGGAGGCTCCGAGTGCCTTTCGGGGAGGCCGTTCCCCCATAAAGTGCATTTCGGGGCGTTCGGGCTGGCTCCGACTGCCTTTCGGGGCGGTCGTGTAGGCTCCGAGAGCCTTTTGGGGTGGTCGGGCAGGCTCCGAGTGTCTTTCGGGGCGGCCGGGGAGGCTCCGAGTGCCTTTGGAGGCGGCCGGGTCGCCTACGAGTGCCTTTCGGGGCGGAGGGGAAGGCTCCGAGTGCCTTTTGGGGCGGCCGGGCCGCCCCCGAGTGCCTTTGTGGGCGGCCAGGGAGGCTCCGAGTTCCTTTCGGGGCGGCCGGGCTGGCTCCGAGTGCCTTTTGGGACGGCCGAGCCGGCTCCGAGTGCCTTTCGGGGCGGCCGGGCCGCATCCTAGTGCCATTCGGGGGGGCCGGGGAGGCTCCGAGTGCCTTTTGGGGTGGCCGGAGAGGCTCCGAGTGCCTTTCGGGGCGGCCGGGGAGGCTCCGAGTGCCTTTCGGGGAGGCCGGGCAGGCTCCGAGTGCCTTTCGGGGCGGCTAGGAAGGCTCCGAGTGCCTTTCGGGGCGGCCGGGGAGGCTCCGAGTGCCTTTTGGGGCGGCCGGGCCGCCTCCGAGTGCCATTCGGGGAGGCCAGGGAGGCTTCGAGTGCCTTTCGGGGCGACCGTTCCCCCATAAAGTGCATTTTGGGGCTGCTGGGCTGGCTCAGACTGCCTTTCGGGGCGGCCGGGCGGGCTCCGAGTGCCTTTTGGGGCGGCCGGGGAGGCTCTGAGTGCCTTTCGGGGAGGCTGGTGAGGCTCCGAGTGCCTTTCGGGGCGGCCGGGGAGGCTCCGAGTGCCTTTCGGGGCGGCCGAGGAGGCTCCGAGTGCCATTCGGGGAGGCCGGGGAGGCTCCGAGTGCCTTTCGGGGCGGCCGGGCTGCCTCTGAGAGCCTTTCAGCGTGGCTGGTCCGCCTCCGAGTGCCTTTCGGGGAGGCCGGGCCACCTCTGAGTGCCTTTCGGGGCGGCCGGGGAGGCTCCGAGTGCCTTTCGGGGTGGCCTGGGAGGCTCCGAGTGCCTTTCGAAGCGGCCGGGGAGGCTCCGAGTGCCTTTCGGGGAGGCCGGGCCGCCTCCGAGTGCCTTTCGGGGAGGCCGGGCAGGCTCTGAGTGCCTTTCGGGGCGGCCGTGGAGGCTCCGAGTACCTTTCGGGACGGCCGTGATGCCTCCGAGTGCCTTTCGGGGTGGCCGGGGAGGCTCCGAGTGCCTTTCGGGGCGGCCGGGGAGGTTCCGAGTGCCTTTCGGGTTGGTCGGGGAGGCTCCGAGTGCCTTTTGGGGTGGCCGGGGAGGCTCCGAGTGCCTTTCGGGGCAGCCAGGCAGGCTCCGAGTGGCTTTCGGGGCAGCCGGGGAGGCTCCGAGTGCCTTTGTGGGCGGCCGTTCCCCCTTAAAGTGCATTTCGGGGCTGCTGGGCTGGCTCCGACTGCCTTTCGGGGCAGCCGAGTAAGCTCCGAGAGCCTTTTGGGGTGGTCGGGCAGGCTCCGAGTGTCTTTCGGGGCGGTCGTGCAGGCTCCGAGTGCCTTTCAGGCGGCCGGGTCGCCTACGAGTGCCTTTCGGGGCGGAGGGGAAGGCTCCGAGTGCCTTTCGGGGAGGCCGGGGAGGCTCCGAGTGCCTTTCGGGGCAGCCAGGCAGGCTCCGAGTGGCTTTCGGGGCGGCCGGGGAGGCTCCGAGTGCCTTTGTGGGCGGCCGTTCCCCCTTAAAGTGCATTTCGGGGCTGCTGGGCTGGCTCCGACTGCCTTTCGGGGCAGCCGAGTAAGCTCCGAGAGCCTTTTGGGGTGGTCGGGCAGGCTCCGAGTGTCTTTCGGGGCGGTCGTGCAGGCTCCGAGTGCCTTTCAGGCGGCCGGGTCGCCTACGAGTGCCTTTCGGGGCGGAGGGGAAGGCTCCGAGTGCCTTTCGGGGAGGCCGGGGAGGCTCCGAGTGCCTTTGTGGGCGGCCGGGCCGCCTCCGAGTGCCTTTCGGGGCGGCCGGGGAGGCTCCGAGTGCCTTTCAGGGTGGCCTGGGAGGCTCCGAGTGCCTTTCGAGGCGGCCTGGGAGGCTCCGAGTGCCTTTCGGGGAGGCCGGGCTGGCTCCGAGTGCCTTTTGGGATGGCCGAGGAGGCTCCGAGTGCCTTTCGGGGTGGCCTGGGAGGCTCCGAGTGCCTTTCGGGGCGGCCGGGGAGGCTCCAAGTGCCTTTCAGGGAGGCCGGACCGCCTCCGAGTGCCTTTCGGGGAGGCCGGGTAGGCTCCGAGTGCCTTTCGGGGCGGCCGGGGAGGCTCCGAGTGCCTTTCGGGGCGGCCAGGCCGCCTCTGAGAGCCTTTCGGGGCGTCCGGGGAGGCTCCGAGTGCCTTTCGGGGCGTCCGGGGAGGCTCCGAGTGCCATTCGGGGAGGCCAGGGAGGCTCCGAGTGCCTTTCGGGGCGGCCGGGCCGCCTCTGAGAGCCTTTCAGCGCGGCTGGTCCGCCTCCGAGTGCCTTTTGGGGCGGCCGGGCCGCCTCCGAGTGCCTTTCGGGGTGGCCGGTCCGCCTCCGAGTCCCTTTCAGGGCGGCAGTGCAGTCTCCGAGTGCCTTTCGAGGCGGCCGGGGAGGCTCCGAGTGCCTTTCGGGGAGGCCGGGCAGGCTCCGAGTGCCTTTCGGGGTGGCCGGGGAGGCTCCGAGCGCCTTTCGGGGAGGCCGGGGAGGCTCCGAGTGCCTTTGTGGGTGGCCGGGCCGCCTCCGAGTCCCTTTCGGGGCGGCCGGGCCGCTCCGAGTGCCTTTCGGGGCGGCCGAGTAGGCTCCGAGAGCCTTTTGGGGTGGTCGGGCAGGCTCCGAGTGTCTTTTGGGGCGGTCGTGCAGGCTCCGAGTGCCTTTGGAGACAGCCGGGTCTCCTCCGAGTGCCTTTCGGGGCGGCCGAGTAGGCTCCGAGAGCCTTTTGGGGTGGTCGGGCAGGCTCCGAGTGTCTTTCGGGGCGGTTGTGCAGGCTCCGAGTGCCTTTCGAGGCGGCCGGGTCTCCTCCGAGTGCCTTTCGGGGTGGCCGGGAAGGCTCCGAGTGCCTTTCGGGGAGGCCAGGCCGCCTCCGAGTACCTTTCGGGGAGGCCTGTCCGCCTCCGAGTGCCTTTCGGGGTGGTCGGGGAGGCTACGAGTGCCTTTCAGGGTGGCTGGGGAGGCTCCGAGTGCCTTTTGGGGCGGCCGGGCCACCTCCGAGTGCCTTTTGGGGAGGCTGGGCAGGCTCCGAGTGGCTTTGTGGGCGGCCAGGGAGGCTCCGAGTGCCTTTTGGGGCGGCCGGGCCGCCTCCGAGTGCCTTTCGGGGTGGCCGGGGAGGCTCCGAGTGCCTTTCGGGGTGGCCGGGGAGGCTCCGAGTTCCTTTCGGGGCGGCCAGGGAGGCTCCGAGTGCCTTTCGGGGCGGCCTGGGAGGCTCCGATTGCCTTTGTGGGCGGCCGGGCCCCCTACGAGTGCCTTTTGGGGTGTCCGTGGAGGCTCCGAGTGCCTTTGTGGGCGGCCGGGGAGGCTCCGAGTGCCTTTCGGGGAGGCCGGGGAGGCTCCGAGTGCCTTTCGGGGCAGCCGTGCTGCCTCCGAGTGCCTTTCGGGGCAGCCGGGGAGGCTCCGAGTGCCTTTCGGAGCGGCCGGGCAGGCTCTGAGTGCCTTTGGGGGTGGCCGGGGAGGCTCCGAGTGCCTTTCGGGGCGGTCGGGAGGCTCCGAGTGCCTTTGTGGGCGTCCAGGCAGGCTCCGAGTGCCTTTGGGGGCGGCCGGGGAGGCTCCGAGTGCCTTTCGGGGCGGCCTGGGAGGCTCCGAGTGCCTTTCAGGGTGGCCGGGGAGGCTCCGAGTGCCTTTCGGGGCGGCCAGGGAGGCTCCGAGTGCCTTTCGGGGCGGTCGGGGAGGCTCCGAGTGGCTTTTGGGACGGCAGAGCTGGCACCGAGTGCCTTTCGGGGCGGCCGGGCCAGCTCCGAGTGCCATTCGGGGTGGCCGGGGAGGCTCCGAGTGCCTTTGTGGGCCGCCCGGGTGGCTCCGAGTGCCTTTGTGGGCGTCCGGGGAGGCTCCGAGTGCCTTTTGGTGCAGCCGGGGAGGCTCCGAGTACCTTTCGGGGCGTCCGGGGAGGCTCTGAGTGCCTTTCGGGGCATCCGGGAAGGCTCCGAGTGCCTTTCGGGGTGGCCGAGGAGGCTCCGAGTGCCTTTCGGGGTGGCCGGGCTGCCTCCGAGTGCCTTTCGGGGTGGCCGGGGAGGCTCCGAGTGCCTTTCGGGGCATCTGGGGAGGCTCCGAGTGCCTTTCGGGGGGCCGGCGACGCTCTGAGTGCCTTTGGGGGTGGCCGGGCAGGCTCCGAGTGCCTTTGTGGGCAGCCGGGGAGACTCCGAGTGCCTTTCGGGGCGGCCGGGGAGGCTCCGAGTGCCTTTCGGGGCGGCCGGGGAGCCTCCGAGTGCCTTTCGAGGCGGCCGGGCAGGCTCCGAGTGCCTTTGTGGGCGGCCGGGCAGGCTCCGAGTGCCTTTCGGGGTGGCCGGGCCGCGTCTGAGTGCCTTTCGGGGCGGCCGGGGAGGCTCCGAGTGCCTTTGTGGGAGGTCGGGCAGGCTCCGAGTGCCTTTCGGGGCGGCCGGGGAGGCTCCGAGTGCCTTTCGGGGCGGCCGGCGAGGCTCCGAGTGCCTTTCGGGGCGTCCGGGGAGGCTCTGAGTGCCTTTCGGGGTGGCCGGGCAGGCTCCGAGTGCCTTTCGGGGCATCCGATGATGCTCCGAGTGCCTTTCTAGGAGGCTGGGAAGGCTCCGACTGCCTTTCGGGGTGGCCGGCCAAGGCTCCGAGTGCATTTGTGGAAGGTCGGGGAGGCTCCGAGTGCCTTTCGGGGCAGCCGGGCAGGCTCCGAGTGCCTTTCGGGGCAGCCGGGGAGGCTCCGAGTGCCTTTCGGGGCGGCTGGGGCCGCCTCCGAGTGGCTTTCCGGGTGGCCGGGCCGGCTTCAAGTACCTTTCGGGGGGGCAGGCCAAGGCTCCGAGTGCCTTTGTGGGTGGCCGGGGAGGCTCTGAGTGCCTTTCGGGGCGGCCAGTGAGGCTCCGAGTGCCTTTTGGGGTGGCCGGGCCGCCTCCGAGTACCTTTGGAGGCGGCCGGGGAGGCTCCGAGTGCCTTTGTGGGAGGCCGGGCAGGCTCCGAGTGCCTTTCGGGGCGGCCGGGGAGGCTCCGAGTGGCTTTCGGGGAGGCCGGGCCGCCTCCGAGTGCCTTTCGTGGCGGCAGGGGAGGCTCCGAGTGCTTTTGGGGGCGGCCGGGGAGGCTCCGAGTGCCTTTCGGAGCGGCCGGGCAGGCTCTGAGTGCCTTTGGGGGTGGCCGGGGAGGCTCCGAGTGCCTTTCGGGGCGGTCGGGAGGCTCCGAGTGCCTTTGTGGGCGTCCAGGCAGGCTCCGAGTGCCTTTGGGGGTGGCCGGGGAGGCTCCGAGTGCCTTTCGGGGCGGCCTGGGAGGCTCCGAGTGCCTTTCAGGGTGGCCGGGGAGGCTCCGAGTGCCTTTCGGGGCGGCCAGGGAGGCTCCGAGTGCCTTTGTGGGCGGTCGGGGAGGCTCCGAGTGGCTTTTGGGACGGCAGAGCTGGCACCGAGTGCCTTTCGGGGCGGCCGGGCCAGCTCCGAGTGCCATTCGGGGTGGCCGGGGAGGCTCCGAGTGCCTTTGTGGGCCGCCCGGGTGGCTCCGAGTGCCTTTGTGGGCGTCCGGGGAGGCTCCGAGTGCCTTTTGGTGCAGCCGGGGAGGCTCCGAGTGCCTTTCGGGGCGTCCGGGGAGGCTCTGAGTGCCTTTCGGGGCGGCCGGGAAGGCTCCGAGTGCCTTTCGGGGTTGCCGAGGAGGCTCCGAGTGCCTTTCGGGGTGGCCGGGCTGCCTCCGAGTGCCTTTCGGGGCGGCCGGGGAGGCTCCAAGTGCCTTTCGGGGCATCTGGGGAGGCTCCGAGTGCCTTTCGGGGGGCCGGCGACGCTCTGAGTGCCTTTGGGGGTGGCCGGGCAGGCTCCGAGTGCCTTTGTGGGCAGCCGGGGTGACTCCGAGTGCCTTTCGGGGCGGCCGGGCAGGCTCCGAGTGCCTTTTGGGGCGGCCAGGGAGCCTCCGAGTGCCTTTCGAGGCGGCCGGGCAGGCTCCGAGTGCCTTTGTGGGCGGCCGGGCAGGCTCCGAGTGCCTTTCGGGGTGGCCGGGCCGCGTCTGAGTGCCTTTCGGGGCGGCCGGGGAGGCTCCGAGTGCCTTTGTGGGAGGTCGGGCAGGCTCCGAGTGCCTTTCGGGGCGGCCGGGGAGGCTCCGAGTACCTTTCGGGACGGCCGGGGAGGCTCCGAGTGCCTTTCGGGGAGGCTGGGGAGGCTCCGAGTGCCTTTTGGGGCGGCCGTGGAGGTTCCGAGTGCCTTTCGGGGCGGCGGGGGAGGCTCCGAGTGCCTTTTGGGGCGGCCGGTCCGCCTCCGAGTGCCTTTCGGGGCGGCCGTGGAGGCTCCGAGTGCCTTTCGGGGAGGCCGTTCCCCCATAAAGTGCATTTCGGGGCGGTCGGGCTGGCTCCGACTGCCTTTCGGGGCGGTCGTGTAGGCTCCGAGAGCCTTTTGGGGTGGTCGGGCAGGCTCCGAGTGTCTTTCGGGGCGGCCGGGGAGGCTCCGAGTGCCTTTGGAGGCGGCCGGGTCGCCTACGAGTGCCTTTCGGGGCGGAGGGGAAGGCTCCGAGTGCCTTTTGGGGCGGCCGGGCCGCCCCCGAGTGCCTTTGTGGGCGGCCAGGGAGGCTCCGAGTTCCTTTCGGGGCGGCCGGGCTGGCTCCGAGTGCCTTTTGGTGCGGCCGGGCTGGCTCCGAGTGACTTTTGGGACGGCCGAGCCGGCTCCGAGTGCCTTTCGGGGCGGCCGGGCCGCATCCTAGTGCCATTCGGGGGGGCCGGGGAGGCTCCGAGTGCCTTTTGGGGTGGCCGGAGAGGCTCCGAGTGCCTTTCGGGACGGCCGGGGAGGCTCCGAGTGCCTTTCGGGGAGGCCGGGCAGGCTCCGAGTGCCTTTCGGGGCGGCTAGGAAGGCTCCGAGTGCCTTTCGGGACAGCCGGGGAGGCTCCGAGTGCCTTTGTGGGCGGCCGGGCCGCCTCCGAGTGCCATTCGGGGAGGCCAGGGAGGCTCCGAGTGCCTTTCGGGGCGACCGTTCCCCCATAAAGTGCATTTCGGGGCTGCTGGGCTGGCTCAGACTGCCTTTCGGGGCGGCCGGGCGGGCTCCGAGTGCCTTTTGGGGCGGCCGGGGAGGCTCTGAGTGCCTTTCGGGGAGGCTGGTGAGGCTCCGAGTGCCTTTCGGGGCGGCCGGGGAGGCTCCGAGTGCCTTTCGGGGCGGCCGGGGAGGCTCCGAGTGCCATTCGGGGAGGCCGGGGAGGCTCCGAGTGCCTTTCGGGGCGGCCGGGCTGCCTCTGAGAGCCTTTCGGGGCGGCCGGGGAGGCTCCGAGTGCCTTTCGGGGTGGCCTGGGAGGCTCCGAGTGCCTTTCGAGGCGGCCGGGGAGGCTCCGAGTGCCTTTCGGGGAGGCCGGGCCGCCTCCGAGTGCCTTTCGGGGAGGCCGGGCAGGCTCTGAGTGCCTTTCGGGGCGGCCGTGGAGGCTCCGAGTACCTTTCGGGACGGCCGTGATGCCTCCGAGTGCCTTTCGGGGCGTCCGGGCAGGCTCCGAGTACCTTTCAGGGCGGCCGGGCCGCCTCCGAGTGCCTTTCGGGGAGGCCGGGCCGCCTCCGAGTGCCTTTCGGGGCGGCCGTGGAGGCTCCGAGTACCTTTCGGGACGGCCGTGATGCCTCCGAGTGCCTTTCGGGGCGGCCGGGCCGTCTCCGAGTGCCTTTCGAGGCGGCCGGGGAGGTTCCGAGTGCCTTTCCTGTTGGTCGGGGAGGCTCCGAGTGCCTTTCGGGGTGGCCGGGGAGGCTCCGAGTGCCTTTCGGGGCGGCCGGGCAGGCTCCGATTGCCTTTCGGGGCAGCCGGGGAGGCTCCGACTGCCTTTCGGGGCAGCCGGGAGGCTCCGAGTGCCTTTGTGGGCGGCCGTTCCCCCTTAAAGTGCATTTCGGGGCTGCTGGGCTGGCTCCGACTGCCTTTCGGGGTGGCCGAGTAGGCTCTGAGAGCCTTTTTGGGTGGTCGGGCAGGCTCCGAGTGTCTTTCGGGGCGGTCGTGCAGGCTCCGAGTGCCTTTGGAGGCGGCCGGGTCGCCTACGAGTGCCTTTCGGGGCGGAGGGGAAGGCTCCGAGTGCCTTTCGGGGAGGCCGGGGAGGCTCCGAGTGCCTTTGTGGGCGGCCGGGCCGCCTCCGAGTGCCTTTCGGGGCGGCCGGGGAGGCTCCGAGTGCCTTTCGGGGTGGCCTGGGAGGCTCCGAGTGCCTTTCGAGGCGGCCGGGGAGGCTCCGAGTGCCTTTCGGGGAGGCCAGGCCGCCTCCGAGTGCCTTTCGGGGCGGAGGGGAAGGCTCCGAGTGCCTTTCGGGGCAGCCGGGGAGGCTCCGAGTGCCTTTCGGGGAGGCCGGGCTGGCTCCGAGTGCCTTTTGGGATGGCCGAGCCGGCTACGAGTGCCTTTCGGGGGTGGCCTGGGAGGCTCCGAGTGCCTTTGTGGGCGGCCGGGGAGGCTCCGAGTGCCTTTCAGGGAGGCCGGACCGCCTCCGAGTGCCTTTCGGGGAGGCCGGGCCGCCTCCGAGTGCCTTTCGGGGTGGCCGGTGAGGCTCCGAGTACCTTTCGGGACGGCCGGGGAGGCTCCGAGTGCCTTTCGGGGAGGCTGGGGAGGCTCCGAGTGCCTTTTGGGGCGGCCGGGGAGGCTCCGAGTGCCTTTCGGGGCGGCTGGGGAGGCTCCGAGTGCCTTTTGGGGCGGCCGGGCCGCCTCCGAGTGCCTTTCGGGGCGGCCGGGGAGGCTCCGAGTGCCTTTCGGGGAGGCCGTTCCCCCATAAAGTGCATTTCGGGGCGTTCGGGCTGGCTCCGACTGCCTTTCGGGGCGGTCGTGTAGGCTCCGAGAGCCTTTTGGGGTGGTCGGGCAGGCTCCGAGTGTCTTTCGGGGCGGCCGGGGAGGCTCCGAGTGCCTTTGGAGGCGGCCGGGTCGCCTACGAGTGCCTTTCGGGGCGGAGGGGAAGGCTCCGAGTGCCTTTTGGGGCGGCCGGGCCGCCCCCGAGTGCCTTTGTGGGCGGCCAGGGAGGCTCCGAGTTCCTTTCGGGGCGGCCGGGCTGGCTCCGAGTGCCTTTTGGTGCGGCCGGGCTGGCTCCGAGTGCCTTTTGGGACGGCCGAGCCGGCTCCGAGTGCCTTTCGGGGCGGCCGGGCCGCATCCTAGTGCCATTCGGGGGGGCCGGGGAGGCTCCGAGTGCCTTTTGGGGTGGCCGGAGAGGCTCCGAGTGCCTTTCGGGGCGGCCGGGGAGGCTCCGAGTGCCTTTCGGGGAGGCCGGGCAGGCTCCGAGTGCCTTTCGGGGCGGCTAGGAAGGCTCCGAGTGCCTTTCGGGGCGGCCGGGGAGGCTCCGAGTGCCTTTCGGGGCGGCCGGGCCGCCTCCGAGTGCCATTCGGGGAGGCCAGGGAGGCTTCGAGTGCCTTTCGGGGCGACCGTTCCCCCATAAAGTGCATTTTGGGGCTGCTGGGCTGGCTCAGACTGCCTTTCGGGGCGGCCGGGCGGGCTCCGAGTGCCTTTTGGGGCGGCCGGGGAGGCTCTGAGTGCCTTTCGGGGAGGCTGGTGAGGCTCCGAGTGCCTTTCGGGGCGGCCGGGGAGGCTCCGAGTGCCTTTCGGGGCGGCCGAGGAGGCTCCGAGTGCCATTCGGGGAGGCCGGGGAGGCTCCGAGTGCCTTTCGGGGCGGCCGGGCTGCCTCTGAGAGCCTTTCAGCGTGGCTGGTCCGCCTCCGAGTGCCTTTCGGGGAGGCCGGGCCACCTCTGAGTGCCTTTCGGGGCGGCCGGGGAGGCTCCGAGTGCCTTTCGGGGTGGCCTGGGAGGCTCCGAGTGCCTTTCGAAGCGGCCGGGGAGGCTCCGAGTGCCTTTCGGGGTGGCCGGGCCGCCTCCGAGTGCCTTTCGGGGAGGCCGGGCAGGCTCTGAGTGCCTTTCGGGGCGGCCGTGGAGGCTCCGAGTACCTTTCGGGACGGCCGTGATGCCTCCGAGTGCCTTTCGGGGCGGCCGGGCCGTCTCCGAGTGCCTTTCGAGGCGGCCGGGGAGGTTCCGAGTGCCTTTCCTGTTGGTCGGGGAGGCTCCGAGTGCCTTTCGGGGTGGCCGGGGAGGCTCCGAGTGCCTTTCGGGGCGGCCGGGCAGGCTCCGATTGCCTTTCGGGGCAGCCGGGGAGGCTCCGACTGCCTTTCGGGGCAGCCGGGAGGCTCCGAGTGCCTTTGTGGGCGGCCGTTCCCCCTTAAAGTGCATTTCGGGGCTGCTGGGCTGGCTCCGACTGCCTTTCGGGGTGGCCGAGTAGGCTCTGAGAGCCTTTTTGGGTGGTCGGGCAGGCTCCGAGTGTCTTTCGGGGCGGTCGTGCAGGCTCCGAGTGCCTTTGGAGGCGGCCGGGTCGCCTACGAGTGCCTTTCGGGGCGGAGGGGAAGGCTCCGAGTGCCTTTCGGGGAGGCCGGGGAGGCTCCGAGTGCCTTTGTGGGCGGCCGGGCCGCCTCCGAGTGCCTTTCGGGGCGGCCGGGGAGGCTCCGAGTGCCTTTCGGGGTGGCCTGGGAGGCTCCGAGTGCCTTTCGAGGCGGCCGGGGAGGCTCCGAGTGCCTTTCGGGGAGGCCAGGCCGCCTCCGAGTGCCTTTCGGGGCGGAGGGGAAGGCTCCGAGTGCCTTTCGGGGCAGCCGGGGAGGCTCCGAGTGCCTTTCGGGGAGGCCGGGCTGGCTCCGAGTGCCTTTTGGGATGGCCGAGCCGGCTACGAGTGCCTTTCGGGGGTGGCCTGGGAGGCTCCGAGTGCCTTTGTGGGCGGCCGGGGAGGCTCCGAGTGCCTTTCAGGGAGGCCGGACCGCCTCCGAGTGCCTTTCGGGGAGGCCGGGCCGCCTCCGAGTGCCTTTCGGGGTGGCCGGTGAGGCTCCGAGTACCTTTCGGGACGGCCGGGGAGGCTCCGAGTGCCTTTCGGGGAGGCTGGGGAGGCTCCGAGTGCCTTTTGGGGCGGCCGGGGAGGCTCCGAGTGCCTTTCGGGGCGGCTGGGGAGGCTCCGAGTGCCTTTTGGGGCGGCCGGGCCGCCTCCGAGTGCCTTTCGGGGCGGCCGGGGAGGCTCCGAGTGCCTTTCGGGGAGGCCGTTCCCCCATAAAGTGCATTTCGGGGCGTTCGGGCTGGCTCCGACTGCCTTTCGGGGCGGTCGTGTAGGCTCCGAGAGCCTTTTGGGGTGGTCGGGCAGGCTCCGAGTGTCTTTCGGGGCGGCCGGGGAGGCTCCGAGTGCCTTTGGAGGCGGCCGGGTCGCCTACGAGTGCCTTTCGGGGCGGAGGGGAAGGCTCCGAGTGCCTTTTGGGGCGGCCGGGCCGCCCCCGAGTGCCTTTGTGGGCGGCCAGGGAGGCTCCGAGTTCCTTTCGGGGCGGCCGGGCTGGCTCCGAGTGCCTTTTGGTGCGGCCGGGCTGGCTCCGAGTGCCTTTTGGGACGGCCGAGCCGGCTCCGAGTGCCTTTCGGGGCGGCCGGGCCGCATCCTAGTGCCATTCGGGGGGGCCGGGGAGGCTCCGAGTGCCTTTTGGGGTGGCCGGAGAGGCTCCGAGTGCCTTTCGGGGCGGCCGGGGAGGCTCCGAGTGCCTTTCGGGGAGGCCGGGCAGGCTCCGAGTGCCTTTCGGGGCGGCTAGGAAGGCTCCGAGTGCCTTTCGGGGCGGCCGGGGAGGCTCCGAGTGCCTTTCGGGGCGGCCGGGCCGCCTCCGAGTGCCATTCGGGGAGGCCAGGGAGGCTTCGAGTGCCTTTCGGGGCGACCGTTCCCCCATAAAGTGCATTTTGGGGCTGCTGGGCTGGCTCAGACTGCCTTTCGGGGCGGCCGGGCGGGCTCCGAGTGCCTTTTGGGGCGGCCGGGGAGGCTCTGAGTGCCTTTCGGGGAGGCTGGTGAGGCTCCGAGTGCCTTTCGGGGCGGCCGGGGAGGCTCCGAGTGCCTTTCGGGGCGGCCGAGGAGGCTCCGAGTGCCATTCGGGGAGGCCGGGGAGGCTCCGAGTGCCTTTCGGGGCGGCCGGGCTGCCTCTGAGAGCCTTTCAGCGTGGCTGGTCCGCCTCCGAGTGCCTTTCGGGGAGGCCGGGCCACCTCTGAGTGCCTTTCGGGGCGGCCGGGGAGGCTCCGAGTGCCTTTCGGGGTGGCCTGGGAGGCTCCGAGTGCCTTTCGAAGCGGCCGGGGAGGCTCCGAGTGCCTTTCGGGGAGGCCGGGCCGCCTCCGAGTGCCTTTCGGGGAGGCCGGGCAGGCTCCGAGTGCCTTTCGGGGCGGCCGTGGAGGCTCCGAGTACCTTTCGGGACGGCCGTGATGCCTCCGAGTGCCTTTCGGGGCGGCCGTGGAGGCTCCGAGTACCTTTCGGGACGGCCGTGATGCCTCCGAGTGCCTTTCGGGGTGGCCGGGGAGGCTCCGAGTGCCTTTCGGGGCGGCCGGGGAGGTTCCGAGTGCCTTTCGGGTTGGTCGGGGAGGCTCCGAGTGCCTTTTGGGGTGGCCGGGGAGGCTCCGAGTGCCTTTCGGGGCAGCCAGGCAGGCTCCGAGTGGCTTTCGGGGCAGCCGGGGAGGCTCCGAGTGCCTTTGTGGGCGGCCGTTCCCCCTTAAAGTGCATTTCGGGGCTGCTGGGCTGGCTCCGACTGCCTTTCGGGGCAGCCGAGTAAGCTCCGAGAGCCTTTTGGGGTGGTCGGGCAGGCTCCGAGTGTCTTTCGGGGCGGTCGTGCAGGCTCCGAGTGCCTTTCAGGCGGCCGGGTCGCCTACGAGTGCCTTTCGGGGCGGAGGGGAAGGCTCCGAGTGCCTTTCGGGGAGGCCGGGGAGGCTCCGAGTGGCTTTCGGGGCAGCCAGGCAGGCTCCGAGTGGCTTTCGGGGCGGCCGGGGAGGCTCCGAGTGCCTTTGTGGGCGGCCGTTCCCCCTTAAAGTGCATTTCGGGGCTGCTGGGCTGGCTCCGACTGCCTTTCGGGGCAGCCGAGTAAGCTCCGAGAGCCTTTTGGGGTGGTCGGGCAGGCTCTGAGTGTCTTTCGGGGCGGTCGTGCAGGCTCCGAGTGCCTTTCAGGCGGCCGGGTCGCCTACGAGTGCCTTTCGGGGCGGAGGGGAAGGCTCCGAGTGCCTTTCGGGGAGGCCGGGGAGGCTCCGAGTGCCTTTGTGGGCGGCCGGGCCGCCTCCGAGTGCCTTTCGGGGCGGCCGGGGAGGCTCCGAGTGCCTTTCAGGGTGGCCTGGGAGGCTCCGAGTGCCTTTCGAGGCGGCCTGGGAGGCTCCGAGTGCCTTTCGGGGAGGCCGGGCTGGCTCCGAGTGCCTTTTGGGATGGCCGAGCCGGCTCCGAGTGCCTTTCGGGGTGGCCTGGGAGGCTCCGAGTGCCTTTCGGGGCGGCCGGGGAGGCTCCAAGTGCCTTTCAGGGAGGCCGGACCGCCTCCGAGTGCCTTTCGGGGAGGCCGGGCCGCCTCCGAGTGCCTTTCGGGGCGGCCGGGGAGGCTCCGAGTGCCTTTCGGGGCGGCCAGGCCGCCTCTGAGAGCCTTTCGGGGCGTCCGGGGAGGCTCCGAGTGCCTTTCGGGGCGTCCGGGGAGGCTCCGAGTGCCATTCGGGGAGGCCAGGGAGGCTCCGAGTGCCTTTCGGGGCGGCCGGGCCGCCTCTGAGAGCCTTTCAGCGCGGCTGGTCCGCCTCCGAGTGCCTTTCGGGGAGGCCGGGCCGCCTCCGAGTGCCTTTCGGGGTGGCCGGTCCGCCTCCGAGTCCCTTTCAGGGCGGCAGTGCAGTCTCCGAGTGCCTTTCGAGGCGGCCGGGGAGGCTCCGAGTGCCTTTCGGGGAGGCCGGGCAGGCTCCGAGTGCCTTTCGGGGTGGCCGGGCCGCGTCTGAGTGCCTTTCGGGGCGGCCGGGGAGGCTCCGAGTGCCTTTGTGGGAGGTCGGGCAGGCTCCGAGTGCCTTTCGGGGCGGCCGGGGAGGCTCCGAGTGCCTTTCGGGGCGGCCGGCGAGGCTCCGAGTGCCTTTTGGGGTGGTCGGGCAGGCTCCGAGTGTCTTTTGGGGCGGTCGTGCAGGCTCCGAGTGCCTTTGGAGACAGCCGGGTCTCCTCCGAGTGCCTTTCGGGGCGGCCGAGTAGGCTCCGAGAGCCTTTTGGGGTGGTCGGGCAGGCTCCGAGTGTCTTTCGGGGCGGTTGTGCAGGCTCCGAGTGCCTTTCGAGGCGGCCGGGTCTCCTCCGAGTGCCTTTCGGGGTGGCCGGGAAGGCTCCGAGTGCCTTTCGGGGAGGCCAGGCCGCCTCCGAGTACCTTTCGGGGAGGCCTGTCCGCCTCCGAGTGCCTTTCGGGGTGGTCGGGGAGGCTACGAGTGCCTTTCAGGGTGGCTGGGGAGGCTCCGAGTGCCTTTTGGGGCGGCCGGGCCACCTCCGAGTGCCTTTTGGGGAGGCTGGGCAGGCTCCGAGTGGCTTTGTGGGCGGCCAGGGAGGCTCCGAGTGCCTTTTGGGGCGGCCGGGCCGCCTCCGAGTGCCTTTCGGGGTGGCCGGGGAGGCTCCGAGTGCCTTTCGGGGTGGCCGGGGAGGCTCCGAGTTCCTTTCGGGGCGGCCAGGGAGGCTCCGAGTGCCTTTCGGGGCGGCCTGGGAGGCTCCGAGTGCCTTTGTGGGCGGCCGGGCCCCCTACGAGTGCCTTTTGGGGTGTCCGTGGAGGCTCCGAGTGCCTTTGTGGGCGGCCGGGGAGGCTCCGAGTGCCTTTCGGGGCGGTCGGGGAGGCTCCGAGTGGCTTTTGGGACGGCAGAGCTGGCACCGAGTGCCTTTCGGGGCGGCCGGGCCAGCTCCGAGTGCCATTCGGGGTGGCCGGGGAGGCTCCGAGTGCCTTTGTGGGCCGCCCGGGTGGCTCCGAGTGCCTTTGTGGGCGTCCGGGGAGGCTCCGAGTGCCTTTTGGTGCAGCCGGGGAGGCTCCGAGTACCTTTCGGGGCGTCCGGGGAGGCTCTGAGTGCCTTTCGGGGCATCCGGGAAGGCTCCGAGTGCCTTTCGGGGTGGCCGAGGAGGCTCCGAGTGCCTTTCGGGGTGGCCGGGCTGCCTCCGAGTGCCTTTCGGGGTGGCCGGGGAGGCTCCGAGTGCCTTTCGGGGCATCTGGGGAGGCTCCGAGTGCCTTTCGGGGGGCCGGCGACGCTCTGAGTGCCTTTGGGGGTGGCCGGGCAGGCTCCGAGTGCCTTTGTGGGCAGCCGGGGAGACTCCGAGTGCCTTTCGGGGCGGCCGGGGAGGCTCCGAGTGCCTTTCGGGGCGGCCGGGGAGCCTCCGAGTGCCTTTCGAGGCGGCCGGGCAGGCTCCGAGTGCCTTTGTGGGCGGCCGGGCAGGCTCCGAGTGCCTTTCGGGGTGGCCGGGCCGCGTCTGAGTGCCTTTCGGGGCGGCCGGGGAGGCTCCGAGTGCCTTTGTGGGAGGTCGGGCAGGCTCCGAGTGCCTTTCGGGGCGGCCGGGGAGGCTCCGAGTGCCTTTCGGGGCGGCCGGCGAGGCTCCGAGTGCCTTTCGGGGCGTCCGGGGAGGCTCTGAGTGCCTTTCGGGGTGGCCGGGCAGGCTCCGAGTGCCTTTCGGGGCATCCGATGATGCTCCGAGTGCCTTTCTAGGAGGCTGGGAAGGCTCCGACTGCCTTTCGGGGTGGCCGGCCAAGGCTCCGAGTGCATTTGTGGAAGGTCGGGGAGGCTCCGAGTGCCTTTCGGGGCAGCCGGGCAGGCTCCGAGTGCCTTTCGGGGCAGCCGGGGAGGCTCCGAGTGCCTTTCGGGGCGGCTGGGGCCGCCTCCGAGTGGCTTTCCGGGTGGCCGGGCCGGCTTCAAGTACCTTTCGGGGGGGCAGGCCAAGGCTCCGAGTGCCTTTGTGGGTGGCCGGGGAGGCTCTGAGTGCCTTTCGGGGCGGCCAGTGAGGCTCCGAGTGCCTTTTGGGGTGGCCGGGCCGCCTCCGAGTACCTTTGGAGGCGGCCGGGGAGGCTCCGAGTGCCTTTGTGGGAGGCCGGGCAGGCTCCGAGTGCCTTTCGGGGCGGCCGGGGAGGCTCCGAGTGGCTTTCGGGGAGGCCGGGCCGCCTCCGAGTGCCTTTCGTGGCGGCAGGGGAGGCTCCGAGTGCTTTTGGGGGCGGCCGGGGAGGCTCCGAGTGCCTTTCGGGGTGGCCGGACCACCTCCGAGTGCCTTTTGGTGTGGCCGGGGAGGCTCCGAGTGCCTTTGTGGGTGGCCGGGCCGGCTCCGAGTGCCTTTCGGGCGGACGGGGAGGCTCCGAGTGCCTTTCGGGGTGGCTGGTCCGCCTCCGAGTGCCTTTCGGGGCGACCGGGCCGGCTCAAAGTGCCTTTTGGTGCAACCGGGCCAACTCCGAGTGCCTTTTGGGGAGGCCGGGGAGGCTCCGAGTGCCTTTGTGGGCGGTCAGGTTGCCTCCGAGTGCCTTTGTGGGCGGCCGGGGAGGCTCCGAGTGCCTTTGTGGGCGGCGGGGAGGCTCCGAGTGCCTTTGTGGGTTGCCGGACTGCCTCCGAGTGCCTTTCGAGGCAGCTGGGCCCGTTCCAGTGCCTTTCCGGGAGGCCGGGCCGCCACAGAGTGCCTTTTGGTGCGGCCGGGGAGGCTCCGAGTGCCTTTTGGGGCGTCCGGGCAGGCTCCGAGTACCTTTCAGGGCGGCCGGGCCGCCTCCGAGTGCCTTTCGGGGCGACCGGGGAGGCTCCGAATGCCTTTTTGAGCGGCCTGCGAGGCTCCGAGTGCCTTTCGGTGCGGCTGGGCCACCTCCGAGTGCCTTTATGAGCGACCGGCGAGGCTCCGAGTGCCTTTCGGGGAGGCCGGGGAGGCTCCAAGTGCCTTTGTAGGTGGCCGAACCGACTCCGAGTGCCTTTCGGGGCGTCCGCGGAGGCTCTGAGTGCCTTTCAGGGTGGCCGAGCCGCCTCCGAGTGCCTTTGTGGCGGCCGGGCAGGCTCCGAGTGCCTTTCGGTGCGACTGTGGAGGCTCCGAGTGCCTTTCGGGGCGGCCGGGCCGCCTCCGAGTGCCTTTCGGAGTGGCCGGGCCGCCTCCCAGTGCCTTTTGGGGCGGCCGGGGCCGCCTCCGAGTGGCTTTCGGGGCGGCCGGGCTGGCTCCGAGTGCCATTCGGGGGGGCCGGGGAGGCTCTGAGTGCCTTTCGGGGCGGCCGGGCCGCCTCCGAGTGCCTTTCGGGGCGGCCGAGAAGGCTCCGACTGCCTTTCGGGGTGGCTGGGATGTCTCCGAGTGCCTTTCGGGGCGGCCGGGGAGGCTCCGAGTGCCTTTCGGGGTGGCCGGGCCGCTCCGAGTGCCTTTTGGGGCATCCGGGGAGGCTCCGAGTGCCTTTCGGGGCGGCCAGGGAGGCTCTGAGTGCCTTTCGGGGCAGCCGGGCCGCCTCCGAGTGCCTTTCGGAGTGGCCAGGGAGGCTCCGAGTGCCTTTCCGGGTGGCCGGGGAGGCTCCTAGAGCCTTTCGGGGTGGCCGGAGAGGGTCCGAGTGCCTTTCCGGGCTGGAGGGGAAGGCTCCGAGTGCCTTTCGGGGTGGCCGGGCCGCCTCCGAGTGCCATTCGGGGGGGTGCCGGAGAGGATCCGAGTGCCTTTCGGGGCAGCCGGGCCAGCTCCGTGTGCCTTTTGGGACGACCGAGCCGCCTCCGAGTGCCTTTCGGGGTGGCCAGGCCGGCTCCGAGTGCCTTTCGGGGAGGCCGGGCCGCCTCCGAGTGCCTTTTGGGGTGTCGGGGGAGGCTCCGAGTGCCTTTCGGGGGGACCGGGCCGGCTCCGAGTGCCTTTCGGGGAGGCCGGGCAGGCTCCGAGTGCCATTCGGGGTGGCCGGGGAGGCTCCGAGCGCCTTTCGGGGAGGCCGGGGAGGCTCCGAGTGCCTTTGTGGGTGGCCGGGCCGCCTCCGAGTCCCTTTCGGGGCGGCCGGGCCGCTCCGAGTGCCTTTCGGGGCGGCCGAGTAGGCTCCGAGAGCCTTTTGGGGTGGTCGGGCAGGCTCCGAGTGTCTTTTGGGGCGGTCGTGCAGGCTCCGAGTGCCTTTGGAGACAGCCGGGTCTCCTCCGAGTGCCTTTCGGGGCGGCCGAGTAGGCTCCGAGAGCCTTTTGGGGTGGTCGGGCAGGCTCCGAGTGTCTTTCGGGGCGGTTGTGCAGGCTCCGAGTGCCTTTCGAGGCGGCCGGGTCTCCTCCGAGTGCCTTTCGGGGTGGCCGGGAAGGCTCCGAGTGCCTTTCGGGGAGGCCAGGCCGCCTCCGAGTACCTTTCGGGGAGGCCTGTCCGCCTCCGAGTGCCTTTCGGGGTGGTCGGGGAGGCTACGAGTGCCTTTCAGGGTGGCTGGGGAGGCTCCGAGTGCCTTTTGGGGCGGCCGGGCCACCTCCGAGTGCCTTTTGGGGAGGCTGGGCAGGCTCCGAGTGGCTTTGTGGGCGGCCAGGGAGGCTCCGAGTGCCTTTTGGGGCGGCCGGGCCGCCTCCGAGTGCCTTTCGGGGTGGCCGGGAAGGCTCCGAGTGCCTTTCGGGGTGGCCGGGGAGGCTCCGAATTCCTTTCGGGGCGGCCTGGGAGGCTCCGATTGCCTTTGTGGGCGGCCGGGCCCCCTACGAGTGCCTTTTGGGGTGTCCGTGGAGGCTCCGAGTGCATTTGTGGGCGGCCGGGGAGGCTCCGAGTGCCTTTCGGGGAGGCCGGGGAGGCTCCGAGTGCCTTTCGGGGCAGCCGTGCTGCCTCCGAGTGCCTTTCGGGGCAGCCGGGGAGGCTCCGAGTGCCTTTCGGAGCGGCCGGGCAGGCTCTGAGTGCCTTTGGGGGTGGCCGGGGAGGCTCCGAGTGCCTTTCGGGGCGGTCGGGAGGCTCCGAGTGCCTTTGTGGGCGTCCAGGCAGGCTCCGAGTGCCTTTGGGGGCGGCCGGGGAGGCTCCGAGTGCCTTTCGGGGCGGCCTGGGAGGCTCCGAGTGCCTTTCAGGGTGGCCGGGGAGGCTCCGAGTGCCTTTCGGGGCGGCCAGGGAGGCTCCGAGTGCCTTTCGGGGCGGTCGGGGAGGCTCCGAGTGGCTTTTGGGACGGCAGAGCTGGCACCGAGTGCCTTTCGGGGCGGCCGGGCCAGCTCCGAGTGCCATTCGGGGTGGCCGGGGAGGCTCCGAGTGCCTTTGTGGGCCGCCCGGGTGGCTCCGAGTGCCTTTGTGGGCGTCCGGGGAGGCTCCGAGTGCCTTTTGGTGCAGCCGGGGAGGCTCCGAGTGCCTTTCGGGGCGTCCGGGGAGGCTCTGAGTGCCTTTCGGGGCGGCCGGGAAGGCTCCGAGTGCCTTTCGGGGTGGCCGAGGAGGCTCCAAGTGCCTTTCGGGGCATCTGGGGAGGCTCCGAGTGCCTTTCGGGGGGCCGGCGACGCTCTGAGTGCCTTTGGGGGTGGCCGGGCAGGCTCCGAGTGCCTTTGTGGGCAGCCGGGGAGACTCCGAGTGCCTTTCGGGGCGGCCGGGGAGGCTCCGAGTGCCTTTTGGGGCGGCCGGGGAGCCTCCGAGTGCCTTTCGAGGCGGCCGGGCAGGCTCCGAGTGCCTTTGTGGGCGGCCGGGCAGGCTCCGAGTGCCTTTCGGGGTGGCCGGGCCGCGTCTGAGTGCCTTTCGGGGCGGCCGGGGAGGCTCCGAGTGCCTTTGTGGGAGGTCGGGCAGGCTCCGAGTGCCTTTCGGGGCGGCCGGGGAGGCTCCGAGTACCTTTCGGGACGGCCGGGGAGGCTCCGAGTGCCTTTCGGGGAGGCTGGGGAGGCTCCGAGTGCCTTTTGGGGCGGCCGTGGAGGTTCCGAGTGCCTTTCGGGGCGGCTGGGGAGGCTCCGAGTGCCTTTTGGGGCGGCCGGTCCGCCTCCGAGTGCCTTTCGGGGCGGCCGTGGAGGCTCCGAGTGCCTTTCGGGGAGGCCGTTCCCCCATAAAGTGCATTTCGGGGCGGTCGGGCTGGCTCCGACTGCCTTTCGGGGCGGTCGTGTAGGCTCCGAGAGCCTTTTGGGGTGGTCGGGCAGGCTCCGAGTGTCTTTCGGGGCGGCCGGGGAGGCTCCGAGTGCCTTTGGAGGCGGCCGGGTCGCCTACGAGTGCCTTTCGGGGCGGAGGGGAAGGCTCCGAGTGCCTTTTGGGGCGGCCGGGCCGCCCCCGAGTGCCTTTGTGGGCGGCCAGGGAGGCTCCGAGTTCCTTTCGGGGCGGCCGGGCTGGCTCCGAGTGCCTTTTGGTGCGGCCGGGCTGGCTCCGAGTGCCTTTTGGGACGGCCGAGCCGGCTCCGAGTGCCTTTCGGGGCGGCCGGGCCGCATCCTAGTGCCATTCGGGGGGGCCGGGGAGGCTCCGAGTGCCTTTTGGGGTGGCCGGAGAGGCTCCGAGTGCCTTTCGGGACGGCCGGGGAGGCTCCGAGTGCCTTTCGGGGAGGCCGGGCAGGCTCCGAGTGCCTTTCGGGGCGGCTAGGAAGGCTCCGAGTGCCTTTCGGGGCGGCCGGGGAGGCTCCGAGTGCCTTTCGGGGCGGCCGGGCCGCCTCCGAGTGCCATTCGGGGAGGCCAGGGAGGCTCCGAGTGCCTTTCGGGGCGACCATTCCCCCATAAAGTGCATTTCGGGGCTGCTGGGCTGGCTCAGACTGCCTTTCGGGTCGGCCGGGCGGGCTCCGAGTGCCTTTTGGGGCGGCCGGGGAGGCTCTGAGTGCCTTTCGGGGAGGCTGGTGAGGCTCCGAGTGCCTTTCGGGGCGGCCGGGGAGGCTCCGAGTGCCTTTCGGGGCGGCCGGGGAGGCTCCGAGTGCCATTCGGGGAGGCCGGGGAGGCTCCGAGTGCCTTTCGGGGCGGCCGGGCTGCCTCTGAGAGCCTTTCAGCGCGGCTGGTCCGCCTCCGAGTGCCTTTCGGGGAGGCCGGGCCGCCTCTGAGTGCCTTTCGGGGCGGCCGGGGAGGCTCCGAGTGCCTTTCGGGGTGGCCTGGGAGGCTCCGAGTGCCTTTGGAGGCGGCCGGGGAGGCTCCGAGTGCCTTTCGGGGAGGCCGGGCCGCCTCCGAGTGCCTTTCGGGGAGGCCGGGCAGGCTCTGAGTGCCTTTCGGGGCGGCCGTGGAGGCTCCGAGTACCTTTCGGGACGGCCGTGATGCCTCCGAGTGCCTTTCGGGGCGTCCGGGCAGGCTCCGAGTACCTTTCAGGGCGGCCGGGCCGCCTCCGAGTGCCTTTCGGGGAGGCCGGGCCGCCTCCGAGTGCCTTTCGGGGCGGCCGTGGAGGCTCCGAGTACCTTTCGGGACGGCCGTGATACCTCCGAGTGCCTTTCGGGGCGGCCGGGCCGTCTCCGAGTGCCTTTCGAGGCGGCCGGGGAGGTTCCGAGTGCCTTTCGGGTTGGTCGGGGAGGCTCCGAGTGCCTTTCGGGGTGGCCGGGGAGGCTCCGAGTGCCTTTCGGGGCGGCCGGGCAGGCTCCGATTGCCTTTTGGGGCAGCCGGGGAGGCTCCGAGTGCCTTTCGGGGCAGCCGGGAGGCTCCGAGTGCCTTTGTGGGCGGCCGTTCCCCCTTAAAGTGCATTTCGGGGCTGCTGGGCTGGCTCCGAGTGCCTTTCGGGGCGGCCGAGTAGGCTCTGAGAGCCTTTTGGGGTGGTCGGGCAGGCTCCGAGTGTCTTTCGGGGCGGTCGTGCAGGCTCCGAGTGCCTTTCAGGCGGCCGGGTCGCCTACGAGTGCCTTTCGGGGCGGAGGGGAAGGCTCCGAGTGCCTTTCGGGGAGGCCGGGGAGGCTCCGAGTGCCTTTGTGGGCGGCCGGGCCGCCTCCGAGTGCCTTTCGGGGCGGCCGGGGAGGCTCCGAGTGCCTTTCGGGGTGGCCTGGGAGGCTCCGAGTGCCTTTCGGGGCGGCCGGGGAGGCTCCGAGTGCCTTTCGGGGAGGCCAGGCCGCCTCCGAGTGCCTTTCGGGGCGGAGGGGAAGGCTCCGAGTGCCTTTCGGGGCAGCCGGGGAGGCTCCGAGTGCCTTTCGGGGAGGCCGGGCTGGCTCCGAGTGCCTTTTGGGATGGCCGAGCCGGCTACGAGTGCCTTTCGGGGGTGGCCTGGGAGGCTCCGAGTGCCTTTGTGGGCGGCCGGGGAGGCTCCGAGTGCCTTTCAGGGAGGCCGGACCGCCTCCGAGTGCCTTTCGGGGAGGCCGGGCCGCATCCGAGTGCCTTTCGGGGCGGCCGGTGAGGCTCCGAGTACCTTTCGGGACGGCCGGGGAGGCTCCGAGTGCCTTTCGGGGAGGCTGGGGAGGCTCCGAGTGCCTTTTGGGGCGGCCGGGGAGGCTCCGAGTGCCTTTCGGGGCGGCTGGGGAGGCTCCGAGTGCCTTTTGGGGCGGCCGGGCCGCCTCCGAGTGCCTTTCGGGGCGGCCGTGGAGGCTCCGAGTGCCTTTCGGGGAGGCCGTTCCCCCATAAAGTGCATTTCGGGGCGTTCGGGCTGGCTCCGACTGCCTTTCGGGGCGTTCGTGTAGGCTCCGAGAGCCTTTTGGGGTGGTCGGGCAGGCTCCGAGTGTCTTTCGGGGCGGCCGGGGAGGCTCCGAGTGCCTTTGGAGGCGGCCGGGTCGCCTACGAGTGCCTTTCGGGGCGGAGGGGAAGGCTGCGAGTGCCTTTTGGGGCGGCCGGGCCGCCCCCGAGTGCCTTTGTGGGCGGCCAGGGAGGCTCCGAGTTCCTTTCGGGGCGGCCGGGCTGGCTCCGAGTGCCTTTTGGTGCGGCCGGGCTGGCTCCGAGTGCCTTTTGGGACGGCCGAGCCGGCTCCGAGTGCCTTTCGGGGCGGCCGGGCCGCATCCTAGTGCCATTCGGGGGGGCCGGGGAGGCTCCGAGTGCCTTTTGGGGTGGCCGGAGAGGCTCCGAGTGCCTTTGGAGGCGGCCGGGCCGCCTACGAGTGCCTTTCGGGGCGGAGGGGAAGGCTCCGAGTGCCTTTCGGGGCGGCTAGGAAGGCTCCGAGTGCCTTTCGGGGCGGCCGGGCCGCATCCTAGTGCCATTCGGGGGGGCCGGGGAGGCTCCGAGTGCCTTTTGGGGTGGCCTGGGAGGCTCCGAGTGCCTTTCGGGGCGGCCGGGGAGGCTCCGAGTGCCTTTCGGGGAGGCCGGGCAGGCTCCGAGTGCCTTTCGGGGCGGCTAGGAAGGCTCCGAGTGCCTTTCGGGGCGGCCGGGGAGGCTCCGAGTGCCTTTCGGGGCGGCCGGGCCGCCTCCGAGTGCCATTCGGGGAGGCCAGGGAGGCTTCGAGTGCCTTTCGGGGCGACCGTTCCCCCATAAAGTGCATTTCGGGGCTGCTGGGCTGGCTCAGACTGCCTTTCGGGTCGGCCGGGCGGGCTCCGAGTGCCTTTTGGGGCGGCCGGGGAGGCTCTGAGTGCCTTTCGGGGAGGCTGGTGAGGCTCCGAGTGCCTTTCGGGGCGGCCGGGGAGGCTCCGAGTGCCTTTCGGGGCGGCCGGGGAGGCTCCGAGTGCCATTCGGGGAGGCCGGGGAGGCTCCGAGTGCCTTTCGGGGCGGCCGGGCTGCCTCTGAGAGCCTTTCAGCGCGGCTGGTCCGCCTCCGAGTGCCTTTCGGGGAGGCCGGGCCGCCTCTGAGTGCCTTTCGGGGCGGCCGGGGAGGCTCCGAGTGCCTTTCGGGGTGGCCTGGGAGGCTCCGAGTGCCTTTCGAGGCGGCCGGGGAGGCTCCGAGTGCCTTTCGGGGAGGCCGGGCCGCCTCCGAGTGCCTTTCGGGGAGGCCGGGCAGGCTCTGAGTGCCTTTCGGGGCGGCCGTGGAGGCTCCGAGTACCTTTCGGGACGGCCGTGATGCCTCCGAGTGCCTTTCGGGGTGGCCGGGGAGGCTCCGAGTGCCTTTCGGGGCGGCCGGGGAGGTTCCGAGTGCCTTTCGGGTTGGTCGGGGAGGCTCCGAGTGCCTTTTGGGGTGGCCGGGGAGGCTCCGAGTGCCTTTCGGGGCAGCCAGGCAGGCTCCGAGTGGCTTTCGGGGCAGCCGGGGAGGCTCCGAGTGCCTTTGTGGGCGGCCGTTCCCCCTTAAAGTGCATTTCGGGGCTGCTGGGCTGGCTCCGACTGCCTTTCGGGGCAGCCGAGTAAGCTCCGAGAGCCTTTTGGGGTGGTCGGGCAGGCTCCGAGTGTCTTTCGGGGCGGTCGTGCAGGCTCCGAGTGCCTTTCAGGCGGCCGGGTCGCCTACGAGTGCCTTTCGGGGCGGAGGGGAAGGCTCCGAGTGCCTTTCGGGGAGGCCGGGGAGGCTCCGAGTGGCTTTCGGGGCAGCCAGGCAGGCTCCGAGTGGCTTTCGGGGCGGCCGGGGAGGCTCCGAGTGCCTTTGTGGGCGGCCGTTCCCCCTTAAAGTGCATTTCGGGGCTGCTGGGCTGGCTCCGACTGCCTTTCGGGGCAGCCGAGTAAGCTCCGAGAGCCTTTTGGGGTGGTCGGGCAGGCTCCGAGTGTCTTTCGGGGCGGTCGTGCAGGCTCCGAGTGCCTTTCAGGCGGCCGGGTCGCCTACGAGTGCCTTTCGGGGCGGAGGGGAAGGCTCCGAGTGCCTTTCGGGGAGGCCGGGGAGGCTCCGAGTGCCTTTGTGGGCGGCCGGGCCGCCTCCGAGTGCCTTTCGGGGCGGCCGGGGAGGCTCCGAGTGCCTTTCAGGGTGGCCTGGGAGGCTCCGAGTGCCTTTCGAGGCGGCCTGGGAGGCTCCGAGTGCCTTTCGGGGAGGCCGGGCTGGCTCCGAGTGCCTTTTGGGATGGCCGAGCCGGCTCCGAGTGCCTTTCGGGGTGGCCTGGGAGGCTCCGAGTGCCTTTCGGGGCGGCCGGGGAGGCTCCAAGTGCCTTTCAGGGAGGCCGGACCGCCTCCGAGTGCCTTTCGGGGAGGCCGGGCCGCCTCCGAGTGCCTTTCGGGGCGGCCGGGGAGGCTCCGAGTGCCTTTCGGGGCGGCCAGGCCGCCTCTGAGAGCCTTTCGGGGCGTCCGGGGAGGCTCCGAGTGCCTTTCGGGGCGTCCGGGGAGGCTCCGAGTGCCATTCGGGGAGGCCAGGGAGGCTCCGAGTGCCTTTCGGGGCGGCCGGGCCGCCTCTGAGAGCCTTTCAGCGCGGCTGGTCCGCCTCCGAGTGCCTTTCGGGGAGGCCGGGCCGCCTCCGAGTGCCTTTCGGGGTGGCCGGTCCGCCTCCGAGTCCCTTTCAGGGCGGCAGTGCAGTCTCCGAGTGCCTTTCGAGGCGGCCGGGGAGGCTCCGAGTGCCTTTCGGGGAGGCCGGGCAGGCTCCGAGTGCCTTTCGGGGTGGCCGGGGAGGCTCCGAGCGCCTTTCGGGGAGGCCGGGGAGGCTCCGAGTGCCTTTGTGGGTGGCCGGGCCGCCTCCGAGTCCCTTTCGGGGCGGCCGGGCCGCTCCGAGTGCCTTTCGGGGCGGCCGAGTAGGCTCCGAGAGCCTTTTGGGGTGGTCGGGCAGGCTCCGAGTGTCTTTTGGGGCGGTCGTGCAGGCTCCGAGTGCCTTTGGAGACAGCCGGGTCTCCTCCGAGTGCCTTTCGGGGCGGCCGAGTAGGCTCCGAGAGCCTTTTGGGGTGGTCGGGCAGGCTCCGAGTGTCTTTCGGGGCGGTTGTGCAGGCTCCGAGTGCCTTTCGAGGCGGCCGGGTCTCCTCCGAGTGCCTTTCGGGGTGGCCGGGAAGGCTCCGAGTGCCTTTCGGGGAGGCCAGGCCGCCTCCGAGTACCTTTCGGGGAGGCCTGTCCGCCTCCGAGTGCCTTTCGGGGTGGTCGGGGAGGCTACGAGTGCCTTTCAGGGTGGCTGGGGAGGCTCCGAGTGCCTTTTGGGGCGGCCGGGCCACCTCCGAGTGCCTTTTGGGGAGGCTGGGCAGGCTCCGAGTGGCTTTGTGGGCGGCCAGGGAGGCTCCGAGTGCCTTTTGGGGCGGCCGGGCCGCCTCCGAGTGCCTTTCGGGGTGGCCGGGAAGGCTCCGAGTGCCTTTCGGGGTGGCCGGGGAGGCTCCGAATTCCTTTCGGGGCGGCCAGGGAGGCTCCGAGTGCCTTTCGGGGCGGCCTGGGAGGCTCCGATTGCCTTTGTGGGCGGCCGGGCCCCCTACGAGTGCCTTTTGGGGTGTCCGTGGAGGCTCCGAGTGCCTTTGTGGGCGGCCGGGGAGGCTCCGAGTGCCTTTCGGGGAGGCCGGGGAGGCTCCGAGTGCCTTTCGGGGCAGCCGTGCTGCCTCCGAGTGCCTTTCGGGGCAGCCGGGGAGGCTCCGAGTGCCTTTCGGAGCGGCCGGGCAGGCTCTGAGTGCCTTTGGGGGTGGCCGGGGAGGCTCCGAGTGCCTTTCGGGGCGGTCGGGAGGCTCCGAGTGCCTTTGTGGGCGTCCAGGCAGGCTCCGAGTGCCTTTGGGGGCGGCCGGGGAGGCTCCGAGTGCCTTTCGGGGCGGCCTGGGAGGCTCCGAGTGCCTTTCAGGGTGGCCGGGGAGGCTCCGAGTGCCTTTCGGGGCGGCCAGGGAGGCTCCGAGTGCCTTTCGGGGCGGTCGGGGAGGCTCCGAGTGGCTTTTGGGACGGCAGAGCTGGCACCGAGTGCCTTTCGGGGCGGCCGGGCCAGCTCCGAGTGCCATTCGGGGTGGCCGGGGAGGCTCCGAGTGCCTTTGTGGGCCGCCCGGGTGGCTCCGAGTGCCTTTGTGGGCGTCCGGGGAGGCTCCGAGTGCCTTTTGGTGCAGCCGGGGAGGCTCCGAGTACCTTTCGGGGCGTCCGGGGAGGCTCTGAGTGCCTTTCGGGGCATCCGGGAAGGCTCCGAGTGCCTTTCGGGGTGGCCGAGGAGGCTCCGAGTGCCTTTCGGGGTGGCCGGGCTGCCTCCGAGTGCCTTTCGGGGCGGCCGGGGAGGCTCCGAGTGCCTTTCGGGGCATCTGGGGAGGCTCCGAGTGCCTTTCGGGGGGCCGGCGACGCTCTGAGTGCCTTTGGGGGTGGCCGGGCAGGCTCCGAGTGCCTTTGTGGGCAGCCGGGGAGACTCCGAGTGCCTTTCGGGGCGGCCGGGGAGGCTCCGAGTGGCTTTCGGGGCGGCCGGGGAGCCTCCGAGTGCCTTTCGAGGCGGCCGGGCAGGCTCCGAGTGCCTTTGTGGGCGGCCGGGCAGGCTCCGAGTGCCTTTCGGGGTGGCCGGGCCGCGTCTGAGTGCCTTTCGGGGCGGCCGGGGAGGCTCCGAGTGCCTTTGTGGGAGGTCGGGCAGGCTCCGAGTGCCTTTCGGGGCGGCCGGGGAGGCTCCGAGTGCCTTTCGGGGCGGCCGGCGAGGCTCCGAGTGCCTTTCGGGGCGTCCGGGGAGGCTCTGAGTGCCTTTCGGGGTGGCCGGGCAGGCTCCGAGTGCCTTTCGGGGCATCCGATGATGCTCCGAGTGCCTTTCTAGGAGGCTGGGAAGGCTCCGACTGCCTTTCGGGGTGGCCGGCCAAGGCTCCGAGTGCATTTGTGGAAGGTCGGGGAGGCTCCGAGTGCCTTTCGGGGCAGCCGGGCAGGCTCCGAGTGCCTTTCGGGGCAGCCGGGGAGGCTCCGAGTGCCTTTCGGGGCGGCTGGGGCCGCCTCCGAGTGGCTTTCCGGGTGGCCGGGCCGGCTTCAAGTACCTTTCGGGGGGGCAGGCCAAGGCTCCGAGTGCCTTTGTGGGTGGCCGGGGAGGCTCTGAGTGCCTTTCGGGGCGGCCAGTGAGGCTCCGAGTGCCTTTTGGGGTGGCCGGGCCGCCTCCGAGTACCTTTGGAGGCGGCCGGGGAGGCTCCGAGTGCCTTTGTGGGAGGCCGGGGAGGCTCCGAGTGCCTTTCGGGGCGGCCGGGGAGGCTCCGAGTGGCTTTCGGGGAGGCCGGGCCGCCTCCGAGTGCCTTTCGTGGCGGCAGGGGAGGCTCCGAGTGCTTTTGGGGGCGGCCGGGGAGGCTCCGAGTGCCTTTCGGGGTGGCCGGACCACCTCCGAGTGCCTTTTGGTGTGGCCGGGGAGGCTCCGAGTGCCTTTGTGGGTGGCCGGGCCGGCTCCGAGTGCCTTTCGGGCAGACGGGGAGGCTCCGAGTGCCTTTCGGGGTGGCTGGTCCGCCTCCGAGTGCCTTTCGGGGCGACCGGGCTGGCTCAAAGTGCCTTTTGGTGCAACCGGGCCAACTCCGAGTGCCTTTTGGGGAGGCCGGGGAGGCTCCGAGTGCCTTTGTGGGCGGTCAGGTTGCCTCCGAGTGCCTTTGTGGGCGGCCGGGGAGGCTCCGAGTGCCTTTGTGGGCGGCGGGGAGGCTCCGAGTGCCTTTGTGGGTTGCCGGACTGCCTCCGAGTGCCTTTCGAGGCAGCTGGGCCCGTTCCAGTGCCTTTCCGGGAGGCCGGGCCGCCACAGAGTGCCTTTTGGTGCGGCCGGGGAGGCTCCGAGTGCCTTTTGGGGCGTCCGGGCAGGCTCCGAGTACCTTTCAGGGCGGCCGGGCCGCCTCCGAGTGCCTTTCGGGGCGACCGGGGAGGCTCCGAATGCCTTTTTGAGCGGCCTGCGAGGCTCCGAGTGCCTTTCGGTGCGGCTGGGCCACCTCCGAGTGCCTTTATGAGCGACCGGCGAGGCTCCGAGTGCCTTTCGGGGAGGCCGGGGAGGCTCCAAGTGCCTTTGTGGGTGGCCGAACCGACTCCGAGTGCCTTTCGGGGCGTCCGCGGAGGCTCTGAGTGCCTTTCAGGGTGGCCGAGCCGCCTCCGAGTGCCTTTGTGGCGGCCGGGCAGGCTCCGAGTGCCTTTCGGTGCGACTGTGGAGGCTCCGAGTGCCTTTCGGGGCGGCCGGGCCGCCTCCGAGTGCCTTTCGGAGTGGCCGGGCCGCCTCCCAGTGCCTTTTGGGGCGGCCGGGGCCGCCTCCGAGTGGCTTTCGGGGCGGCCGGGCTGGCTCCGAGTGCCATTCGGGGGGGCCGGGGAGGCTCTGAGTGCCTTTCGGGGCGGCCGGGCCGCCTCCGAGTGCCTTTCGGGGCGGCCGAGAAGGCTCCGACTGCCTTTCGGGGTGGCTGGGATGTCTCCGAGTGCCTTTCGGGGCGGCCGGGGAGGCTCCGAGTGCCTTTCGGGGCGGCCGGGGAGGCTCCGAGTGCCTTTCGGGGTGGCCGGGCCGCTCCGAGTGCCTTTTGGGGCATCCGGGGAGGCTCCGAGTGCCTTTCGGGGCGGCCAGGGAGGCTCTGAGTGCCTTTCGGGGCAGCCGGGCCGCCTCCGAGTGCCTTTCGGAGTGGCCAGGGAGGCTCCGAGTGCCTTTCCGGGTGGCCGGGGAGGCTCCTAGAGCCTTTCGGGGTGGCCGGAGAGGGTCCGAGTGCCTTTCGGGGCGGAGGGGAAGGCTCCGAGTGCCTTTCGGGGTGGCCGGGCCGCCTCCGAGTGCCATTCGGGGGGGTGCCGGAGAGGCTCCGAGTGCCTTTCGGGGCAGCCGGGCCAGCTCCGTGTGCCTTTTGGGACGACCGAGCCGCCTCCGAGTGCCTTTCGGGGTGGCCAGGCCGGCTCCGAGTGCCTTTCGGGGAGGCCGGGCCGCCTCCGAGTGCCTTTTGGGGTGTCGGGGGAGGCTCCGAGTGCCTTTCGGGGGGACCGGGCCGGCTCCGAGTGCCTTTCGGGGAGGCCGGGCAGGCTCCGAGTGCCATTTGGGGTGGCCGGGGAGGCTCCGAGCGCCTTTCGGGGAGGCCGGGGAGGCTCCGAGTGCCTTTGTGGGTGGCCGGGCCGCCTCCGAGTCCCTTTCGGGGCGGCCGGGCCGCTCCGAGTGCCTTTCGGGGCGGCCGAGTAGGCTCCGAGAGCCTTTTGGGGTGGTCGGGCAGGCTCCGAGTGTCTTTTGGGGCGGTCGTGCAGGCTCCGAGTGCCTTTGGAGACAGCCGGGTCTCCTCCGAGTGCCTTTCGGGGCGGCCGAGTAGGCTCCGAGAGCCTTTTGGGGTGGTCGGGCAGGCTCCGAGTGTCTTTCGGGGCGGTTGTGCAGGCTCCGAGTGCCTTTCGAGGCGGCCGGGTCTCCTCCGAGTGCCTTTCGGGGTGGCCGGGAAGGCTCCGAGTGCCTTTCGGGGAGGCCAGGCCGCCTCCGAGTACCTTTCGGGGAGGCCTGTCCGCCTCCGAGTGCCTTTCGGGGTGGTCGGGGAGGCTACGAGTGCCTTTCAGGGTGGCTGGGGAGGCTCCGAGTGCCTTTTGGGGCGGCCGGGCCACCTCCGAGTGCCTTTTGGGGAGGCTGGGCAGGCTCCGAGTGGCTTTGTGGGCGGCCAGGGAGGCTCCGAGTGCCTTTTGGGGCGGCCGGGCCGCCTCCGAGTGCCTTTCGGGGTGGCCGGGAAGGCTCCGAGTGCCTTTCGGGGTGGCCGGGGAGGCTCCGAATTCCTTTCGGGGCGGCCAGGGAGGCTCCGAGTGCCTTTCGGGGCGGCCTGGGAGGCTCCGATTGCCTTTGTGGGCGGCCGGGCCCCCTACGAGTGCCTTTTGGGGTGTCCGTGGAGGCTCCGAGTGCCTTTGTGGGCGGCCGGGGAGGCTCCGAGTGCCTTTCGGGGAGGCCGGGGAGGCTCCGAGTGCCTTTCGGGGCAGCCGTGCTGCCTCCGAGTGCCTTTCGGGGCAGCCGGGGAGGCTCCGAGTGCCTTTCGGAGCGGCCGGGCAGGCTCTGAGTGCCTTTGGGGGTGGCCGGGGAGGCTCCGAGTGCCTTTCGGGGCGGTCGGGAGGCTCCGAGTGCCTTTGTGGGCGTCCAGGCAGGCTCCGAGTGCCTTTGGGGGCGGCCGGGGAGGCTCCGAGTGCCTTTCGGGGCGGCCTGGGAGGCTCCGAGTGCCTTTCAGGGTGGCCGGGGAGGCTCCGAGTGCCTTTCGGGGCGGCCAGGGAGGCTCCGAGTGCCTTTCGGGGCGGTCGGGGAGGCTCCGAGTGGCTTTTGGGACGGCAGAGCTGGCACCGAGTGCCTTTCGGGGCGGCCGGGCCAGCTCCGAGTGCCATTCGGGGTGGCCGGGGAGGCTCCGAGTGCCTTTGTGGGCCGCCCGGGTGGCTCCGAGTGCCTTTGTGGGCGTCCGGGGAGGCTCCGAGTGCCTTTTGGTGCAGCCGGGGAGGCTCCGAGTACCTTTTGGGGTGTCCGGGGAGGCTCTGAGTGCCTTTCGGGGCGGCCGGGAAGGCTCCGAGTGCCTTTCGGGGTGGCCGAGGAGGCTCCGAGTGCCTTTCGGGGTGGCCGGGCTGCCTCCGAGTGCCTTTCGGGGCGGCCGGGGAGGCTCCGAGTGCCTTTCGGGGCATCTGGGGAGGCTCCGAGTGCCTTTCGGGGGGCCGGCGACGCTCTGAGTGCCTTTGGGGGTGGCCGGGCAGGCTCCGAGTGCCTTTGTGGGCAGCCGGGGAGACTCCGAGTGCCTTTCGGGGCGGCCGGGGAGGCTCCGAGTGGCTTTCGGGGCGGCCGGGGAGCCTCCGAGTGCCTTTCGAGGCGGCCGGGCAGGCTCCGAGTGCCTTTGTGGGCGGCCGGGCAGGCTCCGAGTGCCTTTCGGGGTGGCCGGGCCGCGTCTGAGTGCCTTTCGGGGCGGCCGGGGAGGCTCCGAGTGCCTTTGTGGGAGGTCGGGCAGGCTCCGAGTGCCTTTCGGGGCGGCCGGGGAGGCTCCGAGTGCCTTTCGGGGCGGCCGGCGAGGCTCCGAGTGCCTTTCGGGGCGTCCGGGGAGGCTCTGAGTGCCTTTCGGGGTGGCCGGGCAGGCTCCGAGTGCCTTTCGGGGCATCCGATGATGCTCCGAGTGCCTTTCTAGGAGGCTGGGAAGGCTCCGACTGCCTTTCGGGGTGGCCGGCCAAGGCTCCGAGTGCATTTGTGGAAGGTCGGGGAGGCTCCGAGTGCCTTTCGGGGCAGCCGGGCAGGCTCCGAGTGCCTTTCGGGGCAGCCGGGGAGGCTCCGAGTGCCTTTCGGGGCGGCTGGGGCCGCCTCCGAGTGGCTTTCCGGGTGGCCGGGCCGGCTTCAAGTACCTTTCGGGGGGGCAGGCCAAGGCTCCGAGTGCCTTTGTGGGTGGCCGGGGAGGCTCTGAGTGCCTTTCGGGGCGGCCAGTGAGGCTCCGAGTGCCTTTTGGGGTGGCCGGGCCGCCTCCGAGTACCTTTGGAGGCGGCCGGGGAGGCTCCGAGTGCCTTTGTGGGAGGCCGGGCAGGCTCCGAGTGCCTTTCGGGGCGGCCGGGGAGGCTCCGAGTGGCTTTCGGGGAGGCCGGGCCGCCTCCGAGTGCCTTTCGTGGCGGCAGGGGAGGCTCCGAGTGCTTTTGGGGGCGGCCGGGGAGGCTCCGAGTGCCTTTCGGGGTGGCCGGACCACCTCCGAGTGCCTTTTGGTGTGGCCGGGGAGGCTCCGAGTGCCTTTGTGGGTGGCCGGGCCGGCTCCGAGTGCCTTTCGGGCGGACGGGGAGGCTCCGAGTGCCTTTCGGGGTGGCTGGTCCGCCTCCGAGTGCCTTTCGGGGCGACCGGGCCGGCTCAAAGTGCCTTTTGGTGCAACCGGGCCAACTCCGAGTGCCTTTTGGGGAGGCCGGGGAGGCTCCGAGTGCCTTTGTGGGCGGTCAGGTTGCCTCCGAGTGCCTTTGTGGGCGGCCGGGGAGGCTCCGAGTGCCTTTGTGGGCGGCGGGGAGGCTCCGAGTGCCTTTGTGGGTTGCCGGACTGCCTCCGAGTGCCTTTCGAGGCAGCTGGGCCCGTTCCAGTGCCTTTCCGGGAGGCCGGGCCGCCACAGAGTGCCTTTTGGTGCGGCCGGGGAGGCTCCGAGTGCCTTTTGGGGCGTCCAGGCAGGCTCCGAGTACCTTTCAGGGCGGCCGGGCCGCCTCCGAGTGCCTTTCGGGGCGACCGTGGAGGCTCCGAATGCCTTTTTGAGCGGCCTGCGAGGCTCCGAGTGCCTTTCGGTGCGGCTGGGCCACCTCCGAGTGCCTTTATGAGCGACCGGCGAGGCTCCGAGTGCCTTTCGGGGAGGCCGGGGAGGCTCCAAGTGCCTTTGTGGGTGGCCGAACTGACTCCGAGTGCCTTTCGGGGCGTCCGCGGAGGCTCTGAGTGCCTTTCAGGGTGGCCGAGCCGCCTCCGAGTGCCTTTGTGGCGGCCGGGCAGGCTCCGAGTGCCTTTCGGTGCGACTGTGGAGGCTCCGAGTGCCTTTCGGGGCGGCCGGGCCGCCTCCGAGTGCCTTTCGGAGTGGCCGGGCCGCCTCCCAGTGCCTTTTGGGGCGGCCGGGGCCGCCTCCGAGTGGCTTTCGGGGCGGCCGGGCTGGCTCCGAGTGCCATTCGGGGGGGCCGGGGAGGCTCTGAGTGCCTTTCGG
Organism: Struthio camelus; assembly: GCF_040807025.1. Taxonomy (NCBI): domain Eukaryota; kingdom Metazoa; phylum Chordata; class Aves; order Struthioniformes; family Struthionidae; genus Struthio; species Struthio camelus. Next base: position 600,754 of record NW_027182695.1, read on the forward strand.
GGCGGCCGGGCCGCCTCCGAGTGCCTTTCGGGGCGGCCAAGAAGGCTCCGACTGCCTTTCGGGGTGGCTGGGATGTCTCCGAGTGCCTTTCGGGGCGGCCGGGGAGGCTCCGAGTGCCTTTCGGGGCGGCCGGGGAGGCTCCGAGTGCCTTTCGGGGTGGCCGGGCCGCTCCGAGTGCCTTTTGGGGCATCCGGGGAGGCTCCGAGTGCCTTTCGGGGCGGCCAGGGAGGCTCTGAGTGCCTTTCGGGGCAGCCGGGCCGCCTCCGAGTGCCTTTCGGAGTGGCCAGGGAGGCTCCGAGTGCCTTTCCGGGTGGCCGGGGAGGCTCCTAGAGCCTTTCGGGGTGGCCGGAGAGGGTCCGAGTGCCTTTCGGGGCGGAGGGGAAGGCTCCGAGTGCCTTTCGGGGTGGCCGGGCCGCCTCCGAGTGCCATTCGGGGGGGTGCCGGAGAGGCTCCGAGTGCCTTTCGGGGCAGCCGGGCCAGCTCCGTGTGCCTTTCGGGGAGGCCGGGCCGCCTCCGAGTGCCTTTTGGGGTGTCGGGGGAGGCTCCGAGTGCCTTTCGGGGTGGCCAGGCCGGCTCCGAGTGCCTTTCGGGGAGGCCGGGCCGCCTCCGAGTGCCTTTTGGGGTGTCGGGGGAGGCTCCGAGTGCCTTTCGGGGGGACCGGGCCGGCTCCGAGTGCCTTTCGGGGAGGCCGGGCAGGCTCCGAGTGCCATTCGGGGTGGCCGGGGAGGCTCCGAGCGCCTTTTGGGGAGGCCGGGGAGGCTCCGAGTGCCTTTGTGGGTGGCCGGGCCGCCTCCGAGTCCCTTTCGGGGCGGCCGGGCCGCTCCGAGTGCCTTTCGGGGCGGCCGAGTAGGCTCCGAGAGCCTTTTGGGGTGGTCGGGCAGGCTCCGAGTGTCTTTTGGGGCGGTCGTGCAGGCTCCGAGTGCCTTTGGAGACAGCCGGGTCTCCTCCGAGTGCCTTTCGGGGCGGCCGAGTAGGCTCCGAGAGCCTTTTGGGGTGGTCGGGCAGGCTCCGAGTGTCTTTCGGGGCGGTTGTGCAGGCTCCGAGTGCCTTTCGAGGCGGCCGGGTCTCCTCCGAGTGCCTTTCGGGGTGGCCGGGAAGGCTCCGAGTGCCTTTCGGGGAGGCCAGGCCGCCTCCGAGTACCTTTCGGGGAGGCCTGTCCGCCTCCGAGTGCCTTTCGGGGTGGTCGGGGAGGCTACGAGTGCCTTTCAGGGTGGCTGGGGAGGCTCCGAGTGCCTTTTGGGGCGGCCGGGCCACCTCCGAGTGCCTTTTGGGGAGGCTGGGCAGGCTCCGAGTGGCTTTGTGGGCGGCCAGGGAGGCTCCGAGTGCCTTTTGGGGCGGCCGGGCCGCCTCCGAGTGCCTTTCGGGGTGGCCGGGAAGGCTCCGAGTGCCTTTCGGGGTGGCCGGGGAGGCTCCGAATTCCTTTCGGGGCGGCCAGGGAGGCTCCGAGTGCCTTTCGGGGCGGCCTGGGAGGCTCCGATTGCCTTTGTGGGCGGCCGGGCCCCCTACGAGTGCCTTTTGGGGTGTCCGTGGAGGCTCCGAGTGCCTTTGTGGGCGGCCGGGGAGGCTCCGAGTGCCTTTCGGGGAGGCCGGGGAGGCTCCGAGTGCCTTTCGGGGCAGCCGTGCTGCCTCCGAGTGCCTTTCGGGGCAGCCGGGGAGGCTCCGAGTGCCTTTCGGAGCGGCCGGGCAGGCTCTGAGTGCCTTTGGGGGTGGCCGGGGAGGCTCCGAGTGCCTTTCGGGGCGGTCGGGAGGCTCCGAGTGCCTTTGTGGGCGTCCAGGCAGGCTCCGAGTGCCTTTGGGGGCGGCCGGGGAGGCTCCGAGTGCCTTTCGGGGCGGCCTGGGAGGCTCCGAGTGCCTTTCAGGGTGGCCGGGGAGGCTCCGAGTGCCTTTCGGGGCGGCCAGGGAGGCTCCGAGTGCCTTTCGGGGCGGTCGGGGAGGCTCCGAGTGGCTTTTGGGACGGCAGAGCTGGCACCGAGTGCCTTTCGGGGCGGCCGGGCCAGCTCCGAGTGCCATTCGGGGTGGCCGGGGAGGCTCCGAGTGCCTTTGTGGGCCGCCCGGGTGGCTCCGAGTGCCTTTGTGGGCTTCCGGGGAGGCTCCGAGTGCCTTTTGGTGCAGCCGGGGAGGCTCCGAGTGCCTTTCGGGGTGTCCGGGGAGGCTCTGAGTGCCTTTCGGGGCATCCGGGAAGGCTCCGAGTGCCTTTCGGGGTGGCCGAGGAGGCTCCGAGTGCCTTTCGGGGTGGCCGGGCTGCCTCTGAGTGCCTTTCGGGGCGGCCGGGGAGGCTCCGAGTGCCTTTCGGGGCATCTGGGGAGGCTCCGAGTGCCTTTCGGGGGGCCGGCGACGCTCTGAGTGCCTTTGGGGGTGGCCGGGCAGGCTCCGAGTGCCTTTGTGGGCAGCCGGGGAGACTCCGAGTGCCTTTCGGGGCGGCCGGGGAGGCTCCGAGTGGCTTTTGGGGCGGCCGGGGAGCCTCCGAGTGCCTTTCGAGGCGGCCGGGCAGGCTCCGAGTGCCTTTGTGGGCGGCCGGGCAGGCTCCGAGTGCCTTTCGGGGTGGCCGGGCAGGCTCCGAGTGCCTTTGTGGGCGGCCGGGGAGGCTCCGAGTGCCTTTCGGGGCGGCCGGCGAGGCTCCGAGTGCCTTTCGGGGCGGCCGGGGAGGCTCCGAGTGCCTTTCGGGGTGGCCGGGCAGGCTCCGAGTGCCTTTCGGGGCATCCGATGATGCTCCGAGTGCCTTTCTAGGAGGCTGGGAAGGCTCCGACTGCCTTTCGGGGTGGCCGGCCAAGGCTCCGAGTGCATTTGTGGAAGGTCGGGGAGGCTCCGAGTGCCTTTCGGGGCAGCCGGGCAGGCTCCGAGTGCCTTTCGGGGCAGCCGGGGAGGCTCCGAGTGCCTTTCGGGGAGGCCGGGGGGCCTCCGAGTGCCTTTCGGGGCGGCTGGGGCCGCCTCCGAGTGGCTTTCCGGGTGGCCGGGCCGGCTTCAAGTACCTTTCGGGGGGGCAGGCCAAGGCTCCGAGTGCCTTTGTGGGTGGCCGGGGAGGCTCTGAGTGCCTTTCGGGGCGGCCAGTGAGGCTCCGAGTGCCTTTTGGGGTGGCCGGGCCGCCTCCGAGTACCTTTGGAGGCGGCCGGGGAGGCTCCGAGTGCCTTTGTGGGAGGCCGGGCAGGCTCCGAGTGCCTTTCGGGGCGGCCGGGGAGGCTCCGAGTGGCTTTCGGGGAGGCCGGGCCGCCTCCGAGTGCCTTTCGTGGCGGCAGGGGAGGCTCCGAGTGCTTTTGGGGGCGGCCGGGGAGGCTCCGAGTGCCTTTCGGGGTGGCCGGACCACCTCCGAGTGCCTTTTGGTGTGGCCGGGGAGGCTCCGAGTGCCTTTGTGGGTGGCCGGGCCGGCTCCGAGTGCCTTTCGGGCGGACGGGGAGGCTCCGAGTGCCTTTCGGGGTGGCTGGTCCGCCTCCGAGTGCCTTTCGGGGCGACCGGGGAGGCTCTGAGTGCCTTTGTGGGCGGCGGGGAGGCTCCGAGTGCCTTTGTGGGTTGCCGGACTGCCTCCGAGTGCCTTTCGAGGCAGCTGGGCCCGTTCCAGTGCCTTTCCGGGAGGCCGGGCCGCCACAGAGTGCCTTTTGGTGCGGCCGGGGAGGCTCCGAGTGCCTTTTGGGGCGTCCGGGCAGGCTCCGAGTACCTTTCAGGGCGGCCGGGCCGCCTCCGAGTGCCTTTCGGGGCGACCGGGGAGGCTCCGAATGCCTTTTTGAGCGGCCTGCGAGGCTCCGAGTGCCTTTCGGTGCGGCTGGGCCACCTCCGAGTGCCTTTATGAGCGACCGGCGAGGCTCCGAGTGCCTTTCGGGGAGGCCGGGGAGGCTCCAAGTGCCTTTGTGGGTGGCCGAACCGACTCCGAGTGCCTTTCGGGGCGTCCGCGGAGGCTCTGAGTGCCTTTCAGGGTGGCCGAGCCGCCTCCGAGTGCCTTTGTGGCGGCCGGGCAGGCTCCGAGTGCCTTTCGGTGCGACTGTGGAGGCTCCGAGTGCCTTTCGGGGCGGCCGGGCCGCCTCCGAGTGCCTTTCGGAGTGGCCGGGCCGCCTCCCAGTGCCTTTTGGGGCGGCCGGGGCCGCCTCCGAGTGGCTTTCGGGGCGGCCGGGCTGGCTCCGAGTGCCATTCGGGGGGGCCGGGGAGGCTCTGAGTGCCTTTCGGGGCGGCCGGGCCGCCTCCGAGTGCCTTTCGGGGCGGCCGAGAAGGCTCCGACTGCCTTTCGGGGTGGCTGGGATGTCTCCGAGTGCCTTTCGGGGCGGCCGGGGAGGCTCCGAGTGCCTTTCGGGGTGGCCGGGCCGCTCCGAGTGCCTTTTGGGGCATCCGGGGAGGCTCCGAGTGCCTTTCGGGGCGGCCAGGGAGGCTCTGAGTGCCTTTCGGGGCAGCCGGGCCGCCTCCGAGTGCCTTTCGGAGTGGCCAGGGAGGCTCCGAGTGCCTTTCCGGGTGGCCGGGGAGGCTCCTAGAGCCTTTCGGGGTGGCCGGAGAGGGTCCGAGTGCCTTTCGGGGCGGAGGGGAAGGCTCCGAGTGCCTTTCGGGGTGGCCGGGCCGCCTCCGAGTGCCATTCGGGGGGGTGCCGGAGAGGCTCCGAGTGCCTTTCGGGGCAGCCGGGCCAGCTCCGTGTGCCTTTTGGGACGACCGAGCCGCCTCCGAGTGCCTTTCGGGGTGGCCAGGCCGGCTCCGAGTGCCTTTCGGGGAGGCCGGGCCGCCTCCGAGTGCCTTTTGGGGTGTCGGGGGAGGCTCCGAGTGCCTTTCGGGGGGACCGGGCCGGCTCCGAGTGCCTTTCGGGGGAAGCGGGCCGGCTCCGAGTGCCTTTCGGGGAGGCCGGGGAGGCTCCGAGTGCCTTTCGGGGCAGCCGGGGAGGCTCCGAGTGCCTTTCGGGGCATCCGGTGAGGCTCCGAGTGCCTTTGGGGGCAGCCGGGCAGGCTCCGAGTGCCTTTCGGGGTGGCCGGCGAGGCTCCGAGTGCCTTTGGGGGCGGCTAGGAAGGCTCCGAGTGCCTTTCGGGGCGGCCGGGGAACTCTGAGTGCCTTTCGGGGCGGCTGGGGAGGCTCCGAGTGCCTTTCGGGGAGGCCGGGCCGCCTCCGAGTGCTTTTTGGGGTGGCCGGGCCGCATCCTAGTGCCTTTCGGGGCGGCCGGGGAGGCTCCGAGTTCCTTTTTGGGGTGGCCGGGCCACCTCTGAGTGCCATCGGGGCGGCCGGGGAGGCTCCGAGTGCCTTTCGGGGTGGCCGGGGAGGCTCCGAGTGCCTTTCGGGGCGTCCAGGCCTCCTCCGAGTGCCTTTCGGGGCGGCCGGGGCTGTCTCCGAGTGCCTTTGTGGGCGGCCGGGCCGCCTCCGAGTGCCTTTCGGGGCGACCGGGGAGGCTCCGAATGCCTTTTTGAGCGGCCTGCGAGGCTCCGAGTGCCTTTCGGTGCGGCTGGGCCACCTCCGAGTGCCTTTATGAGCGACCGGGGAGGCTCTGAGTGCCATTCAGGGTGGCCGAGCCGCCTCCGAGTGCCTTTGTGGGCGGCCGAGCCGCCTCCGAGTGCCTTTCGGGGCGTCCGGGCAGGCTCCGAGTGCCTTTCGGTGCGACTGGGGAGGCTCCGAGTGCCTTTCGTGGCGGCCTGGGAGGTTCCGAGTGCCTATCAGGGCATCCGGGGAGGCTCTGAGTGCCTTTCGGGGAGGCTGGGGAGGCTCCGAGTGCCTTTTGGGGCGGCCGGGGAGGTTCCGAGTGCCCTTGGGGGCGGCCGGGGAGGCTCCGAGTGCCTTTCGGGGGGCCGTGGACGCTCTGAGTGCCTTTGGGGTTTGCCGGCCCCTCTCCGAGTGCCTTTTGGGGCGTCCGGGGAGGCTCCGAGTGCCTTTCGGTGCAGCCGGGGAGGCTCTGAGTGCCTTTCGGGGCATCCGGGAAGGCTCCGAGTGCCTTTCGGGGTTGCCGAGGAGGCTCCGAGTGCCTTTCGGGGTGGCCGGGCTGCCTCGGAGTGCCCTTGGGGGCGGCCAGGGAGGCTCCGAGTGCCTTTCGGGGCATCTGGGGAGGCTCTGAGTGCCTTTCGGGGGGCCGGCGACGCTCTGAGTGCCTTTGGGGTTGGCCGGGCCATCTCCGAGTGCCTTTGTGGGCAGCCGGGGAGACTCCGAGTGCCTTTCGGGGCGGCCGGGGAGGCTCCGAGTGCCTTTTGGGGCGGCCGGGGAGTCTCCGAGTGCCTTTGTGGGCGGCCGGGCAGGCTCCGAGTGCCTTTCGGGGTGGCCGGGCCGCGTCTGCGTGCCTTTCAGGGCGGCCGGGGAGGCTCCGAGTGCCTTTGTGGGAGGTCGGGCAGGCTCCGAGTGCCTTTTGGGGCGGCCGGGGAGGCTCCGAGTGCCTTTCGGGGCGGCCGGGCAAGCTCCGAGTGCCTTTCGGGGCGGCCGGGCAAGCTCCGAGTGCCTTTCGAGGAGGCTGGGAAGGCTCCGAGTGCCTTTTGGGGCGCCCGGGGAGGCTCCGAGTGCATTTGTGGAAGGTCGGGGAGGCTCCGAGTGCCTTTCGGGGCAGCCGGGCAGGCTCCGAGTGCCTTTCGGGGCAGCCGGGGAGGCTCCGAGTGCCTTTCGGGGAGACCGGGCCGCCTCCGAGTGCCTTTCGGGGCGGCTGGGGCCGCCTCCGAGTGGCTTTCCGGGTGGCCGGGCCGGCTTCAAGTACCTTTCGGGGGGGCAGGCCAAGGCTCCGAGTGCCTTTGTGGGTGGCCGGGGAGGCTCTGAGTGCCTTTCGGGGCGGCCAGTTAGGCTCCGAGTGCCTTTCGGGGTGGCCGGGCCGCCTCCGAGTACCTTTGGAGGCGGCCGGGGAGGCTCCGAGTGCCTTTGTGGGAGGCCGGGCAAGTTCCGAGTGCCTTTCGGGGCGGCCGGGGAGGCTCCGAGTGGCTTTCGGGGCGGCCGGGGAGGCTCCGAGTGCCTTTCGTGGCGGCAGGGGAGGCTCCGAGTGCCTTTCAGGGTGTCCGGGGAGGCTCCGAGTGCCTTTCGGGGTGGCCGGACCACCTCCGAGTGCCTTTTGGTGCGGCCGGGGAGGCTCCGAGTGCCTTTGTGGGTGGCCGGGCCGGCTCCGAGTGCCTTTCGGGCGGACGGGGAGGCTCCGAGTGCCTTTCGGGGTGGCTGGTCCGCCTCCGAGTGCCTTTCGGGGCGACCGGGCCGGCTCAAAGTGCCTTTTGGTGCAACCGGGCCACCTCCGAGTGCCTTTTGGGGAGGCCGGGGAGGCTCCGAGTGCCTTTGTGGGCGGTCAGGTTGCCTCCGAGTGCCTTTGTGGGCGGCCGGGGAGGCTCCGAGTGCCTTTGTGGGCGGCGGGGAGGCTCCGAGTGCCTTTGTGGGTGGCCGGACTGCCTCCGAGTGCCTTTCGAGGCAGCTGGGCCCGTCCCAGTGCCTTTCCGGGAGGCCGGGCCGCCACAGAGTGCCTTTTGGTGCGGCCGGGGAGGCTCCGAGTGCCTTTTGGGGCGTCCGGGCAGGCTCCGAGTACCTTTCAGGGCGGCCGGGCCGCCTCCGAGTGCCTTTCAGGGCGACCGGGGAGGCTCCGAATGCCTTTTTGAGCGACCTGCGAGGCTCCGAGTGCCTTTCGGGGCGACCGGGGAGGCTCCGAGTGCCTTTGTGGGCGGCGGGGAGGCTCCGAGTGCCTTTGTGGGTTGCCGGACTGCCTCCGAGTGCCTTTCGAGGCAGCTGGGCCCGTTCCAGTGCCTTTCCGGGAGGCCGGGCCGCCACAGAGTGCCTTTTGGTGCGGCCGGGGAGGCTCCGAGTGCCTTTTGGGGCGTCCGGGCAGGCTCCGAGTACCTTTCAGGGCGGCCGGGCCGCCTCCGAGTGCCTTTCGGGGCGACCGGGGAGGCTCCGAATGCCTTTTTGAGCGGCCTGCGAGGCTCCGAGTGCCTTTCGGTGCGGCTGGGCCACCTCCGAGTGCCTTTATGAGCGACCGGCGAGGCTCCGAGTGCCTTTCGGGGAGGCCGGGGAGGCTCCAAGTGCCTTTGTGGGTGGCCGAACCGACTCCGAGTGCCTTTCGGGGCGTCCGCGGAGGCTCTGAGTGCCTTTCAGGGTGGCCGAGCCGCCTCCGAGTGCCTTTGTGGCGGCCGGGCAGGCTCCGAGTGCCTTTCGGTGCGACTGTGGAGGCTCCGAGTGCCTTTCGGGGCGGCCGGGCCGCCTCCGAGTGCCTTTCGGAGTGGCCGGGCCGCCTCCCAGTGCCTTTTGGGGCGGCCGGGGCCGCCTCCGAGTGGCTTTCGGGGCGGCCGGGCTGGCTCCGAGTGCCATTCGGGGGGGCCGGGGAGGCTCTGAGTGCCTTTCGGGGCGGCCGGGCCGCCTCCGAGTGCCTTTCGGGGCGGCCAAGAAGGCTCCGACTGCCTTTCGGGGTGGCTGGGATGTCTCCGAGTGCCTTTCGGGGCGGCCGGGGAGGCTCCGAGTGCCTTTCGGGGCGGCCGGGGAGGCTCCGAGTGCCTTTCGGGGTGGCCGGGCCGCTCCGAGTGCCTTTTGGGGCATCCGGGGAGGCTCCGAGTGCCTTTCGGGGCGGCCAGGGAGGCTCTGAGTGCCTTTCGGGGCAGCCGGGCCGCCTCCGAGTGCCTTTCGGAGTGGCCAGGGAGGCTCCGAGTGCCTTTCCGGGTGGCCGGGGAGGCTCCTAGAGCCTTTCGGGGTGGCCGGAGAGGGTCCGAGTGCCTTTCGGGGCGGAGGGGAAGGCTCCGAGTGCCTTTCGGGGTGGCCGGGCCGCCTCCGAGTGCCATTCGGGGGGGTGCCGGAGAGGCTCCGAGTGCCTTTCGGGGCAGCCGGGCCAGCTCCGTGTGCCTTTTGGGACGACCGAGCCGCCTCCGAGTGCCTTTCGGGGTGGCCAGGCCGGCTCCGAGTGCCTTTCGGGGAGGCCGGGCCGCCTCCGAGTGCCTTTTGGGGTGTCGGGGGAGGCTCCGAGTGCCTTTCGGGGGGACCGGGCCGGCTCCGAGTGCCTTTCGGGGAGGCCGGGCAGGCTCCGAGTGCCATTCGGGGTGGCCGGGGAGGCTCCGAGCGCCTTTCGGGGAGGCCGGGGAGGCTCCGAGTGCCTTTGTGGGTGGCCGGGCCGCCTCCGAGTCCCTTTCGGGGCGGCCGGGCCGCTCCGAGTGCCTTTCGGGGCGGCCGAGTAGGCTCCGAGAGCCTTTTGGGGTGGTCGGGCAGGCTCCGAGTGTCTTTTGGGGCGGTCGTGCAGGCTCCGAGTGCCTTTGGAGACAGCCGGGTCTCCTCCGAGTGCCTTTCGGGGCGGCCGAGTAGGCTCCGAGAGCCTTTTGGGGTGGTCGGGCAGGCTCCGAGTGTCTTTCGGGGCGGTTGTGCAGGCTCCGAGTGCCTTTCGAGGCGGCCGGGTCTCCTCCGAGTGCCTTTCGGGGTGGCCGGGAAGGCTCCGAGTGCCTTTCGGGGAGGCCAGGCCGCCTCCGAGTACCTTTCGGGGAGGCCTGTCCGCCTCCGAGTGCCTTTCGGGGTGGTCGGGGAGGCTACGAGTGCCTTTCAGGGTGGCTGGGGAGGCTCCGAGTGCCTTTTGGGGCGGCCGGGCCACCTCCGAGTGCCTTTTGGGGAGGCTGGGCAGGCTCCGAGTGGCTTTGTGGGCGGCCAGGGAGGCTCCGAGTGCCTTTTGGGGCGGCCGGGCCGCCTCCGAGTGCCTTTCGGGGTGGCCGGGAAGGCTCCGAGTGCCTTTCGGGGTGGCCGGGGAGGCTCCGAATTCCTTTCGGGGCGGCCAGGGAGGCTCCGAGTGCCTTTCGGGGCGGCCTGGGAGGCTCCGATTGCCTTTGTGGGCGGCCGGGCCCCCTACGAGTGCCTTTTGGGGTGTCCGTGGAGGCTCCGAGTGCCTTTGTGGGCGGCCGGGGAGGCTCCGAGTGCCTTTCGGGGAGGCCGGGGAGGCTCCGAGTGCCTTTCGGGGCAGCCGTGCTGCCTCCGAGTGCCTTTCGGGGCAGCCGGGGAGGCTCCGAGTGCCTTTCGGAGCGGCCGGGCAGGCTCTGAGTGCCTTTGGGGGTGGCCGGGGAGGCTCCGAGTGCCTTTCGGGGCGGTCGGGAGGCTCCGAGTGCCTTTGTGGGCGTCCAGGCAGGCTCCGAGTGCCTTTGGGGGCGGCCGGGGAGGCTCCGAGTGCCTTTCGGGGCGGCCTGGGAGGCTCCGAGTGCCTTTCAGGGTGGCCGGGGAGGCTCCGAGTGCCTTTCGGGGCGGCCAGGGAGGCTCCGAGTGCCTTTCGGGGCGGTCGGGGAGGCTCCGAGTGGCTTTTGGGACGGCAGAGCTGGCACCGAGTGCCTTTCGGGGCGGCCGGGCCAGCTCCGAGTGCCATTCGGGGTGGCCGGGGAGGCTCCGAGTGCCTTTGTGGGCCGCCCGGGTGGCTCCGAGTGCCTTTGTGGGCTTCCGGGGAGGCTCCGAGTGCCTTTTGGTGCAGCCGGGGAGGCTCCGAGTGCCTTTCGGGGTGTCCGGGGAGGCTCTGAGTGCCTTTCGGGGCATCCGGGAAGGCTCCGAGTGCCTTTCGGGGTGGCCGAGGAGGCTCCGAGTGCCTTTCGGGGTGGCCGGGCTGCCTCTGAGTGCCTTTCGGGGCGGCCGGGGAGGCTCCGAGTGCCTTTCGGGGCATCTGGGGAGGCTCCGAGTGCCTTTCGGGGGGCCGGCGACGCTCTGAGTGCCTTTGGGGGTGGCCGGGCAGGCTCCGAGTGCCTTTGTGGGCAGCCGGGGAGACTCCGAGTGCCTTTCGGGGCGGCCGGGGAGGCTCCGAGTGGCTTTTGGGGCGGCCGGGGAGCCTCCGAGTGCCTTTCGAGGCGGCCGGGCAGGCTCCGAGTGCCTTTGTGGGCGGCTGGGCAGGCTCCGAGTGCCTTTCGGGGTGGCCGGGCCGCGTCTGAGTGCCTTTCGGGGCGGCCGGGGAGGCTCCGAGTGCCTTTCGGGGCGGCCGGCGAGGCTCCGAGTGCCTTTCGGGGCGGCCGGGGAGGCTCCGAGTGCCTTTCGGGGCAGCCGGGCAGGCTCCGAGTGCCTTTCGGGGCATCCGATGATGCTCCGAGTGCCTTTCTAGGAGGCTGGGAAGGCTCCGACTGCCTTTCGGGGTGGCCGGCCAAGGCTCCGAGTGCATTTGTGGAAGGTCGGGGAGGCTCCGAGTGCCTTTCGGGGCAGCCGGGCAGGCTCCGAGTGCCTTTCGGGGCAGCCGGGGAGGCTCCGAGTGCCTTTCGGGGAGACCGGGCCGCCTCCGAGTGCCTTTCGGGGCGGCTGGGGCCGCCTCCGAGTGGCTTTCCGGGTGGCCGGGCCGGCTTCAAGTACCTTTCGGGGGGGCAGGCCAAGGCTCCGAGTGCCTTTGTGGGTGGCCGGGGAGGCTCTGAGTGCCTTTCGGGGCGGCCAGTTAGGCTCCGAGTGCCTTTTGGGGTGGCCGGGCCGCCTCCGAGTACCTTTGGAGGCGGCCGGGGAGGCTCCGAGTGCCTTTGTGGGAGGCCGGGCAGGCTCCGAGTGCCTTTCGGGGCGGCCGGGGAGGCTCCGAGTGGCTTTCGGGGAGGCCGGGCCGCCTCCGAGTGCCTTTCGTGGCGGCAGGGGAGGCTCCGAGTGCTTTTGGGGGCGGCCGGGGAGGCTCCGAGTGCCTTTCGGGGTGGCCGGACCACCTCCGAGTGCCTTTTGGTGTGGCCGGGGAGGCTCCGAGTGCCTTTGTGGGTGGCCGGGCCGGCTCCGAGTGCCTTTCGGGCGGACGGGGAGGCTCCGAGTGCCTTTCGGGGTGGCTGGTCCGCCTCCGAGTGCCTTTCGGGGCGACCGGGGAGGCTCCGAGTGCCTTTGTGGGCGGCGGGGAGGCTCCGAGTGCCTTTGTGGGTTGCCGGACTGCCTCCGAGTGCCTTTCGAGGCAGCTGGGCCCGTTCCAGTGCCTTTCCGGGAGGCCGGGCCGCCACAGAGTGCCTTTTGGTGCGGCCGGGGAGGCTCCGAGTGCCTTTTGGGGCGTCCGGGCAGGCTCCGAGTACCTTTCAGGGCGGCCGGGCCGCCTCCGAGTGCCTTTCGGGGCGACCGGGGAGGCTCCGAATGCCTTTTTGAGCGGCCTGCGAGGCTCCGAGTGCCTTTCGGTGCGGCTGGGCCACCTCCGAGTGCCTTTATGAGCGACCGGCGAGGCTCCGAGTGCCTTTCGGGGAGGCCGGGGAGGCTCCAAGTGCCTTTGTGGGTGGCCGAACCGACTCCGAGTGCCTTTCGGGGCGTCCGCGGAGGCTCTGAGTGCCTTTCAGGGTGGCCGAGCCGCCTCCGAGTGCCTTTGTGGCGGCCGGGCAGGCTCCGAGTGCCTTTCGGTGCGACTGTGGAGGCTCCGAGTGCCTTTCGGGGCGGCCGGGCCGCCTCCGAGTGCCTTTCGGAGTGGCCGGGCCGCCTCCCAGTGCCTTTTGGGGCGGCCGGGGCCGCCTCCGAGTGGCTTTCGGGGCGGCCGGGCTGGCTCCGAGTGCCATTCGGGGGGGCCGGGGAGGCTCTGAGTGCCTTTCGGGGCGGCCGGGCCGCCTCCGAGTGCCTTTCGGGGCGGCCGAGAAGGCTCCGACTGCCTTTCGGGGTGGCTGGGATGTCTCCGAGTGCCTTTCGGGGCGGCCGGGGAGGCTCCGAGTGCCTTTCGGGGTGGCCGGGCCGCTCCGAGTGCCTTTTGGGGCATCCGGGGAGGCTCCGAGTGCCTTTCGGGGCGGCCAGGGAGGCTCTGAGTGCCTTTCGGGGCAGCCGGGCCGCCTCCGAGTGCCTTTCGGAGTGGCCAGGGAGGCTCCGAGTGCCTTTCCGGGTGGCCAGGGAGGCTCCTAGAGCCTTTCGGGGTGGCCGGAGAGGGTCCGAGTGCCTTTCGGGGCGGAGGGGAAGGCTCCGAGTGCCTTTCGGGGTGGCCGGGCCGCCTCCGAGTGCCATTCGGGGGGGTGCCGGAGAGGCTCCGAGTGCCTTTCGGGGCAGCCGGGCCAGCTCCGTGTGCCTTTTGGGACGACCGAGCCGCCTCCGAGTGCCTTTCGGGGTGGCCAGGCCGGCTCCGAGTGCCTTTCGGGGAGGCCGGGCCGCCTCCGAGTGCCTTTTGGGGTGTCGGGGGAGGCTCCGAGTGCCTTTCGGGGGGACCGGGCCGGCTCCGAGTGCCTTTCGGGGGAAGCGGGCCGGCTCCGAGTGCCTTTCGGGGAGGCCGGGGAGGCTCCGAGTGCCTTTCGGGGCAGCCGGGGAGGCTCCGAGTGCCTTTCGGGGCATCCGGTGAGGCTCCGAGTGCCTTTGGGGGCAGCCGGGCAGGCTCCGAGTGCCTTTCGGGGTGGCCGGCGAGGCTCCGAGTTCCTTTCGGGGTGGCCGGGGAGGCTCCGAGTGCCTTTGGGGGCGGCTAGGAAGGCTCCGAGTGCCTTTCGGGGCGGCCGGGGAACTCTGAGTGCCTTTCGGGGCGGCTGGGGAGGCTCCGAGTGCCTTTCGGGGAGGCCGGGCCGCCTCCGAGTGCTTTTTGGGGTGGCCGGGCCGCATCCTAGTGCCTTTCGGGGCGGCCGGGGAGGCTCCGAGTTCCTTTTTGGGGTGGCCGGGCCACCTCTGAGTGCCATCGGGGCGGCCGGGGAGGCTCCGAGTGCCTTTCGGGGTGGCCGGGGAGGCTCCGAGTGCCTTTCGGGGCGTCCAGGCCTCCTCCGAGTGCCTTTCGGGGCGGCCGGGGCTGTCTCCGAGTGCCTTTGTGGGCGGCCGGGCCGCCTCCGAGTGCCTTTCGGGGCGACCGGGGAGGCTCCGAATGCCTTTTTGAGCGGCCTGCGAGGCTCCGAGTGCCTTTCGGTGCGGCTGGGCCACCTCCGAGTGCCTTTATGAGCGACCGGGGAGGCTCTGAGTGCCATTCAGGGTGGCCGAGCCGCCTCCGAGTGCCTTTGTGGGCGGCCGAGCCGCCTCCGAGTGCCTTTCGGGGCGTCCGGGCAGGCTCCGAGTGCCTTTCGGTGCGACTGGGGAGGCTCCGAGTGCCTTTCGTGGCGGCCTGGGAGGTTCCGAGTGCCTATCAGGGCATCCGGGGAGGCTCTGAGTGCCTTTCGGGGAGGCTGGGGAGGCTCCGAGTGCCTTTTGGGGCGGCCGGGGAGGTTCCGAGTGCCCTTGGGGGCGGCCGGGGAGGCTCCGAGTGCCTTTCGGGGGGCCGTGGACGCTCTGAGTGCCTTTGGGGGTTGCCGGCCCCTCTCCGAGTGCCTTTTGGGGCGTCCGGGGAGGCTCCGAGTGCCTTTCGGTGCAGCCGGGGAGGCTCTGAGTGCCTTTCGGGGCATCCGGGAAGGCTCCGAGTGCCTTTCGGGGTTGCCGAGGAGGCTCCGAGTGCCTTTCGGGGTGGCCGGGCTGCCTCGGAGTGCCCTTGGGGGCGGCCAGGGAGGCTCCGAGTGCCTTTCGGGGCATCTGGGGAGGCTCTGAGTGCCTTTCGGGGGGCCGGCGACGCTCTGAGTGCCTTTGGGGTTGGCCGGGCCATCTCCGAGTGCCTTTGTGGGCAGCCGGGGAGACTCCGAGTGCCTTTCGGGGCGGCCGGGGAGGCTCCGAGTGCCTTTTGGGGCGGCCGGGGAGTCTCCGAGTGCCTTTCGAGGCGGCCGGGGAGGCTCCGAGTGCCTTTGTGGGCGGCCGGGCAGGCTCCGAGTGCCTTTCGGGGTGGCCGGGCCGCGTCTGCGTGCCTTTCAGGGCGGCCGGGGAGGCTCCGAGTGCCTTTGTGGGAGGTCGGGCAGGCTCCGAGTGCCTTTTGGGGCGGCCGGGGAGGCTCCGAGTGCCTTTCGGGGCGGCCGGGCAAGCTCCGAGTGCCTTTCGGGGCGGCCGGGCAAGCTCCGAGTGCCTTTCGAGGAGGCTGGGAAGGCTCCGAGTGCCTTTTGGGGCGCCCGGGGAGGCTCCGAGTGCATTTGTGGAAGGTCGGGGAGGCTCCGAGTGCCTTTCGGGGCAGCCGGGCAGGCTCCGAGTGCCTTTCGGGGCAGCCGGGGAGGCTCCGAGTGCCTTTCGGGGAGACCGGGCCGCCTCCGAGTGCCTTTCGGGGCGGCTGGGGCCGCCTCCGAGTGGCTTTCCGGGTGGCCGGGCCGGCTTCAAGTACCTTTCGGGGGGGCAGGCCAAGGCTCCGAGTGCCTTTGTGGGTGGCCGGGGAGGCTCTGAGTGCCTTTCGGGGCGGCCAGTTAGGCTCCGAGTGCCTTTTGGGGTGGCCGGGCCGCCTCCGAGTACCTTTGGAGGCGGCCGGGGAGGCTCCGAGTGCCTTTGTGGGAGGCCGGGCAAGTTCCGAGTGCCTTTCGGGGCGGCCGGGGAGGCTCCGAGTGGCTTTCGGGGCGGCCGGGGAGGCTCCGAGTGCCTTTCGTGGCGGCAGGGGAGGCTCCGAGTGCCTTTCAGGGTGTCCGGGGAGGCTCCGAGTGCCTTTCGGGGTGGCCGGACCACCTCCGAGTGCCTTTTGGTGCGGCCGGGGAGGCTCCGAGTGCCTTTGTGGGTGGCCGGGCCGGCTCCGAGTGCCTTTCGGGCGGACGGGGAGGCTCCGAGTGCCTTTCGGGGTGGCTGGTCCGCCTCCGAGTGCCTTTCGGGGCGACCGGGCCGGCTCAAAGTGCCTTTTGGTGCAACCGGGCCACCTCCGAGTGCCTTTTGGGGAGGCCGGGGAGGCTCCGAGTGCCTTTGTGGGCGGTCAGGTTGCCTCCGAGTGCCTTTGTGGGCGGCCGGGGAGGCTCCGAGTGCCTTTGTGGGCGGCGGGGAGGCTCCGAGTGCCTTTGTGGGTGGCCGGACTGCCTCCGAGTGCCTTTCGAGGCAGCTGGGCCCGTCCCAGTGCCTTTCCGGGAGGCCGGGCCGCCACAGAGTGCCTTTTGGTGCGGCCGGGGAGGCTCCGAGTGCCTTTTGGGGCGTCCGGGCAGGCTCCGAGTACCTTTCAGGGCGGCCGGGCCGCCTCCGAGTGCCTTTCAGGGCGACCGGGGAGGCTCCGAATGCCTTTTTGAGCGACCTGCGAGGCTCCGAGTGCCTTTCGGTGCGGCTGGGCCACCTCCGAGTGCCTTTATGAGCGACCGGGGAGGCTCCGAGTGCCTTTCGGGGCGTCCGCGGAGGCTCTGAGTGCCTTTCGGGGCGACCGGGGAGGCTCCGAGTGCCTTTGTGGGCGTCCGGGCAGGCTCCGAGTGCCTGTCGGTGTGACTGGGAAGGCTCCGAGTGCCTTTCGTGGCGGCCTGGGAGGTTCCGAGTGCCTATCAGGGCATCCGGGGAGGCTCTGAGTGCCTTTCGGGGAGGCTGGGGAGGCTCCGAGTGCCTTTTGGGGTGGCCGGGGAGGTTCCGAGTGCCCTTGGGGGCGGCCGGGGAGGCTCCGAGTGCCTTTCGGGGGGCCGTGGACGCTCTGAGTGCCTTTGGGGGTTGCCGGCCCCTCTCCGAGTGCCTTTTGGGGCGTCCGGGGAGGCTCCGAGTGCCTTTGGGGGCAGCCGGGCCACCTCCGAGTGCCTTTTGGGGCGGCCGTGCCCGCTCCGTGTGCCTTTCGGGGCGGCCAGGCCGGCTCCAAGTGCCTTTGGGGGCAGCCGGGCCACCTCCAATTGCCTTTCGGGACGGCCGTGCCGCGTCTGAGTGCCTTTCGGGGCGGCCGGGGAGGCTCCGAGGGCCTTTGTGGGAGGTCGGGGAGGCTCCGAGTGCCTTTCGGGGCGGCCGGGCCACCTCCGAGTGCCTTTTGGGGCGGCCGGGCCCGCTCCTAGTGCCTTTCGGGGCGGCCAGGCCGGCTCCAAGTGCCTTTCGGGGCGGCCGGGCCGCCTCCGAGTGCCTTTCGGAGTGGCCGGGCCGCCTCCCAGTGCCTTTCGAGGCGGCCGGGGCCGCCTCCGAGTGGCTTTCGGGGTGGCCGGGCTGGCTCCGAGTGCCTTTCGGGGAGGCCGGGGAGGCTCTGAGTGCCTTTCGGGGCAGCCGGGGAGCCTCCGAGTGCCTTTCGGGGCAGCCGGACAGGCTCCGAGTGCCTTTCGGGGCGGCCGGTCTGCCTACCAGTGCCTTTCGGGGTGGCCGCGGCCGCCTCCGAGTGGCTTTCGGGGCGGCCGGGGAGGCTCCGAGTGCCTTTGGGGGGGGCCGGCGAAGGCTCCGAGTGCCTTTGTGGGCGGCAGGGGAGGCTCCGAGTGCCTTTCGGGGCGGCTGGCCAGCTCCGAGTGCCTTTCGGGGGGGCCGGCGAAGGCTGCGAGTGCCTTTCGAGGCGGCCGGGGAGGCTCCGAGTGCCTTTTGGGGCGGCTAGGAAGGCTCCGAGTGCCTTTCGGGGCGGCCGGGGAACTCTGAGTGCCTTTCGGGGCGTCCGCGGAGGCTCCGAATGCCTTTCGGGGAGGCCGGGCCGCATCCTAGTGCCTTTCGGGGCGGCCGGGGAGGCTCCGAGTGCCTTTCGGGGTGGCCTGGCAGGCTCCGAGTCCCTTTTTGGGCGGCCGGGCCTCCTCCGAGTGCCTTTCGGGGCGGCCGGGGCCGCTTCAGAGTGCCTTTGTGGGCGGCCGGGCAGGCTCCAAGTGCCTTTCGGGGTGGCCGGCCAAGGCTCCGAGTGCTTTTGTGGGCAGCCGAGGAGGCTCCGAGTGCCTTTTGGGGCAGCTAGGAAGGTTCCGAGTGCCTTTTGGGGTTTCCGGGCCGCCTCCGAGTACCTTTGGAGGCGGCCGGGGAGGCTCCGAGTGCCTTTGTGGGTGGTCGTGGAGGCTCCGAGTGCCTTTCGGGGCGGCCGGGGAACTCTGAGTGCCTTTGTGGGCGGCCGGGCAGGCTCCGAGTGCCTTTCGGGGTTGCCAGACCGCCTCCCAGTGCCTTTCGGTGCAGCCGGCGAGGCTCCGAGTGGCTTTCGGGGCGGCCGGGGAGGCTCCGAGTGCCTTTGGGGGGGGCCGGCGAAGGCTCCGAGTGCCTTTGTGGGCGGCAGGGGAGGCTCCGAGTGCTTTTGGGGGCGGCTGGCCAGCTCCGAGTGCCTATCGGGGGGGCCGGCGAAGGCTGCGAGTGCCTTTCGAGGCGGCCGGGGAGGCTCCCAGTGCCTTTCGGGGCGGCCGGGGAACTCCGAGTGCCTTTGGGGGCGGCTAGGAAGGCTCCGAGTGCCTTTCGGGGAGGCCGGGCAGGCTCCGAGTGCTTTTCGGGGTGGCCGGGCCGCATCCTAGTGCCTTTCGGGGCGGCCGGGGAGGCTCCGAGTGCCTTTCGGGGTGGCCGGGGAGGCTCCGAGTGCCTTTCGGGGTGGCCGGGGAGGCTCCGAGTGCCTTTCGGAGTGGCCGTGGAGGTTCCAAGTGCCTTTCGGGGTGGCCGGGCCGCCTCTGAGTGCCTTTCTGGGAGGCCGGGGAGGCTCCGAGTGCCTTTGTGGGCGGCCGGGGAGGCTCCGAGTGCCTTTGTGAGCGGCCGGGCAGGCTCCGAGTGCCTTTGGGGGCGGCCGGGCCTCCTCCGAGTGCCTTTCGGGGCGCTCGGGGCCGCCTCCGAGTGCCTTTCGGGGTAGCCGGGCCATCTCCGAGTGCCTTTCGGGGGGGCCGGCGACGGCTCCGAGTGCCTTTGTGGTCGTCCGGGGAGGCTCCAAGTGCCTTTTGGGGCAGCCGTGGAGGCTCCGAGTGCCTTTCGGGGGAGGCTGGGAAGGCTCCGAGTGCCTTTCGGGGCGGCCGGGGAGGCTCCGAGTGCATTTGTGGAAGGTCGGGGAGGCTCCGAGTGCCTTTCGGGGCGGCCGGGCAGGCTCCGAGTGCCTTTGTGGGCGGCCGGGGAGGCTCCGAGTGCCTTTCGGGGAGGCCGGGCCGCCTCCGAGTGCCTTTCGGGGCGGCTGGGGCCGCCTCCGAGTGGCTTTCCGGGTGGCCGGGCCGGCTTCAAGTGCCTTTCGGGGGGGCAGGCCAAGGCTCCGAGTGCCTTTGTGGGTGGCCGGGCCGCCTCCGAGTGCCTTTCGGGGCAGCCGGGGAGGCTCCGAGTGCCTTTCGGGGTGGCCCGACCACCTCCGAGTGCCTTTTGGTGCGGCCGGGGAGGCTCCGAGTGCCTTTCGGGGTGGCCGGGCCGGCTCCGAGTGCCTTTCGGGCGGACAGGGAGGCTCCGAGTGCCTTTCGGGGTGGCTGGTCTGCCTCCGAGTGCCTTTCGGGGCGACCGGGCCGGCTCAAAGTGCCTTTTGGTGCGACCGGGCCACCTCCGAGTGCCTTTCGGGGAGGCCGGGGAGGCTCCGAGTGCCTTTGTGGGCGACGGGGAGGCTCCGAGTGCCTTTGTGGGTGGCCGGACTGCCTCCGAGTGCCTTTCGAGGCAGCTGGGCCCGTTCCAGTGCCTTTCCGGGAGGCCGGGCCGCCACAGAGTGCCTTTTGGTGCGGCCTGGGAGGTTCCGAGTGCCTATCAGGGCATCCGGGGAGGCTCCTAGTGCCTTTCGGGGAGGCTGGGGAGGCTCCGAGTGCCTTTCGGGGCGGCCGGGCCGCCTCCGAGTGCCTTTCGGAGTGGCCGGGCCGCCTCCCAGTGCCTTTCAGGGCGGCCGGGGCCGCCTCCGAGTGGCTTTCGGGGCGGCCGGGCTGGCTCCGAGTGCCATTCGGGGCGGCCGGGGAGGCTCCGAGTGCCTTTCGGGGCGGCCGGGCCGCCTCCGAGTGCCTTTCGGGGCGGCCGAGAAGGCTCCGACTGCCTTTCGGGGTGGCTGGGATGTCTCCGAGTGCCTTTCGGGGCGGCCGGGGAGGCTCCGAGTGCCTTTCGGTGCGGCCGGGGAGGCTCCGAGTGCCTTTCGGGGTGGCCAGACCGCCTCCGAGTGCCTTTTGGGGCATCCGGGGAGGCTCCGAGTGCCTTTCGGGGAGGCCAGGGAGGCTCTGAGTGCCTTTCGGGGCAGCCGGGCCGCCTCCGAGTGCCTTTCGGAGTGGCCAGGGAGGCTCCGAGTGCCTTTCCGGGTGGCCGGGGAGGCTCCTAGAGCCTTTCGGGGTGGCCGGAGAGGGTCCGAGTGCCTTTTGGGGCGGCCGGGGAGGCTCCAAGTGCCTTTTGGGGCGGCCGGAGAGGGTCCGAGTGCCTTTCGGGGCGGCCAGGGAGGCTCCGAGTGCCTTTTGGCGCGGCCGGGCCGCCCCCGAGTGCCTTTGTCGGCGGCCAGGGAGGCTCCGAGTGCCTTTCGGGGAGGCCGGGCTGGCTCCGAATGCCTTTCGGGGTGGCCTGGGAGGGTCCGAGTGCCTTTCGGGGTGGCCGGGCCGCCTCCGAGTGCCATTCGGGGGGGTGCCGGAGAGGCTCCGAGTGCCTTTCGGGGCAGCCGGGCCAGCTCCGAGTGCCTTTTGGGACGACCGAGCCGCCTCCGAGTGCCTTTCGGGGTGGCCAGGCCGGCTCCGAGTGCCTTTTGGGGTGGCCGGGGAGGCTGCGAGTGCCTTTGTGGGCGGCCGGGCCGCCTCCGAGTGCCTTTCGGGGTGGCCGGGGAGGCTGCGAGTGCCTTTCGGGGAGGCCGGGGAGGCTCCGAGTGCCTTTCGGGGCGGCCAGGGAGGCTCCGAGTGCCTTTCGGAGTGGCCGGGCCGCCTCCCAGTGCCTTTTGGGGCGGCCGGGGCCGCCTCCGAGTGGCTTTCGGGGCGGCCGGGCTGGCTCCGAGTGCCATTCGGGGCGGCCGGGGAGGCTCCGAGTGCCTTTCGGGGCGGCCGGGCCGCCTCCGAGTGCCTTTCGGGGCGGCCGAGAAGGCTCCGACTGCCTTTCGGGGTGGCTGGGATGTCTCCGAGTGCCTTTCGGGGCGGCCGGGGAGGCTCCGAGTGCCTTTCGGTGCGGCCGGGGAGGCTCCGAGTGCCTTTCGGGGTGGCCAGACCGCCTCCGAGTGCCTTTTGGGGCATCCGGGGAGGCTCCGAGTGCCTTTCGGGGAGGCCAGGGAGGCTCTGAGTGCCTTTCGGGGCAGCCGGGCCGCCTCCGAGTGCCTTTCGGAGTGGCCAGGGAGGCTCCGAGTGCCTTTCCGGGTGGCCGGGGAGGCTCCTAGAGCCTTTCGGGGTGGCCGGAGAGGGTCCGAGTGCCTTTTGGGGCGGCCGGGGAGGCTCCAAGTGCCTTTTGGGGCGGCCGGAGAGGGTCCGAGTGCCTTTCGGGGCGGCCAGGGAGGCTCCGAGTGCCTTTTGGCGCGGCCGGGCCGCCCCCGAGTGCCTTTGTCGGCGGCCAGGGAGGCTCCGAGTGCCTTTCGGGGAGGCCGGGCTGGCTCCGAATGCCTTTCGGGGTGGCCTGGGAGGGTCCGAGTGCCTTTCGGGGTGGCCGGGCCGCCTCCGAGTGCCTTTCGGGGGGGTGCCGGAGAGGCTCCGAGTGCCTTTCGGGGCAGCCGGGCCAGCTCCGAGTGCCTTTTGGGACGACCGAGCCGCCTCCGAGTGCCTTTCGGGGTGGCCAGGCCGGCTCCGAGTGCCTTTTGGGGTGGCCGGGGAGGCTGCGAGTGCCTTTGTGGGCGGCCGGGCCGCCTCCGAGTGCCTTTCGGGGTGGCCGGGGAGGCTGCGAGTGCCTTTCGGGGAGGCCGGGGAGGCTCCGAGTGCCTTTCGGGGCGGCCAGGGAGGCTCCGAGTGCCTTTCGGGGCGGTCGGGGAGGCTCCGAGTGCCTTTCGGGGCGGCCGGGGAGGTTCCGAGTGCCTTTCGGGTTGGTCGGGGAGGCTCCGAGTGCCTTTTGGGGTGGCCGGGGAGGCTCCGAGTGCCTTTCGGGGCAGCCAGGCAGGCTCCGAGTGGCTTTCGGGGCAGCCGGGGAGGCTCCGAGTGCCTTTGTGGGCGGCCGTTCCCCCTTAAAGTGCATTTCGGGGCTGCTGGGCTGGCTCCGACTGCCTTTCGGGGCAGCCGAGTAAGCTCCGAGAGCCTTTTGGGGTGGTCGGGCAGGCTCCGAGTGTCTTTCGGGGCGGTCGTGCAGGCTCCGAGTGCCTTTCAGGCGGCCGGGTCGCCTACGAGTGCCTTTCGGGGCGGAGGGGAAGGCTCCGAGTGCCTTTCGGGGAGGCCGGGGAGGCTCCGAGTGGCTTTCGGGGCAGCCAGGCAGGCTCCGAGTGGCTTTCGGGGCGGCCGGGGAGGCTCCGAGTGCCTTTGTGGGCGGCCGTTCCCCCTTAAAGTGCATTTCGGGGCTGCTGGGCTGGCTCCGACTGCCTTTCGGGGCAGCCGAGTAAGCTCCGAGAGCCTTTTGGGGTGGTCGGGCAGGCTCCGAGTGTCTTTCGGGGCGGTCGTGCAGGCTCCGAGTGCCTTTCAGGCGGCCGGGTCGCCTACGAGTGCCTTTCGGGGCGGAGGGGAAGGCTCCGAGTGCCTTTCGGGGAGGCCGGGGAGGCTCCGAGTGCCTTTGTGGGCGGCCGGGCCGCCTCCGAGTGCCTTTCGGGGCGGCCGGGGAGGCTCCGAGTGCCTTTCAGGGTGGCCTGGGAGGCTCCGAGTGCCTTTCGAGGCGGCCTGGGAGGCTCCGAGTGCCTTTCGGGGAGGCCGGGCTGGCTCCGAGTGCCTTTTGGGATGGCCGAGCCGGCTCCGAGTGCCTTTGTGGGCAGCCGGGGAGGCTCCGAGTGCCTTTCGGGGCGGCCGGGGAGGCTCCAAGTGCCTTTCAGGGAGGCCGGACCGCCTCCGAGTGCCTTTCGGGGAGGCCGGGCCGCCTCCGAGTGCCTTTCGGGGCGGCCGGGGAGGCTCCGAGTGCCTTTCGGGGCGGCCAGGCCGCCTCTGAGAGCCTTTCGGGGCGTCCGGGGAGGCTCCGAGTGCCTTTCGGGGCGTCTGGGGAGGCTCCGAGTGCCATTCGGGGAGGCCGGGGAGGCTCCGAGTGCCTTTCGGGGCGGCCGGGCCGCCTCTGAGAGCCTTTCAGCGCGGCTGGTCCGCCTCCGAGTGCCTTTCGGGGAGGCCGGGCCGCCTCCGAGTGCCTTTCGGGGTGGCCGGTCCGCCTCCGAGTCCCTTTCAGGGCGGCAGTGCAGTCTCCGAGTGCCTTTCGAGGCGGCCGGGGAGGCTCCGAGTGCCTTTCGGGGAGGCCGGGCAGGCTCCGAGTGCCTTTTGGGGCATCCGGGGAGGCTCCGAGCGCCTTTCGGGGAGGCCGGGGAGGCTCCGAGTGCCTTTGTGGGTGGCCGGGCCGCCTCCGAGTCCCTTTCGGGGCGGCCGGGGAGGCTCCGAGTGCCTTTCAGGGTGGCCTGGGAGGCTCCGAGTGCCTTTCGAGGCGGCCTGGGAGGCTCCGAGTGGCTTTCGGGGAGGCCGGGCTGGCTCCGAGTGCCTTTTGGGATGGCCGAGCCGGCTCCGAGTGCCTTTGTGGGCAGCCGGGGAGGTTCCGAGTGCCTTTCGGGGCGGCCGGGGAGGCTCCAAGTGCCTTTCAGGGAGGCCGGACCGCCTCCGAGTGCCTTTCGGGGAGGCCGGGCTGCCTCCGAGTGCCTTTCGGGGCGGCCGGGGAGGCTCCGAGTGCCTTTCGGGGCGGCCAGGCCGCCTCTGAGAGCCTTTCGGGGCGTCCGGGGAGGCTCCGAGTGCCTTTCGGGGCGTCTGGGGAGGCTCCGAGTGCCATTCGGGGAGGCCGGGGAGGCTCCGAGTGCCTTTCGGGGCGGCCGGGCCGCCTCTGAGAGCCTTTCAGCGCGGCTGGTCCGCCTCCGAGTGCCTTTCGGGGAGGCCGGGCCGCCTCCGAGTGCCTTTCGGGGTGGCCGGTCCGCCTCCGAGTCCCTTTCAGGGCGGCAGTGCAGTCTCCGAGTGCCTTTCGAGGCGGCCGGGGAGGCTCCGAGTGCCTTTCGGGGAGGCCGGGCAGGCTCCGAGTGCCTTTCGGGGTGGCCGGGGAGGCTCCGAGCGCCTTTCGGGGCGGCCGGGGAGGCTCCGAGTGCCTTTGTGGGTGGCCGGGCCGCCTCCGAGTCCCTTTCGGGGCGGCAGTGCAGTCTCCGAGTGCCTTTCGAGGCGGCCGGGGAGGCTCCGAGTGCCTTTCGGGGAGGCCGGGCAGGCTCCGAGTGCCTTTCGGGAAGGCCGGGCAGGCTCCGAGTGCCTTTCGGGGCGGCCGAGTAGGCTCCGAGAGCCTTTTGGGGTGGTCGGGCAGGCTCCGAGTGCCTTTTGGGGCGGTCGTGCAGGCTCCGAGTGCCTTTGGAGACAGCCAGGTCTCCTCCGAGTGCCTTTCGGGGCGGCCGAGTAGGCTCCGAGAGCCTTTTGGGGTGGTCGGGCAGGCTCCGAGTGTCTTTCGGGGCGGTTGTGCAGGCTCCGAGTGCCTTTCGAGGCGGCCGGGTCTCCTCCGAGTGCCTTTCGGGGTGGCCGGGAAGGCTCCGAGTGCCTTTCGGGGAGGCCAGGCCGCCTCCGAGTACCTTTCGGGGAGGCCTGTCCGCCTCCAAGTGCCTTTCGGGGTGGTCGGGGAGGCTACGAGTGTCTTTTAGGGTGGCTGGGGAGGCTCCGAGTGCCTTTTGGGGCGGCCGGGCCACCTCCGAGTGCCTTTTGGGGAGGCTGGGCAGGCTCCGAGTGGCTTTGTGGGCGGCCAGGGAGGCTCCGAGTGCCTTTTGGGGCGGCCGGGCCGCCTCCGAGTGCCTTTCGGGGTGGCCGGGGAGGCTCCGAGTGCCTTTCGGGGTGGCCGGGGAGGCTCCGAGTTCCTTTCGGGGCGGCCAGGGAGGCTCCGAGTGCCTTTCGGGGCGGCCTGGGAGGCTCCGATTGCCTTTGTGGGCGGCCGGGCCCCCTACGAGTGCCTTTTGGGGTGTCCGTGGAGGCTCCGAGTGCCTTTGTGGGCGGCCGGGGAGGCTCCGAGTGCCTTTCGGGGAGGCCGGGGAGGCTCCGAGTGCCTTTCGGGGCAGCCGTGCTGCCTCCGAGTGCCTTTCGGGGCAGCCGGGGAGGCTCCGAGTGCCTTTCGGGGTGGCCGGGCAGGCTCCGAGTGCCTTTCGGGGTGGCCGGGGAGGCTCCGAGTGCCTTTCGGGGCGGTCGGGAGGCTCCGAGTGCCTTTGTGGGCGTCCAGGCAGGCTCCGAGTGCCTTTGGGGGCGGCCGGGGAGGCTCCGAGTGCCTTTCGGGGCGGCCTGGGAGGCTCCGAGTGCCTTTCAGGGTGGCCGGGGAGGCTCCGAGTGCCTTTCGGGGCGGCCAGGGAGGCTCCGAGTGCCTTTCGGGGCGGTCGGGGAGGCTCCGAGTGGCTTTTGGGACGGCAGAGCTGGCACCGAGTGCCTTTCGGGGCGGCCGGGCCAGCTCCGAGTGCCATTCGGGGTGGCCGGGGAGGCTCCGAGTGCCTTTGTGGGCCGCCCGGGTGGCTCCGAGTGCCTTTGTGGGCGTCCGGGGAGGCTCCGAGTGCCTTTTGGTGCAGCCGGGGAGGCTCCGAGTGCCTTTCGGGGCGTCCGGGGAGGCTCTGAGTGCCTTTCGGGGCATCCGGGAAGGCTCCGAGTGCCTTTCGGGGTGGCCGAGGAGGCTCCGAGTGCCTTTCGGGGTGGCCGGGCTGCCTCCGAGTGCCTTTCGGGGCGGCCGGGGAGGCTCCGAGTGCCTTTCGGGGCATCTGGGGAGGCTCCGAGTGCCTTTCGGGGGGCCGGCGACGCTCTGAGTGCCTTTGGGGGTGGCCGGGCAGGCTCCGAATGCCTTTGTGGGCAGCCGGGGAGACTCCGAGTGCCTTTCGGGGTGGCCGGGGAGGCTCCGAGTGCCTTTTGGGGCGGCCGGGGAGCCTCCGAGTGCCTTTCGAGGCGGCCGGGCAGGCTCCGAGTGCCTTTGTGGGCGGCCGGGCAGGCTCCGAGTGCCTTTGGGGGTGGCCGGGCCGCGTCTGAGTGCCTTTCGGGGCGGCCGGGGAGGCTCCGAGTGCCTTTGTGGGAGGTCGGGCAGGCTCCGAGTGCCTTTCGGGGCGGCCGGGGAGGCTCCGAGTGCCTTTCGGGGCGGCCGGCGAGGCTCCGAGTGCCTTTCGGGGCGGCCGGGGAGGCTCCGAGTGCCTTTCGGGGTGGCCGGGCAGGCTCCGAGTGCCTTTCGGGGCATCCGATGATGCTCCGAGTGCCTTTCTAGGAGGCTGGGAAGGCTCCGACTGCCTTTCGGGGTGGCCGGCCAAGGCTCCGAGTGCATTTGTGGAAGGTCGGGGAGGCTCCGAGTGCCTTTCGGGGCAGCCGGGCAGGCTCCGAGTGCCTTTCGGGGCAGCCGGGGAGGCTCCGAGTGCCTTTCGGGGAGGCCGGGCCGCCTCCGAGTGCCTTTCGGGGCGGCTGGGGCCGCCTCCGAGTGGCTTTCCGGGTGGCCGGGCCGGCTTCAAGTACCTTTCGGGGGGGCAGGCCAAGGCTCCGAGTGCCTTTGTGCTTGGCCGGGGAGGCTCTGAGTGCCTTTCGGGGCGGCCAGTGAGGCTCCGAGTGCCTTTTGGGGTGGCCGGGCCGCCTCCGAGTACCTTTGGAGGCGGCCGGGGAGGCTCCGAGTGCCTTTGTGGGAGGCCGGGGAGGCTCCGAGTGCCTTTCGGGGCGGCCGGCGAGGCTCCGAGTGCCTTTCGGGGCGGCCGGGGAGGCTCCGAGTGCCTTTCGGGGTGGCCGGGCAGGCTCCGAGTGCCTTTCGGGGCATCCGATGATGCTCCGAGTGCCTTTCTAGGAGGCTGGGAAGGCTCCGACTGCCTTTCGGGGTGGCCGGCCAAGGCTCCGAGTGCATTTGTGGAAGGTCGGGGAGGCTCCGAGTGCCTTTCGGGGCAGCCGGGCAGGCTCCGAGTGCCTTTCGGGGCAGCCGGGGAGGCTCCGAGTGCCTTTCGGGGAGGCCGGGCCGCCTCCGAGTGCCTTTCGGGGCGGCTGGGGCCGCCTCCGAGTGGCTTTCCGGGTGGCCGGGCCGGCTTCAAGTACCTTTCGGGGGGGCAGGCCAAGGCTCCGAGTGCCTTTGTGGGTGGCCGGGGAGGCTCTGAGTGCCTTTCGGGGCGGCCAGTGAGGCTCCGAGTGCCTTTTGGGGTGGCCGGGCCGCCTCCGAGTACCTTTGGAGGCGGCCGGGGAGGCTCCGAGTGCCTTTGTGGGAGGCCGGGCAGGCTCCGAGTGCCTTTCGGGGCGGCCGGGGAGGCTCCGAGTGGCTTTCGGGGAGGCCGGGCCGCCTCCGAGTGCCTTTCGTGGCGGCAGGGGAGGCTCTGAGTGCTTTTGGGGGCGGCCGGGGAGGCTCCGAGTGCCTTTCGGGGTGGCCGGACCACCTCCGAGTGCCTTTTGGTGCGGCCGGGGAGGCTCCGAGTGCCTTTGTGGGTGGCCGGGCCGGCTCCGAGTGCCTTTCGGGCGGACGGGGAGGCTCCGAGTGCCTTTCGGGGTGGCTGGTCCGCCTCCGAGTGCCTTTCGGGGCGACCGGGCCGGCTCAAAGTGCCTTTTGGTGCAACCGGGCCACCTCCGAGTGCCTTTTGGGGAGGCCGGGGAGGCTCCGAGTGCCTTTGTGGGCGGTCAGGTTGCCTCCGAGTGCCTTTGTGGGCGGCCGGGGAGGCTCCGAGTGCCTTTGTGGGCGGCGGGGAGGCTCCGAGTGCCTTTGTGGGTTGCCGGACTGCCTCCGAGTGCCTTTCGAGGCAGCTGGGCCCGTTCCAGTGCCTTTCCGGGAGGCCGGGCCGCCACAGAGTGCCTTTTGGTGCGGCCGGGGAGGCTCCGAGTGCCTTTTGGGGCGTCCGGGCAGGCTCCGAGTACCTTTCAGGGCGGCCGGGCCGCCTCCGAGTGCCTTTCGGGGCGACCGGGGAGGCTCCGAATGCCTTTTTGAGCGGCCTGCGAGGCTCCGAGTGCCTTTCGGTGCGGCTGGGCCACCTCCGAGTGCCTTTATGAGCGACCGGCGAGGCTCCGAGTGCCTTTCGGGGAGGCCGGGGAGGCTCCAAGTGCCTTTGTGGGTGGCCGAACCGACTCCGAGTGCCTTTCGGGGCGTCCGCGGAGGCTCTGAGTGCCTTTCAGGGTGGCCGAGCCGCCTCCAAGTGCCTTTGTGGCGGCCGGGCAGGCTCCGAGTGCCTTTCGGTGCGACTGTGGAGGCTCCGAGTGCCTTTCGGGGCGGCCGGGCCGCCTCCGAGTGCCTTTCGGAGTGGCCGGGCCGCCTCCCAGTGCCTTTTGGGGCGGCCGGGGCCGCCTCCGAGTGGCTTTCGGGGCGGCCGGGCTGGCTCCGAGTGCCATTCGGGGCGGCCAGGGAGGCTCTGAGTGCCTTTCGGGGCAGCCGGGCCGCCTCCGAGTGCCTTTCGGAGTGGCCAGGGAGGCTCCGAGTGCCTTTCCGGGTGGCCGGGGAGGCTCCTAGAGCCTTTCGGGGTGGCCGGAGAGGGTCCGAGTGCCTTTTGGGGCGGCCGGGGAGGCTCCAAGTGCCTTTTGGGGCGGCCGGAGAGGGTCCGAGTGCCTTTCGGGGCGGCCGGGGAGGCTCCGAGTGCCTTTTGGCGCGGCCGGGCCGCCCCCGAGTGCCTTTGTCGGCGGCCAGGGAGGCTCCGAGTGCCTTTCGGGGAGGCCGGGCTGGCTCCGAATGCCTTTCGGGGTGGCCTGGGAGGGTCCGAGTGCCTTTCGGGGTGGCCGGGCCGCCTCCGAGTGCCATTCGGGGGGGTGCCGGAGAGGCTCCGAGTGCCTTTCGGGGCAGCCGGGCCAGCTCCGAGTGCCTTTTGGGACGACCGAGCCGCCTCCGAGTGCCTTTCGGGGTGGCCAGGCCGGCTCCGAGTGCCTTTTGGGGTGGCCGGGGAGGCTGCGAGTGCCTTTGTGGGCGGCCGGGCCGCCTCCGAGTGCCTTTCGGGGTGGCCGGGGAGGCTGCGAGTGCCTTTCGGGGAGGCCGGGGAGGCTCCGAGTGCCTTTCGGGGCGGCCAGGGAGGCTCCGAGTGCCTTTCGGGGCGGTCGGGGAGGCTCCGAGTGCCTTTCGGGGAGGCCGGGCCGCCTCCGAGTGCCTTTCGGGGTGGCCGGTCCGCCTCCGAGTCCCTTTCAGGGCGGCAGTGCAGTCTCCGAGTGCCTTTCGAGGCGGCCGGGGAGGCTCCGAGTGCCTTTCGGGGAGGCCGGGCAGGCTCCGAGTGCCTTTCGGGGTGGCCGGGGAGGCTCCGAGCGCCTTTCGGGGCGGCCGGGGAGGCTCCGAGTGCCTTTGTGGGTGGCCGGGCCGCCTCCGAGTCCCTTTCGGGGCGGCAGTGCAGTCTCCGAGTGCCTTTCGAGGCGGCCGGGGAGGCTCCGAGTGCCTTTCGGGGAGGCCGGGCAGGCTCCGAGTGCCTTTCGGGAAGGCCGGGCAGGCTCCGAGTGCCTTTCGGGGCGGCCGAGTAGGCTCCGAGAGCCTTTTGGGGTGGTCGGGCAGGCTCCGAGTGCCTTTTGGGGCGGTCGTGCAGGCTCCGAGTGCCTTTGGAGACAGCCAGGTCTCCTCCGAGTGCCTTTCGGGGCGGCCGAGTAGGCTCCGAGAGCCTTTTGGGGTGGTCGGGCAGGCTCCGAGTGTCTTTCGGGGCGGTTGTGCAGGCTCCGAGTGCCTTTCGAGGCGGCCGGGTCTCCTCCGAGTGCCTTTCGGGGTGGCCGGGAAGGCTCCGAGTGCCTTTCGGGGAGGCCAGGCCGCCTCCGAGTACCTTTCGGGGAGGCCTGTCCGCCTCCAAGTGCCTTTCGGGGTGGTCGGGGAGGCTACGAGTGTCTTTTAGGGTGGCTGGGGAGGCTCCGAGTGCCTTTTGGGGCGGCCGGGCCACCTCCGAGTGCCTTTTGGGGAGGCTGGGCAGGCTCCGAGTGGCTTTGTGGGCGGCCAGGGAGGCTCCGAGTGCCTTTTGGGGCGGCCGGGCCGCCTCCGAGTGCCTTTCGGGGTGGCCGGGGAGGCTCCGAGTGCCTTTCGGGGTGGCCGGGGAGGCTCCGAGTTCCTTTCGGGGCGGCCAGGGAGGCTCCGAGTGCCTTTCGGGGCGGCCTGGGAGGCTCCGATTGCCTTTGTGGGCGGCCGGGCCCCCTACGAGTGCCTTTTGGGGTGTCCGTGGAGGCTCCGAGTGCCTTTGTGGGCGGCCGGGGAGGCTCCGAGTGCCTTTCGGGGAGGCCGGGGAGGCTCCGAGTGCCTTTCGGGGCAGCCGTGCTGCCTCCGAGTGCCTTTCGGGGCAGCCGGGGAGGCTCCGAGTGCCTTTCGGGGTGGCCGGGCAGGCTCCGAGTGCCTTTCGGGGTGGCCGGGGAGGCTCCGAGTGCCTTTCGGGGCGGTCGGGAGGCTCCGAGTGCCTTTGTGGGCGTCCAGGCAGGCTCCGAGTGCCTTTGGGGGCGGCCGGGGAGGCTCCGAGTGCCTTTCGGGGCGGCCTGGGAGGCTCCGAGTGCCTTTCAGGGTGGCCGGGGAGGCTCCGAGTGCCTTTCGGGGCGGCCAGGGAGGCTCCGAGTGCCTTTCGGGGCGGTCGGGGAGGCTCCGAGTGGCTTTTGGGACGGCAGAGCTGGCACCGAGTGCCTTTCGGGGCGGCCGGGCCAGCTCCGAGTGCCATTCGGGGTGGCCGGGGAGGCTCCGAGTGCCTTTGTGGGCCGCCCGGGTGGCTCCGAGTGCCTTTGTGGGCGTCCGGGGAGGCTCCGAGTGCCTTTTGGTGCAGCCGGGGAGGCTCCGAGTGCCTTTCGGGGCGTCCGGGGAGGCTCTGAGTGCCTTTCGGGGCATCCGGGAAGGCTCCGAGTGCCTTTCGGGGTGGCCGAGGAGGCTCCGAGTGCCTTTCGGGGTGGCCGGGCTGCCTCCGAGTGCCTTTGTGGGCGGCCGGGGAGGCTCCGAGTGCCTTTCGGGGCATCTGGGGAGGCTCCGAGTGCCTTTCGGGGGGCCGGCGACGCTCTGAGTGCCTTTGGGGGTGGCCGGGCAGGCTCCGAATGCCTTTGTGGGCAGCCGGGGAGACTCCGAGTGCCTTTCGGGGTGGCCGGGGAGGCTCCGAGTGCCTTTTGGGGCGGCCGGGGAGCCTCCGAGTGCCTTTCGAGGCGGCCGGGCAGGCTCCGAGTGCCTTTGTGGGCGGCCGGGCAGGCTCCGAGTGCCTTTGGGGGTGGCCGGGCCGCGTCTGAGTGCCTTTCGGGGCGGCCGGGGAGGCTCCGAGTGCCTTTGTGGGAGGTCGGGCAGGCTCCGAGTGCCTTTCGGGGCGGCCGGGGAGGCTCCGAGTGCCTTTCGGGGCGGCCGGCGAGGCTCCGAGTGCCTTTCGGGGCGGCCGGGGAGGCTCCGAGTGCCTTTCGGGGTGGCCGGGCAGGCTCCGAGTGCCTTTCGGGGCATCCGATGATGCTCCGAGTGCCTTTCTAGGAGGCTGGGAAGGCTCCGACTGCCTTTCGGGGTGGCCGGCCAAGGCTCCGAGTGCATTTGTGGAAGGTCGGGGAGGCTCCGAGTGCCTTTCGGGGCAGCCGGGCAGGCTCCGAGTGCCTTTCGGGGCAGCCGGGGAGGCTCCGAGTGCCTTTCGGGGAGGCCGGGCCGCCTCCGAGTGCCTTTCGGGGCGGCTGGGGCCGCCTCCGAGTGGCTTTCCGGGTGGCCGGGCCGGCTTCAAGTACCTTTCGGGGGGGCAGGCCAAGGCTCCGAGTGCCTTTGTGCTTGGCCGGGGAGGCTCTGAGTGCCTTTCGGGGCGGCCAGTGAGGCTCCGAGTGCCTTTTGGGGTGGCCGGGCCGCCTCCGAGTACCTTTGGAGGCGGCCGGGGAGGCTCCGAGTGCCTTTGTGGGAGGCCGGGGAGGCTCCGAGTGCCTTTCGGGGCGGCCAGCGAGGCTCCGAGTGCCTTTCGGGGCGGCCGGGGAGGCTCCGAGTGCCTTTCGGGGTGGCCGGGCAGGCTCCGAGTGCCTTTCGGGGCATCCGATGATGCTCCGAGTGCCTTTCTAGGAGGCTGGGAAGGCTCCGACTGCCTTTCGGGGTGGCCGGCCAAGGCTCCGAGTGCATTTGTGGAAGGTCGGGGAGGCTCCGAGTGCCTTTCGGGGCAGCCGGGCAGGCTCCGAGTGCCTTTCGGGGCAGCCGGGGAGGCTCCGAGTGCCTTTCGGGGAGGCCGGGCCGCCTCCGAGTGCCTTTCGGGGCGGCTGGGGCCGCCTCCGAGTGGCTTTCCGGGTGGCCGGGCCGGCTTCAAGTACCTTTCGGGGGGGCAGGCCAAGGCTCCGAGTGCCTTTGTGGGTGGCCGGGGAGGCTCTGAGTGCCTTTCGGGGCGGCCAGTGAGGCTCCGAGTGCCTTTTGGGGTGGCCGGGCCGCCTCCGAGTACCTTTGGAGGCGGCCGGGGAGGCTCCGAGTGCCTTTGTGGGAGGCCGGGCAGGCTCCGAGTGCCTTTCGGGGCGGCCGGGGAGGCTCCGAGTGGCTTTCGGGGAGGCCGGGCCGCCTCCGAGTGCCTTTCGTGGCGGCAGGGGAGGCTCTGAGTGCTTTTGGGGGCGGCCGGGGAGGCTCCGAGTGCCTTTCGGGGTGGCCGGACCACCTCCGAGTGCCTTTTGGTGCGGCCGGGGAGGCTCCGAGTGCCTTTGTGGGTGGCCGGGCCGGCTCCGAGTGCCTTTCGGGCGGACGGGGAGGCTCCGAGTGCCTTTCGGGGTGGCTGGTCCGCCTCCGAGTGCCTTTCGGGGCGACCGGGCCGGCTCAAAGTGCCTTTTGGTGCAACCGGGCCACCTCCGAGTGCCTTTTGGGGAGGCCGGGGAGGCTCCGAGTGCCTTTGTGGGCGGTCAGGTTGCCTCCGAGTGCCTTTGTGGGCGGCCGGGGAGGCTCCGAGTGCCTTTGTGGGCGGCGGGGAGGCTCCGAGTGCCTTTGTGGGTTGCCGGACTGCCTCCGAGTGCCTTTCGAGGCAGCTGGGCCCGTTCCAGTGCCTTTCCGGGAGGCCGGGCCGCCACAGAGTGCCTTTTGGTGCGGCCGGGGAGGCTCCGAGTGCCTTTTGGGGCGTCCGGGCAGGCTCCGAGTACCTTTCAGGGCGGCCGGGCCGCCTCCGAGTGCCTTTCGGGGCGACCGGGGAGGCTCCGAATGCCTTTTTGAGCGGCCTGCGAGGCTCCGAGTGCCTTTCGGTGCGGCTGGGCCACCTCCGAGTGCCTTTATGAGCGACCGGCGAGGCTCCGAGTGCCTTTCGGGGAGGCCGGGGAGGCTCCAAGTGCCTTTGTGGGTGGCCGAACCGACTCCGAGTGCCTTTCGGGGCGTCCGCGGAGGCTCTGAGTGCCTTTCAGGGTGGCCGAGCCGCCTCCAAGTGCCTTTGTGGCGGCCGGGCAGGCTCCGAGTGCCTTTCGGTGCGACTGTGGAGGCTCCGAGTGCCTTTCGGGGCGGCCGGGCCGCCTCCGAGTGCCTTTCGGAGTGGCCGGGCCGCCTCCCAGTGCCTTTTGGGGCGGCCGGGGCCGCCTCCGAGTGGCTTTCGGGGCGGCCGGGCTGGCTCCGAGTGCCATTCGGGGCGGCCAGGGAGGCTCTGAGTGCCTTTCGGGGCAGCCGGGCCGCCTCCGAGTGCCTTTCGGAGTGGCCAGGGAGGCTCCGAGTGCCTTTCCGGGTGGCCGGGGAGGCTCCTAGAGCCTTTCGGGGTGGCCGGAGAGGGTCCGAGTGCCTTTTGGGGCGGCCGGGGAGGCTCCAAGTGCCTTTTGGGGCGGCCGGAGAGGGTCCGAGTGCCTTTCGGGGCGGCCGGGGAGGCTCCGAGTGCCTTTTGGCGCGGCCGGGCCGCCCCCGAGTGCCTTTGTCGGCGGCCAGGGAGGCTCCGAGTGCCTTTCGGGGAGGCCGGGCTGGCTCCGAATGCCTTTCGGGGTGGCCTGGGAGGGTCCGAGTGCCTTTCGGGGTGGCCGGGCCGCCTCCGAGTGCCATTCGGGGGGGTGCCGGAGAGGCTCCGAGTGCCTTTCGGGGCAGCCGGGCCAGCTCCGAGTGCCTTTTGGGACGACCGAGCCGCCTCCGAGTGCCTTTCGGGGTGGCCAGGCCGGCTCCGAGTGCCTTTTGGGGTGGCCGGGGAGGCTGCGAGTGCCTTTGTGGGCGGCCGGGCCGCCTCCGAGTGCCTTTCGGGGTGGCCGGGGAGGCTGCGAGTGCCTTTCGGGGAGGCCGGGGAGGCTCCGAGTGCCTTTCGGGGCGGCCAGGGAGGCTCCGAGTGCCTTTCGGGGCGGTCGGGGAGGCTCCGAGTGCCTTTCGGGGCGGCCGGGGAGGTTCCGAGTGCCTTTCGGGTTGGTCGGGGAGGCTCCGAGTGCCTTTTGGGGTGGCCGGGGAGGCTCCGAGTGCCTTTCGGGGCAGCCAGGCAGGCTCCGAGTGGCTTTCGGGGCAGCCGGGGAGGCTCCGAGTGCCTTTGTGGGCGGCCGTTCCCCCTTAAAGTGCATTTCGGGGCTGCTGGGCTGGCTCCGACTGCCTTTCGGGGCAGCCGAGTAAGCTCCGAGAGCCTTTTGGGGTGGTCGGGCAGGCTCCGAGTGTCTTTCGGGGCGGTCGTGCAGGCTCCGAGTGCCTTTCAGGCGGCCGGGTCGCCTACGAGTGCCTTTCGGGGCGGAGGGGAAGGCTCCGAGTGCCTTTCGGGGAGGCCGGGGAGGCTCCGAGTGCCTTTGTGGGCGGCCGGGCCGCCTCCGAGTGCCTTTCGGGGCGGCCGGGGAGGCTCCGAGTGCCTTTCAGGGTGGCCTGGGAGGCTCCGAGTGCCTTTCGAGGCGGCCTGGGAGGCTCCGAGTGCCTTTCGGGGAGGCCGGGCTGGCTCCGAGTGCCTTTTGGGATGGCCGAGCCGGCTCCGAGTGCCTTTCGGGGTGGCCTGGGAGGCTCCGAGTGCCTTTCGGGGCGGCCGGGGAGGCTCCAAGTGCCTTTCAGGGAGGCCGGACCGCCTCCGAGTGCCTTTCGGGGAGGCCGGGCCGCCTCCGAGTGCCTTTCGGGGCGGCCGGGGAGGCTCCGAGTGCCTTTCGGGGCGGCCAGGCCGCCTCTGAGAGCCTTTCGGGGCGTCCGGGGAGGCTCCGAGTGCCTTTCGGGGCGTCCGGGGAGGCTCCGAGTGCCATTCGGGGAGGCCAGGGAGGCTCTGAGTGCCTTTCGGGGCGGCCGGGCCGCCTCTGAGAGCCTTTCAGCGCGGCTGGTCCGCCTCCGAGTGCCTTTCGGGGAGGCCGGGCCGCCTCCGAGTGCCTTTCGGGGTGGCCGGTCCGCCTCCGAGTCCCTTTCAGGGCGGCAGTGCAGTCTCCGAGTGCCTTTCGAGGCGGCCGGGGAGGCTCCGAGTGCCTTTCGGGGAGGCCGGGCAGGCTCCGAGTGCCTTTGTGGGTGGCCGGGCCGCCTCCGAGTCCCTTTCGGGGCGGCAGTGCAGTCTCCGAGTGCCTTTCGGGGTGGCCGGGGAGGCTCCGAGCGCCTTTCGGGGAGGCCGGGGAGGCTCCGAGTGCCTTTGTGGGTGGCCGGGCCGCCTCCGAGTCCCTTTCGGGGCGGCCGGGCCGCTCCGAGTGCCTTTCGGGGCGGCCGAGTAGGCTCCGAGAGCCTTTTGGGGTGGTCGGGCAGGCTCCGAGTGTCTTTTGGGGCGGTCGTGCAGGCTCCGAGTGCCTTTGGAGACAGCCGGGTCTCCTCCGAGTGCCTTTCGGGGCGGCCGAGTAGGCTCCGAGAGCCTTTTGGGGTGGTCGGGCAGGCTCCGAGTGTCTTTCGGGGCGGTTGTGCAGGCTCCGAGTGCCTTTCGAGGCGGCCGGGTCTCCTCCGAGTGCCTTTCGGGGTGGCCGGGAAGGCTCCGAGTGCCTTTCGGGGAGGCCAGGCCGCCTCCGAGTACCTTTCGGGGAGGCCTGTCCGCCTCCGAGTGCCTTTCGGGGTGGTCGGGGAGGCTACGAGTGCCTTTTAGGGTGGCTGGGGAGGCTCCGAGTGCCTTTTGGGGCGGCCGGGCCACCTCCGAGTGCCTTTTGGGGAGGCTGGGCAGGCTCCGAGTGGCTTTGTGGGCGGCCAGGGAGGCTCCGAGTGCCTTTTGGGGCGGCCGGGCCGCCTCCGAGTGCCTTTCGGGGTGGCCGGGGAGGCTCCGAGTGCCTTTCGGGGTGGCCGGGGAGGCTCCGAGTTCCTTTCGGGGCGGCCAGGGAGGCTCCGAGTGCCTTTCGGGGCGGCCTGGGAGGCTCCGATTGCCTTTGTGGGCGGCCGGGCCCCCTACGAGTGCCTTTTGGGGTGTCCGTGGAGGCTCCGAGTGCCTTTGTGGGCGGCCGGGGAGGCTCCGAGTGCCTTTCGGGGAGGCCGGGGAGGCTCCGAGTGCCTTTCGGGGCAGCCGTGCTGCCTCCGAGTGCCTTTCGGGGCAGCCGGGGAGGCTCCGAGTGCCTTTCGGAGCGGCCGGGCAGGCTCTGAGTGCCTTTGGGGGTGGCCGGGGAGGCTCCGAGTGCCTTTCGGGGCGGTCGGGAGGCTCCGAGTGCCTTTGTGGGCGTCCAGGCAGGCTCCGAGTGCCTTTGGGGGCGGCCGGGGAGGCTCCGAGTGCCTTTCGGGGCGGCCTGGGAGGCTCCGAGTGCCTTTCAGGGTGGCCGGGGAGGCTCCGAGTGCCTTTCGGGGCGGCCAGGGAGGCTCCGAGTGCCTTTCGGGGCGGTCGGGGAGGCTCCGAGTGGCTTTTGGGACGGCAGAGCTGGCACCGAGTGCCTTTCGGGGCGGCCGGGCCAGCTCCGAGTGCCATTCGGGGTGGCCGGGGAGGCTCCGAGTGCCTTTGTGGGCCGCCCGGGTGGCTCCGAGTGCCTTTGTGGGCTTCCGGGGAGGCTCCGAGTGCCTTTTGGTGCAGCCGGGGAGGCTCCGAGTGCCTTTCGGGGTGTCCGGGGAGGCTCTGAGTGCCTTTCGGGGCATCCGGGAAGGCTCCGAGTGCCTTTCGGGGTGGCCGAGGAGGCTCCGAGTGCCTTTCGGGGTGGCCGGGCTGCCTCTGAGTGCCTTTCGGGGCGGCCGGGGAGGCTCCGAGTGCCTTTCGGGGCATCTGGGGAGGCTCCGAGTGCCTTTCGGGGGGCCGGCGACGCTCTGAGTGCCTTTGGGGGTGGCCGGGCAGGCTCCGAGTGCCTTTGTGGGCAACCGGGGAGACTCCGAGTGCCTTTCGGGGCGGCCGGGGAGGCTCCGAGTGCCTTTTGGGGCGGCCGGGGAGCCTCCGAGTGCCTTTCGAGGCGGCCGGGCAGGCTCCGAGTGCCTTTCGGGGCAGCCGGGCAGGCTCCGAGTGCCTTTCGGGGGGCCGGCGACGCTCTGAGTGCCTTTGGGGGCGGCCGGGGAGGCTCCGAGTGCCTTTCGGGGCGGCCGGCGAGGCTCCGAGTGCCTTTCGGGGCGGCCGGGGAGGCTCCGAGTGCCTTTCGGGGTGGCCGGGCAGGCTCCGAGTGCCTTTCGGGGCATCCGATGATGCTCCGAGTGCCTTTCTAGGAGGCTGGGAAGGCTCCGACTGCCTTTCGGGGTGGCCGGCCAAGGCTCCGAGTGCATTTGTGGAAGGTCGGGGAGGCTCCGAGTGCCTTTCGGGGCAGCCGGGCAGGCTCCGAGTGCCTTTCGGGGCAGCCGGGGAGGCTCCGAGTGCCTTTCGGGGAGGCCGGGCCGCCTCCGAGTGCCTTTCGGGGCGGCTGGGGCCGCCTCCGAGTGGCTTTCCGGGTGGCCGGGCCGGCTTCAAGTACCTTTCGGGGGGGCAGGCCAAGGCTCCGAGTGCCTTTGTGGGTGGCCGGGGAGGCTCTGAGTGCCTTTCGGAGCGGCCAGTGAGGCTCCGAGTGCCTTTTGGGGTGGCCGGGCCGCCTCCGAGTACCTTTGGAGGCGGCCGGGGAGGCTCCGAGTGCCTTTGTGGGAGGCCGGGCAGGCTCCGAGTGCCTTTCGGGGCGGTCGGGGAGGCTCCGAGTGGCTTTTGGGACGGCAGAGCTGGCACCGAGTGCCTTTCGGGGCGGCCGGGCCAGCTCCGAGTGCCATTCGGGGTGGCCGGGGAGGCTCCGAGTGCCTTTGTGGGCCGCCCGGGTGGCTCCGAGTGCCTTTGTGGGCGTCCGGGGAGGCTCCGAGTGCCTTTTGGTGCAGCCGGGGAGGCTCCGAGTGCCTTTCGGGGCATCCGGGAAGGCTCCGAGTGCCTTTCGGGGTGGCCGAGGAGGCTCCGAGTGCCTTTCGGGGTGGCCGGGCTGCCTCCGAGTGCCTTTGTGGGCGGCCGGGGAGGCTCCGAGTGCCTTTCGGGGCATCTGGGGAGGCTCCGAGTGCCTTTCGGGGGGCCGGCGACGCTCTGAGTGCCTTTGGGGGTGGCCGGGCAGGCTCCGAGTGCCTTTGTGGGCAACCGGGGAGACTCCGAGTGCCTTTCGGGGCGGCCGGGGAGGCTCCGAGTGCCTTTTGGGGCGGCCGGGGAGCCTCCGAGTGCCTTTCGAGGCGGCCGGGCAGGCTCCGAGTGCCTTTGTGGGCGGCCGGGCAGGCTCCGAGTGCCTTTCGGGGTGGCCGGGCCACGTCTGAGTGCCTTTCGGGGCGGCCGGGGAGGCTCCGAGTGCCTTTGTGGGAGGTCGGGCAGGCTCCGAGTGCCTTTCGGGGCGGCCGGGGAGGCTCCGAGTGCCTTTCGGGGCGGCCGGCGAGGCTCCGAGTGCCTTTCGGGGCGGCCGGGGAGGCTCCGAGTGCCTTTCGGGGTGGCCGGGCAGGCTCCGAGTGCCTTTCGGGGCATCCGATGATGCTCCGAGTGCCTTTCTAGGAGGCTGGGAAGGCTCCGACTGCCTTTCGGGGTGGCCGGCCAAGGCTCCGAGTGCATTTGTGGAAGGTCGGGGAGGCTCCGAGTGCCTTTCGGGGCAGCCGGGCAGGCTCCGAGTGCCTTTCGGGGCAGCCGGGGAGGCTCCGAGTGCCTTTCGGGGTGGCCGGGCTGCCTCCGAGTGCCATTCGGGGGGGTGCCGGAGAGGCTCCGAGTGCCTTTCGGGGCAGCCGGGCCAGCTCCGAGTGCCTTTTGGGACGACCGAGCCGCCTCCGAGTGCCTTTCGGGGTGGCCAGGCCGGCTCCGAGTGCCTTTTGGGGTGGCCGGGGAGGCTGCGAGTGCCTTTGTGGGCGGCCGGGCCGCCTCCGAGTGCCTTTCGGGGTGGCCGGGGAGGCTGCGAGTGCCTTTCGGGGAGGCCGGGGAGGCTCCGAGTGCCTTTCGGGGCGGCCAGGGAGGCTCCGAGTGCCTTTCGGGGCGGTCGGGGAGGCTCCGAGTGCCTTTCGGGGCGGCCGGGGAGGTTCCGAGTGCCTTTCGGGTTGGTCGGGGAGGCTCCGAGTGCCTTTTGGGGTGGCCGGGGAGGCTCCGAGTGCCTTTCGGGGCAGCCAGGCAGGCTCCGAGTGGCTTTCGGGGCAGCCGGGGAGGCTCCGAGTGCCTTTGTGGGCGGCCGTTCCCCCTTAAAGTGCATTTCGGGGCTGCTGGGCTGGCTCCGACTGCCTTTCGGGGCAGCCGAGTAAGCTCCGAGAGCCTTTTGGGGTGGTCGGGCAGGCTCCGAGTGTCTTTCGGGGCGGTCGTGCAGGCTCCGAGTGCCTTTCAGGCGGCCGGGTCGCCTACGAGTGCCTTTCGGGGCGGAGGGGAAGGCTCCGAGTGCCTTTCGGGGAGGCCGGGGAGGCTCCGAGTGCCTTTGTGGGCGGCCGGGCCGCCTCCGAGTGCCTTTCGGGGCGGCCGGGGAGGCTCCGAGTGCCTTTCAGGGTGGCCTGGGAGGCTCCGAGTGCCTTTCGAGGCGGCCTGGGAGGCTCCGAGTGCCTTTCGGGGAGGCCGGGCTGGCTCCGAGTGCCTTTTGGGATGGCCGAGCCGGCTCCGAGTGCCTTTCGGGGTGGCCTGGGAGGCTCCGAGTGCCTTTCGGGGCGGCCGGGGAGGCTCCAAGTGCCTTTCAGGGAGGCCGGACCGCCTCCGAGTGCCTTTCGGGGAGGCCGGGCCGCCTCCGAGTGCCTTTCGGGGCGGCCGGGGAGGCTCCGAGTGCCTTTCGGGGCGGCCAGGCCGCCTCTGAGAGCCTTTCGGGGCGTCCGGGGAGGCTCCGAGTGCCTTTCGGGGCGTCCGGGGAGGCTCCGAGTGCCATTCGGGGAGGCCAGGGAGGCTCTGAGTGCCTTTCGGGGCGGCCGGGCCGCCTCTGAGAGCCTTTCAGCGCGGCTGGTCCGCCTCCGAGTGCCTTTCGGGGAGGCCGGGCCGCCTCCGAGTGCCTTTCGGGGTGGCCGGTCCGCCTCCGAGTCCCTTTCAGGGCGGCAGTGCAGTCTCCGAGTGCCTTTCGAGGCGGCCGGGGAGGCTCCGAGTGCCTTTCGGGGAGGCCGGGCAGGCTCCGAGTGCCTTTGTGGGTGGCCGGGCCGCCTCCGAGTCCCTTTCGGGGCGGCAGTGCAGTCTCCGAGTGCCTTTCGGGGTGGCCGGGGAGGCTCCGAGCGCCTTTCGGGGAGGCCGGGGAGGCTCCGAGTGCCTTTGTGGGTGGCCGGGCCGCCTCCGAGTCCCTTTCGGGGCGGCCGGGCCGCTCCGAGTGCCTTTCGGGGCGGCCGAGTAGGCTCCGAGAGCCTTTTGGGGTGGTCGGGCAGGCTCCGAGTGTCTTTTGGGGCGGTCGTGCAGGCTCCGAGTGCCTTTGGAGACAGCCGGGTCTCCTCCGAGTGCCTTTCGGGGCGGCCGAGTAGGCTCCGAGAGCCTTTTGGGGTGGTCGGGCAGGCTCCGAGTGTCTTTCGGGGCGGTTGTGCAGGCTCCGAGTGCCTTTCGAGGCGGCCGGGTCTCCTCCGAGTGCCTTTCGGGGTGGCCGGGAAGGCTCCGAGTGCCTTTCGGGGAGGCCAGGCCGCCTCCGAGTACCTTTCGGGGAGGCCTGTCCGCCTCCGAGTGCCTTTCGGGGTGGTCGGGGAGGCTACGAGTGCCTTTCAGGGTGGCTGGGGAGGCTCCGAGTGCCTTTTGGGGCGGCCGGGCCACCTCCGAGTGCCTTTTGGGGAGGCTGGGCAGGCTCCGAGTGGCTTTGTGGGCGGCCAGGGAGGCTCCGAGTGCCTTTTGGGGCGGCCGGGCCGCCTCCGAGTGCCTTTCGGGGTGGCCGGGGAGGCTCCGAGTGCCTTTCGGGGTGGCCGGGGAGGCTCCGAGTTCCTTTCGGGGCGGCCAGGGAGGCTCCGAGTGCCTTTCGGGGCGGCCTGGGAGGCTCCGATTGCCTTTGTGGGCGGCCGGGCCCCCTACGAGTGCCTTTTGGGGTGTCCGTGGAGGCTCCGAGTGCCTTTGTGGGCGGCCGGGGAGGCTCCGAGTGCCTTTCGGGGAGGCCGGGGAGGCTCCGAGTGCCTTTCGGGGCAGCCGTGCTGCCTCCGAGTGCCTTTCGGGGCAGCCGGGGAGGCTCCGAGTGCCTTTCGGAGCGGCCGGGCAGGCTCTGAGTGCCTTTGGGGGTGGCCGGGGAGGCTCCGAGTGCCTTTCGGGGCGGTCGGGAGGCTCCGAGTGCCTTTGTGGGCGTCCAGGCAGGCTCCGAGTGCCTTTGGGGGCGGCCGGGGAGGCTCCGAGTGCCTTTCGGGGCGGCCTGGGAGGCTCCGAGTGCCTTTCAGGGTGGCCGGGGAGGCTCCGAGTGCCTTTCGGGGCGGCCAGGGAGGCTCCGAGTGCCTTTCGGGGCGGTCGGGGAGGCTCCGAGTGGCTTTTGGGACGGCAGAGCTGGCACCGAGTGCCTTTCGGGGCGGCCGGGCCAGCTCCGAGTGCCATTCGGGGTGGCCGGGGAGGCTCCGAGTGCCTTTGTGGGCCGCCCGGGTGGCTCCGAGTGCCTTTGTGGGCTTCCGGGGAGGCTCCGAGTGCCTTTTGGTGCAGCCGGGGAGGCTCCGAGTGCCTTTCGGGGTGTCCGGGGAGGCTCTGAGTGCCTTTCGGGGCATCCGGGAAGGCTCCGAGTGCCTTTCGGGGTGGCCGAGGAGGCTCCGAGTGCCTTTCGGGGTGGCCGGGCTGCCTCTGAGTGCCTTTCGGGGCGGCCGGGGAGGCTCCGAGTGCCTTTCGGGGCATCTGGGGAGGCTCCGAGTGCCTTTCGGGGGGCCGGCGACGCTCTGAGTGCCTTTGGGGGTGGCCGGGCAGGCTCCGAGTGCCTTTGTGGGCAGCCGGGGAGACTCCGAGTGCCTTTCGGGGCGGCCGGGGAGGCTCCGAGTGCCTTTTGGGGCGGCCGGGGAGCCTCCGAGTGCCTTTCGAGGCGGCCGGGCAGGCTCCGAGTGCCTTTCGGGGCAGCCGGGCAGGCTCCGAGTGCCTTTCGGGGGGCCGGCGACGCTCTGAGTGCCTTTGGGGGCGGCCGGGGAGGCTCCGAGTGCCTTTCGGGGCGGCCTGGGAGGCTCCGAGTGCCTTTCGGGGCGGCCGGGGAGGCTCCGAGTGCCTTTCGGGGTGGCCGGGCAGGCTCCGAGTGCCTTTCGGGGCATCCGATGATGCTCCGAGTGCCTTTCTAGGAGGCTGGGAAGGCTCCGACTGCCTTTCGGGGTGGCCGGCCAAGGCTCCGAGTGCATTTGTGGAAGGTCGGGGAGGCTCCGAGTGCCTTTCGGGGCAGCCGGGCAGGCTCCGAGTGCCTTTCGGGGCAGCCGGGGAGGCTCCGAGTGCCTTTCGGGGAGGCCGGGCCGCCTCCGAGTGCCTTTCGGGGCGGCTGGGGCCGCCTCCGAGTGGCTTTCCGGGTGGCCGGGCCGGCTTCAAGTACCTTTCGGGGGGGCAGGCCAAGGCTCCGAGTGCCTTTGTGGGTGGCCGGGGAGGCTCTGAGTGCCTTTCGGAGCGGCCAGTGAGGCTCCGAGTGCCTTTTGGGGTGGCCGGGCCGCCTCCGAGTACCTTTGGAGGCGGCCGGGGAGGCTCCGAGTGCCTTTGTGGGAGGCCGGGCAGGCTCCGAGTGCCTTTCGGGGCGGCCGGGGAGGCTCCGAGTGGCTTTCGGGGAGGCCGGGCCGCCTCCGAGTGCCTTTCGTGGCGGCAGGGGAGGCTCCGAGTGCTTTTGGGGGCGGCCGGGGAGGCTCCGAGTGCCTTTCGGGGTGGCCGGACCACCTCCGAGTGCCTTTTGGTGTGGCCGGGGAGGCTCCGAGTGCCTTTGTGGGTGGCCGGGCCGGCTCCGAGTGCCTTTCGGGCGGACGGGGAGGCTCCGAGTGCCTTTCGGGGTGGCTGGTCCGCCTCCGAGTGCCTTTCGGGGCGACCGGGGAGGCTCCGAGTGCCTTTGTGGGCGGCGGGGAGGCTCCGAGTGCCTTTGTGGGTTGCCGGACTGCCTCCGAGTGCCTTTCGAGGCAGCTGGGCCCGTTCCAGTGCCTTTCCGGGAGGCCGGGCCGCCACAGAGTGCCTTTTGGTGCGGCCGGGGAGGCTCCGAGTGCCTTTTGGGGCGTCCGGGCAGGCTCCGAGTACCTTTCAGGGCGGCCGGGCCGCCTCCGAGTGCCTTTCGGGGCGACCGGGGAGGCTCCGAATGCCTTTTTGAGCGGCCTGCGAGGCTCCGAGTGCCTTTCGGTGCGGCTGGGCCACCTCCGAGTGCCTTTATGAGCGACCGGCGAGGCTCCGAGTGCCTTTCGGGGAGGCCGGGGAGGCTCCAAGTGCCTTTGTGGGTGGCCGAACCGACTCCGAGTGCCTTTCGGGGCGTCCGCGGAGGCTCTGAGTGCCTTTCAGGGTGGCCGAGCCGCCTCCGAGTGCCTTTGTGGCGGCCGGGCAGGCTCCGAGTGCCTTTCGGTGCGACTGTGGAGGCTCCGAGTGCCTTTCGGGGCGGCCGGGCCGCCTCCGAGTGCCTTTCGGAGTGGCCGGGCCGCCTCCCAGTGCCTTTTGGGGCGGCCGGGGCCGCCTCCGAGTGGCTTTCGGGGCGGCCGGGCTGGCTCCGAGTGCCATTCGGGGGGGCCGGGGAGGCTCTGAGTGCCTTTCGGGGCGGCCGGGCCGCCTCCGAGTGCCTTTCGGGGCGGCCGAGAAGGCTCCGACTGCCTTTCGGGGTGGCTGGGATGTCTCCGAGTGCCTTTCGGGGCGGCCGGGGAGGCTCCGAGTGCCTTTCGGGGTGGCCGGGCCGCTCCGAGTGCCTTTTGGGGCATCCGGGGAGGCTCCGAGTGCCTTTCGGGGCGGCCAGGGAGGCTCTGAGTGCCTTTCGGGGCAGCCGGGCCGCCTCCGAGTGCCTTTCGGAGTGGCCAGGGAGGCTCCGAGTGCCTTTCCGGGTGGCCGGGGAGGCTCCTAGAGCCTTTCGGGGTGGCCGGAGAGGGTCCGAGTGCCTTTCGGGGCGGAGGGGAAGGCTCCGAGTGCCTTTCGGGGTGGCCGGGCCGCCTCCGAGTGCCATTCGGGGGGGTGCCGGAGAGGCTCCGAGTGCCTTTCGGGGCAGCCAGGCCAGCTCCGTGTGCCTTTTGGGACGACCGAGCCGCCTCCGAGTGCCTTTCGGGGTGGCCAGGCCGGCTCCGAGTGCCTTTCGGGGAGGCCGGGCCGCCTCCGAGTGCCTTTTGGGGTGTCGGGGGAGGCTCCGAGTGCCTTTCGGGGGGACCGGGCCGGCTCCGAGTGCCTTTCGGGGGAAGCGGGCCGGCTCCGAGTGCCTTTCGGGGAGGCCGGGGAGGCTCCGAGTGCCTTTCGGGGCAGCCGGGGAGGCTCCGAGTGCCTTTCGGGGCATCCGGTGAGGCTCCGAGTGCCTTTGGGGGCAGCCGGGCAGGCTCCGAGTGCCTTTCGGGGTGGCCGGCGAGGCTCCGAGT
Organism: Struthio camelus; assembly: GCF_040807025.1. NCBI lineage: Eukaryota > Metazoa > Chordata > Aves > Struthioniformes > Struthionidae > Struthio > Struthio camelus. The sequence goes on from NW_027182695.1 coordinate 644,548, forward strand.
TCCTTTCGGGGTGGCCGGGGAGGCTCCGAGTGCCTTTGGGGGCGGCTAGGAAGGCTCCGAGTGCCTTTCGGGGCGGCCGGGGAACTCTGAGTGCCTTTCGGGGCGGCTGGGGAGGCTCCGAGTGCCTTTCGGGGAGGCCGGGCCGCCTCCGAGTGCTTTTTGGGGTGGCCGGGCCGCATCCTAGTGCCTTTCGGGGCGGCCGGGGAGGCTCCGAGTTCCTTTTTGGGGTGGCCGGGCCACCTCTGAGTGCCATCGGGGCGGCCGGGGAGGCTCCGAGTGCCTTTCGGGGTGGCCGGGGAGGCTCCGAGTGCCTTTCGGGGCGTCCAGGCCTCCTCCGAGTGCCTTTCGGGGCGGCCGGGGCTGCCTCCGAGTGCCTTTGTGGGCGGCCGGGCCGCCTCCGAGTGCCTTTCGGGGCGACCGGGGAGGCTCCGAATGCCTTTTTGAGCGGCCTGCGAGGCTCCGAGTGCCTTTCGGTGCGGCTGGGCCACCTCCGAGTGCCTTTATGAGCGACCGGGGAGGCTCCGAGTGCCTTTCAGGGTGGCCGAGCCGCCTCCGAGTGCCTTTGTGGGCGGCCGAGCCGCCTCCGAGTGCCTTTCGGGGCGTCCGGGCAGGCTCCGAGTGCCTTTCGGTGCGACTGGGGAGGCTCCGAGTGCCTTTCGTGGCGGCCTGGGAGGTTCCGAGTGCCTATCAGGGCATCCGGGGAGGCTCTGAGTGCCTTTCGGGGAGGCTGGGGAGGCTCCGAGTGCCTTTTGGGGCGGCCGGGGAGGTTCCGAGTGCCCTTGGGGGCGGCCGGGGAGGCTCCGAGTGCCTTTCGGGGGGCCGTGGACGCTCTGAGTGCCTTTGGGGGTTGCCGGCCCCTCTCCGAGTGCCTTTTGGGGCGTCCGGGGAGGCTCCGAGTGCCTTTCGGTGCAGCCGGGGAGGCTCTGAGTGCCTTTCGGGGCATCCGGGAAGGCTCCGAGTGCCTTTTGGGGTTGCCGAGGAGGCTCCGAGTGCCTTTCGGGGTGGCCGGGCTGCCTCGGAGTGCCCTTGGGGGCGGCCAGGGAGGCTCCGAGTGCCTTTCGGGGCATCTGGGGAGGCTCTGAGTGCCTTTCGGGGGGCCGGCGACGCTCTGAGTGCCTTTGGGGTTGGCCGGGCAGGCTCCGAGTGCCTTTCGGGGTGGCCGGGCAGGCTCCGAGTGCCTTTCGGGGCGTCCGGGGAGGCTCCGAGTGCCTTTTGGGGCGGCCGGGGAGTCTCCGAGTGCCTTTCGAGGCGGCCGGGGAGGCTCCGAGTGCCTTTGTGGGCGGCCGGGCAGGCTCCGAGTGCCTTTCGGGGTGGCCGGGCCGCGTCTGCGTGCCTTTCAGGGCGGCCGGGGAGGCTCCGAGTGCCTTTGTGGGAGGTCGGGCAGGCTCCGAGTGCCTTTTGGGGCGGCCGGGGAGGCTCCGAGTGCCTTTCGGGGCGGCCGGGCAAGCTCCGAGTGCCTTTCGGGGCGGCCGGGCAAGCTCCGAGTGCCTTTCGAGGAGGCTGGGAAGGCTCCGAGTGCCTTTTGGGGCGCCCGGGGAGGCTCCGAGTGCATTTGTGGAAGGTCGGGGAGGCTCCGAGTGCCTTTCGGGGCAGCCGGGCAGGCTCCGAGTGCCTTTCGGGGCAGCCGGGGAGGCTCCGAGTGCCTTTCGGGGAGACCGGGCCGCCTCCGAGTGCCTTTCGGGGCGGCTGGGGCCGCCTCCGAGTGGCTTTCCGGGTGGCCGGGCCGGCTTCAAGTACCTTTCGGGGGGGCAGGCCAAGGCTCCGAGTGCCTTTGTGGGTGGCCGGGGAGGCTCTGAGTGCCTTTCGGGGCGGCCAGTTAGGCTCCGAGTGCCTTTCGGGGTGGCCGGGCCGCCTCCGAGTACCTTTGGAGGCGGCCGGGGAGGCTCCGAGTGCCTTTGTGGGAGGCCGGGCAAGTTCCGAGTGCCTTTCGGGGCGGCCGGGGAGGCTCCGAGTGGCTTTCGGGGCGGCCGGGGAGGCTCCGAGTGCCTTTCGTGGCGGCAGGGGAGGCTCCGAGTGCCTTTCGGGGTGTCCGGGGAGGCTCCGAGTGCCTTTCGGGGTGGCCGGACCACCTCCGAGTGCCTTTTGGTGCGGCCGGGGAGGCTCCGAGTGCCTTTGTGGGTGGCCGGGCCGGCTCCGAGTGCCTTTCGGGCGGACGGGGAGGCTCCGAGTGCCTTTCGGGGTGGCTGGTCCGCCTCCGAGTGCCTTTCGGGGCGACCGGGCCGGCTCAAAGTGCCTTTTGGTGCAACCGGGCCACCTCCGAGTGCCTTTTGGGGAGGCCGGGGAGGCTCCGAGTGCCTTTGTGGGCGGTCAGGTTGCCTCCGAGTGCCTTTGTGGGCGGCCGGGGAGGCTCCGAGTGCCTTTGTGGGCGGCGGGGAGGCTCCGAGTGCCTTTGTGGGTGGCCGGACTGCCTCCGAGTGCCTTTCGAGGCAGCTGGGCCCGTCCCAGTGCCTTTCCGGGAGGCCGGGCCGCCACAGAGTGCCTTTTGGTGCGGCCGGGGAGGCTCCGAGTGCCTTTTGGGGCGTCCGGGCAGGCTCCGAGTACCTTTCAGGGCGGCCGGGCCGCCTCCGAGTGCCTTTCAGGGCGACCGGGGAGGCTCCGAATGCCTTTTTGAGCGGCCTGCGAGGCTCCGAGTGCCTTTCGGTGCGGCTGGGCCACCTCCGAGTGCCTTTATGAGCGACCGGGGAGGCTCCGAGTGCCTTTCGGGGCGTCCGCGGAGGCTCTGAGTGCCTTTCGGGGCGACCGGGGAGGCTCCGAGTGCCTTTGTGGGCGTCCGGGCAGGCTCCGAGTGCCTGTCGGTGTGACTGGGAAGGCTCCGAGTGCCTTTCGTGGCGGCCTGGGAGGTTCCGAGTGCCTATCAGGGCATCCGGGGAGGCTCTGAGTGCCTTTCGGGGAGGCTGGGGAGGCTCCGAGTGCCTTTTGGGGTGGCCGGGGAGGTTCCGAGTGCCCTTGGGGGCGGCCGGGGAGGCTCCGAGTGCCTTTCGGGGGGCCGTGGACGCTCTGAGTGCCTTTGGGGGTTGCCGGCCCCTCTCCGAGTGCCTTTTGGGGCGTCCGGGGAGGCTCCGAGTGCCTTTGGGGGCAGCCGGGCCACCTCCGAGTGCCTTTTGGGGCGGCCGTGCCCGCTCCGTGTGCCTTTCGGGGCGGCCAGGCCGGCTCCAAGTGCCTTTGGGGGCAGCCGGGCCACCTCCAATTGCCTTTCGGGACGGCCGTGCCGCGTCTGAGTGCCTTTCGGGGCGGCCGGGGAGGCTCCGAGGGCCTTTGTGGGAGGTCGGGGAGGCTCCGAGTGCCTTTCGGGGCGGCCGGGCCACCTCCGAGTGCCTTTTGGGGCGGCCGGGCCCGCTCCTAGTGCCTTTCGGGGCGGCCAGGCCGGCTCCAAGTGCCTTTCGGGGCGGCCGGGCCGCCTCCGAGTGCCTTTCGGAGTGGCCGGGCCGCCTCCCAGTGCCTTTCGAGGCGGCCGGGGCCGCCTCCGAGTGGCTTTCGGGGTGGCCGGGCTGGCTCCGAGTGCCTTTCGGGGAGGCCGGGGAGGCTCTGAGTGCCTTTCGGGGCAGCCGGGGAGCCTCCGAGTGCCTTTCGGGGCAGCCGGACAGGCTCCGAGTGCCTTTGGGGGGGGCCGGCGAAGGCTCCGAGTGCCTTTGTGGGCGGCAGGGGAGGCTCCGAGTGCCTTTGGGGGCGGCTGGCCAGCTCCGAGTGCCTTTCGGGGGGGCCGGCGAAGGCTGCGAGTGCCTTTCGAGGCGGCCGGGGAGGCTCCGAGTGCCTTTTGGGGCGGCTAGGAAGGCTCCGAGTGCCTTTCGGGGCGGCCGGGGAACTCTGAGTGCCTTTCGGGGCGTCCGCGGAGGCTCCGAATGCCTTTCGGGGAGGCCGGGCCGCATCCTAGTGCCTTTCGGGGCGGCCGGGGAGGCTCCGAGTGCCTTTCGGGGTGGCCTGGCAGGCTCCGAGTCCCTTTTTGGGCGGCCGGGCCTCCTCCGAGTGCCTTTCGGGGCGGCCGGGGCCGCTTCAGAGTGCCTTTGTGGGCGGCCGGGCAGGCTCCAAGTGCCTTTCGGGGTGGCCGGCCAAGGCTCCGAGTGCTTTTGTGGGCAGCCGAGGAGGCTCCGAGTGCCTTTTGGGGCAGCTAGGAAGGTTCCGAGTGCCTTTTGGGGTTTCCGGGCCGCCTCCGAGTACCTTTGGAGGCGGCCGGGGAGGCTCCGAGTGCCTTTGTGGGTGGTCGTGGAGGCTCCGAGTGCCTTTCGGGGCGGCCGGGGAACTCTGAGTGCCTTTGTGGGCGGCCGGGCAGGCTCCGAGTGCCTTTCGGGGTTGCCAGACCGCCTCCCAGTGCCTTTCGGTGCAGCCGGCGAGGCTCCGAGTGGCTTTCGGGGCGGCCGGGGAGGCTCCGAGTGCCTTTGGGGGGGGCCGGCGAAGGCTCCGAGTGCCTTTGTGGGCGGCAGGGGAGGCTCCGAGTGCTTTTGGGGGCGGCTGGCCAGCTCCGAGTGCCTATCGGGGGGGCCGGCGAAGGCTGCGAGTGCCTTTCGAGGCGGCCGGGGAGGCTCCCAGTGCCTTTCGGGGCGGCCGGGGAACTCCGAGTGCCTTTGGGGGCGGCTAGGAAGGCTCCGAGTGCCTTTCGGGGAGGCCGGGCAGGCTCCGAGTGCTTTTCGGGGTGGCCGGGCCGCATCCTAGTGCCTTTCGGGGCGGCCGGGGAGGCTCCGAGTGCCTTTCGGGGTGGCCGGGGAGGCTCCGAGTGCCTTTCGGGGTGGCCGGGGAGGCTCCGAGTGCCTTTCGGAGTGGCCGTGGAGGTTCCAAGTGCCTTTCGGGGTGGCCGGGCCGCCTCTGAGTGCCTTTCTGGGAGGCCGGGGAGGCTCCGAGTGCCTTTTGGGGCGGCCGGGGAGCCTCCGAGTGCCTTTCGAGGCGGCCGGGCAGGCTCCGAGTGCCTTTGTGGGCGGCCGGGCAGGCTCCGAGTGCCTTTCGGGGTGGCCGGGCCGCGTCTGAGTGCCTTTGTGGGCGGCCGGGGAGGCTCCGAGTGCCTTTGTGAGCGGCCGGGCAGGCTCCGAGTGCCTTTGGGGGCGGCCGGGCCTCCTCCGAGTGCCTTTCGGGGCGCTCGGGGCCGCCTCCGAGTGCCTTTCGGGGTAGCCGGGCCATCTCCGAGTGCCTTTCGGGGGGGCCGGCGACGGCTCCGAGTGCCTTTGTGGTCGTCCGGGGAGGCTCCAAGTGCCTTTTGGGGCAGCCGTGGAGGCTCCGAGTGCCTTTCGGGGGAGGCTGGGAAGGCTCCGAGTGCCTTTCGGGGCGGCCGGGGAGGCTCCGAGTGCATTTGTGGAAGGTCGGGGAGGCTCCGAGTGCCTTTCGGGGCGGCCGGGCAGGCTCCGAGTGCCTTTGTGGGCGGCCGGGGAGGCTCCGAGTGCCTTTCGGGGAGGCCGGGCCGGCTCCGAGTGCCTTTCGGGGCGGCTGGGGCCGCCTCCGAGTGGCTTTCCTGGTGGCCGGGCCGGCTTCAAGTGCCTTTCGGGGGGGCAGGCCAAGGCTCCGAGTGCCTTTGTGGGTGGCCGGGCCGCCTCCGAGTGCCTTTCGGGGCAGCCGGGGAGGCTCCGAGTGCCTTTCGGGGTGGCCCGACCACCTCCGAGTGCCTTTTGGTGCGGCCGGGGAGGCTCCGAGTGCCTTTCGGGGTGGCCGGGCCGGCTCCGAGTGCCTTTCGGGCGGACGGGGAGGCTCCGAGTGCCTTTCGGGGTGGCTGGTCTGCCTCCGAGTGCCTTTCGGGGCGACCGGGCCGGCTCAAAGTGCCTTTTGGTGCGACCGGGCCACCTCCGAGTGCCTTTCGGGGAGGCCGGGGAGGCTCCGAGTGCCTTTGTGGGCGACGGGGAGGCTCCGAGTGCCTTTGTGGGTGGCCGGACTGCCTCCGAGTGCCTTTCGAGGCAGCTGGGCCCGTTCCAGTGCCTTTCCGGGAGGCCGGGCCGCCACAGAGTGCCTTTTGGTGCGGCCTGGGAGGTTCCGAGTGCCTATCAGGGCATCCGGGGAGGCTCCTAGTGCCTTTCGGGGAGGCTGGGGAGGCTCCGAGTGCCTTTCGGGGCGGCCGGGCCGCCTCCGAGTGCCTTTCGGAGTGGCCGGGCCGCCTCCCAGTGCCTTTTGGGGCGGCCGGGGCCGCCTCCGAGTGGCTTTCGGGGCGGCCGGGCTGGCTCCGAGTGCCATTCGGGGCGGCCGGGGAGGCTCCGAGTGCCTTTCGGGGCGGCCGGGCCGCCTCCGAGTGCCTTTCGGGGCGGCCGAGAAGGCTCCGACTGCCTTTCGGGGTGGCTGGGATGTCTCCGAGTGCCTTTCGGGGCGGCCGGGGAGGCTCCGAGTGCCTTTCGGGGCGGCCGGGGAGGCTCCGAGTGCCTTTCGGGGTGGCCAGACCGCCTCCGAGTGCCTTTTGGGGCATCCGGGGAGGCTCCGAGTGCCTTTCGGGGCGGCCAGGGAGGCTCTGAGTGCCTTTCGGGGCAGCCGGGCCGCCTCCGAGTGCCTTTCGGAGTGGCCAGGGAGGCTCCGAGTGCCTTTCCGGGTGGCCGGGGAGGCTCCTAGAGCCTTTCGGGGTGGCCGGAGAGGGTCCGAGTGCCTTTTGGGGCGGCCGGGGAGGCTCCAAGTGCCTTTTGGGGCGGCCGGAGAGGGTCCGAGTGCCTTTCGGGGCGGCCGGGCCGCCTCCGAGTGCCTTTCGGGGCGGCCGAGAAGGCTCCGACTGCCTTTCGGGGTGGCTGGGATGTCTCCGAGTGCCTTTCGGGGCGGCCGGGGAGGCTCCGAGTGCCTTTCGGTGCGGCCGGGGAGGCTCCGAGTGCCTTTCGGGGTGGCCAGACCGCCTCCGAGTGCCTTTTGGGGCATCCGGGGAGGCTCCGAGTGCCTTTCGGGGGAGGCTGGGAAGGCTCCGAGTGCCTTTCGGGGAGGCCGGGCTGGCTCCGAATGCCTTTCGGGGTGGCCTGGGAGGGTCCGAGTGCCTTTCGGGGTGGCCGGGCCGCCTCCGAGTGCCATTCGGGGGGGTGCCGGAGAGGCTCCGAGTGCCTTTCGGGGCAGCCGGGCCAGCTCCGAGTGCCTTTTGGGACGACCGAGCCGCCTCCGAGTGCCTTTCGGGGTGGCCAGGCCGGCTCCGAGTGCCTTTTGGGGTGGCCGGGGAGGCTCCAAGTGCCTTTTGGGGCGGCCGGAGAGGGTCCGAGTGCCTTTCGGGGCGGCCGGGCCGCCTCCGAGTGCCTTTCGGGGCGGCCGAGAAGGCTCCGACTGCCTTTCGGGGTGGCTGGGATGTCTCCGAGTGCCTTTCGGGGCGGCCGGGGAGGCTCCGAGTGCCTTTCGGTGCGGCCGGGGAGGCTCCGAGTGCCTTTCGGGGTGGCCAGACCGCCTCCGAGTGCCTTTTGGGGCATCCGGGGAGGCTCCGAGTGCCTTTCGGGGGAGGCTGGGAAGGCTCCGAGTGCCTTTCGGGGAGGCCGGGCTGGCTCCGAATGCCTTTCGGGGTGGCCTGGGAGGGTCCGAGTGCCTTTCGGGGTGGCCGGGCCGCCTCCGAGTGCCATTCGGGGGGGTGCCGGAGAGGCTCCGAGTGCCTTTCGGGGCAGCCGGGCCAGCTCCGAGTGCCTTTTGGGACGACCGAGCCGCCTCCGAGTGCCTTTCGGGGTGGCCAGGCCGGCTCCGAGTGCCTTTTGGGGTGGCCGGGGAGGCTGCGAGTGCCTTTGTGGGCGGCCGGGCCGCCTCCGAGTGCCTTTCGGGGTGGCCGGGGAGGCTGCGAGTGCCTTTCGGGGAGGCCGGGGAGGCTCCGAGTGCCTTTCGGGGCGGCCAGGGAGGCTCCGAGTGCCTTTCGGGGCGGTCGGGGAGGCTCCGAGTGCCTTTCGGGGCGGCCGGGGAGGTTCCGAGTGCCTTTCGGGTTGGTCGGGGAGGCTCCGAGTGCCTTTTGGGGTGGCCGGGGAGGCTCCGAGTGCCTTTCGGGGCAGCCAGGCAGGCTCCGAGTGGCTTTCGGGGCAGCCGGGGAGGCTCCGAGTGCCTTTGTGGGCGGCCGTTCCCCCTTAAAGTGCATTTCGGGGCTGCTGGGCTGGCTCCGACTGCCTTTCGGGGCAGCCGAGTAAGCTCCGAGAGCCTTTTGGGGTGGTCGGGCAGGCTCCGAGTGTCTTTCGGGGCGGTCGTGCAGGCTCCGAGTGCCTTTCAGGCGGCCGGGTCGCCTACGAGTGCCTTTTGGGGGCGGAGGGGAAGGCTCCGAGTGCCTTTCGGGGAGGCCGGGGAGGCTCCGAGTGGCTTTCGGGGCAGCCAGGCAGGCTCCGAGTGGCTTTCGGGGCGGCCGGGGAGGCTCCGAGTGCCTTTGTGGGCGGCCGTTCCCCCTTAAAGTGCATTTCGGGGCTGCTGGGCTGGCTCCGACTGCCTTTCGGGGCAGCCGAGTAAGCTCCGAGAGCCTTTTGGGGTGGTCGGGCAGGCTCCGAGTGTCTTTCGGGGCGGTCGTGCAGGCTCCGAGTGCCTTTCAGGCGGCCGGGTCGCCTACGAGTGCCTTTCGGGGCGGAGGGGAAGGCTCCGAGTGCCTTTCGGGGAGGCCGGGGAGGCTCCGAGTGCCTTTGTGGGCGGCCGGGCCGCCTCCGAGTGCCTTTCGGGGCGGCCGGGGAGGCTCCGAGTGCCTTTCAGGGTGGCCTGGGAGGCTCCGAGTGCCTTTCGAGGCGGCCTGGGAGGCTCCGAGTGCCTTTCGGGGAGGCCGGGCTGGCTCCGAGTGCCTTTTGGGATGGCCGAGCCGGCTCCGAGTGCCTTTGTGGGCAGCCGGGGAGGCTCCGAGTGCCTTTCGGGGCGGCCGGGGAGGCTCTGAGTGCCTTTCAGGGAGGCCGGACCGCCTCCGAGTGCCTTTCGGGGAGGCCGGGCCGCCTCCGAGTGCCTTTCGGGGCGGCCGGGGAGGCTCCGAGTGCCTTTCGGGGCGGCCAGGCCGCCTCTGAGAGCCTTTCGGGGCGTCCGGGGAGGCTCCGAGTGCCTTTCGGGGCGTCTGGGGAGGCTCCGAGTGCCATTCGGGGAGGCCGGGGAGGCTCCGAGTGCCTTTCGGGGCGGCCGGGCCGCCTCTGAGAGCCTTTCAGCGCGGCTGGTCCGCCTCCGAGTGCCTTTCGGGGAGGCCGGGCCGCCTCCGAGTGCCTTTCGGGGTGGCCGGTCCGCCTCCGAGTCCCTTTCAGGGCGGCAGTGCAGTCTCCGAGTGCCTTTCGAGGCGGCCGGGGAGGCTCCGAGTGCCTTTCGGGGAGGCCGGGCAGGCTCCGAGTGCCTTTTGGGGCATCCGGGGAGGCTCCGAGCGCCTTTCGGGGAGGCCGGGGAGGCTCCGAGTGCCTTTGTGGGTGGCCGGGCCGCCTCCGAGTCCCTTTCGGGGCGGCCGGGGAGGCTCCGAGTGCCTTTCAGGGTGGCCTGGGAGGCTCCGAGTGCCTTTCGAGGCGGCCTGGGAGGCTCCGAGTGGCTTTCGGGGAGGCCGGGCTGGCTCCGAGTGCCTTTTGGGATGGCCGAGCCGACTCCGAGTGCCTTTGTGGGCAGCCGGGGAGGTTCCGAGTCCCTTTCGGGGCGGCCGGGGAGGCTCCAAGTGCCTTTCAGGGAGGCCGGACCGCCTCCGAGTGCCTTTCGGGGAGGCCGGGCCGCCTCCGAGTGCCTTTCGGGGCGGCCGGGGAGGCTCCGAGTGCCTTTCGGGGCGGCCAGGCCGCCTCTGAGAGCCTTTCGGGGCGTCCGGGGAGGCTCCGAGTGCCTTTCGGGGCGTCTGGGGAGGCTCCAAGTGCCTTTCGGGGCGGCCGGGCCGCCTCTGAGAGCCTTTCAGCGCGGCTGGTCCGCCTCCGAGTGCCTTTCGGGGAGGCCGGGCCGCCTCCGAGTGCCTTTCGGGGTGGCCGGTCCGCCTCCGAGTCCCTTTCAGGGCGGCAGTGCAGTCTCCGAGTGCCTTTCGAGGCGGCCGGGGAGGCTCCGAGTGCCTTTCGGGGAGGCCGGGCAGGCTCCGAGTGCCTTTCGGGGTGGCCGGGGAGGCTCCGAGCGCCTTTCGGGGAGGCCGGGGAGGCTCCGAGTGCCTTTGTGGGTGGCCGGGCCGCCTCCGAGTCCCTTTCGGGGCGGCAGTGCAGTCTCCGAGTGCCTTTCGAGGCGGCCGGGGAGGCTCCGAGTGCCTTTTGGGGAGGCCGGGCAGGCTCCGAGTGCCTTTCGGGAAGGCCGGGCAGGCTCCGAGTGCCTTTCGGGGCGGCCGAGTAGGCTCCGAGAGCCTTTTGGGGTGGTCGGGCAGGCTCCGAGTGCCTTTTGGGGCGGTCGTGCAGGCTCCGAGTGCCTTTGGAGACAGCCAGGTCTCCTCCGAGTGCCTTTCGGGGCGGCCGAGTAGGCTCCGAGAGCCTTTTGGGGTGGTCGGGCAGGCTCCGAGTGTCTTTCGGGGCGGTTGTGCAGGCTCCGAGTGCCTTTCGAGGCGGCCGGGTCTCCTCCGAGTGCCTTTCGGGGTGGCCGGGAAGGCTCCGAGTGCCTTTCGGGGAGGCCAGGCCGCCTCCGAGTACCTTTCGGGGAGGCCTGTCCGCCTCCAAGTGCCTTTCGGGGTGGTCGGGGAGGCTACGAGTGTCTTTTAGGGTGGCTGGGGAGGCTCCGAGTGCCTTTTGGGGCGGCCGGGCCACCTCCGAGTGCCTTTTGGGGAGGCTGGGCAGGCTCCGAGTGGCTTTGTGGGCGGCCAGGGAGGCTCCGAGTGCCTTTTGGGGCGGCCGGGCCGCCTCCGAGTGCCTTTCGGGGTGGCCGGGGAGGCTCCGAGTGCCTTTCGGCGTGGCCGGGGAGGCTCCGAGTTCCTTTCGGGGCGGCCAGGGAGGCTCCGAGTGCCTTTCGGGGCGGCCTGGGAGGCTCCGATTGCCTTTGTGGGCGGCCGGGCCCCCTACGAGTGCCTTTTGGGGTGTCCGTGGAGGCTCCGAGTGCCTTTGTGGGCGGCCGGGGAGGCTCCGAGTGCCTTTCGGGGAGGCCGGGGAGGCTCCGAGTGCCTTTCGGGGCAGTCGTGCTGCCTCCGAGTGCCTTTCGGGGCAGCCGGGGAGGCTCCGAGTGCCTTTCGGGGTGGCCGGGGAGGCTCCGAGTGCCTTTGGGGGTGGCCGGGGAGGCTCCGAGTGCCTTTCGGGGCGGTCGGGAGGCTCCGAGTGCCTTTGTGGGCGTCCAGGCAGGCTCCGAGTGCCTTTGGGGGCGGCCAGGGAGGCTCCGAGTGCCTTTCGGGGCGGCCTGGGAGGCTCCGAGTGCCTTTCAGGGTGGCCGGGGAGGCTCCGAGTGCCTTTCGGGGCGGCCAGGGAGGCTCCGAGTGCCTTTCGGGGCGGTCGGGGAGGCTCCGAGTGGCTTTTGGGACGGCAGAGCTGGCTCCGAGTGCCTTTTGGGGCGGCCTGGGAGGCTCCGAGTGCCATTCGGGGTGGCCGGGGAGGCTCCGAGTGCCTTTGTGGGCCGCCCGGGTGGCTCCGAGTGCCTTTGTGGGCGTCCGGGGAGGCTCCGAGTGCCTTTTGGTGCAGCCGGGGAGGCTCCGAGTGCCTTTCGGGGCGTCCGGGGAGGCTCTGAGTGCCTTTCGGGGCATCCGGGAAGGCTCCGAGTGCCTTTCGGGGTGGCCGAGGAGGCTCCGAGTGCCTTTCGGGGTGGCCGGGCTGCCTCCGAGTGCCTTTCGGGGCGGCCGGGGAGGCTCCGAGTGCCTTTCGGGGCATCTGGGGAGGCTCCGAGTGCCTTTCGGGGGGCCGGCGACGCTCTGAGTGCCTTTGGGGGTGGCCGGGCAGGCTCCGAATGCCTTTGTGGGCAGCCGGGGAGACTCCGAGTGCCTTTCGGGGCGGCCGGGGAGGCTCCGAGTGCCTTTTGGGGCGGCCGGGGAGCCTCCGAGTGCCTTTCGAGGCGGCCGGGCAGGCTCCGAGTGCCTTTGTGGGCGGCCGGGCAGGCTCCGAGTGCCTTTGGGGGTGGCCGGGCCGCGTCTGAGTGCCTTTCGGGGCGGCCGGGGAGGCTCCGAGTGCCTTTGTGGGAGGTCGGGCAGGCTCCGAGTGCCTTTCGGGGCGGCCGGGGAGGCTCCGAGTGCCTTTCGGGGCGGCCGGCGAGGCTCCGAGTGCCTTTTGGTGCGTCCGGGGAGGCTCCGAGTGCCTTTCGGGGTGGCCGGGCCGCCTCCGAGTGCCTTTCGGGGCATCCGATGATGCTCCGAGTGCCTTTCTAGGAGGCTGGGAAGGCTCCGACTGCCTTTCGGGGTGGCCGGCCAAGGCTCCGAGTGCATTTGTGGAAGGTCGGGGAGGCTCCGAGTGCCTTTCGGGGCAGCCGGGCAGGCTCCGAGTGCCTTTCGGGGCAGCCGGGGAGGCTCCGAGTGCCTTTCGGGGAGGCCGGGCCGCCTCCGAGTGCCTTTCGGGGCGGCTGGGGCCGCCTCCGAGTGGCTTTCCGGGTGGCCGGGCCGGCTTCAAGTACCTTTCGGGGGGGCAGGCCAAGGCTCCGAGTGCCTTTGTGGGTGGCCGGGGAGGCTCTGAGTGCCTTTCGGGGCGGCCAGTGAGGCTCCGAGTGCCTTTTGGGGTGGCCGGGCCGCCTCCGAGTACCTTTGGAGGCGGCCGGGGAGGCTCCGAGTGCCTTTGTGGGAGGCCGGGGAGGCTCCGAGTGCCTTTCGGGGCGGCCGGCGAGGCTCCGAGTGCCTTTCGGGGCGGCCGGGGAGGCTCCGAGTGCCTTTCGGGGTGGCCGGGCAGGCTCCGAGTGCCTTTCGGGGCATCCGATGATGCTCCGAGTGCCTTTCGGGGTGGCCGGACCACCTCCGAGTGCCTTTTGGTGCGGCCGGGGAGGCTCCGAGTGCCTTTGTGGGTGGCCGGGCCGGCTCCGAGTGCCTTTCGGGCGGACGGGGAGGCTCCGAGTGCCTTTGTGGGTGGCTGGTCCGCCTCCGAGTGCCTTTCGGGGCGACCGGGCCGGCTCAAAGTGCCTTTTGGTGCAACCGGGCCACCTCCGAGTGCCTTTTGGGGAGGCCGGGGAGGCTCCGAGTGCCTTTGTGGGCGGTCAGGTTGCCTCCGAGTGCCTTTGTGGGCGGCCGGGGAGGCTCCGAGTGCCTTTGTGGGCGGCGGGGAGGCTCCGAGTGCCTTTGTGGGTTGCCGGACTGCCTCCGAGTGCCTTTCGAGGCAGCTGGGCCCGTTCCAGTGCCTTTCCGGGAGGCCGGGCCGCCACAGAGTGCCTTTTGGTGCGGCCGGGGAGGCTCCGAGTGCCTTTTGGGGCGTCCGGGCAGGCTCCGAGTACCTTTCAGGGCGGCCGGGCCGCCTCCGAGTGCCTTTCGGGGCGACCGGGGAGGCTCCGAATGCCTTTTTGAGCGGCCTGCGAGGCTCCGAGTGCCTTTCGGTGCGGCTGGGCCACCTCCGAGTGCCTTTATGAGCGACCGGCGAGGCTCCGAGTGCCTTTCGGGGAGGCCGGGGAGGCTCCAAGTGCCTTTGTGGGTGGCCGAACCGACTCCGAGTGCCTTTCGGGGCGTCCGCGGAGGCTCTGAGTGCCTTTCAGGGTGGCCGAGCCGCCTCCAAGTGCCTTTGTGGCGGCCGGGCCGGCTCCTAGTGCCTTTCGGGGCGGCTGGGGCCGCCTCCGAGTGGCTTTCCTGGTGGCCGGGCCGGCTTCAAGTGCCTTTCGGGGGGGCAGGCCAAGGCTCCGAGTGCCTTTGTGGGTGGCCGGGCCGCCTCCGAGTGCCTTTCGGGGCAGCCGGGGAGGCTCCGAGTGCCTTTCGGGGTGGCCCGACCACCTCCGAGTGCCTTTTGGTGCGGCCGGGGAGGCTCCGAGTGCCTTTCGGGGTGGCCGGGCCGGCTCCGAGTGCCTTTCGGGCGGACGGGGAGGCTCCGAGTGCCTTTCGGGGTGGCTGGTCTGCCTCCGAGTGCCTTTCGGGGCGACCGGGCCGGCTCAAAGTGCCTTTTGGTGCGACCGGGCCACCTCCGAGTGCCTTTCGGGGAGGCCGGGGAGGCTCCGAGTGCCTTTGTGGGCGACGGGGAGGCTCCGAGTGCCTTTGTGGGTGGCCGGACTGCCTCCGAGTGCCTTTCGAGGCAGCTGGGCCCGTTCCAGTGCCTTTCCGGGAGGCCGGGCCGCCACAGAGTGCCTTTTGGTGCGGCCTGGGAGGTTCCGAGTGCCTATCAGGGCATCCGGGGAGGCTCCTAGTGCCTTTCGGGGAGGCTGGGGAGGCTCCGAGTGCCTTTCGGGGCGGCCGGGCCGCCTCCGAGTGCCTTTCGGAGTGGCCGGGCCGCCTCCCAGTGCCTTTTGGGGCGGCCGGGGCCGCCTCCGAGTGGCTTTCGGGGCGGCCGG